>NC_135646.1:21232500-21923750 GCF_053574225.1 Canis aureus | reverse complement strand
CCCTCCAAAGTGAATAAGTGCATTGCTGAGCTTCTGTGGGCTTTCAGAAAGAGCACATGTGCACATAAGAGATCTATCTTGCATCCTGGAGTCCTGTAGAAGCTGTAACAAGCTGCACAAGAACAAGGAGGAAAGTCTAAGAAGAGTGTTCTACAGCACTATCTGCACAATACAAAAATTATTGTATCAAAACACTCCATATTTGCTTCAATTGTCTGTTGTTCCTACCATTATTTTTCAAGAAGAGCTGTTTTTGCTATGTTCTCAACCATGGATTTTCTTCTGGCTTCTGAAATATTTAGTAAACAAGAAGCCACACGGAGCCCCAGTCTAGAAGAAGACATGGTGATTTTTCTAGAAAAGGAGAAAAATCATGGTTCATTTTGGTCTCTATGTCTCATTCATATTTTCATGTTCATCAACCATAAAAAAAAGTAGATATTTTTTAGAAGCCAGGCAGTCATAATATGAACAATTCACCATGTCATTCCTGGAGAACATCTAAAAGATAAAATCCTCAGAGTGAGTCAACCGGGAAGTCAAGTCTTTGTGGTCATGCACATATAAACATACGAACATAGTTACAATACTAGAAAATATAAGGAAAGTTTGTCAGCCTAAATTGTCATGTAAATGCATGTATTTATTAAAGTATGTTATTTCCTTTTGTATGTTATTTCCTTTTAAACATCATGTTCCTTAGATTATCCCTGTTTTCAAGGTCTATTCTACTTAAATAAAATAAGCATGATCTTCTTGCTAAATGAGATTTACTAGGGAAATGAAGATTCTTATAAAAACTATTTTTCTGGCAAAAAGAAAAGTTCTCTGTATGGGCCATGTAATAGACAATACATGAACAAATAAAAGGGACTCATCTGGGTGCTGTAAGTGAAAACTATTTAACTAAATTCCTCTCATACTTTAATCTGCAAAATTCCCCTTTCAGTTTAAAATCTTTTCACAGGACTCTCTTCCTTGAACTGAAATCTGACATAATAGTCTGTGTGAATCAGTAGAGCCAAAAAAGTGACTGATGTCCTTTAGTTGAAAGTGGATTAATCACATAAGTTTTGGAGGTTGCTTTGGTTCTTTTTGGTACTCGGGCATTTTTCAACTCGTTATCTCTTCATGTCTCAAATATTATAAACTAAAGAAATTTAAATATCTGAAAATAACGAAAAAAAAATTCCCCTTTTCAAAATCAGGCCATATTTTGGTCTCTTTCGGTCTCTTTTAAATATCCTAACTAAAAATAAATGTGGCCCTCACGAATTCAGGCAACAAATTATTTCATAAGGGTTATTTTGTATCAGGTAACGTTCTCAGGGTGGGGAACACCCCAGTGCATGGTGTACGAGTTTGAGACTCATGTTAAGCTTTAGGGTTTAGGCTCAGTTGTGCCCTGGTACAAATAGCAGTACCGCCGGGGCTTAAATCCTTTGGCTTCGGCTCCTGTTCTAGGATTGTCCATTGGCCTAACCGTCCTCACCTAGAGGGGACGCAGGGGTCCACGGCTGGTCCAGGTTTGAGTTGATGGCCACGACTCTTCATCTTGTGACCATCATCTCATGATCGAAAATTCATCAAAATACGGTCATTAGGTTTTTGCAGACATTAATAACATTGTTGCAATAGAGCAGCAGCTCAGACCCCTCTCGTCTCTATGTAAACAAAAAATTGCTTTACACAAGGGGTGTGGGCGTCTTCTGGCTTTCATTTGTTTTCAGTGTGTTTATGTAGCTTAATTGTCTCATCAGGCACTTTCCCAACATAATTATGCTTTGTAACAAATGGTGTTTATGGCAACCCCTAACAGTGCAAAAGAAAGGATTAGTTTCATCCTCCCATTCCACATTTCGATTCCCTGTGGACACTTAAATCACACAAAGATGGTGTTGGGGGAATCTACCTTCACCGCGAGAGCTGAGCGCAGTCGGGCTGGTCAGCGGAGTCGGGGTTTCTCCGCTCTCCGCTCTCACAGCCCCGCCGAGCAACCGCGCCAGCGCCAGCGGTTTCCGAGGACGCGCCCCGGCCGCGCAGCCCCCAGCCACGGCTCCACCCCGCCGCCCCGAACCCGGGGCCCGCCCGCCACCCCCACCCCCGCCCCTGCGCACGCGCCGCCCTCCGCGCTCCCGGGGCCGCCAGGAGGCTCGGCGGGGCCGCGCCGGGGGGCTCGGCGGGAGCGCGCGGGGGCGGGGGGCTCAGCGGGGGCTCGGCAGGGGCGCGGGAGGGGCTCGGCGGGAGCGCGCGGGGGGCTCGGCGGGGGCGCGGGAGGGGCTCGGCGAGAGCGCGCGGGGGGGGGGGACTCGGCGGGGGCGGGGGGCTCAGCGGGGGCGCGCGGGGGGGGACTCAGGGGGGCTGGGCGGGGGCTCGTGGGGCTCGGCGGGAGCGCGCGGGGGGGTTCAGCGGGGGCTTGGGGGGCTCAGCGGGGGCGCGGGGGGGCTCGGCGGGGGCGCGGGGGGGCTCAGCGAGGGCTCGGCGGGGGCGCGCGAGGGGCTCAGCGGGAGCTCGGCGGGTGCGCGGGGTGGCTCGGCGGGGGCTCGGCGGGGGCGCGCGGGGGGGGGGCTCAGCGGGGGCTCGGCGGGAGCGCGCGGGGGCTCCGTGGGGGGCCTCGGCGGGGGCGCGCGGGGGCTCGGCTGGGCGCGGGGGTGTTCGGCGGGGGCGCGGAGGGAGGTGGGTCTCGGCGGGGTCGCGGGGAGGGGGCGCGAGGAGGCTGGGGGGTAGGTGGGGCGCGCAGAGGCTTGGCGGGGGGGGCTCGGTGGGGGGCAGGGGCGCGCGGAAGCTGGGAGGCCCGGGGGATGCCTCGGCGGGGGCGCGCGGGGGCGCGAGGGGGTTTGGCGGGCACGGGGGTGGGGGGCCTCGGCGGGGTCGCGTGCTGCGGGGCACCCGCCCTGGGAAGGCTAACGCGAGGGACGGGGCGCGGGCCTCGGGGCAGTGCCCCGCCGCGAGCAGCACCTGGGGCGGGGGCACTGGCAGGCCCGGCTCGGGAGGCAGCGCCCGCAGCGCCGCCCGCGGAGGGCCCGACCCTTGCGCGCGGCCCCGGGTGTGCGCGCAGCCCCGCCGCCGGCCCCGCCCCCGCCCCCGCCCCGGCCCGAGCGCGCTCCGCGGCCGCCTCGCGACGAGCGGGCCGCCGGACCGTGGCACGTCTCGCCTGGAGTCGCCTTCGCGCCCCCTCTGGCTTCGCGTGGGCGTCCCCACCAGGGTCTTTTGTGCACGCCCGCCTTCTTAGGATGGAAGGACGAGGCGGGTCGGGCAGGGGGCTCCGCGCGCACCAGCCGCTCCCCGTGGTCTCCGGGCACTTCCCGCACTGCCGGCCGCGCGGCGCGGAGGGCTGGGCCCACCCCAGGGCGAAGCAGTACCAGCACCTGCCGCCCCGGAACTCCAGGGTGACAAGCCATGTGAACCAGGCATTTAAGCGTCTCCCTTTTTTCCCTAGGCCAGTGAACCTTGAGAACACATTGCTCCTACAAAAAACCTGATTTTTTGAAACACATAGATAGCAGGGATTAAATGTCACCGTTTTGATCCAATTTCGTTCCTGGAGTGAAATAATCACTAAATAACCACTTTGACGGAATAAATTAATTTTTAGATCTATTTTTTTTAATTTTCTAATTATACTTTTTAAACACAGATTTGAGGAAATTAACATTTATGTGGACATTTGGTTTCTAGCCTAATGTGGCATAAAAATAAGTAACATAATGAGTGTTAAAAAAAATCAGGTTCATGATGCTTCTCACATCATCATCATTGTACTTAGATGTCACAACAGTATTATGTGCGATTGTGTCAGATCCAGCCTTCTCCATCTCGGAGTGTTGGCAGGTAGGAGGGTTGTTGGCAAGAGGAGGGGTGTTAACCTCAGGATCCTGGATTCATTCCAAGGCTGGTAATTACATTCTGCCAGCCAAAATTCATCCCATAATTTTAATTGGATAAATCCTTTCTGGCCTAAGCTACTGCTATGCCTGTCAAACTGTTGCCACATTTCACCCCAGAGGTGTCTGTGTTTTAGTTGCAAGAATCAGTCCCTTTGAGGTTGGCTTATCAATTTAAATCCTCAAAATGCTTTGGGATCCTATGGAATTAAATATATATTTAGGTATTTTTTCCACCACTGAACCTACAATAGATACACATAAAATAGACATATACCCATACAAATGCCTAAAAACCAACACTAATGTCAGCAGATAATTTCAAAATAATTTTACTAGGCCGATGTCCCTAACTTTCTCTTCTCTCCTTTAGAGAGCTTTTACTGACGGTAGCATTAGCTCCCAGTTTGCAAAAAGTACTGCGGTGTCCAACATTTCCTTCCAAGGAAGACGATGGAGTTGGAAGGCCCTGTATCTCACCTTTCGAAACAAACCTATGATGAGTCTACTTGCTACAAGGGAAGACAGTCACATTACATCTAGTCTTACCTGTTCCTCCAAAAAAAAAAAAAAAAAAAAACAACCAGGGTGACACTGAGGGACCCACAGTTCTAGCTGTAACAACTGCTAGAACTAAAGCTTCTTCCCACTCTACTGACCATCCCTGTGAGAATGTCTCTCCCTTTACAGGGCTGCTGGGGCGTTAAGGAAGATAACATTTCTGAAAGCATCAACATCCAGCAGTTACTCAGTGAGCCTTAATCCGCTTCTCCACTCTACTGAGGTCAGACACAAATGGAGAGAAGGCAGGCAGGGTCTCAGTGTTCTTTGTGGAGGAAGGCAGCGTCCGCCCCTGCCTGCGGACTGTAAGCCTGTCTAAGACAAGGAGACGGATACCAGCAAGTCCGATGGAAAGTTCAGCAGTAAGACTGGAAAGTCTTATTTTGCTCTTTTCAGGAATTGAAAAGCACCCTTGGTATTGCTTTAGCTCAGCCACACGTAATCCTGCCTTTTTTGCTATTTAAAAGAGCTCTATGTCATATTTACAATGTATGAGCATCAAACCTCTCATTATTTAGTTAGCATGCTTTGGAGGAGTTTTCCATACTTTCTGGGTGAATGAGTTATTCTGACTCCTCGTAATCTCCTGCTAAGTCCACGTTCAGGGCATTAGCTCCTTTGATTATTACGATTCCTGTCAATAATAATAATAATAATAATAATAATAATAAGAAGAAGAAGAAGAAGAAGAAGAAGAAGAAGAAGAAGCAGCAGCAGCAGCACTGGAAGAGAGCATAGCTCCAAGTCCCAGTGTCAGTTCTATCTGATACCTGTTTCCTAACACTCCCCTTGGTCCCTTGTGAGACAAAGATAGCTTTCTGTACCCTTGAGTTTCATTTTTGAAAGCAAGGAGAACCTAGGTCTTCTAGGAGCCTTCCGTGGCCCCTCAGAGCTAAGGTGGGTAAAAGGGAGAGGCCATGCTCTAGTTCAGCTCCACACGGCTACAGGAATGCAGAGCTCAGGCACTGCTTGATCAAGGTGAGGAAGTGAAGCGTTCACTTCACATGCAAAATTTAAGTGGGTGCCAAAAAGCGTGGTAATGCACTATCCTAAAAAGTCAAAATTAATGCAAAATAAGAAATCTGTGGCGGACAAAATGATGACATTTTAAGTAAAACGGAACCTTACCCTGTATTTGTCCAACCCGGTCACCCTCACTTTACCCTGATCCCTGCCCTGTGGTTGCACTTCCCTTTGAACCAGCCTGCTTCTGATTGAAGGGGTAAGAGGAAACTGCACCACTCTGCCCTGCCTGTATCCTCTCTTTGGGCCCCCCAAATGGGCAAAAACCCAGAAATATCAAGGGTAGAAATTTCCAAGCCAGTGGTTATATATAATTTGTAGTCTGTTCAAGAGTTTTCTAGACCTCCATATACAAGAGACTTGGCCAACTTACCACAAGAGAAGGCAAATCCTTATTAGACAAGCAAAAGAATTAGCTCCATTAACTAAATGCATTTCCTTACCTATTTACCTGCTACATTTCAAAATATGGTAATTAGAAAGTTTCCTATTAGGAACATTGAAATAATGTTTTAAAGACCATTTTAAATTAATGCTAGGAGTCTGTTTTCAATCTTCATATTCTAGCACTTACCTCTGCTCAGGAAAATGTGATAATTTCTCATAGAAAGACAGAAATCTAGTAATCTTTTTAAAGATCTATTTATTTATTTGAGAGGGAGAGAGAGAGAAAGAGCACAAGCAGGGGGAGGAGCAGAGGGAAAGGAAGAGAATCCTCAAGCAGACTCTCTGCTAAGTATCTGGATCCCAGGACCCTGAGATCATGTCCTGAGCTGAAATCCAGTCGGACACTGGACTAACTGAGCCACTCAGGCACCCCAGAAATCTAGTTCCTAATGCAATTTTTTTCTTTTAACATTTTATTTTTGCCCTATTTTTTCACTATATCAGATTACATTCTCCCTTCTTCATGAAACACAAAAAGATTTCATTTCCTCTTTCATATAAATATGATCTGATAAATGAATAATTTAAAAAGGCGACTTTAGTTATCATCCCAGGACAAGCACAGAAGTGGTTTTAATTACTTGTTTTAAACTATTTGAATCATGTGACATTATGAAATATCTGTTCTATTAGTCATTTTCTAAAAACAGCAAATGGGTTTCACTGCTGCCATTTTTAGTTTGTAAAAATTAATTTTTAGTTTGTTTAAATGAGTAAAAGGGGTTTAATGTCCAGAAAGAAGTCATAACAACTAACAGAGACACCTCCATTGCCCACACACTGCTGCCTTAATTATGGGAAATTATCTCCAGCCATTTTTGTCTTAATAAAGGAAAGAAAAAACCCACAAGATTTCCAGAATTAACCTACATTTTTGGGAAATGTCTTTCCCTTTACACAATATGGATTCGGTTGGCTGAATTTATCATAAAAGACCAGTAGACTAGAATGTAAGCATCCTTATTAGCTTAAATTGGAATCACTTGTTATGCATTCTATTCATTCATACAGGGACTATCTCATGTAACTAGGCAAAAATTAAAAGTCTGTGACCTATCCACCCCTTAATTCATTTTTTGCCTTTTTATACCATGTACGCCATGTTTTATGCCACACATTCCTTTTTATTCCATGTGGTCATTCAGTTGTGCATTCCTTTAATATGCAACCTAGGCATTGAATGCAATGAAATGTCTCCTAGAGGCTTTCTCCAAAGCTGTCTTTTATAGCTATTAGTCAAATCGCAGATGAAAAACAGTTCCTAAAATAGACTTTGATTTTTTGCTGAAAATTTGTTCTAATTTATGGGACTACATTAAAATTTTTTCTAAAACTATAATTCACAAAGTGTATCTTATCATATTCAGAAAAATGCTGGGAATGCTTAGAAAAGTTTTTCCCTAGGTAACATGAATTTTGGTTGTGTCATGAGGTTTTGTTAATATTTAGTCTAAAATGCCAACCACTGAGTGATGACGCCAGTTTTCATTAAGAAAGATAATACATCTTGTAACTTACCCAGTAGTGGCCACTCACGCTCTGCGCAGTAGTAGGCACTGTTGTTCTTCATGTCCTATGTATATGCAAGAGAATGTCAACTCATTGATTCCAAGAGAGTAACCTCCTATATGCACAGGAATCAGAGACCTTAGACAGAAGCATTCCTGTGATGTCTGCATGTCCTAATCACGTGTGTGTTCAGAGCCATCCCTTGCATTGAAAATGAGCTCTCCATGGGAATGCTTGGGTGGTTCAGCAGTTAAGCATCTGCCTTCAGTCCAGGGCATGATCCTGGAGTTCCGGGATGGAGTCCCACATCAGGCTCCCAGCATGGAGTCTGCTTCTCTCTCTGTTTATGTCTCTGCCTCTCTCTGTGTCTCTCATGAATAAATAAATAAATAATATTAAAAAAGAAAGAAAGAAAGAAAGAAAGAAAGAAAGAAAGAAAGAAAGAGAAAGAAAGAAAGAAAGAAAGAAAGAAAGAAAGAAAGAAAGAAAGAAAGAAAGAAAGAAAGAAAGAAAGAAAGAAAGGGAGAAAGAAGAAAGAAAGAAAGAAAATGAGCCCTTCAGGAGGAGAACCATTTCTGCTTTTGGTCAGATCTTTAAGTTCTGTCTCTGTAGGACATTCAAACTGAAGGTTCCAATGAAGTTGTTCTTGCTGATTTTTCTTTTATTGTATACTGTAGTGTTTGAAGGGATTAACTTTTTATTTATATATTTTTTTAATATTTTATTTATTCATGAGAGACACGCAGAGAGAGAGAGAGAGAGAGAGAGAGAGAGAGAGAGGCAGAGACACAGGCAGAGGGAGAAGCAGGCTCCATGCAGGGAACCCAACTTGGGACTGGATCCTGGGTCTCCAGGATCACGCCTTGGGCCAAAGGCGGTGCTAAACCGCTGAGCCACCCAGGCTGCCGGGGATTAACTTTTTAAATATTATTTTTCATTGCATTTAAATAGAAAATGTCTAATTTCTTAAGAAGAGGTGAACAAGATTAATTTTTTGCTGCTATTGTTTTTAATGTTTTCTTTATCCTACCTTGTAGCCTCTCAGTTACTATGCAACTCCTTTAGCTTGAAGTTCTGTGTTTTCTGGAAAGGATTTGAAAATACAAATTCAAAAAAAAAAAATGAAAATACAAATTCACAGAAGTTCAGGTCAGAAAAGACCTTAGAGATCATCTGACACCCTCATCATAACCTTTGTTCGAAGGATATCTGATCTGGAACAAAGAGACCATAGAGGTGGAAGCAGAGTTTGTGATGAAGCAGGGGTAGGGGTGGGTGCTGCAGGTCACCCTCACACTTTGCCCCTGCTACTGCAAAGTGCCTTTGAAAAGTACCAAGGAATTCAACCACTTTTCTGGGGCTTGAAATCCTTTTTACAACTGCATATATATTTCTCATCTTTTGAAGATAAACCCTCTATCTTGAAATAAGTCTATGATGCTGTCTCAAAAACACAAGCACTGTGAAAAATCAACACTACTTTACATTGTTGGGTTTTAACAATAATTTCTGTGGAAGAAAATGAATATGAATGGATATTCAAATCTGAAATGATCCATCAAAGGTTTTCATTAATAATATTCAAGGAAGTATGATACAGAAACCTGGAAAGATCATGATTTGGGGGAAGGAGAAAAAAGGATTCAAAAAGATGCAATCAGACCATTTCATCCAAGCAAGGATGAAAGTGGCTTAGTTCCTGCCTCCCTAACCAGTTCTGAAGGCTGTTAGCACAGCCCTGGCTTTCCTGGTGCCTCTGTCACTTTATCATTAGTATTTTCATGGCTCTATTTGGGGTACAATAATGGCAGCATTTCCCAAAGGAGATTTCTGTATTTTATTTAGATATGGGGCCCATTCTTCTTTTCTGCATTCCCCATCCAATTTTTTAAAATCTCATGGTATGTCATTTGACCTATGGACTAAATTCTGAATGACAACAGAACTGGATTGGAACAGGGGTTCAGCTATCTATATTTTAAAACTGAATTTAAATTACAAATATAAAAATATCAAATGAGAAATATATCATAAAAGACATTTTATAAATCATAATCAAATTATATCAAATATTCAGTTTGATAGCTACTAATTTTACTTAAGTAAAATTCAAACAATTGTTAATCTTTGGGTTCTCTTCATTTGTTAATGTACGACATAAGAAACCCCAGTGTTTTATGTCCCTAAAGCACTCATATTATTAAGTGATTACTCAAATTATAAAGCATTCTTAAATTACTTAGATCTAATTAGATTGCCTGAAACTTGTTGATAAACGTAGAGAAGGTTAAGGAAAAAATATTTTAAAAATCTGTCCCTGGGGAGAAAAAAAAATCTGTCCCTGGGATCCCTAGGTGGCTCAGTGGTTTGGCGCCTGCCTTTGGCCTAGGGTGTGATCCTGGAGTCCCGGGATCGAGTCCTGCGTCGGGCTCCCTGCACGGAGCCTGTTTCCCCCTCTGCCTGTGTCTCTGCCTCTCTCTCTCTCTCTCTCTCTGCGTGTCTCTCATGAATAAATAAAATCTTTTTTAAAAAAAATCTATCCCGGGTACAACCAAAAGAAGTTATTGACATAGGAAATAACCAATTGGAAGACTATATTCTGCAGACTAACTTGATCTTCTCAAGTATGTCCACCCTTAAAACAAATGCCAAATAATATATTAATAGGAATATATTATATTTTGTTCATTACAGTGAAATCACATATCTGTAACAACACAACTTTTGTGTATATTTACTTTGTATTGTGATTTTTGATAGCCCTAATATCAACCTAAGAATATACAGCATTTAATATATCTAATTGACTGACTTTATAAAATGTAGTTTTAAAACTAAAGGCAACCTTTAACATATCTCATCAAATACCTGAAGGGTGTGAAACCCAGACCTAAAGAGGTAAAGTGATTACCACTCTTTTACTTTAATATCACTCTTCTACTTTAAGTTTTGATGGCTGAAGGGTGAAGCCCAAGGCCCTTCTCAGCAGGACCCCATTCTACTTTAAGAGTTTCACTTTTCTTTCCCAACCTCCTTCCTCTCTCTAATCTGACACCACAGCAGCCTACTGCTCACCAAGCACACTCTGGACTAATGTTTGCCTCTGGCTTAGCTTGTGCACTGCTCAAAATTTCATTCTATGACCTCCGTCCCCCCACAGAGTGAACAACCCCCATCCCTGTGTAGCCTTCCTGAATCCTGCCCTTTTCTCTGGTATTTATTATTCTCTTCTGTGTTCTAGAACATCCTACATTTAACACTGAAACACTGATCACATACTGTTACATTATTTCATAGGTCCCCATAGTCTCATGCTGAACAGGAATTGGATAATTTTTGTCTTTTTAATCCCTAAACCTTAGTCTGGTCTTGAATCATAGTAGACGCTTTGTAAAAATGTGTTGAAGTGATGAATGTGTACATGCAGAAGTCAATGAATGTATGAACTAGTTAATGAATGAGCAGACAAGCCAACAAAGGAATGAACGAATAGGTCAAGTTCCTCAACCTAGGCACGGTTAATCTTAGGCAGGATAGTTCTTCGTTGTGGGTAAGTCTTTCCTGTGCATAGTAGTATA
This sequence comes from Canis aureus, assembly GCF_053574225.1. Lineage (NCBI taxonomy): Eukaryota > Metazoa > Chordata > Mammalia > Carnivora > Canidae > Canis > Canis aureus. The sequence continues at coordinate 21,912,748 of NC_135646.1, read as the reverse complement.
CTTAGTGGCATCCCTGACCTCTACCCATGGATGCCAGTAGCAGCCTCGTCACCCAAGTTGTTACCATCAAAAATGTCTCCAAGACGTTGCTAAATATTCCCCAGAGGGTAAAATCACCCATGGTGGAGAACAGCTGAAATACATGGAAGGCTGGCTGAATGCTACGATTCAGTGGGAGGGCGGAGATTAGACTCTGGTCTCTATCTGACCCCAGAACTTTTTTCATTACGACTTAGCTCCACTAAGATGCAAGTTTATTTCTTAGCCTTCTCATAAGACATTTTTAAAACTGGAGACCAATAAAAGAATTTCAGAAGTATAATTTGGGGGACAAAGTATTAAAAGTATTACAGTAGGAGTAAAGATATGCCTTCTTTAATGTCAACTAATCTGGTTGACATTACTTTCTTTAAATGGCGTTTACCTGTAGTCGATATCATTAAATGGTACTTAGTTGGCCCTGCCTGAAAGTTGCTCCTACAAGGCATATGGTTTTCAAAAATTTTCTAAATGCCACTTCATAGCACCATCTTGTGGATTTTAGGGGAATTCACTGATTTCAGTTTAAAATGTCTAGTTATTTCTCCAGAAAAAGAGAAAAAAAGAATCGAAAAACTATAAAAAATTAGGACATCCTTTGCTTATTGAAATATTCTACCAAACTCTGAATTAGGGACTTCCTAAAGTTTGATGTTTTTACTTTGGTGTTTGGCCAAGATTTCTATTTGGCTTCAACCATAGCCTCCCTTTAGCCTTTGGAATGTCAAGTAGCCACATACCTATGTCAACATCATCATGTCTGCATCATGTACAATTAGTAAAGCAGGGGCCATATGCCAACAAGGAAGGCCATTCTAATGTATTGGTTAACATGAATATTCATTTTGAATGTACAGATAGAACTTGGATTAAGATTTCCTTATACGCTGGAACTATTGGAAGAGCAAAATGTTGCAAAATTAGGGAAGATTGTGAAAGCTGATAATGTTATATAGAAAAAGAATAAGAATTTTTAATTGTGAAATTGAGAAATAGATCGACAGAAATATGAATATTTGTGCCTGTACCAGACCAAACTTTAAAAATTCCATTACCGACATTTTTTTAATTGTAAAAGTGTAATTGTGATTACATTTCACATTTCTTCTTCTTCCAACAGTTCATTCTATTATATCTAGCTTCAGCATCTGACAATTGTAATACTAAGCTGTTTGGCATTCAGCCTAAATATGTATTTATATAAATCTATTCTAAATCTAAAAGGAGAGTAAAATGAAAAGAAGATTATGTACAACATAGTATATTTGAAGTTTCTTCTCTTTTTCAAAATGTAAGTTTTCCTTTCTGACTTGAAAGAAAATATTCAGCACAAGGTATCAGGAGCACCAAATGCTAAGGGCAGTGTGGGAAGCCTACATGGGATTATTGATATAGAAAAAGCATTTATATTAATTACATTTATAATTAAATTCTAATTTTATAGGCAAATGCTCAATTGGTTATAATTCTTATTTGTTTTTCCCATCTTAATAGACAATCGTCCTCTCTGTCTCCCTGAAAGTAAGCAAAGCCATACCCTGAAAGGTTTTGTTACTTAATCATCTCCTTTGTTCATCTCTTCAAATGGAAACACCAAGAATGGCTAACGAGGTTCAGCCAAGGGCAAGTGGGTATCCAAAGTCCATTCTTCTCTAAGTTACCCTTATTTTGGAAAACAGGAGAAGGTAAGAGTGTTAAAAAGAGAACTTTTCCTGCAGGAATCTTCACATAATCGTTTTGACCCCAAAGTAACTATTTTATGTTACAAGAGAGTAGACTACTTTGCTTGCCTGTGTGCCTTAAAATAGAGCCCCAGCAGGTGGATAAAGGCGGTGAAATCTAACAACCACAACGACAATAATTGTAATGGCATTCAGGTCCCACATTACTTCTGTAAGAAGATCATCAATGTTATGAATAACACATTTTTGGTTTTGAATTGATACAGCTATGTCCCTGATTAGTAATACTGCATAGTGAAAAGAACTCTGGGCCAGTGATCAAGAAGCCATGTATTTATTCCGGCCTGTCAACAAGTGTATAACATTAGACAAATGGCTTAGGCTCTCTCTCTGCTCCTCAGTTTCCATATCTGTAAAATGAGGGAGTTGGACGAGGAATCCTATCATGTCCTTTCTAGTTTAATAGTTAAGTTTCTATGAAGTGCCCTATTGGGTAAAAACATAAACCCATTTTCATATTCTTTCTGAGAGTGGGAACCACAGGATGAATTGAATAGTGTTGCCCTGCACAGTTTAGGAATCTAACAAGATAAACCACCTATTCCTGAAGAGGTCCTACAGAGCATTTACTACCCAAGGTATAAGTTTTCCACAATGCAAACAAGATTGGGTCTCACCACATGGTATATTGTCTTCTTGGATATGTACAACAGCCACTACAATTTTAATGATTAGGAAATCCATTTTTATCTTTATTTTCTTATTATTCTTGTCTTGGGGTAGTTTATTCTGTTTTTCTTAATCTGGTGGGGATTTTTTTTGGTGGGGAAGGGGTGAGCTATTACTTCAGGAAATGGCTTTATCTTTCTAAACCTATCATTTTATCCTGACCTGACACAAGTCATTCCTGTGAAGGTGTGATGCTTCTTTGAATCTTTTTGTTTTTATTGTATTTAATTATGTCTTCCTAGAAACAAGTAAGAGCTTCTGAACTTTCTCTTTAATATGATGGCTGTTTAAAGATAAATGAACTACCTCAGTCCAACATTTATGTATTCCTAATGATTCAGGTTATCTCTTTTATTCATTGCTGCAATTATCATTTCTGTATTTTCTACATTTAATTCAAAGGTAAACTAAAAACATTTGAGACGAATTTGGTGGGTTCCTTTGTGCAACCTTGGTCAAACATGGTTTTGGTAGTGAAAATCCATGTGTAATATTCACTGGAATCAAAACTATTTGAGTCTGAGAACTTAATACACATATACGTACACGAAAGTTATCTATTTGAGAACTGAGGTCAGTGAAATAACCTAGAATCTGAGGCAATAAGAAGTGAGAAGGGACATTTTAATTTAAAAAATTTGTTTTAAGATTTATTTATTTGAGAGAGAGAACAGGAGCCAGAGGGGCAAAGGGAGAGAGAATCTCAAGCACACTGCACTGAGCAGAGAGCCCAAAGTGGGGCTCAATCTCATGACCCCAGGATCACAACCTGAATTCATGTCCTGAGATCACCACCTGAGCTGAAATCAATCAAGAGTTAGAAGCTTAACCAACTGTGCCACCCAGGCACCCTGAAGGAATAATATTTTTACGTAATGCTAATGTCACACCCTACTCTAACCTCTCACCTACTGAATAATACACTAACTTCATAAAACCAGAAGTCTGAGGTGTTTTATATTGAACATTTGTGGCAAAGGTAATGAGCCAGTTAATCTCAAAGTTAGGCATGATTTACTTTGAGATTAACTGGCTATAGACACATCATAATGAACAGTTTTGGGGACAACCAACATAACTTTTTTTTTCTTTTTTGGTATTGAACATGAAATTATATTCTCAAGTATTCTGGTAGAAATAATCAGTCAAAATATTTTTGATAAATGAACTTCACACCATTTCTATGTCTTTATTAATACTACCCATTTTAGTATTTTATGACATTTCCTAATAACAATTTTATTTCTATTTAATATTTAAGAGAAGCTTTAAGTTCTCTTCAAGTTATCTTATACACATGTTATTTTTATCTTATTTACAAATTAAGCACATTTAAATTACTAATCTACTTTTAAATTTTAAATGAGAAATGCTTTTAAAAAAAGCAACAGGAATTAGACATCGAATGCCCAAAATATTGAAAACATAATCCCTTTAAAAATATCCACCATCTCTCTCCTCCTTCTCCTTCTAATTCAAACTAGTTAGTTTCCTTTGAAGATGTCTTTTGCCAATGTTTCTGCAAACTATTTTTGTTTGAAAATTTCAGGGTGGAATAGTTTTTTAGATGAAGGAAACTGTATTTGCAATTACAGCTTATAAAGTAAAGAAAACCATAAAGTTCCTTTGGCATCAGTTTGACTCAAGGTCAAAATTAGATTTCCTCTTCCTATAATATTTGAATTATAAACCTCTCTTCTTGTAAGTAGATTTGAGAGGTCAGATGGAAACTGTAATACATTGTATGAATACGAGAGTTATGGTACAATTTGAAGTGAACAGCTCACTTAATTTTGGCTTTCTTCTGTTACAGTATGATTTTTCAGTCTTAGTACCAAACACACAGTGGGTGGGTTTCAATTGTACAATGATGCCATTGTGTATTTTCTTAATTCAATAAAAAGATAGGCTTAAAAATTTTCAGATTAACACTATTAAAGATTGGAATTATTTATTTTCACACCAGGCTGTGTGGTGATAGTGATGGTTAAGAGTGCAAAGAAAGGTATTGGGGCCTACCATGCAACAGAATTGTTTATTACGTGCTATGAGAAAATTAAAAAGATCCCTGTGGAGAGATAATTCCTGCCCTTGATGACCCTATAATACATAGCTTTTTTTTTTTTTTTTTTTTTTTTTTAAGTTTTCAAGCCAAATATTTGTAAATCAATCTCAATGAAAATACTCTTTGAGTAGGAAAACATGAGGATTGGACTGGAAAAATTACCTCATTTCCTCTCATCAACTCTTATTTGAATGCATCACATTACTTATGATGGTGCCTAAAGACACACTGAGAATTCAAACTCATTTTACCCTAATTACTTAATATATATTAGACTGTTTATTTATGAAGTTACAAATCACTGAGCTGAAAAAGACTTGAAAAAAAAATCCTCTGAAGAGGGAGGGAAAAACATGTGTCCCTTGTTAAAGAATTAGACTTTAAGAGAAAAATAAAATCATTAAACGGTTTGCTATGGTCTGAATGCATCCTCATCGAACTCATATGTTGAAAAGCTAATGCCCACTGTGGTGGTATTAGCAGGTGGAGCCTCTGGGGTATGATTAGGTCATGAGGATGGAGCCCTCATGAATGGGATTAGTGCCCTTACAAAAGGATTCAGAGAAGTCTACTGGCCTTAATTTGGAAGGGGGCTTCATAGAACCCAACCACACTGGCACTCTGATTTCAAACTTCCAGTCTCCAGAACTGTGTGAAACAAATCTCTGTTGTTTATAAGCTCCCCAGTCTAATGATATTTTTTAAAGATGTATTTATTTATTTTAGAGGTGGGAAGCAGGGGCAGAGGGAGAGAGAATGGTTTTAAGCAGACTCTGTGCTGAGTATGGACTTGGACCAGGAGCTGGATCTCATGACCCCAGAGACCACGACCTGAACAGAAACAAGAGTTGGCCACTTAACCAGCTGTGCCACCCATGAGCCCTTGGTATTTTTTAACAGCAGCCTAAATGGACTAAGATAAGGTTGTGAGGCCAGAACTAAGATTAATTTTATTTGACAGATAAATCTGGCTTATGCTCAAACAATGAGAATAATGTAAAAGCACTTTAAAGTAATAAATTCCAGTGCCCAATGAGAGGGCCAAACCTAAGTCTTCTGCAAATGGTAGCAGTAAGTGGGTTTCCGAAGCTATCTTGGTTACTTGGTTACCTTCCCACTAACCTCCTTGACTTCCTCAGCCCTCATCTAGCTGAATGTCAAGATGTGCTGAGGATAACTTGAGCTTTGGGTAAACATAAGCCTATGCTCCCTAGCTTTCCCCCGAGATTATTAAAAACCTGTTATCAGTGATATGATAATGATTTACATCATGATTTATTGCATCTAGAGCTAAAAGCAATTTTTGTCATGAAGACAAATCTTTTCAAAAATTTTCTTAACCTACATGATATGAGTAGGCCCTTCTAAGATTAGACGATGTATTGGGCAATATAAATGTTTATTATGTCACGCTTAAGTGGAGGGTTGTGTGTTTGCTGACTTTTCAAGTTTCAAGCATAAAAGTAGAGAAGAGTATGATGGATCCCATGTACCCAGTTTCAACCACTATCAACATGAGTAAATTTGATTTCATCTATACCTCATCTATTTTTTATTTCATCTATACCTCATCTATTCCTCTCCACTTTAGCTCTCAAAGTATTATTTTATTTTATCTGTAAGATTTTATTTATTTGAGAGAGAGAGAGAGTGCATGAGCGGGGTGGGGTGGGGCAGAGGAATAAGCAGTCTCCCCGTTGAGTGGGGAGCCTGACCCACGGCTCCATCCCAGGACCCTGAGATCATAACCTGCGCCAAAGTCAAACACTTAACCAACTGAGCCACCCAAGTATCTGATCAAAGTATGATTTTAAAGGAAAGCCCAATTATCATATTTCATCCATAAATTTAAGAAGAGATTTTCACGTCAATAAATCAATGGTCTCTCCACAACTTACAACTACTGTGGAAAAGTTCAGGTTGCCCAAGTGGCCATTTGTTCTCAAGAATCCTTGATCCCAGCCACAGTTCTGTTCTCTCAAACATCTTCAATGTGTATACTTCCTATACCACTCACTGTCAGTGGGATTACCTTCAGTTTACCCATAATTATTAAGGTTAATATGGCAATTTGATTTAAAATATATCTAGAAGAATCACTGCATATTCATTCATCTATTCACTCATTTATTCATTTAATAAGTATTTGTGATTCTAGACACCAGAGGAGCAGTGTTGAGCAAATTAGACAAAGAACTTGTTCTCCAAACTTATATTCTAGAGTTTTGATTTAAAAAAAGACAACCATTATGTAGAAGAGTACTTCTTTGTATGAGCATTGGTGTTCCTGATTCTACTTTATTTTCCCTTTGGGAAACTCTTTATATCCTCCCAACAAGCCCACACATTTTATTTAAGAGTTAACAAGTTTTACATATGTCTATTGCTTCCTTGGTCCCCCAGCTCCCACTGCCTGCCCTATATATAGATTGCTCCAGAAAGGTCTGGGAAAAATGTGAATGACCACATCTTCATTTCAATTAATAAAGTATTAATAGGAAAAAAAGTAACCTGTGTCTCAAATTCATAGCTTTGAAAATGAAATTTCTACATAATTACATGACAGCATTCAGAAAATATGTATGCCTCTACATATAACTGTATGATTTAGTAACTATGATGTGTTATTTTAAAATGAATGACTATGCAAAATCAGTTCCCTTATATATCAATCTCTAATTTTATAAACTAGATGGTTAGAGCTACAAAAGTTATCACTGTTTTTTGCAACATTGAATACTAACTCAAATTCTTTAGAAAGCCATCTATAGTACTTTGAATTTTTGTTGTTCCAAAATGGCCTTTCTTTCTGGACAAGTACTTGATAGAGAAAAACTCAATATTTAAGCACGCAATATATAGCTGTCATTAAAAAAAAAAGTAAAACAATAAGGACTCATAGAAGTTTTCTCCCTTTTTAGATTTAAATTAATGTGGTTTTAGCTGTTTATTCTTACTTCCTCAGTCAACAAAAATTAAATTGTAATATGCTATCAGGCCTGTTCTGCCATTGTTTCCTTGCAGATTGAGAATAGAAATGATTTCTAATTTTAAAGATTGAAAAGATTTAATAACTGGATGAATTATATTTTAAAATTCCCATTAATTTATTTTCAAATGAGGAAAACCCACAACTGGGAGAACTGATTATTATGGGGGGGGGGGGGAAGGCCTTGATTTGTAATTGTACCCAAATATGAAAGCCTACATTTTGTAAGCATAAAGATTACATTCTCTTCAAAAGATTTGCAAATTCTCATAGGCACATAACTTAGAGAATGAGAAGATTGTAATTTGAAAAATTACAGATTTCATTGTTTTTTTGATGTGTGAAACCTATAAACAAATATCAAGAGATTGTATTGCAAGACTGAAAATCCCTTGTTTAGTTTTGTAAGGGACATTGCCCTATGTGGGTTACAACCCTGACTTAAAAGAAAAATGCAGAGTAATGCAAAAGACACTCTAATCACTGCATCTAATTACAAAGAAGAATACACAGTAAAAAAAATGTAAGTATTCTTGGGCAGGCGTGTGGTCTAGTGGTCAGAGCATGAGATTTCAAGTCAGTAGTCTAAATTTCTATTTTAAACACCACTTCTAAATTTCTCCATGACTTTGGGCATGACATGAATTTTATTTTTAAATATGAATCTGAGATTCATGCTTGATAATTATAAAGTAGTCTTTTAATCCTCTATTAGAGGTATAAACCTAATGCTATAAAAAATTAACAGAGGGACAGGTGTTTTCTTGACTTCTTGGTAATAAAAAACTTACTTGACAGAAAGTCTAGGTAAATATAAATGAATTCAGAAATGTTTTCTTTACCGTTTCCCAGTAGCACTACTATACTCGTGTGTTATTTCAAAATTGGTTCAGGGCATTACTTAACAACCAACTCACTGATATAGTGACTAATTCTGATAACTTTCCTCTAAATTGCTCCTTTGGTTTTGAGGAAATAGTAGTCCTCAATGGAGCCAACGCTGCTCTTTTTATACTAATTGTTATTGTCACTCTAAGGAACTTGTACTCCACCGTGATGTGCCTGCTTTGTGTTTTGTTTATGTGTAGTGTTTTTTAAGTGTTCCTCCAAGTGTAATAAGTACAGACAAATTACCATGTAAGTTTTCTTTAAACTACTGCTAGATTTCTAGGGATGAATGTAGGTAAGTGATTCAAATTCTAACATACATCTATAAATCAATTAGCACAGTAATTTTCTCTGGGAATAATTAACATTTGAATTCAAGGAATGTGACCTGACTTACAGGACTGTTTTCTTTCTCTCTCTCTCCTTTTTTCTTTCTTTCTTTTCTTTCTTTCTTTTCTTTCTTTCTTTTTTTCCTTCTTTCTTTCTTTCACAGAGCTTAAGTACTGAGAATACAATAATTTTCCCAAGTAAAATAATATTCTGATTTGCTTTTTAGTTCTTAGTTTAGCTAAAGAGTATCCTTTATCATTGGGAGAATCTACCCAGTCTAATTTACTAATATAGCCAGTATACAAATTAGAAACAATGAGCAAAATCAGGAATATCATGGGGTATTAGTACAGCATGCAGTAAGGTTATACAACATGTGGCCAAAATCTCAACCCCAACAAGAACCTTCAGTGTCTGACCTATTACACATTTTCCAGGCAAGAAGTGAGCTTTAAAAAACAGCAATTTATCAAGATAATGCCTCATGAAAGGAAATGGAGACCATTAAAAGGAAAAGTAAAACAGCTTAAGGACAAATCTTGTTTTATGTTTCCCTGATTAGAAATGCAGTGTTAGAATGCCTTGCTAAAGTACTTAGAGCATGATTATATGGTCCAAATCTCAGGTGAGAAATCAGAGTTAAAGGATCAAATCCTGACAGGGTCAGTTTGGTCTTCTGGCATTATATAGAAGGAAAATTAGAATTGAGTTTTCACTAAATTTGTCCTCTGGGGGGATCTTCAAATGGAATCCTTGTGTAGTGGCTTTTAGTAGCTCTAATAGCTTCAGAGAATGCCTCTAGATTTTAACATTTATTTATGTTAAATTAAAAAAAGGGGGAAATCCAACCTATAAAGATCCTGAAATTAAAGTTATCTATTTTTTTTTATAAAACTTGAACATTTAGGAAAATATTAGTAGTTTCTATTTTAAATGCAGAAATTTCGTCTTGCATTAAGTCCACTGAAGTCCACTTTCCAATTTGCTGTTTGGACCTGTTCAATGCATCTTGCATTCAAAAACAATAACAAGAAAGAGCAATTTCCTAAAATTTGTTACATTAGTTATAAAACACTACATTTCTCCTTTTTAAATCAAAATATTTGATTCTTCATGTTCTCTCCGGGTTTCCAAATCCAACCCTACTTTACCTATCCACTCCCTAAATATACAATAGATACAGATTAAAAACGACAATATCTTCTTTCACGTGTGATGCTGTCCTCTGAGAAGAGCAAGGTGGAAAAAATATTTTTAAATCATGGGAATAAATTCTGCTATGACAGAATTCGGTATAATGGGTCAACTTCTAGAATAGGGAATGAAGGATTTTCACTTCATTCTTCAGAAGATATTTTTCTAAGTATCAATTATAATGATAAACTGTGATTCTTTGACTGGCTTAGTTGATACTTGAACTTTCTCCAAGAGTTCATATTTCCTCCCATTAGTCCCAGTTTTATCCAGCATTACAACGTAATTCTTGCATTCCAATCCTAAATCTGCTAGAGTACTTTAAACGGATATAGGACATTTGGGTTGGTGCAATAGAGCCAGAAACCTGGAAACTGGGAAAACAGAGTTCCTCTGTTGTCTCAATGTATTACTCATCCTATAAAATTCAAATTTTGTTTTTGACATAGCAAAGTTATCTCTAAAAAGTTACCATAGAATCATAAATAATTATCTTAACAGCGGATTTGTCATTTTCATTTTGAGTTTATTTTAAATTTGAAGTGTGCTACAAACAATTCCTGTATGATTGCTAAGCACAAAACAGAATTTTAATAGCTATAACTGAGAACCAAAGAATGACAACATATGCATTATTATTAAAATATTACATTCTCATTGTTGATTTATCCTTTTGAAATAATACCAAGTATAGCTTTGTTAGCTTTTACAATCATTAACATTTACATGATAGAATTTGTTAAAATCTAGAAAGCAGTTCAGGGTGTTATGGATAGACATTCAGACTCAGACTTTTATTACCATCCTCAATATTCAGTTTCTAATTTGCGATTTAAGGTGGTGTCTCTACCTCTAGCTACTGCATTCGTAGTCCAGATAGCAGGAAGAAAAAAAAAGAGGCATTTCCCACACAGAACAATGCATTGTAAATTTTATGACCAAAACTTGATCGTGGTTTTTTGACGTAATTAGTATATTCATAATTTTTAATTCTTTTGTCATTGTATTTGATTATACATTTTCTATATTAAAAGATAATTTTCAAGAAAAAGTAAACTCATGACTCACAACAAAGCAATCTTGAGAAAGAACAAAGCTGAAGGTATCACACTTGCTGATTTTAAACTATATTAAAGGGCAGCCTGGGTGGCTCAGCAATTTAGCGCCGCCTTCAGCCCAGGGTATGATCCTGGAGACCTGGGATTGAGTCCCACATAAGGCTCCCTGCATGGAGCCTGCTTCTCCCTCTGCCTCTCTCTCTCTCTCTCTGTCTCTCTCATGAATAAATAAATAAAATCTTTAAAAAAAATAAAATACATCATAAAGTTCTAGTAATCAAAACAATATGGCATTAGCATTAAAAACAGACACATAGATTAATGGAATAATAGCCCAAAACTAAGCCCATGCATACACGGTCAACTAATTTATGACAAAGGAATCAAGAATACATAATGGAGAAATAAATGATCTCTTCAATAAATGTTATTAGGAAAACTCCACAGCTACATGCAAAAGAATGAAACCGGATCACTATCATACACCATACACAAAAAATCAACTGAAAATGGATTAAAGACTTGAACATAAGACCTAAACCATAAAAATCCTAGAAGAAAATATAGGCAGTAAGATCCTTGATATCAGTCTTAAGGACAACGTTTTTTCAATTTGATACCATAAGCAAGGCAACATAAGCAAAAATAAACATGTGGGACTACATCAAACTGAAAAACTTTTGCACAGAAAAAGAAACCATCAACAAAATGAAAAGACAATCTACTGAATGGGAGAAAATATTTGCAAATTATGTATCTGATAAGGGATCAATATTCAAAATATATAAAGAACCCGTACAACTGAATAGCAAAAAACTAAACAACTAAAAACATGTGCAGAGGATCCGAATAGACATTTTCCAAAGAAGATGCACAGATGGTCAACAGATACACGAAAAGATAAATCACCACAATGAGATGTCACCTCATCCCGGTTAGAATGGCTATTATAAAAAAGATAGGTGGGGTGCCTGGCTGGCTCAGTTGCTACTCTTCATCCTGGGATTGTAAATTTAAGTCCCACATCAGATGCAGAGATTACTTAAAAATAAAATCTTTATGTTAAAAAAAAAAAGACAAGCAATAACAAGTTGGGATAAGGATGTGGAGAAAAGAAAACCCTTTTGCACTGTTGGTAGGAATGTAAATTAGTGCAACCACTATGGAAAACAGTGTAGACGTTCCTCAGAAAACTAAAATTAGAACTACTATATAGGGCAGCCTGGGTGGCTCAGCGGTTTAGCGCCACCTTCCCACCAGGGCCTGATCCTGGAGACCTGGGATTGAGTCCCACATGGGGTTCCCTGCATGGAGCCTGCTTCTCCCTCTGCCTGTGCTTTTGCCTTTCTCTCTCTCTCTCTCTCTCATGAATAAATAAATAAAATCTTTTTTTTTAATTTTTTTTAATTTTTTTATTTATGATAGTCATACAGAGAGAGAGGGAGAGAGAGGCAGAGACACAGGCAGAGGGAGAAGCAGGCTCCATGCACCGGGAGCCCGATGTGGGATTTGATCCCGGGTCTCCAGGATCGTGCCCTGGGCCAAAGGCAGGCGCCAAACCGCTGCGCCACCCAGGGATCCCTAAATAAATAAAATCTTAAAAAAAAAAAAAAGAACTACTATATAATGCAGCAATTCTACTTCTGGGTAATTACCCAAAGGAAACAAAAACACTAACTTGAAAAGATATCTGCACCCCCACGTTCACTGCAACATTATTTACAATAGTTAGGATATGGAAGCAACCTAAGTGTCCATCAATGGATGAATGGAAAAATAAAATGTGGTACATATATATAATGTAATATTGTTCAACCATAAAAAAAGAAGGAAATTCTGTCATTTGCAACAACATGGATGGATCTTGAGGGCATTATGCTAAGTGAAACAAGTCAGACAGAAAGAGACAAATATCTCAGTCATATGTGGAATCTAAAAAAAAAGAAAAAGAAATTGAAGTCATGATACAGAGAACAGATTGGTAGTTGCCAGAGATAGGAGCTTAGAGATGGGTGAAATGGGTAGAGGTGGTTAAAAGGTACAAACTTACAATTATAAGATAAATAGGTGCTGGGGATATAATGTCCAGCATGGTGACTATAGTTAATAATACTAGATTATATATTTCAAAGTTGCCAAGAGTAGATTTTTCATTACAAGAAAAAATTCATAACTATGAGTGTTTATGGATGTTAACTAAGTTTATTATGGTGATCACTTCACAATATATACAAGTATCAAATCATTATGTTGTGTACCTGAAACTAATATAATGTTTATGTCAATCATAGCAATAAAAAAGTAGACATATTTGAGTGAGTTTAATCGATTCATGTTTTTATAGTTTGCAGTATACTAGGAGATGAATATAATCCCATATATATGGTAACATTATATCTGATAGCTATTTATGCAACATTTATGTTTTTTTTAATTTTTATTTATTTATTTGAGAGAGAGTGAGACAGACAGAAAGAGCATGAGCTGGTGAGCAGGGGCAGAGGGAGAGGGCGAAGCAGACTCCCTGCTGAGCAGGGAGCCTGGGGTGGCCCAATCCCAGGACCCTGGGATCATGACTGGAGCCAAAGGCAGATGCTTAACTGACTGAGCCACCCAGGCATCCCTATTTATGCTACATTTAAAACATGTACCATGCCACAGTTCTTAAAATCCAGAGTAATGGAGGTAGGCATGGACTCTTTGTGTTACCAGCTGAATGACTTTGGCTCAAACCTCAGTTTCTCTACTATAAAATAGATTTAAGAAATCTAACTCAATAGATTTTTATAGAATTAATAATAAATAATAAATAATAACATGTCTATGAAAAAATAGACCACAATACTGGATGCACACAATGTGCACAAAAAGGTTAGTCACTTCACTACTTTAGGAAGCTGAGCTACAGTAGTAGAGCAGCGGCTTTTTCTTTTTTTCAATTTTTCCTTCCTTCCTTCCTTTCCTTCTTTCTTTCCTTTTTTTCTTTCTTCCTTTCTTCCTTCCTTTCTTCTTCCTCCCTCCCTCCCTCCCTCCCTCCCTCCCTCCTTCCTTCCTTCCTTCTTCCTCCTTCCTTTTTTACTTGACTGTACCTAAGAATGACTGTGGGGTTATTAAACATGGAGCTTTCTGGGCCTTATCCTTTGAATCTGAATACTTGGGTTTAGAGCAGAAAAGTGAGGAGGATGACTTGATGTAGGTAGTCCCTAGATTTCTCTTGAGAAAGAAGTGGTTCAGGTGATAGTGTATCAGGTGGTGATAGATATGAGGTCAGTTGATCCCTGACCTAATTTGCCTTTCTAACAGACTTAACATATGGCTTAAGGCAAGATATTTCCGTCTACCCTTCCTTTGGCTATCTGTAAACAAGAATGTAGAGATCAAGTCTATTGGCTTCGCTCCCAGGGGAAACTTTTGTAAGTTTCAAATAATATAATAACTTATATATTTTGTTAAATTTTCAAATGATTGCCAAGAAAAAGGAGAGTTAAATTTTAAAAAGGAGTAAAACCAAGAGAAAATGTGTTTGGCAAAAGGCATAAAATTATGTTTGGAATGAGACAGGACAAAAATTGAAAAGAGATTGGAGACAGGCAAAACAAAGATGCAGCAAAAATAGGGGGCAGATTAGCAACCAAATACTAAATCTCTTATGTTTATTTTGGGAATTGGGGAATTAATAGCTACACACTCAGAAAAAGGAGGGAGTTCAAAGGAAAAGTAGCGAAAGGTATAGGGAGAAATAGAATGGATACACAAGAGAGGAAAACTGAAGATCAAATGCAAGAAAAGAAAGGCAAGGGGGTTCTGAAATTTGTCCCTTGCCTAATTATTACCTTAAAATCCATAAAAGAAAATTCTGCTGAGGGGAAAAAAACTAAGCAGAATTTCTGAAGGGAAGAGCACAGAACTTAAAACCTAGAGGGCAATTTGTAGTTGGGAGATTTCTAAGTCAGCAAATACCCACACAAGGATCTCATTGAAGGAAATTCGATTATAAAGTCACGAGGGATGATTTAAGGCTCTTTTATTGACTCAGATGCCAGGATGAAAGACTGACTTTCAAGAATAGACTGATTTTTTAAGAAATTTTAAAAATATTTGTGAAGGGAGAGAGAGAAGCTTCTGGCTGTTAATGCTATTAGAATAGCATATGGCCTTTTTAAATGAACATATTATTTATAACAAACTGATAGGAAGGGATCACATAAATGGTAAAAATCCTGAAAAAAGTTGAATGGTAAGAGAAATTATAAATGTGTAATAAAACATCTATAGCCAGGTAATTTATTAGTTTGTGCTTGTCCTCTCTTTATTTCCTTATATTTTTCTTTCTCCATTTCAAGCAGACAGTCATGCTTTAGATTCCCTTTGTCAGGGAAGTTTTGTGGCTATAGTTCCCTTTGTCAGGTTGAATTCAAACGCAAAAGTTGCATATATTCAAACTCTTTCCATCTTTTGTAAAGGCTGAAATTCATAAATAATATTACGATAGGAACCCCACTAGAGGGGCAGCCCGGGTGGCTCAGTGGTTTAGCGCTGCCTTCAGCCCAGGGTGTAATCCTGGAGACCCAGGATTGAGTCCCACATCAGGCTCCCTGCATGGAGCCTGCTTCTCCCTCTGCCTGTGTCTCTGCCTCTCTCTGTGTCTCTCATGAATAAATAAATAAAATCTTAAAAAGAAGGGAACCCCACTAGAGAGGACAGAAAGAAAAGTATGAACTGTGCCAGTTGAGTTTTGAAATGTTCTACAGGGTTCCTATGGGTGAAAAGGGCAGCAGTACTTAATCACGGTTGTGCTTTTAATAGCTGTCAATTTATTCAAGTGTAATGTAAAGTTACTTTTTTTTTAAGCTTTGAGACATAACTTGGAAATCGAATAAATTCACTTTATTGTGAATTTTTAAAATTATGAAGTAGTTCATGCTTATAAAAGAATATATGTATAGGTGCATATATACACATATATAAACTGATACATATAAAATAATATGCATGATTTAAAGAACAACAAAATAAACATCCATATAACTACCACCCAGTTTAAGAAAAGGAACATTACCTTCGAAGCCTTCCAGACTCTCTGTAATCATCCTATCACCTCTTCCAGAAGTAGCTACCTATTTTATTTTTGTGTTTACAATTCCTTTGCTTTCCATAAGTTTTATCTACAAATGAGTATGTCTATTCCTAAGTCATATTTAGCTTGATATGACTTTGAACTTATAGGATATCATACTTTATGTTTGTCTGTAATTTGTTTTACTAACATTACATTTCTGACAATCACCTAAGTTATTGCATCTGTATAGTTCACTCATTTTTCACTGCTATATACTATTCCACAATTTGAATAAACAACAATTTATATACCCATCCTTCTGTCAATGAACATCTTGGTTGTTTTCAGTTTTTGTCTTGTTTTGTTAAATGTTTTTTTGTTTTTGTTCTTGTTTTTTCAGAAAGAGGGAGAGAGAGCACATGCCTGAGCAGGGAAAGGGGCAGAGGGAGGTATAGAGAGAGACTCTCAAACAGGCTCCACACCCAGCAGGGAGCCTGACATGGTGCTAGATCTCACAACCCTGAGATCATGATCTGAGGTAAAATCAAGAGTGAGACACCTAACTGACTGAGCCACCCAGGCACCCTGCTATGAACATTCTTAAACACATCTCTTAGTGTATAGATGTATGAATCTTTCTTGGATAAATAACTGAGTAGAATCACTAAGTTGTAAGGTACAGCAGATTGTGTTCCAAAGGATTCCATCACTTTACATTCTCTTAAACAAAGTGGTCTCCATCCTCCCCAGACTTTTGGTATAGTCAGACTTCCTAATCATTATCAGTGTACTGGGATGGGAAGTAAAAATCCTTTATAAATCACATTCATTCATTCTTTGATGAATGTTCAATTAATTCTTAAGTTCAACAGATTAAAATTCCTTAAAAAGTTAGTCTCCATTTACACACATAAAAATAAGCCTTTTAAACTATATTGACAAATTTAAGACATCTGATTATCTCTGCTACTTTACATGACTGACAAGACAAACTTACAATTCAACAAGCACTACAGCTGCTTAAAAATTCCCCCAAAACTTAGTGGCTTAAAACAACTAAAATTTTGTTACGTGGGGTGATTTTTATAATCATAAATTCAAGCAGAGATTGGCTAAGAGGCTCATCTACTCCATCTAGCTTTGACTAGGTAGCCACTTGGTGGTATTCAGCTGATTGTTGAGCAGAGTTGGAGAGTGAAAGACAGTGTAACTCACTCATCGTGTCTGAATATGGATGTCTAGAAGCCTGGACTTAGGTGAACACTTTCCCATGCAGTTTCTCCTGCAAAGTAACCAAACTTCTTACATGGCTGCTCAGGAGGCCCCGACAGAAAGAAGCCCCTGAGCTTTTAATGACTTAGCCTCAGAAGTTCCGGAATGTCACTTCCACCAAATTCCATTAATTAGGCAGTCACTGAGTCCAGGCTAGATTCAAGAAGTAAGGAATTCAACTCAACCTCTCAATGACACAAATTTCAAAGAATTCGCAGCCATCTTCAATCCACATGGTAAGTAAGTTCTGCTCGCTAGGTCAACCCACAACCCTGTCTAACCCTATTTAACCTACAACCTTGTCTAACCCTGTCTACATTATATTCTAGAATTTGGTTTCCCAGAAAATCATGTGTGGCTAGGTATCTTTTTGAGTTTCACAGTTTCCTAATTTTTACTGTAAACATTATAAATTTAATCACCTGATCTGGGAAAATAGGATTCTGAACTTCTTACCCAGGTTGCAGTTAACCTCTTAGTATGTGACAACTTAATTTAATTTCATACACCATCACTACCCCCAATCTGGCTTGTATGGATTTACTTAAATTTTGTTTTTAATCTGCCTCTCCAGTCACAATTTTAAAATCATTGCATTACATTCTGTATTGGGAAAGGTCAGAGGTCCACAGATCCCAGAGTGTCCATGCCAAGTATATGAAAATGCATCAACAGGCATACAGGTAGACGGGATTGGGGCCATAGGAGCTATTAACTAGCAAAAGAGTCTTATTCCCAAAACATGCAGCAGAGTTGCCAGATCTGAAGGATGGCTCATGGGTTGGGCAGTGGTTATTTCAGTACTAAGCAGAATGAGCCAATAACTTAAATCTACTTTTCTGGAGGGGTCTCTAAGGTAGCGGCTTTTGTACAGTTCTCAGGGGAGGAGGTTGGGGAACCCAGTAATAATTGAGAATGAATTACTCTCCAGCTTTATTAATTTGAGGCTCAGAGGTAAATTTAAATTAGCTTAAAAAAAATAGTGTGGTATTTTCTGCAGACCTGAGTTTGTGGATAAAGATTCCCACTGGCCTCAGCCATAGCTATAATACTAAGTACCAATCCTTTCACTATTCCTTGGTGAAAATTCCGTCTATCATCCCACCTACCACCTCAAGCAGCTATTTTTTTTTTTTTAAATTTATTTATGATAGTCACAGAGAGAGAGAGAGGCAGAGACACAGGCAGAGGGAGAAGCAGGCTCCATGCACTGGGAGCCCGACGTGGGATTCGATCCCGGGTCTCCAGGATCGGGCCCTGGGCCAAAGGCAGGCGCTAAACCGCTGTGCCACCCAGGGATCCCTCAAGCAGCTATTATAAACTTCTACCATTCTCCTCAGGGCCTCAACTCTTACATTCTCAACTGATGTTCTTGTTCCCAAGAACAATCTTGTTCCCAGATTTCCTATCCATCTTCTCCTAAACTTACCGATGCCATATGCATTCTTCCCTCCAGGGTCAGAGGAAGAAGCATTCCTCTGTCAGGAGAAGTAAGCTACTCCTCTTTAAAGCTGATTACCCTCCTGCCTTCTCTAGTACCTAGACTATCGATACTGTAAATTTCTCCAATCTGTTAGCCTCATCTATAAACTGGTGAAATCTTTTCCAGTCTTAATAAAATTTGTTTGGTCCTAAGTTCCCCTCCAACTATTCTGCTTCATCTCTCTCATTTTCATTGCTGAGTTTCCAAAAATACTTATTCTAAACTATTCCATGTCTTTAGTCTCCAATCCACTGTAGCCTGGCTTTAACACCCTTCCTACTTCTGCTAAGATTTCTCTTGGAAAGATAGCAAAGGCCCAGACCCTAACTTTGGATTCCTTTTGACAGTTTTCAGTGCTGCTTCTACACTGTAAACTAAACCTTCCTTAAAGATCTCTCCTTCCTCTCCTGTCTCAAGGAATTCCTATCTCTCTGACTATTCATTCTCAAGTTCCATCATTGAATTCTCTCCCTGGAAATAATTCTTATAGGTTCTTCAGGGTTCTGATCTCGCCCAACACTGTTTCCACTTATCCAACATTGACTATTTCCTTGGGCCATCTTATATGCCTCCGTATGTTTAAATTCTAATTAGCACACGCCTTCTCCTTTGAGGCCCAGATCAATATATTCAAGTTAAACTCCACAAGAGGCAGACATAAGCATAATAGGACGACAACCTACCTTCAATAGTGAAGCCAGGGAATACTTTAGAGAAGCGTTAAGTCGAAACCTTAAAAAATTAAGAGCCAGCTGAAAGAAGAGCAGAAAAAGAAGTGAATCAGGCAGAGAAAGGCCAAAAACAGGAAGGTACCAAGAGTTGGGTTGTTCTAGGAAACCAAAGACCAGTATGGCTGAAACACCACTGGCAAAAGAAAAAACAGAAATGAGTTTCCTAATACTGAACCCACTCACCCAGCGCAGTGCAGAATTAGCCTGCTTACCCAGCACAGTGCAGCACTGGGACAGACCAGGCCTCTTCCAATCTTTGCACAGGACAGAGCCTGCCTTTAGAGGGGCACAGGGGAACATGTGCTTTTTGTGGGCAGGTTTATCACCCACGGGGCAAGGAAAGAGTTGAGCTGAGCATGCTCAGTAATTCTTCACAAATTTTCCAATCAAATAAGTTTTTCTACCTCTCCAGGCAGAATGAATAAAGAGGCAAAGATAGGTATTATCAAAGGAGTCATCATAATAACTATGATTATTATAATTATAATCATATTATATCAATTATTATGATTATAATAATCTCTATGATTCAATAATCATAGAACTTAAACCAGGCAAAAAGGTAGAAGGAAAAGGGGATTAAATGATAATGAAAATGTGTGGGGTCAGGGTACTGGAAGTCTCAATTAAATCGACAAATTGTGGCTGTGGTAGTTCTACAGAAAAGGGGAAAGAATAAAAGGACAATGGCCCGGAGCCAGATATCTACAGCCCAGATTTCAGTGGTACCAAACTTTGGTTCTGAGAGATTCGAGAAATGGCTGAGGTAGTGCAGCTGCAATGGAACGGAGGACCAGGTGTTGGAGGTGAGAAGATCCAGGAATAGAGACAGCAAGTGGAGATAAATCACCCACATAAATGACACAGTTCCAGAGATCACATAGAAAGAGGTGAAGAGAAAAAATGAACCAAAAGCTAAAGTCTTCAGTGGTTGAGATGGGAAGGAGGACATTAAATATTGGTGATGACGAGGGGAAGAAATGGAAATGAGTTTTGAAGAAAGAGAAGGGCATGAAGTGGTTTGCAAGGAGCTATGGATGCAAAGCCATCTACTCCACCTCTTAGCACTGAGGTGCTTTGGATGTAAGAGGAAAAACAGTTTCCACATGGACAGGCTGCAAGAACAACAGGATATCAGAGCTTTCAGTTAATGCAAGGAATCATTTAAACAAGAGGTTGAAGCTGTAGGGCAGTTTGCTGATCACACAATAAGACATTCTGGAGGGCATTTTGAAGGTCACAGTGAAAGGATTTGGGAGTTGAGGAAGGGGTGAGCAGGGCATCATTCAGCTTGTACCCTATGTCCTATTTGCACAGAATATAATGTAAATAGTACTCCCTGAGTTTTGCATCCAAAGGGCCCTGGAGATAATAACTTGAGCAATATGAGGGTGAGCATTTGGGGAAAGCTTAGCCCAAATAGAGATAAACAGGTAAACAGAGGTGTGAGACATAATAAAACTAGTTCTTGTGGTCCCTTCCCCCCCCCCAAAGATTTTATTTATTTATGTATTCATTCATTCATTTGAGAGAAAGCTAGAGAGAGCATGAGCCAGTTGGGGCCAGGGAGAGGGAGAGGGAGAAGCAGATTCCCTGCTGAGCAGGGAGCTGGTGGAGGGGCTCGATCCCAGGACTCTGAGATCATGACCTGAGCCAAAAGCAGATGCTTTACCGACTGAGCCACCGGGGCGCCCCCTATGTCTTGTAGTCTCTTAAAGAGGAGGTGGGGTTTTGATTCTAACATGATGTTTTCAGTATCTTTGTTGCTAATGCAGCCTTGGCAAGGGTTCATAATGGCTTTCTCAAGAGGTACTAAATCCTGATATTCTTACTTTCCAGCTATTTCTTAAGTTAATCCTCTTCTCTCTCTCTCCCCACTTGTCACTGACTTAGCTGGGGATTTTTTCTTTTCTCTGGATTTTTGCAGAAACCAACATCATTACTAGCCCTGTGCCACCTGTTGAGTCCTTTATTTTGCCACTATGTCAATGTACATGGCATTTTCTACCCACGCCATCCTTCTACACCTCTGCATGCCTTTGGACTCGCTCCTTTCTGCACTGTCTTTGCTCTCCTTGTTTGCCAGATAACAAAAAAAATTTGCATTTTGAGACCCACTTTGAGTACCATTCTTTCATGCTTTTACTGACCACCTCCACTGCAGTCTTATAAATATTGTTGTCCCTGGCTTCTGACTCTGCTACCTTGCAGAACTGATTTATATTTCTCTCCCCAGTTATGCTATAAACTCCTTGGGGCTGAGAGTTATTTCTTACACATATTTCTATCCATAGTGCTTCATACATAGTAAGGTCTCACTAAGAGATCATTGAATGGGTGGTACGGTTCATCAAATAGCTCATCCATCTAGCGTGTTTTACACCACAGGGTATCTCTCAATATTTTTCCTTTTCCTGCTACATTAACATCAAAGGATGGTGGTCCCCTGATTTCCTGTCCTGTTCAATCACAAAGCCTTTACCCCCTAGCTTTTCAAAAAGATGCTATCAAGTCTTTTGCTCCCTCATTTATGTCATCATTCTTTCTTTTCAACTGCCTTTTTCCTCTCTGCTGTGAAATATATTCAGGTTTTAATTACTCATCCATGATATCACCACCTTGACTCTGCTGCTCCTTGTAAATATTTTATTGTTTGTCAGATCTTCCTACTAATGTGAGTTGCAAAAGCATCTCTTTATTTTATTTTTTTGCTTCCTCAGCAGCAGCTAACAATCAAGACTGGATATACAGAGAAACACTCAAAAACAAAAAATGCAACTCTTAAGGAAGAAAGGAAATATTTTCCTAATACTCCATAATTTGGCAAGGCTAATGTGCAAAGGAGAAGCCAAATTTTAGAAATAACTACTTGTTTTGGCCCATTTAACATTATAGATAAAGGCCATCTTTCTCAGGCTGTGACTTGTAGGTGATGTCTTTGTTCCTCCAGGCACATACATAAAGTCCAGAAGGATGGAGAGTTCTGATCTTTGAATGATAGCACTTTGCAAACCTGATGAAAGGTATATAGTCCCAAGGAAAATGCACATTGTCTTTTTTTTTTTTTTTTTTTTGCTTTAGCGTCAGGGGTTCACGGATCTTCTGAAACCCAACCACAGACCCAGTTTTGAAGTTCCAGTTTAAAATAGCAGTTATTAGAGATTGTTTCAAGGTTTCCTTTTTGCTCTTTATTTTCTAACTTTCCTAGAATGAAAATGGATTGTGTTAAAAATATATGTTTTCTAAAAACCACCCCATGCTATAGGTATACTTAAAAGATCTTGAAAAATAAATTCATTATACAGTGAACCCATCAAAGACTGACAGGTTTTGAGTTAGAAATGCTTGGCAAATGAGGCACTCAATTTTCTCATCTGTAAAATGGAGTAATTAATATTAATCAGTTGTTATGTTGTATAGATTAATACTCGCAAAATCCTAATAAATGTGATTTTTCTAAGCTCCCTCTGGGTAGTCTGTTATTTAGGTTGTACTTTTCTTCTCTGGATTGAAACAGATACAATGCCACAGCTGCTTCTTCAGCTATTCTGTTATTTTGTGTGTGTGTGAAAGAACACCTGCTTAGAATGTACCTAAGGAGTTATTTCTTTGTTTTTTGATAATTAAAGCACTGCTATGGTGATGGCTGACATCTGGATTCACTTTTAAAGACTTCACTGTGTTTTTCTGGCTCCTGGGAGATTCATGAACTATAATGCATTAGATGGAAATGTGGTGATGTGCTTCATTTTGCAACAGCAATTTTACTCTTGCTTTGTTATTTCCCTACTGCAATGAGTGAGAGCTGCCACTCTGTTACTGCTGCTAAGAGATTAAGGGAACAGAGTTGAGCTCTAGAAATTTAATATGCCATATAATGCCTGATTTATTTTGATTCCGGCTTTGACTTGAATTGATAAACTCACTTGGGACAGCTCTGCAGAATCAACATCCAGGGATTACATATATATATATGGTATGACATAATTTCTTTTGAGGGGAGCATGAAAATCTACTTCTCTTACTTATTTCCAACAGCAACAGAGAAACTAAAACTTGGCAGAAATATTCTAATATTACAATTTCCTCAAAAGTTATATTCCTCAATCTCCACTCATTTATAGCTCCTTAAATTTTTCTAAGATTTGCTTCCGAGAACTATGTGCTTTTGTTTAAGGCGATTATAACTTACATCATTACTGCCTCTACCTTGACAGTCTTCTTGGGATCTCACTCACAGGTATTAATACCAATGGAGACCTGTGGATCAGTCAGGGCTCACGGTTGTAAAGGACGTAAGCTAATTCTGGCTGAATGAGCAGAAAAGAAGCTTAAGAGGAGATGGAAAGACTCAGAGAGTTGCCGGGAGGCTGGAGGGACAGGTATGGAACTCAGCTTCCAGGAACAATGCTCACAACCGCGCTGTGGAACTGGCACAATAAGGAGGTCACAATACTACTAGCTACTGCCCCACAAACACTAAAAGCAACTGCTGCCAATTCCACTGCCCACTAAGGCCACTTCTGTACGAGGAATTTAACCTTGCAAGCACTTCCACCTCCAAAGGTCAGATGCCTTTGCCAGCAAATTGCTTTCCAAGCAGAATCTTTCCTTCCTTGAGCTATGAACTTCCAGTCAAAGTCTTATGCAGGTGTGCTGAATGTTGAAGGCCAGGTCATATGTCTGCGCCCTAGCTGTGAGAGTCTGGAAATCTCGTTTTCAGAGCTTACCTTGGGGAAGCAGCACTGACATTAAGATTGGGAATTCCCTAAATGTAGCGAGTATATTCAAAACAACCTGGGCAGCCAAAAAATCTGAAAATGTTTTTTGCAGGAGAGAATTCATATTTTGAGAATATCTGCTAAGGGCCAGGTGCTTTAAATAGATTACATTGTTTAACCTTCAGCAAAACAGATGTTTTAATCCTGTTTTAATGATGGGGACACTGAGGCTCAGAGAAATTGTTACTAGCTCCAGATCATTTTGTTGGTAAAATGGAGAATATAGATTCATGTCTAGACTTTTTACCTTCAGAATTTTTCTTGTCTTACGACATACCTCTAATTTCCACTTCTCAACTGCTAATTCATATATAAACATAAGTGGACCAAGTAGTGGAGCAGAAAGGGGGACTAGAAATAATAGCTCTAGGAGCAAGCAACAAGAGATGCATTAGTTGCAAGAAAACTTAAAGACAATAATAAAACAGACTACTTCCTCTGCCTGTGTCTCTGCCTCTCTCTCTCTCTCCCTCCCTCTCTGTCTCTCATGAATAAATAAATAAAATCTTAAAAAAAAAAAAAAAAAAAAGGGCAGCCCGGGTGGCTCAGTGGTTTAGCACCTCCTTTAGCCCAGGGCCTGATCCTGGAGACCCGGGATGGAGCCCCAGGACGGCTCCCTGTATGGAGCCTACTTCTCCCTCTGCCTATGTCTCTGCCTCTCTCTCTCTCTCTCTCTCTGTGTCTCTCATGAATAAATAAATAAAATCTTTAAAAAAAAGACTAAAAGTAGGTCTACCTTATTATTATTATTATTACCATTAACATGTAACAGCAAGTCCAAAGAATGTCAACAATAAAATACTCCTTTTTGCTGAGGTGAACTGTTCCCTACATCTTGGTACACCAGTATATAAGAAGCCCTCTACTTAATTTCCAAGGTTTTAAAAAAGAAGGTTGTTAATAAATTGTCATTGAAGTGCCTTAAACAGTTATATCTTCCTACAACAGACCGTAAAGAAAAAAAATAGACCATTTAGCACATGATATGCCTGGGTACCTTTTAATATTATTTCTAAAAAAAAAATGAGTTCTAATTTTCATCTTAGAAGCACATCTCTCCTCACCACCACCCGCCCACAAAAGAAATACATCTCTCCCAAGTTTAGCAGTGCAAGCAGAGGCTCTTTTACCTTCTAGTAGCACCAGAAGCTCTGATAATGAGGCAGAAACTCCTTGGAGGGTCCCTTTGGTAGCAGATGCTGTTTTGGCAAGGTGGTCTCGGTGAAAAGGAAGAAAGAAGGAGATGCACTACAGTGGAAGAGGAAGAAGGATCTCTTTAGGTTGGCATGAGAAAGACACTGTTTAAATGAATCACAGGCACAGAGAATTTGAGATCTTAAAGAATTACTTTTACCCCATCACCAAGTTTTATAAATTCTGTCTCCTAAATATCTCTCAAGTAAGTTCTCTCTTCACCTTGGCCTATTCAGGTGCTAATACTATTTAATCTAGACTACTGCAGCATTCTGCTAGCTGCTCTTCCTGCCTGTCATTAGGCTCAGCTAATTCCAATCTATTATCCAAATAACTGTCAGAGTGATCCATGTAAGCATGAGTGAGATCATAGAATTTCCTTGCTTGAAAACCTTACAATAACTTTTCTGTCCTTCAGCAGATGCCATGCAAACTCCTTTGCATGGCTCAGAATTTTTTTTAAGATATCATCCTTCCCTACTTGTTTGGCCTCATCCCTTGTCGTCTTTTAACTCAAACACTGTAGTGTAGCTAATCCGAGCTACCTGCACTCTAAATGCTCTCTTAAGGCCTCTCTGCTTTGGCATGTGTTGTTCATTCAGCAGCCTATCTCCTCTTATTTGTTGACCTCCGGTAAGTCTTCTGTCTTTTCCTGATTCATACTGCATTAAGCACTTCATACTCTTTGCTCCATTCCACGATAGTGTAGGTTTATTTTCATATTAGAATGTAAGTTACAGAAAAATAATTGCATTCTGGTCTGGCTTCTCCTACCATACATTTTTTTTTTAAGCAGTGGCTATGCCTTTTATCTTTGCCACCCCAGTGGTTAGTGAAGCTTTTGGTATACATATTATATACTCAATAAAATAAAATAAAACATACATGCCAGGTTCTACTCAGTATAGAAGCTGTCAGGGTGGTGGCAGTCTAGTAGCAAGGGCAAGTCAAACTAAAAACACAAGGCATAAGATATGCCATTACTGAGGTTTATTATTATTATTTGAATATTTTATTTATTTATTTATGAGAGAAACACAGAGAGAGGCAGAGCCACAGGCAGAGGGAGAAGCAGGCTCCGTGAGGGAACCTGATATGGGACTCAATCCCAGGATCCCAGGATCACACCCTGAGCCAAAGGCAGACGCAGAACCACTGAGCCACCCAGGTGTCCTGCTACTGAGGTTTAAATGAAAATCTCTGATTACTTTAAGGAGAGAACTCTCAGCTCTGGTTTTAGGGTGAGGTGGGGGTACAAAATTGACAAGGATCAAGGGAAAAGATGGCATTTGAGGTGGACTCTGACAAGAGGAACTTTGATACTTGGAGATGCAGCAAGTATGAGGAATAGGTTAGGTTACATACTGATATAATAAAGCAGAGGGTGTAACACAAGATCATAGAGTAGTCCCACTGAGCATGTAAGAGAATGTAAGAAAAAATCTGGAGAATCATTTAGGCTTTAAGTGCTGGCTAAGGAGTCAGTATTTAATTTAGAAAGCAACCGTAGTGTAATTAAAAGCAGTAATTAGCAGAAGAAAACTATTAGAGCAACCATAATAGCCTGAGCGAGGAGTTACAAGGTCATCTTTGACAGGTAGTATAGTATAGACAGGCAGACAGACTTGGGTCACTTATTGGTGGTATGATCTTGAACATGTTATTCAAATTTACAAACCCCAAATTTCCTCATTTATTTCAAAGGCTGTTGTGATTAAATTTATGTGAAGAGATTAGCACAGTGCTTGGCATGTACCAAGTGCTTGAATTAATCAGTGATAATTCGGCAGCAACTGATAAAAATTCAATTCAAATCAGCCTAAGCAAATAAGGGAAATTATTAAAAGGTTACTGACAAGATCAATGGAACAGAATAGAGAGCTCAGAAATAGAACCACACATAGATAATCAAATGATCTCTGACAAAGGAGCAAAGGCATTACAATGGAGTAAAGATAGTCTTTTCAATAAATGGTGCTGGAACAAGTGTACATCCATATGCAAAAAAAAAAAAGTCTAGAGTCTAGACATAGATTTTACACCCTACACAAAAATTAACTCAAAATGTAGAATAGACCTAAATGTAAAATACAAAACTAAAAAAATCCTAGAAGATAACATACGAGAAAATCCAGGTGGCCTTGGGTTTGGTGATGACTTTGTAGATACAACATCTGAAGCACAATCCACGAAAGATGATTGATAAGTGGGACATCATAAATATTAAAAATTTCTGCTTTGTGAAAAACACTGTTAAGAGAATGAAAAGACAATCCATAGCCTGAGAGAAAATCTTTGCAAAATACATATCTGGTAAAGGACTGGTATCTGCAGTATATATAGAACTCTTAAAACCCAGCAATGAGAAAACAGTTTAATTTAAAAAGGGCAAAAGATTTGAGCAGACCCCTCACCAGAAGATACAGAGACAGCAAATAAACGTATGAGAAGATATTCAACATCATATGTCATTAGAAAATTACAAAATAAAACAATGAGATATCACTACACATCTATTATAATAGCTGAAAGCCAAAAACACTGACAACACCAAGTGCTGGTGAGGATGTGGAACAGCAAGAACTCTCATTCATTGTTGGTGGGAATGCAAAATGGTACAGTCACTTTGGAAGACATTTTGGCAGTTTCTTACCAAACTGAACATACTCTTACCATATGATCCAGCAATTACACTTCTTGGTGTTTACGTAAATGACCTGAAAACTTTTTTTTTTTAAGATTTTATTTATTTATTTATTTATTTATTTATTTATTTATTTATTTATTTGACACAGAGATAGAGCACAAGCAAGGGGAGCAGCAGAGAGAGAGGGAGAAGCAGGCTCCCCACTGAGCTGGGAGCCCAATGTGGGGCTCAATTCCAGGACTCTGGGATCATGACCTGAGCTAAAGGCAGAAACCAAACAGACTGAGCCATCCAGGCACTCCAGACCTGAAAATTTGTGTTCACACATAAAAACCAGCACACAAGTGTTTACAGTAGCCTTACTTAAGATCATCACAACTTGGAAGCAACCAAGATATCCTTCAATGGGTGAATGGATAAACACAGTGTAGATACAATAGATACATGGATACAATAGAATGTGATTCAGCAGTAAAAAGAAATGAGCTATTATGTGGTGAAAAGTCATGAAGGAAACTCAAGAGCATATTGGTAAATGAAAGAGGCCAATCTGAAAAGCCTATTTACTATATGATTTCAACTATATGATGTTCTGAAAAGGGCAAAACTTGAGACCATAAAAAGATCAGAGATTGCTAGGGGTTCAGTGGAGGGGAAGGGGAAGGTGAGAGATGGATAAGTGGAGCACAGGAAATATTTAAGGTAGGGTAACCATTCAGTAGGATACTGTAATGGTCAGTATATGGCATTGTGCAGTCAGCAAGCTCCATAAAATGTAAAACATAAAAAGTAAGTCCTAATGTAAACAAGCTATAAACTTTAGTTAATTACAATATAATAATATTGGCTCATCAATTGTTAACAAAAGTATCACACTAATGGAAGATGTTAATATCAGAGAAACTAACAGGGTACCTTGGTGGCTCAGTCCCTTAAGCATTTACCTTTGGTTCAGGTTGGGGAGATAGAGGGAATATGGGAACTCTTTGTACTGTCCATTCAGTTTTTCTGTAAACCTGAAAATGCTCTAAAAATAAAGTTATAAATTTAAAAATTCACTAAGCAGTATATATGAAATTCATGCACTTTAATACAAAATGAAAGTGGTGCTTTAAAAAAAATGCTACTGAGATAATTCCCAGAAACAAAGACAGCTCAGAGCTTTTGGGACTAAACCTGGGAATTTGATTCTCTTTTGTTTTTATTCTCTGATAAGCAGATTTTCTTCACATGTCAGGAATAATGACATTCCCCACTTCCTCCACCCAAAAATGTCTAGACTGATATCTGAGGTTGGTGACAGTGTGGGGAATCTGGGACACTAAGTCAACTGGGCAGTCATATTGAAGCCTTGAACAATGGTGACCTGTAACATGGTAGCAAACAATGGGCATTACTGTTGCCTATTGTAAGAGGATGACAAAGGAAGGAGCCTAATGAAATTTTTAAAAAACTGAACTTATTTTCAAATTGTAGATTTGTGTGCCTTTATTCCAGAAAGATATTTTTACTGGGTATAGGATTCTAGGTTGACAGTTCCTTTTCTTCAGCACTTGAAAAACATTGTTATTTCCTTCTGACTCCCATGTTTCTGATGAGAAATTTGCTATCATTTCCCATTGTTTTTCTCCTATAGATAAGATGTGTTGATATAAAATGAACAAACCTTTTAGAATCTCTAGAAGTAAGAGAATTTTATTCAAGCCCAAGTTAGGACAGCTGCAGGGGATACACAAACTTTCCAAAGAAAAGAGTGCTCCTGCAAAGGAACATTTGGTGTAGGGTTATATACATCTTTTTACATTGAAAAGTTACAAATTGGGACGCCTGGGTGGCTCAGCGGTTAAGCACCTGCCTTCAGCCCAGGGCGTGATCCTGGAGTTGCGGGATTGAGTCCCACATTGAGCTCCCTGCTGAAGCCTGCTTCTGCCTCTGCCTGTGTCTCTGCCTCACTGTGTGTGTCTCTAATGAATAGATAAATAAAATCTTTTTTTAAAAAGTTACAAATTATTAGACAAAGGACACTTCAGAAAGTTGCAGACCTTAAGTTTCTAGTATATGTAGGGATGTATGACTTAGACAAGAATCAGGAAGTTTCTTTCTTTTTCTTATCTTTTGTGTTCAGAATACTCCTTTTTGGTTATGTAAACAAATCAGATGTACAGTGTGTGCTTGGGGCAGAAACAGACCCCATGCTTTGAGGTGTGGGTAACCAGCTGTGGAGTTTACCTGAGAACGGAATCTCATTACCCTTGGCACACTGAGGATACTTAAGGTCCTGAGCTTGCATACTGACTCTTGACCCTATTGTTCTCCAGATATAGCTTTTCTGCTCCCCGTCCTTGAGTTAATAGCCTCTTATACATCATATGGCATGATTGTAAAGTATTGTGTGGGACAATTCTTTTACTCTTTGATGTAAAAATGTTTTTCTCTGTTTCCCAAACTTAATCATTCCTATAGCTAAACAAGTAGATTCATGATGATTATTATCTGCTAGCTCTCTTAATAATAGCTGGATGAGACAAAGCCTCAGGGTCTGAGTGTTCTCAATCCCCCCCACCTCCAGATTGAAATTCAGTTTCTTCATATCATCATCTCCAACTATCTTGGCTCCATGGCACTGAAATTTTGTTGGGTCAATTTGACCTTGGTTAATGTTAAAGGAGCCTAGGCGTAGGGCCCACAAACATTAGAAGTTGAAAATTTCCTTTATCAGGTATCAGTTCTTTTTCAATGCTGTCAAGATTTTTCCTTTGTCTTCAATTTCCACAAGTTTAACTATGATGTATATTGGCATAAATTCCTTTTGCTTTATCCTGTTTCAGGTTCATTTCAGATTCTTGAGTCTATAGGTTCTGGCTCTTGCTAAATTTGGGAAATTTTTAGCCTTTATTTCATTAACTACTTTTAAAACTCTGCTTTCTCTTCTCCTCCCAAACTCTAATGACATGAATGTTAGATCTTTTGTGAAAGTCTCACAATCCCCCATGGCTCTGTTTATCTTTTTCAGTCTATTTTCTCTTTGTTGTTCAGATTGGGTAACTTCTATTACTCTATACTCAGGTTCACTGACTCTTTCCTCTATTTCCTACACTGATTTTGAGCCCATCCTCTATGGCTTTTACGTAGGTTTGTTGTTTGTTTGTTTGTTTGTTTTTTGTCTTTAGTTTTCTTTTTTTTTATTTTTATTTTTTTATTTATTTATGATAGTCACAGAGAGAGAGAGAGAGAGAGAGAGAGAGAGAGAGGCAGAAACATAGGCAGAGGGAGAAGCAGGCTCCATGCACCGGGAGCCCGACATGGGATTCGATCCCGGGTCTCCAGGATCGCGCCCTGGGCCAAAGGCAGGCGCCAAACTGCTGCGCCACCCAGGGATCCCTGTCTTTAGTTTTCTATTGCATTGTTGAGACTTTCTTTGTTGAGGCTTTCTATTTTAAATTTTTTTTTTCAAATGTGTTTATAATTGCTTGGTGAAGCATTTTTATCATTGCTGCTTTAAAATCTTTACCAGAGAATTCTAACACCTCTGATATTTCACTGTTGGTATCCATTATTTGTCTTTTTAAATTCAGTTTCATATTTACCTCATTCTTGGCATGACAGGTAGTTTTCAAAAGAAACCTGGAATTTTTCATATTATATGATTCTGTATCCTTTTTAAATTTTTAAATTTTTTTATTTTTTGTATTTTTTTATTGGAGTTCGATTTGTCAACATATAGTATAACACCCAGTGCTCATTCTGTATATTATTTAAACTTTTGGTTTTAAACTTTGTCCAATACGACTATAGCAGGGGAGAAGGTTATTACCTTGCTACTGCCGTGTAGTGATAGAAATCCAGATTCCCTGCTTGGCCTGCTTTGATAATGGATGGGAGGAAGAGCTTCTCATTACTACTGGGTATAAACAGATGTTCTAGCTCTCCACATGGCCTATAATGACACTGTGGGCCCATTGTTGAGACCATTATTGCTGGGCAATGGTGAAAGTCCTGACTCTCCCTATCCACTGACAATGTAGGGGAAGGAGAAGGCTTACTACTGGTGATGGAGATAAAAGTCCAGGCTCTCTACTTGGGCTTCTCTGACACTATGCAAGCAGGGGTGTCGAGGCACCTCATTCAATCTGAGGGTAGAAGTCTAGGCTCCCCACTCAGCCTTTGCTTCTTGGGTGGCCCACAGTTTTTTTCTGTGATACTTTGCTGGAGTAGAGCAATTATTTTTCTCAAAGTTTTAAGCCTTGCCAGGCCTCCCCTTCCCTCCTGCTTTGTTTGGCAACAGCAGCCTTTTCTTGAAACAGTTGTTTGTGCCTATAGGAGTTTCTAAGTTGCTGGATTCTTTAACTTTAATTCTGTAATATATAAGGCAAAAAGAAAACCCAATATATTTACCATCTTGTTATTCCTTGACTCCCAAGGTCCCTAGCTTGTCGTCATCGTCGTTTTCGTCTTCTTCTTCTTCTTTTCTTTTTACCTTTCAGAGTCATTTTATATTTTATAGATAATGGCTTAGCTAACTCTACTTCACTTTTTATTTTATACCCCTTGTGCTTAAGTTCAAAGATCTCTGAATCCTAATACACCTAGAGTAGAGTCTGAGTATAGCTGTCTTAAAATATGTCCACAAGACTTTAAGCTGTATTACAAAGCTGTAATCATAAAGACAGTATGGTACTGGCACAAAAACAGACACATAGATCAATGGAACAGAATGAAGAACCCAGAAATGGACCCTAAACTCTATAGTCAACTAATATTTGGCAAAGCAGGAAAGAATATTCAATGGAAAAAAGTCTCTTCAACAAATAGTGTTAGGAAAATTGGACAGCCACATGCAAAAGAATGAAACTGGATCACTTTCTTACACCATATAAAAAAATAAACTCAAAAATGGATGAAAGACCCAAATGTGAAGCAGGAATCCATCAATATACTAGAGAAGAATTGATGCAGCAACCCTTTTGACCTTGGCTGCAGCAACTTCTTACTAGGTACATCTCCAAAGGCAAGGGAAACAAAAGCAAAAATGAACTACTAGGACTTCATCAAGATAAAAAGCTTTTGCACAGCAAAGGAAATAGTCCATAAAACTAAAAGGCAACCTATAGAATGGGAGGAGATATTTGCAAATATCTTATCAGATAAAGGGCTAGTACCTAAAATCTATAAAGAACTTATCAAACTCAACACCCAGGGCGCCTGGATAGCTCAGAGGGTTAAGCGTCTGACTTTGGCTCAGATCATGAAGCCCCTGTGTTTGGTTCCCTGCTCAGCAGGGAGTCTGCTTCTTCTTCTCCCTCTGCCCCTCCTCCCAATCATACTCTCTCTCTTTTTCTCAAATAAACAAATAAAATCTTTAAAAACAAAAACAAAAAACCCCTCAGTACCCAAAAAGTAAAAAATCCAGTTGAGAAACGGGCAGAAGATATGAACATTTTTCAAAGAAGACATACAAATGGCCAACAGACACATGAAAATTGCTCAAAATCACTCAGCATCAGGGAAATACACATCAAAACCACAATGAGATACCACCTCACACAGTCAGAATGGCTAAAATTAACCACTCAGGAAACAAGAGATGTTGGTGAGGATGCAGGGAAAGGGGAACCCTCTTACACTGTTGGTGGGAATGCAAGCTCATGCAGTCATTCTGGAAAACAGTATGGAGGTTCCTCAAAAAGGTAAAAATAGAACTATCCTTCAACTGAGCAATTGCACTACTAGTATTTACACCATAATGATTTGAACCCCAATGGACCCCAATGTTTAGAGCAGCTATGTCCACAATAGCCAAAATGTGGAAAGAGCCCAGATGTCCATCGATAGATGAGTGGATAAAGATGTGTACATATATATAATGGAATGTTAGTCAGCCATTAAAAAAAATCTTGCCATTTGCAATGAAATGGATGGAACTAGAGGGTATTATGCTAAACGAAATAAGTCACTCAGAGAAAGACAAATACTATATGATTTAACTCATAAGTGGAATTTAAGAGACAAAACAGATGAACATAGAGGAAGGGAAGGGAAAATAAAATAAGATGCAAACTTAGAGGGAAGCAAACCATAAGAGAATTCTAAATCTAAGAAACAAACTGAGGACTGCTGGAGGAGGGTGGGTAGGAGATGGGATAACTAAGTGATGGGCATTAAGGAAAGCACTTGAATGTAATGGGCACTGGGGGTTACATGCAACTGATGAATCACTAGATTCTATATCTGAAACTAATAATACAGTATATGTTAACTAAATTGAATTTAAAAAACAAAATAAAATAAAATACGTCCACAAGAGCATTGACATTCCTTCAGAAGTAAAGCCTAATTCTCCTTCCCTTAATTGTGGGCTAGACTTAGTGAGTAGTTTTTAACTAGTCTCCCTCCTCTCCAGCTCTATGCAACCACTAATCTACTTCTGTGCTATATAGATGTGCCGTTTCCAGATACTTCATTTAAACGGACTCATACATTATTTGGTCTTTTATAACTAGCATTTACCACTTAGCATAATGTTTTCAAGGTTAATCAATATTGTAGCATGTATTAGCACTTCATTCCTTTTTATCACTGAATAATATTTCATTGTATGGATATATCACAGGTTATTTATTCATTCATCAGTTAATGGACATTTTGGTGTTTCCCCTTCTTGGCTGTTATGAATAATGATACTGTGAATATTTGTAAACAAGTTGCTAAGTGGATATGTTTTCATGAGTATATACCTAGGAGTGAAATTTCTGGGCCACATGGCAAATCTATGTTTACCATTTGGAAGAACTGTAAACTGTTTTCTCAAACACCTTCACTGTTTCTATCAGCATTGCATGACATTCCAACTTGTCCACATGACTACCAACCCTAGTTATTATCTGTATTCTTTATCATAGCCATCCTGGTGGGTATAAGGTGGTAACTCTTGGGCTTTTGATCTGCATTTCCCTCTTGGCTAATTATGTTGAGTATTTTTCATGTCCTGATTTTCCATTTCTATATCTTCTATGAAATATCTATTTGGATCCTTTGCCCATTTAAAAATTATTTTTTTAAAAAAAATTTATTTGAGAGAGAGAAAGGGAGGGAGGGAGAGAGGAAGAGAGAGAAAGAGAGAGAGAGGGAGAGAGAGAGAACAAGTGGGGAGGGTAGAGGAGGGAGTAGCAGACTCCTCACTGAGTAGGGAGCCCAATGCAAGGCCTGATCTCAGGACCCTAATCAGGCCCTGATCCTCATGACCTGAGCTGAAGGCCGATGCTTAAACAACTGAGCAACCCAGGTGCCCTGTTATTTGTCTTTTTATTGGTAAGTGGTAAGTATTCTTTGCATATTCTCTATATTTTAGATGCAAAATACAAATTCCTTATGAGGTTCATGATTTCCAAATATTTTCTCACATTCTGTAGGTTGCTTTTCACTTTCTCCTGGTGCCTTTTGAGCCACCAAGAGTTTTTTATTTAGATGAAGTACAACTTATCTATTTTTTTCTTTTGACTCTTGTACTTCTGGTGTCATATCTAAGAAGGCTTTGGCTGATGAAAGGTCATGATTTACTCATATTTTTTTCCTAAGACTTTTATAATCTCAGTGCATACATTTAGGTCTGTGACCCATTTTGGGCTAGTTTTTATGTATGGTGTAAGAAAAGGCTCCAGCTTTATTCTCTTGCATGTGGCTGTCCAGTTACCCTAGCACCACTTGTTAAAAGACTTCTTTCTTCATTGAATTTTCTTGGGACCCTTGTTGAAAATCAATTAACTATAAATTTAAGGTTTACTTCTAGACTCTCAATTCTATTCCATTGGTCCATGTATCTCTCCTTATGCCAATACAACACTTTTTCTTTTTTTTAAGTTTTATTTATTCATTAAGAGACACAGAGGGAGGGATCCCTGGTTTAGCGCCTGCCTTTGGCCCAGGGCGCGATCCTGGAGATCCGGGATCGAATCCCACGTCAGGCTCCCGGTGCATGGAGCCTGCTTCTCCCTCTGCCTGTGTCTCTGCCTCTCTCTCTCTCTCTCTCACTGTGTGCCTATCATAAATAAATAAAAAAAATTTTAAAAAAAATTAAAAAAAAAAAAAAAGAGACACAGAGGGAGAGAGGCAGAGACATAGGCAGAGGGAGAAGCAGGCTCCATAAAGGAAGTCCGATGTAGAACTCGATCCCGGGACTCCAGGATCACGCGCTGGGCAGAAGGCAGGCGCTCAATCGCTGAGCCACCCAGGTGTCCCAGTACAACACTGTCTTGATTATTGTACCTTTGTAGTAAGTTTTGAAAGGGGGGGGGGATCCCTGGGTGGCGCAGCGGTTTGGCGCCTGCCTTTGGCCCAGGGCGCGATCCTGGAGACCCGGGATCGAATCCCACGTCGGGCTCCCGGTGCATGGAGCCTGCTTCTCCCTCTGCCTATGTCTCTGCCTCTCTCTCTCTCTCTCTGTGACTATGATAAACAAATAAAAATTAAAAAAAAAAAGAAAGAAAGAAAGAAAGGGGGGAATTATGAGCCTTCCAACTTTGATTTTTTTTTTTTTTCAAGCCTGTTTGGCTATTCTTGGTCCCTTGCATTTCCATATGCATTTTAGGATCAGCTTGTACATGTATGCAAAAAAGTACAGGTGGGATTTTGATAGGGATTACACTAAATCTGTAAACCAACTTTGAGAGAATTGCCATCTTAATAATATTTTCTGATCTACAAACATGAAATGTCTTTCTATTTATTTAGGTTTTCTTTAATTTCTTTCAACATGTTTTGTAGTTTTCGGGATACAAGTTCATCATCTCCTTTGCTAAATTTATTCCTAAGTATTTTTCTTTTTGATGCTATTGTAGATGGAATTTTCTTGATTTCACTTTTAGATTGGTTATTGCTAGTGTACAGAAATACAACTGATTGTTGAATATTGTTCTGGTATCCTACAACCTTGTTGAACTTGTTCATTATTTCTAATAGTTTTTAGTAGATTTATTAAAATTTTCTATAAATAAAATCATGTCATCCGCATGGTTTTACTCCTTCCTTTCCAATCTGGATGTTTTTTATTTCTTTTTCTTGCCTAACTGTCTGGCTAGAACTTCCAGTACAGTGTTGATTGGAATGGCAAGAGTAAACACTCTTATCCTCTTCCTGTTCTTATAGAGCTAACATTCAGTCTTTTACCACTAATGATATGAGCTTTTCATAGATGTCCTCTATTAGGTTGAAAAAGTCCCTTTCCCTTCTATTTGATAGTTTGTCGAGTTGTTGTTGTTGTTTTAATCATGAGAGGGCACAGGATTTTGTCAAATGCCTTTTCTGTGTGTATTAAGATGATCATGGGGGACACCTGGGTGGCTCAGCGGTTCAGCATCTATCTGCCTTTGGATCAGGGCATGATCCCAGGTCCAGGGTTTGAGTCCCGTGTCGGGCTTCCCACCAGGAGCCTGCTTCTCCCTCTGCCTGTGTCTCTGCTTCTCTCTTTGTGTCTCTCATAAATAAATAAATAAATAAATAAATAAATAAAATCTTAAAAACAACAAAAAAAGACGATCATGGCATTTTTGCTTTTTATTCTTTGGTATGGTATATAATGTTAATTGATTTTCAGATGTTAAATCAACCTTGCAATCCTGGGACAAATCCTTTTTTTTTTTTTTTTGGTGTATTTTGTATGTTGCTCAATTTGGCTTGCTAGTATTTTGTTGAGGATTTATTAAGTTTTTAATTGATATTTCCTAACTTTAATAGCGGGTAAAGTATAATATATGTAAGAAGAGTTAGCTAAATCATTGCATTTGAGGGTTCATTGAGTGTTAAAGATAATCCATAAGGTCTTGATATGTTGTGATTGGATTTTGCTGAAGCAATGGATTTTGCTGAAGCATGTACTTAAATCATATGCTACAAGGGCAGTGGAAAGAGTGTCACTTAGCTAGCAAAATTAGCCAAAAAATAAGCTTTCAAATCCCCACATGCCTTTATTCTGTAATCTTGTTTTATTAGGCATTTTGGGTGGGGGCAAAATTATACACTAGAGTTGCATACCTCATCTGAAGCCTGCTCCTTTCAGTGTCCAATTCTGGTACAGAAGCTTATGAAAATACGCAACACACCTGTCCAAAGCCAAGAAAAACGGAAAAGAATTAAAACATAATTGGAATCTTTCAAAGAATATCAAATGGGATCCAATCCAAATTCAACGAAAAAATTTTAGGGGCACCCAGGTGGCTCAGTGAAGTGTCTGCCTTCACCTAGGTCATGATCCTGGAATCCCAGGATCAAGGCCCACATCAGGCTCCTGATTAGTGAGGAGTCTGGTTCTCTCTCCCTCTGCCCCTCTCCCTGCTCCTTCTCTCTCTCGCTCACTCCCTCTCTTTCCCAAATAAAGAAAATCTTTAAAATTAAAAAAAATACTAAAAAAAGAAAAAACTTTAAAAATCTTGCTTTCTTCACTCCTTTTC
Organism: Canis aureus; assembly: GCF_053574225.1. Classification (NCBI taxonomy): domain Eukaryota; kingdom Metazoa; phylum Chordata; class Mammalia; order Carnivora; family Canidae; genus Canis; species Canis aureus. The sequence goes on along the minus strand of NC_135646.1, from coordinate 21,874,165 downwards.
CATTCAGTCTCCCATAGGAACCCATATATAAGGTCTCCTTCCCACCTCCCCCACCCCCATTCTCTGCCATTCTGTACCCATTCATTTTATCTTTTAGGGGAGAAATTGCACATTTGTGGCCCATAGGCCAAATCTGGTCTATGCCTGCATTTAATTTAATAAAACATTTTAAAATAAATTTAATTAGTTGGCAAGATTTATAAATTAGGAAATGACACATAAAAATCTATGTATATGATTTCCTTTGAAAAATTTGAATTTGGGGGAAAAAAAAAAAGAAAAATTTGATTTTGTCAAAACCTATTCGACATTTTACCACTGGATGGCAGTGAATAGTGACTGTCCCCTTGGAACATGGTATGTCCTCTAATTTGCTGTAGTCTTTACCACTCCCTATTGTATTACACATGGCCAAATTTACTATTTATGATACAGGCTTAACCTCTGTAGATATTGGGATTTATGACCTTTTAATGCTATCCTTTCCAATGTATGTTAATTACATTCTCTCAGATTCATTCCAATTTTGCAAATTTTTCTTATATTGAATAGTGTAACAAAAGCTCTGAAAGCCCCATAGCTCTTTTGAGCATTGTCTACTGTCTGGAGATAAGCTGTGGCCTTTTGGGCCCTTTAAGTATATTAAAATTCCTGTGGACACGTCCATCTGAAAAAAAGGAGGGGTAAACTCAAACAACTAGTTACACTAACTGCATATATGCAAGACCTTTTTCAGGGAGAAAAGCCCACCTCAGAGAGTGAATAAAGGGGAAAAGTGCTGGGCAGTCTGTGCCTGTCGTTGTTAGAAAAGTAGTGATTTACAATATTGATCTTCCTGGAAAGGAGAAGAGGGGATGGAGAAAGAAAACAGGTATTACAGTAATATCAATAGGACCTATGAAAAGCAATTACAATGTCAATGACTTAACATAAATGGCATGTATACCTCAACTGATGAGATAAGAGCTATCATTTTCTCTGGAAGTGGCTACTAAAGGCTCATGTAAATCCTTGACTGTGGGGGAAAAAAATTGTACTTACTTCAGTGTTTCTTTACTCTGACCTTCTAATCTTTATTTGTATTTCTTAAAGACCTCAATTATCTTAAAATGACTGGGACAACTTTGTAGTATTTAATATTTAACACAATTAACCTTCTTTATAAAACACAAGAACTCGCCATCCTCTTCTATAGTGACTGACTCAAAAGGTCAACCTAAAAACAAGACTATAAAAATCAAAAGCTACATTTGGAATATATGTATATGGGTTTTTGGATTGTATTTCAGTAATCCTCTACCTAACAAGAAAATGTAACGATATATATGTGATTCACAAAATAGAGTGAAGGTTGGTTTCCTAAACGTGATTACATATTCATCATTATATACTTGGCCTGTTTCTTTTTAACTAGTAATTGTTAAAAAGCAGATCTACTTAGTAATAATTAATTTTTGATTGCTTACACTATTATGATGTCAGATGGAACCTAATAATTTGGACCACTGTAGGTTAGTATATTACACCTAGATGAATTCACTAAATATATATAATAAAATTATATTTTATCATTTTTTTCAGTTGTGTTCTTACTTCAAGACTGTCTGGGATTTTTTTAAAAATTATTTATTTGAGAGAGAGAGCGCACACAAGTGGCAGAAGGAGAGGGATAAGCAGACTCCCTGAATGCAATACGGGGCTTGATCCCAGGACCCCAGACCATGACCTGAGCTGAAGTCAGACACTTAACAAACTGAGCCACCCAGGCAAGCACCGCCCCCCCCCGCCCCCCGCAAGACTATTTTAAAATTTTTGATATGTGGAGCAAAGAAAACAGTGTGTATACTTCAATACATACATATATAGACTCAGAACAATTAATAATACGAAGTGCCCAGTTTGTCAACACAAAATGAATAGTCTTTTAGAATTTCTCAAAGAAATGAAGAGTTTTGTTCCATCCCAAATTAGGACAGCTGTCCAGGCGCACAATCTTCATAAAGAAGAGAGGGCTCTAGGGTCGCATGGGTGGCTCAGCAATTGAACGTCTGCCTATAGCTCAGGGTGTGATCCCAGGATCCAGGGATCAAGTCCGGCATCGGGCTCCCTATAGAGAACCTACTTCTGCCTCTGTCTATGTCCCTGCCTCTCTCTGTGTCTCTCATGAATAAATAAAGTCTTAAAAAAAAAAACAAAAAAGGAGAAGAGAGGGCTCTAAGGAAGGAACATTTGGTGTAGGATTGTATACACTGTTTACATAAAAAGCTACAAATCATTAGATAAAAGACGTTTCTGAAAGTTACAGACTTTATCTTAAGCTTTTAGTACACATAGGGGCTGCATGATCTTAATGTTATGGGAACCAGGGACATGTTTTTTTTTTTTTTTTTTTTTAAACTCCTTTATGTATGAAATGCTGCTCGATTGATTGATTGATTGATTGATTTTTTAAGTGAAGCAGATGTACAAGGGGTGCTCAGGACAGAAACAGAGCCCAAGCTTTGAGGTTTTTGCTGACTCTGGCAAATGTTAGATGTAACATTTCCCCGGGGAGCCCATGAGCAGGCCCACAAACATTAAAAGTTGAAAGTTCCCTTTAAGTTATCAAGTTCAATTCCTGATCTATAGTAAGGCATCGTCAGTACATGGCGGCCATAGCTATTATAATTCTCACCGCTATTGTCTCCTGTAAGGCTCCTTAGGGTGCCTCGCCTCACAAACAGCTGCATATATGGAGGAGCCGTCCTCCTCCCATCTTTGGCATACACTTGGCCAAATCTTACTCCTACACACCTGGCCACAGACGGTTGTTGGACGTCTCATCACTTTCCTACTGTGCAAAGTGGTTTTTGGAAGCTCTAAAATAGCAGATCCCGGGCAGCCCGGGTGGCTCGGTTTAGCGCCCCCTTCAGCCCAGGGTGTGACCCTGGAGACCAGGGATCGAGTCCCACGTCGGGCTCCCTGCGTGGAGCCTGCTTCTCCCGCTGCCTGTGTCTCTGCCTCTCTCTCTCTCTGTCTCTCATGAACAAATAAATAAAACCTTAAAAAATAAGATAAAAAAGAAATAAACTAGCAAATCCCATTGGCTGCAAACACAGCAGGAAATAAACGCCTTTGGCCCACTTTAGCTGTCCCAGTCCATGCGTCCTGTTCCCCCACCTCCAACCAAAGGTGCGTTAGATAGATTTCGTATCTAACCATCAATTCCCATGAACCTAGAAATCTTGTCTATCTACAATGAAAACTCAAGCTTGTGAGAAAAGGGAGATTCTCTTTCTTTGGGGCTCCAAGAACTATATATTAAAAAAAAAAAAAACAACACACCTCACCTGAAAGGTGAGCCTACAGAGACGGGAGCACAGTTTACTGAAAACCCTACCCAGCGACTGGACCCACTCCAGCTGCGGCCCCTCCTTCGGAGCCCGGAGCTCGCTCCCTCTTCCTTGGCTCTGCTCCCGCCCTGCCCCAGGCTGCCGTTCGAACTTCCCGCGCAGCAGAACCTACCAATCAGGAAAGCCTTCCCTCGGGCCACGCCCCTCCCCAACCCGCGGGAGCCCCGCCCACTTCCTGGCGCACCCCTCCCGCCCCGACGCACGCCGCGCGCGCGCGCACGTCGGCCTGTGACGCCGCCGCCGCCGCCGCCGCCGCCGCCGCGCCCCGTCCGGCCGGGGACCGTTGGGCGGCCCGCCCGGGTCCCTCCCTCAGGACCTCCCCCCGCCCCTGAACCGCTCTCGCGGCAGCGACCCATGTGGGAGTTCAGGCTCCTGCGGTCGCCGCCGCCGCCGCCGCTGCTGCTCCTGCTGCCGCAGCTCAGCCTCGGAATGGCCGCGTCGCGCTCGCAGGCCGGAGCCATGAACCTGGGCGGCGGCGGCGGCGGCGGCGGCGGCTGCGCACGGGGCTCCCCGTTGGCCGCGGCGCGCCGGCCGCAGTGCGTGCAGCTGCCCCCGGTGCCGGGAGCCGACCCGCAGCGCAGCAACGAGCTGCTCCTGCTGGCGGCCGAGGCGGCGGGGCCGGCGCTCCCTGGGGACCCGGCGAGGGAGGAGCCGCAGCATCACGTTCTCTATTTCCCCGGGGACGTGCAGGTAGGACACCTGTGCCCTCCCCGCGCGCCTCTGCGAGCGGCCTCAGTCGCCCGGGCCCCGGCCCAGTGCGGGGTTCCAGGCTTGCCCCGAACACGCCCACACGTGCCCTGAGCCGCGTGGCCCCGCGAATCCCAGGGCCCGCCCCTGCCACACCCCGGGGCCCCCTGCTCCGGGAGCCCCGGGAGCCCCGGGGTGGGGGGAGGAGGAGGGAGGTGCCCTTGGAGGGTGACGACCTCGGGCAGAGCCAGCTGTCCGTCCGTCCGAGCTTGGGGGGGGGGCCGCGGGGTGTGTGCAATCCGAGCCCGAAGGAATGAGGCCGCGCGGTGTATGCATCCACCCCGATAACCTGGCGGCGCAGAGGTGCGCGCGGGGGTTCGGCCGCAGGCAGGCGCGTGGCTTTTCAGATTAACTCAGCACGCGGGGTGCCGAAAACGCTGGCAGTCATTAAAGAGCAAACGAGCAAAACATAAAGCATGCATGCATTAATTAATTAATTAAAATAAAAATTCTAAAGGTATGACCCCCCCCCCTTTTTACTAACTAGACTAAAGAGGGTGGGTGGGGAGTAAAAGGGGCAGTAATCGCTAAGCCTGTCAATATTTTGCGCTCAACCTGAATTCTGTACTTTTTTTTTTTTTTTTAGCTTTATTATTTGATTTTAGATCTTCAGGCAAATATTCGTGGCTGTCTGGTACTGGGAAAGCTGGGTCTTAATTAAATTAGATTTTTTTTTTTTTATTGGAGTTCGATTTGCCAACATACAGCGTAACACCCAGGGCTCATCCCGCCGAGTGTCACCCAGTCACCCCAACTCCCCCAACCCCCCTCCACCACCCCTTGTGCGTTTCCCAGAGTTAGGGGTGTCTCCCATGTTTTGTCCTGGGTCTTAATTTAGGTCTCCATGCAGAGCTGTGTTGTCTAGTTTGGCGGCCGTCCCGTCAGTTAGTTAGTTAGTTGTACGTGGGCCGTTTGGTTTGCATTCACGAAATGCAAAATCCAGGCGGGAGCGTCGCGCCGGCGGCGTCCGCAGCGCCCGGGGGCACCTAAGGTTTGCGGGGCCCCGGTGGGCAGTGTGCGAACCCGGGGCGTTTCCATCGTCAGAGCCAAGTTCTGTCGGGGGTAGTACGGGTCGGTGTGTGGACAGGGAAGCTAAAATGTTGGCCAGCTGGGTTTCTCACTCCCTGAAGCAGTAGTAGTAGTTTGTTTTTGAGATGGATGCTTCAGACTGATGGAGTCGCAAACTTTGTGCTCTGTGTCAAACGACGATGAAGATGCATGTAATTTTTTTTTTTTCCCTCTTATCCTTAAAATAAGGAACCGGTCTCATTGACTGCTAATAGAAACTGAGAAAAACAAAAACAAACCTTAGTATTTAGATTGCAGAGTAGGTCATTAATCCTCTGGTGCTCAGTTTGGGAAAAAACAGCGTGACATTACTGATAGCGGCTTCCAGAGATTGGAGGAACAGCTACTATGTGCATCTATAATGATGATGATGATGATGATGATGACGAACCTTTGTTGAGAGTCTGCTAAATATTTATAAAGTGTTACATCCAGAAAACAATACAAGTCTTCAGATAAGGTCTAAAAAAAAAGTGCTGAATACACTTAGAGTCATACCTCCTCTTTTTTTTTTTTGGTGACATCATCCATTTCCTTATGTAGCCTGAGATTCCATTAGCTTTTTGGACAGTGATCTAGTGTTGCTTTACAGAGAGTGTATGAAATGCTTTAAAAACCCAGGTCCTTTAGAGAAGAGTAAGATAATGCATCAAAAGGCTTTAATGCCAAATTGCCTAGGTTTGAACCCTGATTCTGCACTTTTTAGCTATGACATCTCTGGCTAATTTCAGCTACCTCAACTATAAAATAGCAATAATAATTTATAGTATATCAATGAGGACTAAATACGGGAATTCCTCGTGAGTAACAGTTCCTTCTCATCTTTCTGATGACTTTTTCAGTTATTGGGCTACCCCAGTGCTCGGCTTGTGGACTTTTCTCCTCTACCTTTATCCCCGTAGTGATTTCTTGGAGTCTTGTGGTTTTACATTCCACCTGTACTCTGATGACCTTGGATATTTGTATAACTAGCCTAGAGAGGTTCCTGGAACTCGAGACTTACCGGTTGCATGTACAGTATTTCCTTTTGGATATTTAATAGATACCTCAAACATAAAATCTCTGCATCTTTGCTTTTAAATCTGTTCTTCCTGCAGTTTCCTCATCTCGGCTAATGGAATTTTTTTTTTAGTTGCTCAAATTAGAGATCTTGAAGTTAATCTTTTAGTAACCTCTCTTTTACACCTCATACCTCGATCAACAATTAAAGCTGCTTTCCCTTCTAAACCTAAGTGATCAGAATAACCAGTTTAAAAGTAAGTCAAATCATGCCACACCACTGCTGAAAACTCTCCAGTAGCTTCCCATTACTCAGAGGAAAAGCCAGAGTACCCTTGAAGAAGGGCTCTTCACTATCTTTATCTTTTCCCACTCTTGCTTGCCTTTCTCCTTTTTCTGTCTACTCTGCTCTAACAGCGTTCTTCCTGTATTACTTGGTGTAGGCACACTTGACCTCAAAAGCTTTTTGCACATATTGCCTGGAACAATCTGCCTACAGATATCTGTGGGATTCATTACCTCACCTGTTTTGAGTTGCTCAAAAGTTGCCCTCACAGTGAGGCCTTTTCTGATCATCCTGTATCATAATCACATGTATACATACATGTGATCCCTGTCAGCTTTCCTCTTCTATTTTACCCATTTCATTTACTGTATTATTCATTTCGGTTTTTGTCTGTCTTGCAACACTACAATGTCAGTTTCATGTCTGTTTTCTTCACTAAGTATCTCTGATGCTTAGTGATTGGTGTTCAGTGACTGGCATGTAGTAGGTGTTCAGTAGATAATTTGTTGAATGAATGAATATATGTAAGTTGCTTTGAACAGTGCAGGAAGTGCTTGATAAATCATAGATGGCTATTATTATATGAAATGCTTTTGGCTCACATTTCTTCATATCTTTGTACCTGATTTTTTTTTTTTAGCCTAATGTTTATTCGTGTGAAATTTACCCTGTTAGACACAGCTCATCTTATTAGTATATCAGTTCTTTCATAGAACCATTATTCTGGTTTGTATCATATATTAATTAAATAGGCATTCTTTCAATATCTTTATTTTTAATTTGGATAAATACCGAACAGAATTGGTCCAACAGAACTTTGTAGGGTACCATTAGAAGCTTTACTTCTTGTTGATACCGATTTGTTGTTTGGTATCAATTAGATCTGGTTGCCCAAGTAATTTTAAATTTTAATTACCATTACTTTCTTTTTTTTTTTTTAATTTATTTTTTTATTGGTGTTCAATTTACTAACATACAGAATAACACCCAGTGCCCGTCACCCATTCACTCCCACCCCCCGCCCTCCTACCATTACTTTCTTGATGTTCCTCTTGCAATCATTTTTGTTGGTGTTGTGTGTGCTTTTTTATTCTATATTTGTTATTTTCTCATTTGAATTAACAGGTGAGCTGAGAACATAGTAATTCATATTTCTTTAAGTACATTGATTTTTTTTTTTAAATCCAGTAATGATTTTGGAGGGAACAGAAATCAGGATTTTTTTAAGGAGGCATTTTCCAATTTTCTTGAGTTATCTTGCTTTTTAAAGCTTCAGTATATAAAATTATACTTATCTCTTTTTTTAAGTATAAGCTTACAATTTGATGAGTTTTGACAAATGTTAAGTTATGTAACCAACACCATAATCATGTTATACAACATCTCCATCACCCTAAAAAGTACCTTTGTGCCCCACTTCTGTTGGTCTCTTTTCTCAGCCACAGGCAACGACTGATCAGCGTTCTTTCACTATAGTTTTGCCTTTTCTACATTTTCATTAATTTGCAATCATAGTATGTAGTCTTGTGTCTGGCTTCTTTCACTTAGTATATGATGCTTTTGAAATTCATTCTTACTATTGCCTGTATCATTAGTATGTTCCTTTTTATTCCGAGGTAGTTTTCTGGTGTATGGATATATAATTTGTTTACTCATTCAGCACTTGGTGAACATTTGGGTCATTGCCAATTTTACCTTTAAAAAACCTGTTTTCCTAAAGACTAGGATATAGAGATGACCATGCCCTAAATGTATGTCCTGGTGTGTCACGCCTTACTACTCATACTACTACCACACTCGCAACACTTCTGAAACCTATTACATGGGTTTTTCCTCCTACCATGTGATGCTCTGCACACCAGCTGGATATCCTATAACTCAATTCTGACAGTATCTACCCGGAGTTATTACATTTCACAAGTTAAGGGCTCAGTCCTACAAGACTGCACCCCCATTTCCAGCGCCAGTCAAAAGTCCCCGGTTGTCACCTGTGCTCCTGCAGACTGCCTATAAATTGGGGTTGCCATGATACCCTCCTTAGGTTCAGTTAATCTGTAAGAGTGACTTATGGAAACAATTTACTTACTGTTTACCCACTTATGAATGGATATGATAATGGATGAATACCTCGATGGAAGAGATGCATAGGGTAAGGTATGTGGGAAGGGGTGCAGACCTCTCTCAGTGTAGCACTCCCCTAGAACCTCCATGTATTCACCAACCTAGAAGTTACCTGAACCCATACTTTGGGGATTTTTTTATGGAGGCTTCATTGTACAGTCATGATCAGTCATTAACTCCCATTTCCAGTCTCTCTTTAGAGAATGGACGGTGAGACCGAAAGTTCTAAACTTCAGTCATGTCTTGGTTTTTCTGGTTGACCAGTTCCTGTTCAGAAGCCCACCAAGAGTCACCCCATTAGAACAAAGGTGTTCCTGTCACCTGGGAAATTCCAAGGGTTTTAGGAGCTCTGTGCCAGGAATATAGTTGTACTTGCTCTGCTGTAGGAATAATCCACCTAGCTTGAAACTTAATCATGAATGTCTCCGAACTGTTGTAGACACTTGCATGTTGTTTTCCTAAAGATCTTTGTACCTTTAACTTTAGTAGCTGTATGGGATAGGCCTGTAAGTTTTTGCAGGTCAGCAAGCATCTAACTGTGAAATAAGAACTCCTTAATCTCTCCCAAGAGATTCTTTTGCCACCTGCCTCATTGGTGATGTGGAGAAGCTTGCTCCCTACATGCCTCCCCACCGCCCAAGGGGAATAAGCGCATTGCATTCCCAATTGACATAAAAATTCTTGAAAGAAAGCACTCTCTTCCCATAGTCTTTAGCCTTTTCTGTAGACTGGCCCTGGGTAATAGCCTGAGTTGCAGAACCAGTTTTGGCCACCTGTCTGCAAGTTCTATGGGGATGTCTTGTGTTTCTTTTGGAATTTGGGAGTATTTATCCATTGTTTTAATGGATCTGGGTTTTGACACAACAGTAACAATACTATTTTTATATTTTAGTGCACACAATTCCTTTGTATAAGCATGTCCCCCCTTTGATCATGTAACTTAGGGCTAATCAAAGAAAATACCAAGTTTTTAGATTTACCTATGTGGTAGAGACTGAACTGAGAATTACAGAATCTTGAATTCATTTTGACTCATTAACCAAATAACTGTATAATAGAAATAACTATATAGTTTCTAGGCCCTCAGTTTCCATAGCTATAAAAAGGATTTAGCTGAGCTCTTTGAGATCTAAGTTCCTATTTTAATTTTATATCACAAATCTGAATATGCCGAGGGCAGTAGCAGCATCCATAAAAAGCTAAATGATAGCCTCCTCCTGGGAGTAAATATTTTTTAACATATGAAAAGCTATTAATGAGATTATGAACTGTAAGAAAGAATTGAGTATCTGGGAAAATTCTCAAAGGACACAAACACAGAATTAACAAAAAAGAACATTGTCAATAAACATTGAAAAATATTCATCCTTCTTAGGAATCAAAACATGCAAATTAAATAAAAAGTAAGGTATTTTATCATAGTAGTGAAGGTTTTAAAAAAATTAATGTTAGTAGCCCCTGTGGGTAAGGATGTGGGTAAATTCTTGTATACTGTCAGTGAGAGTGTAAATTGATATTAATCTTTTTGATGGGAAGTCTAAAAATTGTGATGCAAATCTATATTTATTGATATGGAACCATGCCTGAAATATATTGTTAAGTGAAAACTGTATGCATAAACTTGTTGAGGAAGAAGTAAGAATGCTGTCTAATATATGTATTTGTAAATGTGTATACTAGAGAAAACTGGAATGCTAGACTCAAATTTTAATGATTATTTCTAATTGGTGGTTTTATGGATGGCTTCTCCATCTTCCCTTCTACCTTTGTATATAGACTAAAGTTTTTTAGTGAATTTTACTTCTATCAGTTTTAGGTTTTTTTTTTTTTTAAGATTTTATTTATTTATTCATGAGAATACACAGAGAGGAGAGAGAGGCAGAGACAAAGGCAGAGGGAGAAGTAGACTCCAAGCAGGGAGCCTGATGTGGGACTCAATTCTGGGACTCCAGGATCAGCCCTAGGCTGAAGGCAGCGCTAAACCGCGGAGCCACCCGGGCTGCCCAGTTTTAGTTTTTTAATAGAAAAATATTGTTAAAATTAAGTTTAAGACTGTACATTAGAAAGTAAATCCCCTTTTCATACCAATCTCTCCAGTCTCCCATTTCTCTTCCTCAAGGCTACCACTGTTGCTGATATATGTATTCTTCCAGAGACATTCTATGCTGATGCAAACTTTTTTTTTTTTTTTCTTAAGATTTATTTGAGAGAAAGAGAGAAGGTGCTAGTAAGGGAAGGGGCAGAGGGAGAGGGAGAAGCCAACTCCCCACTGAGCGTGGAGACTGACATGGGGCTGAATCTCAGGACCTGAGCTGAATCAAGACTGGGAACCTCAGGGGATCCCTGGGTGGCGCAGCGGTTTAGTGCCTGCCTTTGGCCCAGGGCGCGATCCTGGAGACCCGGGATCGAATCCCAAGTCGGGCTCCCAGTGCATGGAGCCTGCTTCTCCCTCTGCCTGTGTCTCTGCCTCTCTCTCTCTGTGTGTGTGTGACTATCATAAATAAATAAAAATTAAAAAAAAAAAAAAAAAAAGACTGGGAACCTCAAATGACTGAACCACTGGGGACCCCACGAACTTTTTTATTTTAAAACACAAATGGTAGCGTAGCTTACAGGGGTTTTTTAGCCCTTGTTTTATAACGCATGTTGAGTACTCATAGACCTGCCTCATTCTTTTGAAACAAAAATAAATAACCTTATACATGTTTATTTATGCATATATGCAGTTATATCACTGAGATAAATTCCTAGAAGTGGAATTACTAGGTCAAAAGAGAAGTGCATTTAAAATTGTTCAGCATGTATAGTATATAGTGTTATAAATAAAGGAAAATCACAACTCTGTTTCTCTTTCTCTCATACTCTGTATTCATTCAATCAGCAAGAATGCTGTTGACTCTACTTTCAAAATATATTGTCTGACCACTTTTACCACCTTAATTTTTCTACCACTCAGTGTTCAAGCCACCTTGTCTCCTCAGGATTACACTTGTGTAACCTCCTGCTTCAACTCCTGATCCTTCAACATAGGAACAAGAGTAATCCTTTCAAAACAGAAATTACATCCACCCTCTGCTCCAAACCCTATCAGAGCAAAAGCCAAAGTCCTCACACCTCCCCCTCTCCCCAACAATCTTTCTGACCTTGGTGATCACTTTTTCTTTTTGTTCACACTGCTGGAGCTAGTCTAGCCTCATTGCTGTATCTTGGCTATACCAGTCATGCTTCCACTTCAGGGCTTTTTGTAGTTGCAATTCCTTATGCCTGAAATATCCTGCTTCACTCCCTTGGTTCCTTCAGGTCCTTCTCAACTATCATCTTATTGGAGACCACCCTGTGTTTCAAATAATAATCTTCCACCCTCTCCAAATCCTTGTATTCCTTTTGCCCTGTTCTTTTTATTTTTTTTTTAAATTATACTCCATTGCACTTAACCACCATCTTAATATTTTGTGCTGACTTCTACCCACTTATGGCTATTGACCTTTCGAAAGCTGGTCTAACCAAGGAACTAAATTTTTAATTATATTTAACTTTAAATTTAAACCTGAAAACTGATAGTTCAGTTCCTAGAAAACTTTTAAGTATATTTGAACAACTTGGATATGTGAATCTGCTTTTTCAACTGTAAATTTTATGAAATCTAAATTCAGATCCAGTATTTCCAGTGAAAATTTAGCATCCAAATTGAGATGTGCTGTAGGTATAAAATACACACTGGATTTCAAAGACTTAGTAAGAAAAAGAAATGTAATCATCTCTTACTAGTTTTTTAAATCAGTTACATGTTTAAATTATAATATTTTAGATATTTGGGCTCAATAAAATATATTATTCAAAGTAGTTTCACCTGTTACCTTCTTTTTAAAATGTAGCTACTAGAAATTTTTTTGCATGGATCATGTTATATTTCTATTGAACAGTGTTGCTCTGTTTACTTATGGAGTTGTTTATTGTGTATCTCTGTACTAAATGTGAGCTCTGTGTGGGCAGGAGTTTAGTCTGTTCTGATCCATACTCAATCAGTAGGTATCCAATAAATCTCATAGAATAAATGAATAAATTTGAATGAATTTCTCCCTTTTTAAAAAAAGCTACTGTGAATTAAAATGAAAACAAAATTTATATGCATATCCTGGAACCTAAACAAAAATTTATTAATATATATATAGAATGCTTTTAAATAAACAAGAACCAAATAAAAAAGGACCAAAGTTATACACAGACACAAGTAGAAATCCAGATGGTTAATAAACAAAATTATAATTTCGTTCAAATTTTCAATAAATCCAAATTAGAATAAGCTGTCCTTTGCCTAAGAAATTGAACGAAAAGAAGAGCTATACATACCTTTCTGGAAGATAGCATTGGAGTCTGTATAACTAATCTTAAATTATGAATATTCTTTGACACAATCTTTCCATATCCAGGAATTTATTTTTACTTATTTATTTTAAAAGGATTTTAAAGCTGGGGGAGGGGCAGAGGGAGAGAGAAAATCTCAAGCAGGCTCCATGTCCAGTGTAGGACTCCATCTCCCCACCCTGAGATCATGACTTGAGCTGAAATCAAGAGTTGGACACTTAACTGACTGGGCCAGCCCCATATCCAGGAATTTATTTTTATTGATGTAATCTCAGATATATAAAAAGATTTTTCTAGAACGTTCATTGCACAGTTGACCCTTGAACCATGCAGGGGTTAGGGGCACTGACTCCCACACAGTTGAAAATTCACATATAACTTTTGATTTCCCCCAAAACTTAACTATTAACAGCCAACTGTTGACCCGAAGCCTTACTGATACACAACAGAACAGTTGATTCAACAGATATTTTGTATATGTATCATATATTGTATTCTTATAATAAGATAATCTTTTTTATTTTTATTTTATTTTTTTATAATCTTCTTTTTTAAAGATTTATTTATTTATTCATGAGAGACAGAGAGAAAGGCAGAGACACAGGCAGAGGGAGAAACAGGCTCCAGGCAGGGAGCCTGACGTGGGACTCGATCCAGGGTCTCTAGGATCATGCCCTGGGCTGAAAGGTGACGCTAAACCGCTGAGCCACCAGGGCTGCCCAATAATCTTTTTTTTTTTTTTTTTTTTTTTTTTTAAGAAAATGTTATTTTGGAGGCACCTGGCTGGCTCAGTTTGTTGATAGAGCATTGGACTCTTGATCTCCAGGTTGTGGATTCGAATCCCATGTTGGGTGTAAAGATTACTTAAAAATAGAATTTTTTAAAGATTTTATTTATTTAGTTGAGAGAAAGAGTATAAGCAGAGGGAGAGGGTAAAGCAAACACCTGGCTGAGCGGAGAGCGGATATGCGGCTAGATCCCAGGACCCTGGGATCGGGACCTGAGCCAAAGGCAGATACTTAACCAACTAAGCCACCCAGGCATCCCAAAAATGAAATCTTTAAAAAAAAAAAAAAAAAAAAAAAAAAAGAATGTTATTAAGAAAGAGAAAATACATTTACAGTATTATGCTGTATTTACAGGAAAAAACTTACTTGTAAGTGACCTGCACAGTTCAAACCCATGTTGTTCAATTGTTGTACCCAAAATTGAAATTTGGTTGTATCCAAAAAGGGAGGGATTCAGGATAACAGCTTTAATGAGAAAATATTTTAAGGTTTTGTGTTATCAAAAAGTTTAATAAACCAATTTTTATTTTCAGTTAATGTGTTTAGGAATAGGAGATTGTATGTATACTAAATAAAATTTATTTAAAAATATCTAAAAAAATAAAAATAAAAAAATAAAAATATCTATAATCCCTTTAAAGTAAGTTTAATTTTTAAAATTTCTACTATGCTATTTAGCTATATCTTATAACCCAGTCTTTTGATATTTTTGATAGATTTTAAGTTTAAATTGGGAAATTATTTGTTTAAAATCTTAAGATCAGAAGGTAATGATAGACATATAGTTTTCATTTTTAGTACATTAACCATTGGTCATATAACATCCCAATTTCCTCCACAATAAAAATGGGAAACTATTTTGTGGAAATAATTTTATATAAATATGTATTTAATGCTTGTTTCATCTTTCTTACCTTTCAGAATTACCATGAAATTATGACTCGTCATCCTGAGAATTATCAGTGGGAAAACTGGAGTCTAGAAAATGTTGCCACCATTTTAGCCCACCGGTTCCCCAGTAGTTATATTTGGGTGATAAAGTGCTCGCGAATGCATTTGCACAAATTCAGCTGCTATGACAATTTTGTGAAAAGTAATATGTTTGGTGCTCCAGAACACAATACTGACTTTGGAGCTTTTAAGCACCTTTATATGTTATTAGTTAATGCTTTTAACTTAAGTCAGAACAGTCTGATATCAAAGAAGAATGTAAAAGATTTGAATAAGGACTCCAAAGCATCTAATTGTAGATCCAGTTCTCACACTACTAATGGTTGCCAGGGAGAAAAAGAGAGGACCTGTGAAGAATTTGATGAGTCCACCCTGAGTTTTTACCCACCATCACTAAATGGTGCTTCTTTTACTTTGATTGGATTCAGTAAAGGTTGTGTTGTTTTGAATCAATTGCTTTTTGAATTAAAAGAAGCCAAGAAAGACAAGAACATAGATGCTTTTATCAGAAGCATAAGAACAATGTACTGGCTGGATGGCGGTCATTCTGGAGGAAGCAATACGTGGGTTACTTATCCAGAAGTCCTGAAAGAATTTGCACAAACAGGGATTATTGTTCATACCCATGTAACACCTTACCAAGTGTGTGATCCAATGAGATCTTGGATTGGAAAGGAGCACAAGAAATTTGTTCAGATTCTTGGGGATTTTGGTATGCAGGTGACTAGCCAAATTCATTTTGCAAAGGAAGCTCCTTCCATAGAGAATCACTTCAGGGTTCATGAAGTATTCTGAGACTATAAAAGTATTAATATACTTGTTCAGTGGAAGAGCAGAAGCACTTTGAGTGTTATAAATACAGATAATGAGATATAATTCATAGATGCATTGTCAGTTTTTTGGGGGAGGGCGGGGGGAGGAAGCACACATTCCTAAAATGAGTATAATGTGCAATAGTATTACTTGCTTGTGAATGTGAACGGTTTTTAATTTGGGTTGGGTTAGAATTAGTTCATTTGAAAAGTAAAAGATGGTTTGTGATAATCCTACAAGGAGAGAGATAAGACCCTTAAGAATGAAAGTTACAATATAGTCCTTATATAAAAGGTCTTGAAAATTGTTGGAAATAGTTTATTTTCTGAGTAATGTTTGGGATTAATTTTGGTGACGCTAATGGTAATTAGCTATTTGGCACTCAAAACTCCATTTCTCTTCAAGTAAAGCAAAGGCACACTGATGTTTTCCATAGTTTTGGAATTAACTATACCCTGCTTCATATGTTTTGTAAACTCATAGTCATTCTTTAATATGCCACCAAGTATTTTTTTAAGAGTCAAGTATATTTGTTTCCAAATTTCCAAGAACATGCAGTAGTGTATAGTTGGTTTTTGAAAACATTACACTTAAGCACTATGGCTTAATTTTTAATTGACAACTTTTAGATAAGTTATTTTGTAGTTTCTTGACTCCTGACCAAAAACCAGTTCTTTTGGAAAAATTGTTTTAAATTGAACATAATTAGGTATATTGGGTAAAAATATGCTACAGATTTAAAATCTTTTCATCATATCAGTCTTTTGAAAGAGATCAACTTAGGTGAAATAAATGTGTAACACACTATTTGTTACTGCTCTATTGAAAAGGAGACAGATTCTAAAGATCTAACTCAATGTTTCTCCAGAAGTATGATTTTGTCTGCCAAAAGAAAGCAGCTCTCTTTGGCCAAAATGCAAAATTATATTGCTATAAGAAAAGTTACAGGGAAAGTTTGAAGACACAAATGATTTAATTTGGCTCAAAAACTGAATTTGCTTAACACTGCTACATAATTTGGGTGAGGTTTCCTTCTGCCTGTTTTTCTTGACCTAGATAAATACATTTTCAGAAACCCAAGACCTAATGAATGTCAACCAACATTGACAGCTGTGTGATTACAATAAAGGATGAACACTTTTTAATTTATTAAGAATTTAGCTTTTATAGGTCATGAAATAATTAAGCAGGGAAGTAACATTGATGCTTTCAGACTGAAAAAAAGACACTGAAGCTTAATATCTTAATAACCCAGAGGACCTAAATTTATAAAATACAGAATTAAAATGTTATTAATCTCTTGGTTTCTTCATAGAATTGTATTTTAATGACTATAATACATTCCAAATATTCAGTTATGAGAATTCTTACTCACCAAATGCTTAAAAATAACATCCCTTAATTCTATAAAGTATAGAATTGTATCACTCAATTTTTTTAAAGGACATGTTAGTTTATATTGCTTCAGTTTCTTTAAATACATGTTTCTTTTGAGACCAAAAATTCCCAACAAAGAAACATGTCAGCCTGATTCTAGCATTTTATTACCTAATCTTAAAGTACCATGATGGATTGGATGGCTTCTTTCAATATTTAACAATCCTTGGTTAAATTCATTTGGTAGTGAATTCATAAGGTAGTGAATACACTAATGAGGGGGGAAGGAAAGGCACTTATTTTTACAGGATTAACATTTGAAATGGAAAAAGTAGGACTTCCTGCAGGATTCATTTTAAAAACCTGAGATATTTAAAAATCTAGGTTCTTTAGCTATCTAGTCATGTGATTGCTTAATTATAATTGTTATATGTTCAGTGAATATTGAGAATAACTTACTGGACACCTGGAACTGCCACTGCAGCAAAACTAGTGTTGAAAGTAGAAGTGTTTTTTTGAATGAAAATATATTCCAGCTGATCCATATTCAAATATTTTCAGACTTCAAATTTGTCTTCTCTACATTTACTTAAAACTATTGTAAATGTTAGTGTATCCTTTTAGACTGTGCCTTTGTGTTGGTGTCTTGAGAGTCAACTGAGAAGCCACACAGATAATGTGAAAGTTGTTACCGCCACAGCATGAATGTACAATTGTATTAAATTTAATCCAGAGAAGTCTGTTTGGATGTGCTTTATGTTACTAGATTTGTTAAAACTTCAGATTGTTACTTGGAAGAAAGCTATTTCTTCCACTTTGCCAGTTTAGGTTTGTATGTTTTCATTAATCCTCCATGTTTTTCCTTTCATATGAGCAATGTTGAACCTCTCCTTGTAAATATATTTTTCTCTCCTTTAAATTGCCCCACAAGAATTTCATATCTTCTGTTAAATTTCTTGGAGAAAATTACTCAAAAACAAGTTTTTCCTTCTATGTGCTAATCATTTCAGGTGTCTGTATTCCTTTTGCTGTCATTAAGAGACTTACTGAGAATATGGTGTGATCTGTTTTTCATTTCATTCATGTAATACCTAAGCACCCAGGGCAAGGGCAAGGGCAAGAATGGTCTAGGCACAGACAAAACAATCCCAAGCATTTGAGTATAGAAATGTGTAATAGACTAAGACTTAAAAGCAAAAATATGAAACCAAAGGTAGTATTCCTAAAATAGCTATTGTTATACTTAAGGGTCCTTAAGAGAAACATGTTTTAGAGGGTAAGATATACATGTAGATAGATGTCATCTGTAAATTCAGGTTGGTCTTTACAATGGCAGAGAGACCTAGCAGTTCTTAGTGGTAGAGACAGGCAGTCACTTAGGATGGTCATTTTAGTATCCCATCTAATGGAACTTTAAAAAAATAGAATATAACTTAGGTGTATTTAAAACACCCAACACTTAGGGACTGTATGCTTGAAACAAGACTTTAAGGTAATACCAGAGATGTGTGGGTGACTGCCAATCTACATTAGTTCTTCCTCACTACATCTGTGTTTTAGCACTGGAGGGAAGGAGTCAGTAGCACAGTTCCAACTCCATCCAGACCTGCATTCCAGCTTTCTACATTTTTTTTTTTTGTCAACTTAGATTCAGCTTAGATGTCTGTTGGCAACTTTAGATAGGTGAGAGAAAAGCCTCCCTACTAAGGTTCTTTCCAAATGTTCACATAGCTGCTGTTCAAAAGGATAGAAAGATACAAAATAAGCCTTGTTGACTTTATTTCCCTTTTAAAAAAATGAGTGACAAGTTTTAATTACTGAATAAATAGAATTCCAATGTAATTATATGCCTAGACAAACACTGTTAATGTTCACAAAAACTAGTCCACACATGTATTTCAAAAAGTTACTTTGAAAGAATAATAGAAGGGCAGAAAAAATACACAACTGCAGATTCTAGTCTGCCCACCTAACTTGTCTAACTTCTCAGAGGCAATCACCCTCACGGGTTTCTTGCATATTTTAGCAATTAATTCTATGCATACACCTATGTTTACTTAGAGCATACCTTTGTTTTACACAAATGGCAGCATACTATACCTATAGTTTGCAACTTTTTTCTCATTTAATCACCTTGGAAAAATTTCTTGCCAGTGCCACAATACTGTCTCATTCTTTGCATAGTGTTCCATTTTTATAGAACTCTCTGCTACTTGTTCATTAATCTTATTTTGTATCCCTTTGTCTTACTTTGTATCTTTTGTCTGTGTGGTACAGTGAGTTTTGCTGACAGAGGAAAAAAATTCTTTTATGAATCAAGTCAAGCCCCTAAGCTGTAGCCAAAGAATAACAAAGATGAGCTGCACCTAAGGGAGAAAGCATGGAGAATTACTGATCTGGTCACAACGTGATTGTACGTTCCATCACCCAGCTGTGTAAGCCTGGACACTCCCTTAAGCAATCTGGATTGATGAAGTGATTTCTAAGATCCTTTTCAGCAATAAAGTTCTAAGATTTGGAATTCCTGAGAAGTTGCAGCTAACACATACTGCTTAATATTTTAAAGTTTTAACATTAAAAACGTCTCATTTGGTCTCAATCAGGTCAGCTAAAAAGATAAAAATATTTTGAATTTAAAATAAACTCTTAACATCAGAAATTATGACCAAGGAAATAATTTTAAAACTTCCTAAAGGGTTTATTTTCTAGTTTTCTAGATAGAATTTAACTGCAACGAGAGCCATCTCAAATCAGAAAGCTAGCATCAGCTCTCAACTGTCCGTGCCCTGAATTACCTCTGTAGTTTTGCAGCAACCCTATAAAGTACAAGTTTAAAGATGAGGAAAATAAGCTTCATAAAGATTAAGTTTCTTAACTTGCATAAGGTGATCCAGTTTGCTTCCCAAATAAACTGAATTAAAATGAACAGTCATTGGAAGATTATAATCTCAGTTTTAACTTCCAAGTTTTCTACATGATTCTGGATATATACTTTGCACCAATTCTCTTAATGGTTTAAAAGAAAAAAAAAAACAACCAAGGTTTATCTAAAAGCTGACTGTAAGTACTGTTCCAACTAACAGAGGTTTTGTCTTTTTTTTTTTTCTTCCCAAGGGAAAAGCAATCATTAAAGAATTTCTTTGCTTAATGTAAGTAACCAAAAATGAAAAAAAAATCTAATAATCTGGCTAAAGTAACTTCCTTTTCTAACAGACCATCTTTACACTTTTTTTGACCTGAGTAACTTCAGTATCTCTTCCTAAAGACACCTAGGAAAGAGTTATTTTTCATATACTTTTCCTTTTTTATTTATTGTAATCTGCTTTTCATATCTGAAATTAATCCAACTCCAAAAACAGGATATGGATGAATTATTTTAACAGAAAATTATTTTCTCCATAATTTAAAATGCACCAACTTGACGCACTCAGATTGCTTTAGATGAGCACATCTGTGTTCAGTAAATATATCTGGTCTTTTTTCAATGATGCTGCAATAGAATTACTAGGTACAAAACAAAGAATGGCACAGATCCACATACAATGGCTCATTGTCTTCAATGATGACAACATAATTGGGATCTCTCCTGTATTTGTTCTTGAAAATTTTTTTCTCTTTAGAAAAGGGTAAGTGAAAAGCATTTAGTGGGGAAAACTAATTGGGTTGAAGTTTAGCTGTAGGTATAAATTAAAACATCTGAATATTTTCTGACATTGAAAAAAAGGGGGCGGGGGGCAGTGAATGCCAAGAAAAACCAAGATCAGATCAAACAAACGTGTTTTGGATGAATCACAAAATAATCCAAATTACTATCATCTGATCCAACTCAGTCCTGATTATACATCAAAACAACCTCAGAGGTCTATCAAATACATATACTATATAGCAAACCCCAAGCATACTGAATCCAAGTCTGCAAAGTTGGGGCCTAAACATCTGTGTTTTGAAAAGCTCAAAAAGATATAGATGTCGGTTGCTCACCTTTTCCTAATCTGAATCCTGATTTTAAAAATTATCCATGCTGATGTTCCCATGTGCCTCAGAGGGAGAGGATTCTATTTAAAAGCTCCAGGAGACCTGACTGGCATGAGTTATTTCATACCTTTTCCCAGTGACTGTTCAGGGATGGACAGGTCTAAGCCACTTTAAATTAATGAGACCCAAGGATTTGGTGGCAAATTCTGGGAAATCTTTTGCATATTAAAAGAAGGCCCTTGGAATCCAGCCTGACTCCTCCACTGCATGTAAATGAAGATGCACATGGCTCAAACTGCTATTGGCAATCATCCCATGACCACGAGGGTAGCCAGCCTTAGGATGATGCCAATGCTGCAGTTGAAAATGGGAGAAAAAACCCTAGAGGCTCTTGGTGACACTACTGAATCACTGGATCAGAAATACTGAAGCCCATTCTATCAGTAGACTAAATATATAATGATTCAATACATTTTATTAAGTCATTTTAAGTTGGATTTTTTTGCTATTTGCATCTGAAAACTAGAGTGGTCCCACCCAATACAGCAGTCTTTGAATCATAAAAATCTGTATTAAATAGAAACCATAAATAACAATTCCTATTTATTTAATCCATAAGCCTAAGATTTTTCTTTCCTATTTTAACAAATAATCTTCTAAAAAATAATTTGTTATACTCTTCCAATATTTGAACTGAATTGTATTTTAAAGTTTATATTCATTGCATTCACTTCATTATTTATTCCAAGTTTTTGCTATAGGCTTTATCTTGAATGTGTAGGACCATTCGCCGTGCATAGAAGTCCCTGTATTCCTCTGGTAATTCAGCCAGTGTTTTTAAAGCTCTGTCCAAAATTTGTGCAGCTCTTGATGCTGCTGTAGGATCTTTGTTTCCATAGGTATCTGTTTTATCATAGCATTCAGATGGAAGATGCTTCCAAAAGACATTCACTCCCACTCCAAACTCTTCAGAAATTACGTTATGGAACCATAAAGCTGGAGAAAGTTTAAAGAAAAAAAACAAGTTAAAAATAAAACCTAGAGTAAAAAAAAAAAAAAAAAGAAACAAACCAAAATGTCAGTGAAATATCACAAATTGCATATAGCCAATGTAAGAAATTCTTGTAACTAGATCCCTTCGTTAGCACACTCCTGATTTTAACAGAATCATTTTAACTTTTATGAATTGCCAACCAATTTAAAGTGTCAATAACACAACTCTACTTTTAAAACCTTTGGAAAATAGCAATTTTCCCCTTTAACTTGAAAGACATAATAAAGTTATATTTGTTTTGTAAGTTCTGTAATTTGGGGCTATGTTTTGTTACTTGTTTACACTTCCTGAGTCATACAACCACATCAAAAGTGTTTATTTTTTGTACACAGAACATTTCAATTATTTGAGGAGTATCTTTGACCTTTTCCGCCTCAGCACAGTACTTTTGTTCTCATATTTTTGTTCTCAAAGACCTCCTATTCAAGCTGAATTTGGTTTTCTAACTTGCTTAAATTTGCATTCATTGTAGCTTCCTTAGTTTTATATTAAGCTAATGCAATTATAAATATCTTATATTTCTTTCGGCTCCTGTACAGTAAGTGTATAAAACTAAAGCAAATATTGTGGTGGAGAGGATGAATAAGTATCATCATATGATAGAGCTGATTAATTTTTCACTTCCTTTAGAACATTTATTTGTTTTCAATTGAATCTAAATGTTTTCAATCTATAGGTGCCACAGGAATATGAAAGCAACATCACAATATATAACCAAGATGAAATAATAGTCATGTCAATGGGGTACTTGGGTGGCTAAGCTGGTTAAGCATCTGGTCTGCCTTCGGCTCATGTCATGATCTCAGGGTCCTGGGATGGAGCCCTGAGTTGGGCTCCCTGCTCAGTGGGGAGTCTGCTTCTCCTTCTCCCTCTGTACCCCAACCCTGCCCCAGCTTGTGCTCTCTTTCTCAAATAAATAAAATCTTAAAAAAAATACTAGCCACATCAAAAAATGTTTAATCTTGTGAATGGGAGAAAGTAAGATGCTAAATTTTAGAAACAAATTCATTCTAAGAGTGCTCTAGGAAAAACAAAAGCTTAAAATATTTTGATTTGCAAAACTAGTTTCAAACATGGATTTAATCTTAACTATTCTTTCAGAATCTTTTTTCCTTATTCAATATAACAGGAAAAAAGCTAACCATTCTGTTAAATTTAAATGCAAAGACAGGGGTTTTGCTTTTATTTCAAAATACATGCAAATGTTAAGTATTTCTGGCTTTTTAAAGTAGTATACAGAATAAGAGAAAACCGCATAGCTCTTAACCACTCTAAAGATACAAAACCAAAAAAATTTAAATAATGGCAACGCATTTAAGGACTAGTATGCTGGTTGTTTACAAAGAACTTATGAATAAGAAATTAATGATTCAATTTTTATAGATAGTTATGTTAAGGACATTGTATCAGGCCCCTTGGAGAATATAAAGATTACCAAAACAGTTCCTTGTCCTCAAGCAATTTATAAGGTAACCCTAAATGAGATAATCATATATATTTTTAAAGATTTTATTTGTTTATTTCACAGAGAGAGAGAGAACACAGAGCAAGGGGAGCAGCAGGCAGAGGGAGAGGGAGAAGCAGGCTCCTCGCTGAGCAGAGAGCCTGCACAGGGCTCGATCCCAGAACCCTGGGATCATAACCTGAGCCAAAGGCAGACACTTAACCAACTGAGACACCCAGGCACTCCGAGATCATATTCTTATTAATACTTCTTAAAAAAAAAAAACTTCTTTAATTCTGTCACTGAAAAGAGGTATTAATGATTAAAATATATTAACTTAGATGTGAGAAATACGACTATATAATTTGTTAATACATTCCTTTTATCTTATGATTTTTATAATCTTCACGTATTCACTTTTGAATAATTAGATGTTAGTTGCATCACTAACAACTAATGCCTATTAATTGTGCAAAGTGGCACTAATTCAGACCACAGAAAATAATGCACACAAAAGACATTACAGGTGTTGAGATTTTAACAATCTCTAGTCTGTTTTGGCTTTGAAATATATTTACCGTTTCTTGGTAAATATTTAAGTGACAGTTCTAAAATTTGCAAATATTTTATTATTTTTATAAAAGATCTATTTATTTATCTTAGAGAAAGATGGGGGGGTGAAGAGGGAGAGAGAAAGGAGTCTTAAGCAGACTCTGCACTGAGTGTGGAGCCCGACGTGGGGCTCAATCTTAGAACTCTGAAATCAGGACTTGAGCTGAAACTAAGGTTTGGATGCTTAACCGACTGTGCTACCCAAGAGCCCCAATATGCAAATATTTTAGAAATGATTAAAAACAACCACCAGGTATAATCTTCTCCCAGATATAATGTATCTTGTTTAATGTCATTTAATAAGATAGAAGTATAATGTTATAAGTTGCCTTTGAAAAGCAAGACTATTAATTTTATAAGAATGTGCTTAGCATACTTTAAACAATGGTATATAAAAATCAACTTGTATAGAATACATATAACAAATATACTTTTGAACTAAAACAGTCATATAATGGATGAGTGAGAGTACAGATTTTATAAATAGGAAATGAATGAAGTCTAGAAATCTTACCAGGAATGAATAATACATCTCCAGCTTTAAGGGAACATTCATACCTTCTGGCCTTGGAAAACAGTGGATATTTAGCTAAGTCTGGGTTATCTATATCCAGGACTTCTGACTTAGTACCTGAAAAGTTCCCAAAAACATGATGATAGAGATTAAAGCAAAGTTAGCGTTTCTTAAAAGGTAATCACAAATATAAACTTGAAAATTTATTCTTTTCTGTACAATTATTTATTGTATCCACAGTGTAAGAACAATTACTATTCTCCTGAAACCTAAAACAATATTCAATGACCACCCCCAACCCTTTATGACTATTGACATCTATGTAGTATAATTAAAACTTAAAATTTTATTGTTCACATAGCCTATCATTACATATATACCCATGGAGAACACAAATACATGATAATTAGAAATAAGCCCTACAATGTTTCTCTATGAAAGTAAAAGATTTCTCAAAAAGAGTAAGTGAATAGACTAGACTTTAGAAATGTAAACTTAAAAAAAAGTACCTGATAAATATAAATACTGGGCATCTCGAGGACTGAACAGTACAACACGTTTTTTTCCTGTCACTTGTATTAAGAAGTTATCCATTACCTGAAGGCCAATAAGAACTTATGGATAAACATTATCTAAAATTTAAATAAAACTAATGGTATTCCAAACAGTTAAATGTAAATCTCATTCCTTTAGTAAGACTTGATTCACATTATCTACAACTCTTAGAGAAATATTCTAATCTAACAATGCAAACATTTGTATTGTAAATGCAACTGCGCCTTTATTAAATATATTCCTGCAGCTCTGCCTTAAAATGGGAAGGACTGGAAATCTGAGAACTATCTGCTCTTGCCCCACCATTCTGACAGAGAGGGTAGTTTCACCTATTTGAAGCTCCCCTTGGTTAGTACTTACTTAACTGCCAAGGAATGCTATACAGCCAACATTAGAAACAGATGGAAAGCACTTAGAAAAATTAAGTGTTGGGAAAACACAAGGTACTACTATAATCAACCACTGCTAAACTCTTTTAATATATGGCCAACCATAATTTAGTTATAGGCATCTTGATTTCCAAATTATCTCTACAGAATTATAATCTGGCAAATTTTCTTGATGTACTTATTAATGGAGTAATCTTGATTATTTCTGCATACTCAAGGGTACACTTTATGGAAAATAGTAAAAGGCAGAGTTACATAATTCTCAGCAAAGGAATTAAAATATATGCTAAGCAAGATATATTCGTAATTACTTACATACTGCTCCCACCTAACCATTTCTCCTTTCACTACAAACCCTTTTCTTATGTAAACCTTAACTATATAACTATGTAACAAGCATTTCTTTGAGTTATTTTTAATAAAAGTTTCATAGAATTCTATTATAAATCTAGACAAAAGTGATACTAGTTAAAATTTAAAATAGTCACATAATTAAAAATATTATTTAAGTTACCACATCATTTTCTCACTATATCATTTATATAAAACCTTTAAAAAATATGCTAAGAATTCATGTCTATCTCATTTAGTTATTATGTTAAAAATCTTCCCAAGGGGCCCTCGGCTGAATTATAACATGCTTATAAAACTTAATATAGCTTGATTTAGAACTTCTTAAAAAATTATTTTATCTTTAGAAACCTACTAGGTATTGCTTTAGCTTCCTAAATTTCTCCACCCAACACCAAACCATACATAATACTATACTTTTAGTGTGTTTAAAATATTTATATATACATACTTGATGCAAATAAAATTATAATACCCCAGAATAAATGATCACGGACAATATTCTATACATCTTGTTGCTCAAAAAATATAGTGGACAGTTCACATTCTCCAGGGATGTATAATCTAAGACCTTCAGATATCCCCAAATTCTTAGAACTGGAAATCGCTCTCCATAAACTTCTGCCTTTCTCTTGAATAACAGTTCCATCTAGTCATGTGTATCATTTCCACATCCTCATTGTCACAACTTTATTGCTTCTTCATTGTACAATTTTCCCCCTCATCTGGTGGCCATTTATCACATATAAAAAAAACCACTAAATAAAACTTCACACAAAATACAATGAATCAAGACCACTACCACAAAGAAATGCAAATGTGAGAAAACTAACTAGGCTGTAGCATTAGCTAAATCATTTACTCCCGTATCATCAACTTGCAGAGCACCAGTTTTCAAATCTCATCTTTCAGCAAATTTTGCCTCCCAGATCTTTAGGGTATTCTACAGAAAGTTGAAACTGTAAATGTTATATCTATAGATGCTAAATATCTACTATAGATTTGGATTTCTCATTTATGTAGCATACATCATAGTGGGTCCAAAGCTGTAATCCTGGCGAGCTAATTCGAAAAACACTGGAAAAGAACTGCTCCTCTTTGAAAAATTTTGGAAACTTGATATCTCCTTCCAGTAAAGGAAACTGCTTTCTGATATCTGCAACATCCTGTATTGAGAGAAACACTGTAAAAATTTTAATAATAAATGCAGTATTGGTATAATACTTGTTTTACCTCAGGCTGCCATCAGAGCCTATGATATTAAGGAGGAACGGAGTAAAACTCTATTCATTGCTTTAAAATACTAGTTGGTGACCACAGTCAATATATGATCTTTCTAATGAAGGAACAACAGACTATGTAATAGATTGCAGATTCAACAATATTGTACAGTTAAGCTTAATATGCCTCATTAATAATAGGTTCTTCTTATTTAAGCAACAATCATACAATTGCCATCTACTCCAATATTAAGTATTTAAAATTTAGGAGTTAACAATTTTAACTATGTAAAACCTGTGGATTTTACTGAGAGAGGAGACTAAAAGAAGTTAAAGAACTAAATAAGGACATAATAGGAAAAAACAGAATATTACTTCATCATTTTAGGGACCAATACTTAATACTGCAGCCATATTAATTTGATTCTCAATACATGTCAAAGCTTATATTAGTGAATTACTCAATATTTTAATAATTATCTTAGATTATGTTTTATTGGCTAAATGACCATCTGTAAAATACATAGTAGAAAAGATTTTTTAATTGTGTAAAGGTTAGAGTAGATGACTTTAAACATCTATTAAAAGATACTATGGTCCTGCTTAAAATTAAAAGCTAAGTAATCAACTTTTAATAATTTTACTTTTTTTCTTTTAAAGATTCATTTATTTATCGTAGAAAAGAGAGCATGTGCGTGCAAATGGGAGAGGAGAAAAAGAGAGGGAGAAACCTCAAGTAGACTCCCTGCAAAGCACAGAGCCTGCTTAGGACTTGATCCTAGGACCCTGAGATCATGACCTGAGTCCAAATCAAGAATCGGCCATTCAGCTGACTGAGCCACCCAGGCACCCCTAATTGTTTTATTTTTATTCAAGGGCACAAATCATTGAGAAAAGAATGGGAAAAAAAGAAGCAGGTCGTATGTCAGGCAATAAGTATAAAAAGTACAGGGCCAGTTAAAATATATACATCCATTAGGTTTTAAGCCTTTGTTTTACATTCAGAATTCTTACCTTTCTAGGGTCTTCTCCAAGTGACCGTAAGTAGTACTTCTCATCCTTAAACATCCCAAAGAAAAGTAACATAAATATTCATTTAAAAATAACAGAAAGTAAAAGACGGAAGGAATTAAGTCTTAAAAACCTAACCCAGTTGTTTTCAAAAGAGCTCCATTTTCTTTTCCTTTCTACTAATGCTCTCTGGTGGCCATATAAAGAAATGTCTTTATATGCTGCTTGTAATAATGGCTGGATCCACAAAATATTATATAAAATAAATTTGAAAGGCAACATATATTTACTACATCTAAAACACAATGCTTAATTTGGACTTTAACTTATTTAGACTCTTAACAATAAGACTTAAAAAGAATTCTCATTTGTGTAACACACAAGATCTCAAGGTACTGTTGTGGCCAATAACAAACTTCTTAATATAATGCAAATGCAGAGTAGGAAATAAATATGATAATTTATACAGTAATACATTTTTTAAAAATCTAGAACGCTGCATTTTATCAAGTTAAGCCTATCACTGATCATATAAATTCTCAAGCCAAATCCTTTAGAGTCAACTCATATATGAATTAGAAATGTCATTTCACAAAAAAAAAAAGAAATATGTCATTTCAGAGTAGTAAATTTATGTTGATACTTTTAAAAACTGCCAATTATTCTTCACTTAGTAGCTATAGTAAGGAACTGTCTGAATTATAACACACTACTGTTATCTGCGTTTCCTCTAAGAATTAGAGAACTCAGATACGGGGTCAAGCACAAAAGCAATCCAACTCAGAGTTCTGCCTCTTTTATACATATACTGACTATTATAACACAAAATTCAAAATCCATGTTATTTACCTTAGCAACATATTTTAAATCTATGGCTAAAAATTTAAATCAACTCTCAGATCCAGTGTTTTTTTAAGTAGCATCAGATAATTTCTATAAATTTATTATTGGCTAAATAGGTTTCAAAGTATGTTTTTCAAAATTCTGAGGGTTTTTTTTTTTTTTTTTTTTTTTTTTTTTTGCCAGTTCTAATGTTTTCGGATTGGGAAAAAAAAAATGAATGGGGCAGACACAGAGATATACTGCTCAGAACCCCTTCAAGAAAGAATTTACCACTAGTGGCAAAGAGTGTGATTAACTGACAGGTGCTAGCTATGAATTCTTTCAGGTCCACCTCAGCCTTTTATGCTCTTCTTGGGGTAGTCCCAAGCAATGACTGAGCAAGATGGTAAAAGGCCAAGACCTTGTCACCCACACAGGACTCCTCAGACAGGCAGTCTCTGCTCAGGGGTCCACAGTGAGCTAGCAGAGATTCTGCTAGACCTATGTTACTGTCTGATGGCTTCCTCCCACCCAATCCACTCCTGTCCTTTCAAAAGTATTACTCCCCCATAAACCTGTCTGCACTCCTAATTCCATCTTAGCCTCTGCTTCCTGGAAGACTGAGCGGACAGTCTAAATTCATCTTATTTACATACTTTCTCTAATTTTAAGACACAAATATACATGTGTATGCAGTTGACCTTGAGAACTTTCCTATCCAAGAATAATGAGCAGTACAGATTTAAATAGCTGTGAAATGTCAAGTGAAGTAAAAGAAACCAAGGCAAGATAAAGGATTTACATCTAAAAAGTATGGAAAGTATGTAAATAAGATGAATACACAGTTAGTTCAGATACAGTCAGTGGAATCCGTTTCAGCAGACAATCTAATCCTACCGTAGACTCACAGACCTGCAGAGCTTGAGGGATCCCGGTGGTAGTCTAGTATAACCACCACCTGTTGTGAGAACGGTGAGTAGCAGCACCTGTCACAACCAAACCGGCCACCAGCCTGGCTGGCTCAGATGCAGACAACAGCTTTATTCAAAGCTTAAAAAGCAGTTTATTTTTAAAATGTGCTTTTGAGATAACAGTGAATTTTTTAAAAATATATATATGCCTCCACGCTTTATCTCAAGAAACTTAAATTGGATTATTTAAAATTGGACTATAATGTAAATAAGTAGAATTCTTCTGCATTTAATCCTGAATAAATGTTATAACAAATACAACAAAAATCACGTTGATAATAATATAGAGGTAGTTTTAATAGCCAATAAGATACGAAAATAAAGTTCTCCTTCAGCATTTGAACTTTATGTATCAGACTAAAGCATTTTCAAAGAGAGTATTATTAATCACTAACATTTAGTGAGTAGTTTCCACATGTCAGGCATTGTGCTAAGTACTCTACAGATTTTATTTAGTTAACTATCACAAAAACCTTATCAAATAGGAACTATTATTGTTCCTATCTCACAGATGAGTATACTGAGGTACAGAAAAATAATTTAGTCAATGTTTGAGATCTAATAAACAGCAAAACTACATCTATGGCATATACAACCGAACCTTAAAAACAGCTATCAGAGAAGGCTATAGCTCTTGTATCTAATGTTCTTGTATAAGAAAATCCAACTAGGGGATCCCTGGGTGGCGCAGCGGTTTGGCGCCTGCCTTTGGCCCAGGGCGCGATCCTGGAGACCCGGGATCAAATCCCACATCGGGCTCCCGGTGCGTGGAGCCTGCTTCTCCCTCTGCCTGTGTCTCTGCCTCTCTCTCTCTCTCTCTCTGTGACTATCATAAATAAATAAAAATTAAAAAAAAAAAAAAAAAAAGAAACTTTAAAAAAAAAAAAAAAAAAAAGAAAATCCAACTAGTATATACATATTAATGCTTCTTAAAGAAAATCCATTCAAAGCACTTACCTTTGAAATAAAGAATTCTTCATGCTTTTCTTCAGCTGCCCTCTGAACCAACTTATCAAAAGGTAAAGTTCTGAAATAAACACAAAAGAAGTCTTGGACCTAATAGTAAATCAACTAGTCATACCCTTATCAGTATATATATAGGCTTGTTGGAGTTGTATATATCCTTCTATTTTACAATATCCATAATTTTATTATAATTATGTGTAATTCTAAACTTTCAAAATTCATTTAGCAGTGTGCTTATTTGACCTAGATTGTCTAAAATTATGATTTCAAAAATTAAAGACTTTTAAATCTATAGGACAGATGAATCCTTTTATGTTAATATCTGCCTATTCCAAGTTACTGTTAGAAAAAGGTTTCTATGGTATCTGGTTACATCTGGATATAAACAAACTTTCAAACTTACTACTTCAAGTGTCATGGCAAAACAAGTCCTGTGACTAAGGAATCGGACAAAATACTAAGTGCTATTTTGGAAGAGACAGTAGGCAAATGGTCCAGTGAAGATCAAGTCCTTCACTCTCTCACTGATCTTCCTGCCTTTTGGCACTACCACAGAAAACAGAAGCCCACAACATTGCTCTCAATCTTCTTCACCACTCCATCATTTTAAGAATTCTGAGGAAAAAAAAAAAAAAGAAAAAAAAAAAAAAGAATTCTGAGGAATACCTTAAGGAGAATTCAGAGAAGTGACCAAGTTTTATTCTTCCTCCATATTTCTGTTCAAATGGCTATCTCCTAATCTCATTTTAAACAAGGTTGAACATCACAGAAGGAGTTCATTTCCTTTTAGCTCACTCTTGAGAACCTGGAGGGCTACCATTTCTTTGGTTCCATCCAGTCCCTTCAACATTCTAGAATCAAAAGTACTGACCCCTATATGAAGATGACAACAGTAACATCAAGACAATGAAGTCCTCAAAAGCATCTGGGTCAAAAGCCTCTCCCCACAACTGCCACTGCACTCCAGCTTCCAAACCTCTGATTAAGAGTAGTGGTCTTTTCTCTCTCTCCTTTTGTTTTAGTCCTTTCACTCTTACCACCAAATCTTTCTACTTGGAATCTGTACTGAGGAAGTGAGGAGAAAGTGTTAGCAAAAACCCTTTCTCCTTATCTATAAGATGACCTTGGGCTTACCTTTTCCTAGCAATGTTTTTGTAGAAACCTACTGGGTTAAGATAAATGTGAATGCCTGCTGTGATATCAGTTAACCATGTTTATTGTAAAAATGACTCTTGATTTGGACTGAAAGGCTGATGAGTGGATTAGAAGTATTTGTTAAAAAGTAAAGGATCTGGCTTCCCTGTGTGTGGTATAACTCTTGTAATTGAGTTTGTCCCTTGTAGGAACACAGAAGCTAAATTTATGTGCCATTTCATATCACTGGTTTCTGTGGACTATGTTGCTTAATTTAGCTAATATGTGTCTGTACCCATCTTTATAATCTTGTTCCCTTGGAAGTAAGCTGTCAGTTGGTGAGACAAAAATGGCTCCTGGATTGGCATAAGGAGTCCCACTGATACTATACTGCTAGTATGTGCTTTCCTGCCTTGTATCTTTTTACAAAGCTAAGTGAATCTAATGCCAGATTATGGACTAGTGGGTCCTGTGGGCGTGAATGTCAATCTGAACTTGAAGACACTGCTGATGATTATGTAGAAGAGTGAGCATTGCAAGAGAGGAGTCTACCATCTGCTCAGACCCATTTGCTACTACAGTTTTTAGTTAATTATATCAACAAATTTACTTGGCATCTTCCTATGCAATGTTTTCCATCTCTGACCTCACCATATACCCTTCATTTCTACCAAAGCAACTCTGCAAGAGTTTGGGGAAAATATGGAAGCCTCTCAGGTCCAGAGCTACCCCTGTAATTGGTGCCGTTGCCCAGGCTTATCTTTTTATGAGGGAAAACTCAAAAGTGTTTCAAAACCTTTATAAGAACAGGGCAGATAGAGTGAAAAAAAAAATCCAGAAGCAGAACTTGGGTGTTCTCAGCAATCTTTTTCCTTAGGAAGTGGTGCCTCTCAGAGCTTCTGCAGAAGCAAAGCTGAGAGGGGGGAAATGAGGTATGAATTAAAAGTTTCTTAGACTCAAGGTTTTATCTATCCTGTGCATGTTTCAAAAAGAAGGACATCTGTTATTTAAGTTTCATTTGTCTGGACTGGGAGACAGACTAGTAAGGGAGATAATATCAAAGAGGGGTTAGGATCATGGGTTCTGTGGAGTCAGGCAAATTTGGGTATAAGTTTGGTTCCATTATTTCAAGCTATATGATCTTGGGCAAGTTACTTAATGTTTTTAAGCCTCCATTTTCTTAATTGTATAATTACTGAAAACAAAACTACCTCATAGATTGTACCTAAATTAAATGATTAATATAACCTAGGATGCATGGCACAGCACCTGATATATATAGTAAGTGTTCAGTAAAGAACAAATGGTGGGGTTAACAACGATACTAAACCATTTCAGCAGCATGAAAGCAGTTACCAACATTTAAAACAAGGAAAAAAATCTTCACTCTTGTGTTCCCCATTTGCAAAAGCTGCTTTGCAAACCAAGATCAGGAATGATAAAAGTATAATAAACAATAAGAGCAAGATGATGACATGAATTAGATGATGTGACAGAGCAGTTAAGCTTATAAGAGTCAGACTGATTTATTTTTTTAAATCTATGACCAGAAGAATACCAACAGTATTTTTTCACCACACATGACTCCTCCCGTTCACAGTACCCTGATTCAGGAAGAACAATGAGAGCCACCCAGAAGAAAGAAGTAAAAGCTAAGACTTGGAAATGTATTGCTCCTCAAATATTTAATAAGCAGACATGCAACTTTAAACTGAAGTGATGATGATGATATATGTGCGTAGGATTTCTTCCTTTCTAGACTCTCTCTGACCTAGATGTCTCCCTTTTTTCCTACTCCCTGGTAACTGCCAAAATGACTAAATCTATTTTTTTCTTGCACTAAGAAAATAATCTTGCAATTCTTCAGTTGCTCTAGTGAAAGGCTTGGAGAAAGCTGGGATAGGAACTATTACATAATGTATGTGATTCAAAAACAAGTTTTGAAAAGTTTATGGAACATGACAAAATAGCAAAGCAATTTTAGATGAAGTTTCAATACCCATTTGTTATGGCTTTGGACTCTCTGGAAAATAAACATCATTAACGGCCGACCTAAAAATGTTCATCATTCCAGCACTTGCTTCCACCTTTTTGATTTAATAAAAAATGAAAAGTTCTTACTCTTAGAAAAACTTACGGCAATTAAATTCAATTCACGGCCTATTAAAAACCAAAACTATAATGGTGGATATTCAAAGGATCAAAAACTAAGAAATGTTTTGGCAAGCTGCTATATGAGCTTGGAAAACTCTAATGAGAAAGGAATGACTCTGGACATTAGAAGCTCTATTTACTCATCTCTAAACTCTGGAAGAACAGTGAGAACTACCTTTCTTTAAAAATCAGTCTTTTGTGAACTACATAGTTTTTCAAAAGACTGAATTTGCTGGAAACTGCCTGTGCTCAGAATATAAAAATTTGTTTTTTTAACATTTTTAATGAAACTTCTGGGAATAAATAACATTAAATCTATAAGATTATTGACATCTGAAACTTTCAAGTTTGGACACTCAGCATCTTTTAACTACCTTACTTTTAAGACATCTCATCTCTAAGCATAAAATGACAACCACAAGGGAAATTAAAAGTATTTAAGGTTATTTTGTCAAAAGAGAAAATTTAATATGATTTTTTGAAAGCTATCCAAGTTGATGAAAAACTATACCAAACATAGCAACTACATGTCCTATATATTTCTGGAGAGAGCAGAAAAAGAAAACATGGGCTTACGCTTCTCTCACAATTAGGAATTAGAAAATCTTCTAAAAATGAGTGCATTAAAAATCAAAGTAAGTTATGAAGGAAAACTTCAGAATTCATTACTCTAGATAATAATTACTAAATGAGGGAAGATCAATTAATTAATAAAGCACTGAATGAGTACAGCATATCCAACATTAGAGGTAATCTAACTCCAGTTCTAGAAATCCAGTTCCTTCCATGGCTCCAGAAGGTATCAGGCATACACCCTATATGAAAAATGGTCTTTGAAAATGTCTTTATATAATTGTTAACAACTCAGAATTCTTGCCTTTTAAAAGCCACTCTTTAAAAATTAGTAAGCTGTTCCATGACTGTATCAAAATAGCCAAAAGATGAAATGCCACACGGTCTTTGTATAATACTATAAAAATATCTTAAAGATTTTAAAGAAGTTATTTGTAGTCCCAGAGTAAACCTCAGAAGAAAATACCTATATACAAAGTTCTTACTAATGAAGTCCATCTGAGCAACTGCAGCAACATGAATCTTTACTTCTTTGCTCCCTCCAACTTGGCTCAGGTAATCCACCGTCCATTTGCTTGTACATGCCCCCAAATCAATTCCTTCCAACACTAGAGGTTTTCTCTGTAAGTTGGAAAAATATACAACAAAAAATTAGGGAAAATGAAAATATATATGGAGTTATATTTGGCAATAGAAGAACAAAAACAGTAAGAAATGATTCTTGATCCTAAGATGCTCAAACAAGTCTTTTGACAATTCATGCTATTAACTAAAATAGGAATAACAGCAATGTAATATACTTAGAACAAAATTTTAACACTAGGAAAACAAATAAAAGGAAATAGTAGTACCATCATTAGCTGAGGACAAAAAATCAATATTATTTAAAGAATTATCAGGGCGACTGGGTGACTCAGTCAGCTGAGCATCCAACTAATGATTTCCACTCAGGTTGTGATCTTATGGGTCATGGGATTGAGTCCTGCTTCTGGGGCTCCAGCACTCAGTGGGGAGTCTGCTCAAGATTCTCTCTCTGCCCTCCCCACCCGCATGCTTGCTATTACTCTCAAATAAATCTTTATAAATCTTTAAAAAAAAGTAGTTTCACAAGCATTATTTATGACAAAAATATAAATGATTAAAATGTATATTTTATAGTCAATATTGTTCTTAACCTTTTATTTTGATACTATTTCAAACTTGTGGAAAAGTTGCAAGAACAAAGAACTCCCATATACTCTCTACTCTGATTCACCAACTGTTAATTTAACATTTGCCCCATTTATTTTACCGTTTGCTCTCACTCTCACTATGTGTGTATAGAGACAAACATATTATTAAAAATTAAATTTTCCTTAACTACTTGAAGGTAAGTTGCTGACATCATACGCCTTCATCTCCAAAAACCTGAGTATATTTCCTGAGAACAAAGACATTTTCTTACTTAGCCACAGAATAATTATCAAAATTACATTTAACACTGACATACTACTACTACTACTACTACTTCACAGTCCATATCCAAATTTTGCTAACTGTCCTAATAATATCCCTTATAGTTGTTGGGTTTTTTTCCTCTTTCTGAGATGCCACATTGCATTTAGTTGCCCTGTCTCTCTTATTCTGTAACAGTTCCTCAGCCTTTTTCTTCCATGACCTTGACATTTTTGAAAAGTATAGGCCAGTTATTTTGTAGAATGCCCTTCAATTTCAGCTTATCTGACGTTTCTTTAATATTCAAGTCACCTACTTTGGGAAGGAATGTGCCAAAGAAGCAATGTTGTGCCCTTCTCAGTGTAGCATATCAGGTAGCACATGATATTGTTTTCTATTTGTGGTGTTAACTTTGATCAACCAGTAATTCCTGCCTGAATTAAGTATGCTATGATGAATGCAAAAAATCATGATTTTTAAAAACTTCATCATCTTCTATATTAGTTGGCATTCTAATGTCAAAATGCTCTAATTTACTTATCTCCACTTATTATTTTTATTCACTTGGTTATAATCTACTGATAAAATGTTGATGCTCAAATTATGTTAGATTTGGCCAGGAGGATCCAAAACAAGCTGGCTATTGTGACTTTACCTGAACACTTCCTTACTTTATAGCAAAAACAAAAAAAACAAAAAAAACAAAAAAAAAACAAAACAAAAAAAAAAACAAAAAAACAAAACACAAAAAAAACAAAAAACCAAAAACCACAACACAGAATCCTTTTATACTTTTTCCATCCCAGCCCTACAGTCATTTCTTCAAGCAGCTCTGGCTTCTTTTAAAGGGAATGCTACTTTGAAACCATGATCTGGGTGTTAAGTGTGTTCATTGCTATTGTGGTATCATTACTTCTACGCTTTCTCAGTGAACAGAGCTGGGAAATACGTGGAAGTCTGTGTATACTCATTTCCCCCTTTCCCAAATACGTGTACACACATACACACACAGACATACACGCAACATAGGTATATACCATATCTACTTATCTCTCTCCAAGCAGACATACATACTATATATACATTTAATTCATGTATATATGAGCCATAATACTGATACCTCCCTTCTGATCTTTTACCATAAGATTCATTTTAATTTTTATTTATATCTCTCTTTAACAGTGAGAAACTTCACTTCCATTATCCTCAATGTTTAATCAATTGCACAAATTCACAATAAGTACTTTCACAATTGCTAAGTCACATCACTATATAAAGCAAGTCTATTAACTAGAGCTCAGTATTTCTTTACAATCATTTTAGTCTTTAGACTGAGGACATAGAGTATTATATTCAAAAGTGACTTGGGTTACTTATCTTTCTTCTCCTTGTTTTTACATTCTATATTAGAATTTTAGGTTTTTAAATCATTCCTCATCCTTGTTAATTTTATTATTACTATTACTTTAGAATTAAAAACATTAATGTGATCCCCAAAGTCCAAACTATACAAAAAGGTCACACCAGTCACATTCTTCCACCTCGTACACAATCAAGCCCTATAATTAGTCTCATTTCTGGTTTATCAATCTGGTTTTTTGTTTTGTTTTGCAACAAGAGCAAAAACATATATACTTCTTTATTTCCCCTTCTTTTTTACACAAAAAGGTGGCATGTTATGTATTTTCTTTTGATTTTTTTTAATTTAAAAATATATCCTGGAAATCACTGCTATCAGTTCATCCTTTTTTACAGCTTTGTATACCACAGTGTAAATGAACAATTTAATCAATCACTCTCCTATGCAAAGTTTTTTTTAGGTTATTTCCAGTAATCCCTAAAGTAAACTCCTAAGAGGGACGGCTGGATCATACAGTAAACACAGAGACAAAGATACCAAATTCCCCTTCACAAGGGTTGAACCACTTGGCATAAAGTATTTGAGTGCCAGTTTCTTCACAGCCTCAAGTATTACAGAGTCACAGAGTATTATTATTAAAAAGTGGCCTTCTGATTTTTGCCAATGATAGATAAGAAATGGTATGTTCAGTGTGGCTTTAAGTTCTGAGTAAAGCTGAACATCTTTTCATGTTTAGAGGCTACAACTGCTCACATTTTATCAGACTTGTGGCCTTTCACACCCCACCCTTTAATTTTTAAAAGTTCTTTACATACATGGGTTTTCACAGCCCTTTTATGAAACATGTTGCAAATATTTTTTTCTCAGCTTGTATTTTTTTTTTAAGATTTTATTTATTTTATTCATGAGAAACAGAGAGAGAGAGGCAGAGACACAGGCGGAGGGAGAAGCAGGCTCCATGCAGGGAGCCTGACAGGGGACTCGATCCCAGGACCCCAGGGTCACACCCCAAGCTGAAGGCAGATGCTCAACCACTGAGCCACCCAGGTATCCCCCCAGCTTGAATTTTATGTATTCAAATTTTAATCTTTCACTACACCTGAATTTTCAGTCACAGTTAAAAAGTCCTTCCACAGATCTACATTATAGAGGAATTTACCCATGTTTCCCTCTGGTACTATATAGTTTCTTTTTTAAAAAATATATTTGCATCTCTGATCCATTTAGAGATAACTCTTGTGTATGGTGTCAGACATAAATATAATTTTATCATTTTTTAAGTGACTATCCAGTTGCCCCAGCATCATTTATTATTATTTATTATTTTATAATAATAATAATTATTATTATTATTTATTATTATTTAAAAGTTCCTTTGCAGGACTCCTGGGTGGCTCAGTGGTTTAGCGTCTGCCTTCGACCCAGGGAGTGATCCTGGGATCGAGTCCTGCATCGGGCTCCTTGCATGGAGCCTGCTTCTCCCTACGCCCGTGTTTCTGCCTCTCTCTCTGTGATTCTCATGAATAAATAAATAAAATCTTTAAAAACAAAAAAATTCCTTTGCCCCAGTGATTTATTATAAATTTATTTTTTATTGGTGTTCTATTTGCCAACATATAGAATAACACCCAGGGCTCATCCCACCAAGTGCCCCCCTCAGTGCCCGTCACCCAGTCACCCCCACCCCCCGCCCACCTCCCTTCCACCACCCCTAGTTCGTTTCTCAGAATTAGGAGTCTCTCATGTTCTGTCTCCCTTTCTGATATTTCCCACTCATTTTTTCTCTTTTCCCCTTTATTCCCTTTCACTATTTTTTATATTCCCCAAATGAACGAGATCATATAATGTTTGTCCTTCTCCGACTGACTTATTTCACTCAGCATAATACCCTCCAGTTCCATCCACATCGAAGCAAATGGTGTGCCCCAGTCGTTTTTAACATATCAAGTTCAACACATACTAAATCTCCATATAAACAGAAATTTATTTCTGGATGTATGTGTATCTCCAGACATTTTATTTCTCTGGTCTATCTTTTCATGCACCTATATCACACTGTTAATTATTAAAACACGTTAAAAATCTGAAGACTGGGGATCCTGGGGTGGCTCAGCGATTCAGCGCCTGCCTTCGGCCCAGGGCCTGCCTGATCCTGGACATCCAGGATAGAGTCCCACATCGGGCTCCCTACATGGAGCCTGCTCCTCCCTCTGCCTGTGTCTCTGCCTCTCTTTCTGTGTCACTCATGAATGAATAAAATCTTTTAAAAAATGCTTCTCCCTCTGCCTGTGTCTCTGCCTCTCTCTGTGTGTCTGTCATGAATAAATAAAAATAAAATAAAATAAAATAAATATTAAAAATAAAAGGTCAGCCCGGTGGCTCAGTGGTTTAGCACCTGCCTTCGGGCCCAGGGCCTGATACTGGAGTCTCAGGATGGGAGTCCCACATTGGGCTCCCTGCATGGAGCCTGCTTCTCCCTCTGCCTGGGTCTCTGCCTCTCTCTTTCTGTCAAGAATAAATAAAAATAAAATTTAAAAAATATTTTTTAAAAAATCTGAAGACTATGCCCCCTCATAGATATTCTTCAAGGTTTCTAAGCAGAAAGACCTTATTTTGCAGTTTCACTCACTTCTAAGTTTATTACATTGTGACCACAGTGCTGTTGGCAATTTTCCACTTTAGGAAACAGTGATGCTTTCTTTGTGACACATTATGTATCATGTCTGGGAAGATCACGTTAAAAAAATGCCCTTCACCATGTTTCTTACAAAGCATTTCCACATACATCCCTGCCTCTCCTCAGTGCTCTACAAGCATCTTATACCAACACAGTCCTGAGGTGGAGATGGTGAGGGCAACCACAAACCATCCAGCACTAGACCAACAAATAAAGGCTTAAATCCTCTCTGTAGGTTGCAAACTCCTAAAAAACAAAAACAAAAACAAAAACATTCGTGCTTTAAAAAAAAAAAAAAAAAGATTTTATTTATTCATGAGAGACACAGGCAGAGGGAGAAGCAGGCCCCACGCAGGGAGCCCGACACGGGACTCGATCCCGAGACCCCGGGGTCACGCCCTGGGCCCAAGGCAGGCGCTAAACCGCTGAGCCACCCGGGCTGCCCATTCCTGCTTTTTTCAATAGTGAGAACTCTAGCTCTCTGACCACCCTTGTAAACATCAAGCAAAATCCGTGGGGAGCGAGGGGGTCTACCATAAACCTACTTCAACCTTGCGGATTATTGTTTCTTTAGGGATGGGCCGGGCTCTCTAGTCCCAGTTTTCCTCAAGTAGGGATCCCCTTACAAAGCACTGCAGGTAAAAATACTTCGCTCCTCCTTAATATTTTCCTCTTGAGGTTTCTGTTAAAGGGCTGAGGATCAAAATCACACACACGAAGAGTCCAACCCCTGCACCGTTGGAACCCGGGGTAGTTGGAATCCAGGACCGGGGCAAGCCTCCCGACGGATTCCCACCGCTTCCTCCCCTTTTGGCTCAGTGCAGCGCAACACCTGCTGCTGTGAATCCAGCACCGCGAGCGGACTCCACGGGCCACCTTTCGGCTCGACCAGCCGGGGCGGGGATACCTGCCCTGAGCTTCCGGAAACCCGGGGCGAGAGGCGGAGGCGGCGTGGGGTTGGGAGAAAACCAACCAACCAACCAACCAGCCCCCCCCCTTGCCATGGTAACGGAAGGAGGCCTAGCGAGCAAGGGGGTCCCCCGAAGGCCACCTCCGCAGCGGGCCGTGCTTGTCAGACTCGCCGTTTCTCGCACTCAGCTCCCCGCCGTCGTGCTGCCGTCCTGCCCGCGAACGTGGAGCTGTTCTCCCCGGAGCACGGAGCCGATGGGTCCGCCCCACGCCCCGCGCGCCCCCGCGGCCCCAGCCGCCCGCTGCCTCCTCCCCATACCCTGGGCCGCAAGGAACCATTCGGAGCCGCGCTACGTGGTAGGGAGCGCCTTACCTGCGGGTAGAGCTGCTGCATAAACTGGTCCTGCGAGACGCCCTCGAGCCGGGGAACCGGGAGACGCTGCCAGGCCATGGCCGCTCACGCCCGTCCTCCTCCGAGTCCAGGAAACCTCGGTGCGCTGCGCTCCTCAGCGCGCCATCCGCCCGGAAACACGAGCCAGAGAGAAAAAAAAGGTCCGCGGAACGGCGGCCCCGCCGAGCGCGGCTGGCTGGAGAGCTGGGTCGCGGGCGCGGAGGCCGCTGAGGACGCGGAGGCCTCTCGGTGAGACCCGGAGCGGGGCTGACTCGCCAGAGGCGGCGGCAGCAGCAGGCAGGCCCGCTTTATCGCTAGGCTCCTCCGGAAGCCGCTCGGCTGGTTTCCCGCCGACGTCCATTCGGCGCAGCACAGACAGGAAATGGGGTGAGAAGTCATGAAAATGGCGCTGGCCGTCCGCCTGCGGCCCCGCTTGCTGCTCTCGCTGCCGCCGCTGCCGGGCGGGTCCGCCGGCCCCCGGGCCCCCGGGGGAGCCGACGTGAGGCCACCGTTGGCTGGACTTTGTTGCTTCTGTCGCCGCCGCCTCGGCTCCGGAGCGGCCCCGCTTCCTCGCGGGGCCGGGGCCTCGGCGCTGCTCGCTCGGGGCCCGCCGCGTCCGCTGCTCAGCCCCCCGGGCCCGCGCGCGGCCCTCTCCGCCTTCCCCGCCGACGCCCGGCGCACCTACAGCGCCGAGGAGCCGCCCCAGCCGCGCCAGAAAACCAAGATGATCATCCTGGGATTCTCCAACCCCATCAACTGGGTTCGGACTCGAATTTACGCCTTCCTAATCTGGGCCTATTTCGACCAGGAATTCAGCATCGCGGAATTCTCCGAGGGAGCGAAGCAGGTTGGTTTGCGGAGTTGGGGGTTGAGCTGTTAACACGCAAAAAGGAAAAAAAAAGGGGGGGTCCAGCGATGCGTTTTCTGCAGTTAATCCGGGGGGGGGGGAGCGGTTAGGGACCCAGACGCGGAGCCCGAGGCTCCTTCTGGGGCTTCATTCAATTCAGCTTCTGCTGATGCTTCGCAAGGTCGCCGAGGAGCGCGGGGTCCGGTTGGGACCGCCTGGGTGGAGCCCCCCGGTTTCTTTTTCCGTCCTACAGGTTTTGAATCCGATAGAAATGGATGCGATTCAAAGCCCATCTCTGCCACTCAAAAGCTACCCCGGCTTCAATCGTTCCTGAACGCGATTCTTCCTCTACACGGTCGAGGAGGCGGTGCCTGGTGCCCAGTAGGCAGCGCGCAGACCTTTGCTGGATAAAGGAATGAGTAGTTAACGATTGTTTTTGCAAGAGTAAGACGGTGCAACGGTGTAATTTGGGGGAGAAAAACAGAACTTTCTCTTTTTTTCCCCTTTTTAAAAAAATATTTATTTATTCATTCATTCATTCATTCATTCATTCATTCATTCATTCAGAGAGAGAGAGAGGCAGAGGGAGAAGCAGGCCCCATGCAGGGAGCCCGACGTGGGACTCGATCCCAGGTCTCTAGGGTCACGCCCCGGGCGGAAGGCGGCGCTAAACTGCTGAGCCACCGGGGCTGCCCCTTTTTTCTTTTTTTAAAGATTTTATTTATTCATGGAGACATACACAGAGAGACACACACACACAGAAACAGAGAGAGAGAGAGAGGCAGAGACCCCGGCAGAGGGGGAAGCAGGCTCCATGCAGGGAGCCCGACGTGGGACTCCATCCCGGGTCTCCAGGGTCGCGGCCTGGGCCCAAGCAGATGGTTAACCACTGAGCCACCCAGGCTGCCCAAACAGATCTCTCTGTGAGCTCTTTGGTAGAGCTTCCTTGCCGGTGTCCCGACCCCCTCCCTAATCCTTCCCCCACAATACGCTTTAGAGAAGAACCTAGGGATAAGCAGTTTTCCCCTTTCAGAGAATTTGCTGAGACCAACTGGTGGCTGATAAGCGCACAGCACCCCGCACCCTGAGAAATAGCCTTTGGCGATTCATAACCCTGACCTCCTGCCTATTGTGTCTCTTTCCAAGGGACTGATAATTCCCCGGCCTGACCCTTGCCACATAAGGGTCACTTTGGGTCCTGAGATTATTTACAGTTTGTTTGTTTTTTTTTTTTATCTGTTGGTTTGTTTTTTTAAGATTTTATTTATCCATTCACGAAAGACACAGAGAGAGAGGGGCAGAGACACCGGCAGAGGGAGCCCAACATGGGACTCGATTCCGGGTCTCCAGGATCACACCCTGGGTTGAGGGCAGGCGCTAAACCGCTGAGCCAGCTGGGCCGCCCTTTACGGATTGTGTGGGTCCAGGCATTTTTCTGGGAGGAAAGTCCCTCTATAAAAATTTGTTTTGGATCACCTAGAGAGTTGGTCATTCCCAAACGTTTCAGAAGTCCTAGTCTGCTTCCCAACTCAAAACTGTCGTATTGCTTAAACTTGTAGGTGCAACCATTTCACAGTACTGATCGTATGCTGATAGTGATATAGTCCTAATTTATTTCAGATTGTTTCTGTAAACACAGTCGTTTTTATATTTATTTGTACGATCTGTCAGTCCTAAGTTGTTTCCAACTTTGTATAATCAGTGTCGATGTTGACTCCTGGTTCCTGCTTCCTTGCGTCACCTCTTGACTGCTTTGTGTGTTTATAAGAAGATTAGAGAGCAAAGGGCAAGCTTGATTAATAGCATTATAAGAGGTAAATCTCCGCTTGTGTCAGTTCTCAAAGTCTTTTGTGCATGCAGAGGTCAGTTGGCACGATTCCACTGTCCGCCTCCGTACTCACCAATGATATGTGAGCTTGTCTACGTCATAGCATTTCATAACTGTACCAGCTCATTTATGTGTCAGTAAGGAATGAAATCTTCTCGCCTCCATGGACAGGAATCAGGCCTTAGGCCCCATATCTTCTGAACAGAGAGGAACATGGGACACTTTTTAGCCACTCTGGTCCTATTTTAGCCCTCCTCCTTGCTTTTAAGTAGTATCTCCACCCCTTTATCAGCCAGTCTATAAACAGTTTTTGCCTCATCTGTCAGTTTTTGCTTTAACCATTTAACCATTGTGACTTTCAAAAGGAATGTGTCATCCATGGCGAATATTTACCAATTCCCTAAAGCCATTGATTAC
This sequence comes from Canis aureus, assembly GCF_053574225.1. Taxonomy (NCBI): domain Eukaryota; kingdom Metazoa; phylum Chordata; class Mammalia; order Carnivora; family Canidae; genus Canis; species Canis aureus. The sequence continues at coordinate 21,829,650 of NC_135646.1, read as the reverse complement.
TTAACATACCCTTTTGTATCAGGCAAATCAGTTCATCAGCACCTAAGATTTAAGAGGACACAGCCGAAAAACCTTCTCCCTACTAGATTTCCTGATACAACTGTATCTTTCTTTGCATATATTTCTAGGGCTGGTGCAAAGACATTAGCTACTTCCATCTATTCACCTGGGCTCCACTCGCCCTTTCTCCTTAAGCTAACTTCCCAGCAATAAAATGTTATCTTGGGTTGTGAATATTAAGTTATCGTTAGATCATGTTCATTCAGATTTTTTTTTTAACCAGAGAATATGAAAACGAAAGTCTTTTTTTAAAACAAAAGATCATATTCACTTATTTGACCGAATGAGAGGGCACAAGCATGGGAGAACAGCAGAGGGAGAGGGAGAAGCAGTCTTCTTCCTGAGCAGAGAGCCCCGTGTGGGGCTTGATCCCCAGACCCTGGGATCATGACCTGAGCCTAAGGCAGATGCTTAACTAATGGGACTACTCAGACACCCCCAGAAAGGCATCTTAAGGATCATCATTCTAGTCTGACAATCCTTTACAGATGATAAAACAATTGGCTCCAGGATGCATTATATGTACTGTCCTGTGACCCAGTCTACAAGCAGTGTTGGTCCTCTAGTCACTAGCAGTTGAGATAGTTAAGTACAGTCTAGTCAAGCTTTTATTCATTGCATGAGCCAGAGAAATAGGTGGTCCAGTGCTAACTAAGCTTTATTAGCTCCACAGACCCTGCTTTCCATTAATACGTACAAATAACATGATATATTCCCTATTACTGCCATTAAACCACATTAATCATATACTGTATGTTTTCCTATAATCTTGTTTGCAAGATTTAGCCTTTTCTATGAAAAAGAGGGCTATTTCCTAGAAGCCTCTCTAGGCTAGACACTCATGTGTCATCCAGGCCTCATTAGGGCAGCCTGCAACAGTCTGACACTCTGGAGTTAACGCAGACCCCATAGGTTAAGGGCTCAGTCCCAGATGACTGCCTCCACTTCAGATGCTACTCATAAGTATATCCATTTGGATATATGCATTTTCTCAATTTGACTGGCCAGTTATAAATTGGCCACATCGCCCTTCCTGAAGTTCGATAATTTGCTAGAACAGCTCATAGAACTTAGGAATGCAATTTACTTGGCTATTTCCAGTTTCTTAAAAAGGACACAATTCGGGAACAGCAAAATGGAAGAGATGTACAGAGAAGGGTGTGGAGCAGGGTATGGCGCTTCCATGCTTTCTGGGCACATCACTTTCCCAACACCTCCACGTGTTCACCAACCTGAAAGGTCTCCTAATCCCTTTGTGTAGGGTTTTTATTTAGGTTCCATTATGTAGGCATGATTGATAAATCACTGGCCATTGGTGATTAATTCAATCCCCAGCTCCTCTCCCCTCCCTGAAGTCTTGGGGTGGAGCTGAGAGTTCCAACCCTCTAATCACTTCTGACAACAGTCACCTCATTAGCCTAAACTCAAGTATGTTGAAAGGGGCTTATTTTAGGAGCTCTGTGCCAGGAACCAGTAGGAAGAATAAATGTGTATATACAGCCTTATCACAATATCACACGATTGATATGTGCATATGATTGAGCTTCCCTATTACATAACACCATCAAACCACATTAATCATCTAGCGTTTATTTTCCCGTATCTTGCTTGCATGCGTTAGAGGGCTATTTCATAGAAGCCTCTTTGGGTTAGACAATCTTATATTATCAAAGCCTTGTCAGAGCAGCCTCCTAATGGTTTGTTAATATCTTATCAGATCATTTGTTCTGGTGGAATCTTTGATCACACAAACGTCATAGCTTGGCCAAACTAGAATGTAATGATTGAGTTTCACCATGATCACTATAGTCTTTGTTTCTTCTTACCTAAATACCACCCATCTTCCTCACATGAAGGCTTATTGACATATAATAGTGTCTCTGAACCCTCACAACCTTTAACGTGTTTGTAAGGGGTCCTTAAATCCATTTAGCTATATGCATTTTCTCAGAATTCAACTCTATTATTGTCTAGTTTTCCAGGGCACATAACCAAATACCACAGTCTGGGTTACTTAAACTGCAGAACTTTATTTTCTCACAGTTCCGGAGTATAGAAGTCCAAGATCCAGGTATTGGCAGGTTTGGCTTCCTTCTCTCCTTTGCTTGCAAACGGCTGTCGTCTGTGTCCTCACATGGTTTTTTTCCCTCTGTGTGCACGTTCCCTGGGTGCTTTGTCAAAATTTCCTCTTATAAAGACACTAGTTAGATTGGATTAAGGCTCACCCTCAGCTTTTTTAATCACTTCTTTAAAGAGCCTTTCTCCAAATATAGTCATCTTCTGAGGTACTGGGAGTTAGGGTTTCAACATATGAATGTGGGGGAAACACTGCTCATCCCATCCTATCCCATCCTAAACAGTTACTGTCTGCCTGATATGTCTGCACATCCTTCTTGTCCTGCCAGTTATTAAGATTTCATCTTAGATCTTTCTTTAAGAGGCTCTCTCTGGTCCTCCCAGATTGGCCTAAGTGACTTTTCTGCTCAGGTCATCCTGTCCTTACCCATCATAATTCTTGAACTTGTCAGTTTACTCACTTCCCTTCTCATGTCATCTGAAAGCTCCTTAAAGATAAGTGGAGTCTTCTGCAGTTTCATTTCTCACTGCAAAGGATGTGGAGGATTGCAGTTCATTCCCCCCTACTTTAAAATGGGATTCTTCTACTTCAGAGTTGGTAACCACTGTATTAGACTGTATAACCTCATTATCTTTTTTCCCACTTTCTCAAACCTGCCTTACCAATCTTCATGAGGTTCAGATTGCAACCTAAATCTCTAGACTCCCAGTACAACCTAGATTGTACTGCTTCTCAAATTCTTTGTGGTCATGGTTAAGAGGAGGGTTTCATATTATAGTCATTACAGTGATAACAGTGATTACTTCATTATTTCAAAAGGAAATCTTTAGAAGGATTTTTATTTAGGAGCTAATGTGTACACACACAGCATCTTTTCCCAGGTCCTGAAAGTGGATACGTAATTGGCAATCAGCTCACCACTGTATATGGTAGGGGAAGTCCATACAAGAAGAGAAAAGCCAATCAATTTGAAGGAGTCATGCCTAACAATGATATCATAGTATTTGACATTATTTATTTATCATAAAATAGTCTTTGTGATACTAAGCTACTTAAATATGAGCATTGTACATTGTATGGTATTTTGCATGGTGTTTTGCAATAACGATTACCAACCTCTTTCCATCCTTTTTTTTTTTTTTTTTTTTTAAGGCTTTTGCTCATGTGTCCAAGTTACTGTCACAGTGTAAATTTGATCTGTTGGAAGAACTTGTGGCCAAAGAGGTAAAGTATACTTTTAATTTACTTTAAAAAATAAATATGTTATTCTCCTATGATAGAATGATGCTCATTACCCTTATCTATGCTTAAAAGTAGTATGTGTGCCATTAGCCAGTGTCCCTGTGTCTTTACTTTGGTACTTTGGATTATATAAAAGCACAGAATAGAATGACTTGCTACTTAAGGCATAAGTAACTATGTCTTTCATTTGTCTTTATCCTAAGTGTTCTATTCGGAATCAACTGTTGAACAATTTGATGCATTTCAGCCTTGCTTTTGAATATGAGTAAATATGGTAATAAATTTTAAAATAGGCTTAGAAAAATTCCTACCATAAAGAATTCATCTGCTTTTTGAAAGGCATTTGAAAATTCAACAAGTGAACTGTGGTTTGCTTTTTCCATACTCAGGTGCTACATGTATTGAAGGAAAAGGTTACTTCACTACCTGACAACCATAAAAATGCCCTTGCTGCTGACATAGATGAAATTGTATACACATCGACAGGAGACATCTCCATTTACTATGATGAGAAAGGTAATGCTAAAGCATAGTCAACTTTAGATGATAAATAGTTGGCCAGATAAGCTAAACTAGTGGAGAGTCATGGAATAGGGGGGTTTGTTGGTACAAGCAGACTTCAGGGAAAATAATACATTCATTAAAGACCTGACTCTGGGAGAGTAGAGATAGGAGATAGTTACTTAAACCCTTGTATCTGGGACCATTGTCTACTATTATTTCATTCATAAGAGAGGGCATCGTCACTTAAGTTGATGAAAATTGTCTAAGGCAGCTATCATGTCTCAAATAGAAAATATCTGTGTTTCATATTTCTTAACCTGAAGGAAACAATTCAGCATTTTAAATGTCCAGCTGTATATTAAATAGGAGTAAGATGTGAAAGAAAAAATAAATAATATCGGTTAATGACTTTTTTGAAAATAAGACTAACTATGGAACTCCCAAATTGGATTTGTTTGGAGAGCATGAAAAAGGATGAAAGGAACTTTAGTCGTTGTCTGGCTCTTCTCGTCTAATGCATACCTTTTTCCCTATGCATCCCTATTCCTAAAAATCTATTGACTCATTTATTTCTTCTACAAATACTTGCAACTGTATCATGTGCCAGGCACACAGGAAATCTAGCCTTTGCTTACATATTTTCCAAGGCACTTCTGATATAGAGTCTTAAATAGTTAAACATTTTTCATATACATGTTAATTTGAAATATTTCTATAGGTACTTTTACTGATAAATATTATCTTCTCCCCTGATATTTCAAATTGCATCTCAGCACCATGATCATTAACTGATTGTATTTTATTTATTTATTTATTTTTCATTAACTGATTTTAACACAGGACATTGTAATAATCATTAGGCACATAGCAGAGTGAATTAGGATAAATGGTACATGTTCAATAAATCATAACTATTCTTTCTGAGATGCAGAGAAAAAGCCAAATATGTCACAAACCCTAAGAGAACTCTCTAAAAATAAAAAGTATCAATATAAGTATCTTAAGTTAGAATAGAATAAGTACAAAAAATGATCTGTAACAACTGTGTAGCTGCTGCCAATTTCTAATTTTCATTGTGGATACATGGATGATAGATTTTTGTGATTTGTATTTGTATGTGTGTGTGTGTGTTTTTTTTCTAAGGAAGGAAGTTTGTTAACATCCTGATGTGCTTTTGGTATCTAACCAGTGCCAACATCCCCAGTGAAACTTTAAGTGGAGCCAGTGTATTCCAGGTTAAGTTGGGGGATCAGAACGTGGAAACTAAACAGCTTCTTAGTGCAAGTTATGAGTAAGTCTAATCTCATTTCATTGTTTCCTTTCTCTAGAAAATGGAAGGTAGTATGAAGGAAGTATGAAGGTATGAAAACTAAAGGGAGCTTTAGGAAGAAAAGGATTGAAATTTGACAAGTTATTTAAGAAGAGAGAAAGTCATAAAGACATACTGGACATGAAACAGAAGTGTTCAGAAATTAGAAAGAGGTAATATTGCTGAATTTAATTAAAAGGTATTTGAGCTGTCTTACTACATTATAAACCACTCCCAAACTCAGTCACTTCAGACAGCTGTTTATTTTCTCTGCTGTTTTACTGCTCAGAAATTTTGGAAAGACCCAGCTGTGAGGTTTTCTTTGCCTCGTCTGTCATCACCTAGGGTGGTGGGGCTGGAGGATTCATTTCCCCAGTGGCTTCATCACACACATGTTACACCCCCTTGGTGCTCCTTGACGTCTCCACATAACGTCTCATTCTCCAAGGCCTCTCTTCATGGCTTGGGTTTGTGGTAGCTCAGGCTGTTCACATGTTTTACATGATCGTTGGCTAGACTAGTGAGGGGCTTTGCCTGGGATTGGAACATCATTTCCACCCTAGCCTACCTGTCAAAATAGTCCTAGGACCTGTGGTTGAAAGGGCATGGAGAGACTCCACCTTTTTATGGGCAATAGCAGGGTCACATTGCAGAACATGTGGGATGGGGCATATGGTTATAGCCATTCTTGGAAAATAAAATCTGCTACAGTTGGCACATGGACCATCCCACTCTAGACGTTTATTGATCATTTCTTATCTACCAGGTACTCTGGTAGGAATTCAGATACAAAATTGAAGGGTTCCTGCATATGAGTAGGTACTATCTACTAGGTTAGAAACTGATTTAAAAGAGACACTGTCATGTACTTTTGTGCTAATAAGATTTGGAACAGCGAACCAATCGAGCCAGTCAGTGGAGAAATAATTATATATTTATTTAAAAGAGAGTATGTTACCAAAACTATATAAACTTGATTTAAATAACAAACAGCCCAAAAATGACCTAAGAAAGAAAATATATTGTTTCACTAAGGTAAAGGTATCTTATTTTTTTTACTTTTCTTGAAGTGTGCTTTTTTCTTTTTATTGAATTTTGCTTTGTTATAGAAAATCTGAATCATCTCCTTTTCAAGACATTATTTATAATTAAATAACAATATAATCAATGCTCACCTCTGTTTTTTCTGATGTTCCCTACTAAAACTGTTATTTTCAAAATTGACCTAATGTCTATAAACCAAATTCCATTAAAGTACCCTTTTCATTACCATAGTCCCAATTTATTTTTCCTCATATTAATAAGCATTTGTTATAGCTAGTATTTAATAGAATATTGAAGAACTGGCAGATGTTACAATGTATATCAGTTCATTAAAAATACTCATTTTAGTGGAGAATGTTCTAATTTTGTGAGGATATTTTTGACTGAATTGGTAAATAAAACTTTTTTGTTTTGATTTTATTTATTTATTTATTTATTAAGATTTTATTTATTTACTCATGAGAGACACAGAGAGAAGGCAGAGACATAGGCAGAGGGAGAAGCAGGCTCCTCGCAGGGAGCCTAGTGTGGGACTGGATCCCAGAACTCCAGGATCCCACCTTGGGCCGAAGGCAGACGCTCAACTGCTGAGCCAGGCGTCCCTTGATTTTTATTTATGATTAACCATTAGCTTGTTGCTAAAAACTGCCTCTATTGTACATTTGCAAATTATGTAATTTATCCAAGAAGTATTTGGATTAATGTTAAGATTCACATTATTTGTAATTTTTTTCCCTAGATTTCAGAGGGAGTTTACACAAGGAGTAAAGCCTGACTGGACCATTGCACGGATTGAACACTCAAAGTTATTAGAATGATCCTTCTTGGAAAAATCAGCTTATTGGACTTCTGGCAATTACTATGAAAAAATTAAGGAAAGTGATTTTTGGATGAGTTGATCTTCACTTAGTCAAGTCTGTGGCTTACTTTTGTATTATTTTGAAATATTCCTTGTAGTATACTGGCATGATACAATAAAGCATTTTCCACAGATTGTTATTACCTTCTATAAAAGAGATCAAAGTAAAAAAAACTGCAACAGCTCATTGTTGGTCTCATATTCAATATCATTTCTAATGTTAACTATACATAAAATAATTTTGTAGACAATAAAGTATTGAAAAAATTACACATTTCTAAATTAATAGCCCTTAAATATTTTATTTGTAGTTAATACATTTAAACTAATTCAAGTACATCTAAGATTTATTTTTAAAAATCAGTGCTGCTATTTGATTACTTCTGGTCACTAGCTAGATGAGAAGGATGAGATGGAATTACACTAGATTGGTCCCTGCAGAACCGAAGCTTACTACAGCACCAAGAGAAAAAAAATACAGCTACCGTTGTAGCCACCTATGGGATAATAACAAATCTTCTAACATACTTGTATCTGGATTCCTAGAAACTGGGGTAGGGAAGACAAAATATAAGAAATAGTATCTGAAATTTTTCCTAATTGATGAAAACTATAAACTCACAGATGCAAGAAATTGAATAAGCAGAGTGACACATAAAACCTCACTAAGGTATACCATAATCAAATTGTTGAAAACAATTGGAAAGCAGCTGAAGAAAACAAAGACACATTCCATACAGAGAATGACTGTATTTTTCTTTCCTCAAAGTGCAAATTAGAAACCTTGGTATAACATCTGTAAAGTGCTTAAAGAAAAAGCCTGTTGACCTAGAATTCTATATTCAGCAAAAATATCTTTCAGAAAAGGTGAGAAAAGATTTTTTTCAGACAGGGAAAAGATGAGTGAATTTTTTCTCCAGTAGACCTGTTTTATAAGAAATGTCAATGAACAGAATAGAGTTCAGAAATAAATTTGTACCTCTTGGATAATTGGTTTTTGACAAAGTGCCAAAGTAATTGAGTGAGGGAAAAGTAATCTTTTTAACAAATGGGATAACTATACACTCAAATGAGAACTAACCTCAACTTTTGCCTCTCACATATATAATATTAGTGCAAAATTGGGAATGCAAAATGAGTCATAGACTTAAAAGCTAAAATCCTAGAAATTACAGAGAGAAACTTACAAATTGCTATCTTGGGATAGACCAAGGTTTCTTAGGATACACAAAGCATGAATCATTAAAGAAAAGTAAGTTGGAATATATTAAAATTAAAACTTAAATGCTCTTTGAAAGCAGTAAGAAATGGAAAGCTAAGTCACAGATTGGGAGAAAATAGTTGGAATAGATACATTTGACAAGGGACCTATATTTGGGAAATGCAAGTAATGCTTATAGCTCATTAATGAAAAGTTAAACAGCCCTTTAAATACTGGGCAAAATATTTGAATAGATTCTCCATGAAAGATACTCTAATTGCCAGTAAACACATAGAAGGATGCTCTACATCCTTCCTTAATAGAAAAATAAAACGAGGGACCCCTGGATGGCTCAGTGATTGAGCATCTGCCTTTGGCTCAGGTCTTGATCCCAGTGTCTTGGTACCAAGTCGCACAGAGGCTCCTTGCATGGAGCCTGCTTCCCCCTCTGCCTATGCCTCTGCCTCTTTCTCTGTGTCTCTCATGAATAAATAAATGAAATATTTAAAAAATAAAACTACATGGAGATATCACTACAAGTACAAAATATTGGTGAAGATCTGAAGCAACTGGAATTCTCAAATATTGTTAGTAATAATGCAAAATGGCACAACCATTTAAAAGATATTTTGGAAAAAAAAATAAATAAAAAATAAAAGATATTTTGGCAGTTTTTTTTTTTTTTTTTTTAATTCACTTGGGAGAGGGAGAGACGAGAGAGATCACAAGCAGGGGAAGCAGCAGAGGGAGAAGCAGACTCCCCACTGAGCAGGGAGCCCAATGCAGGATTCTATCCCAGGACCCTGGGATCAAGACCTGAGCCAAAGGCAGAGCATTGTCTGAGCCCCTAGGTGCCCTTAGCAGTTTCTTATAAAGTTAAACATATGTTTATCATAGGATATGCATATAGGATGCATAGGATATGATAAGCATACAAAGTGTTGTATATGAATATCAGCTTCTTTTCTTAATGACTCCAAACTAGAAAGATCCCCAAATGTTCAGTAGATGAATGGGCAAATGAGTGAAGGAAGCCAGATGCAAAAGAGTAGTTACTGTAAAATTATATTTCTGTGAAATTCTAGAAAAGTTAAAACATGTTCTTTGTAGCATTATTTACAATAGCCAAGATATATCAAGTTGGGGGGGGCAGTTATTTTATCTAAAGGGACATAAGTTTGGTTTGACTTTCAGCTAGTTTACTTCTTAAAGCTCTTTAAATGTTCAGCTACATGTTGGAACTCTCCAATTTGGCAATTTTCCATTTCATTGTACTCTTTCTGATTAAGTTCCCTATTTGAGGTGTGAGCCACTGACACCAAGAGAACGAAGCCCCTTTCTGTCTACTGTTTAAAAGTTTCCCAAAGTTCATTTTTAAAGTCTGTTATTAATTTATCATTACTTCCTTTACAATTTTGAGTCTGCCTTCAATTATCCATAAAGGAAAGACTACACGTCCCTATGTAGTGCATTTAATATGTGTATTTTCCCATTTCAAAGCCATTTTCTTATGCACCATTGGGTTATTTAAATCTCTCCAGCTGTTCCCCATCCTGCTACTTTTAATCATTTTTAGCTTTTTGAGAGGGTAGCAGTAAGCAAGCTAACTATAAATTAGATAGCCCAGGAAGATAGATACATTTATATCACTAAAATACGGCGGAAGCCCCAAGGAGGAGTCAGTGCTGCAGTTTAAGTCAGAAGATGGTCTCCTGACACAATTCATACTTGTAGCGGAGGGATGTCAGTCTTCTTCTATTCGGGCCTTCAGCTGATTAAATGAGGCCCACCCACATTACGGATAATCTACCCAAATCTGCTGGTTTAAATGTTAATCTCGTCTAAAATTGTCTTCATAGAAACTTCTGGAATAATATTTGGCCAACTATCTGAGTATCATGACCTAACCAAATGACTCATAAGATTAACTGTCAGAGCTGCAATATAGGATTATATACTCCCCGCCTTAGAGTAATGAAACATGAACATTTTGCCATGTTGTTTCACTTTTCCACCTCCCCCTCTACACAGTTTTTATCTAAACCATTGGAAAGTAAGTTTCAGAATTGTGTATCTCAATCCTAAATATTTCAACATGCATTTCCAAAAACTAAGGACATTATCCTATATAAATACAAGAATATTAGCCATAGTTCCATAATATCTAATATTTAACCCAAGTTTAAAATTCCACCATCTTTAAAATACCTTTGAACCAAGATCCAATCAAGGTTCACATATTGCATTTAGTTATTATGTCTCAAGTTCTTTTAAAAATTTTAGACTATCCTCCATTTATTTTTATGACACTGTAACTTTGAGGAGTCTAGGATAGTGCACATATAGCATGTCCCATATGTGCAATGTATTTGATTATTATGCTGTCATTTCTGTAAGCTGGCTGGAAGTTGGCACTAAATATTTGATTAGATTCAAGTTAAACATTTTTGGCAAGAATATCTTACAAGTGATTTGTATACTTGGTATTATAGAACACATATATACATATACCCAGAACACACACATACACACATATATGCCACCGTATACAGTGTAGGCTGTGTAATAGTCTCCAGAGATGTTTATATCCTAATATCTGGAACCTGTAAATATGTTATCCTAACATGGCAAAATGGGAGTTTGCAGATCTGATTAAGGATCTTGTGATGAGGAGAATATCCTGGATTTTCTGGGTAAGCCTGGTGTTATTGCAAGAGCCCTTATAAAAGGGAAACAGGTCAGAGCCAGAGAGAAGAAGATGCAATAATGGAAGCAAATGTGGGAATGATGTGGGGCCATGAGAGCCAAGGAATGTAGACAGCAACTAGAAAGTAGAAAAGGCAAGAAACAGATTTTCCCCTGGTCTGCAGAAGGAGAGCAGCCATACTCACTCATTTTAGACTTCTGACCTCCAGAACTGTTAAATAATAAATCTGTGTTGTTCTATACCACTAAGATTGTACTAATTTGTTACATTGGCAACAGGAATTAATATACAGGATGATCCTTTCATGAATTCTGCTATAGTTTGCAAATTAATGACTCTCTCTATAATACCTTCCATTGGCATTCTATAAAACAGAGCCTCTTCCCTTAAAAAAACAAATCACCACAAATTCATGAATTGTAATCAGCCAATGCAATATCAATAACAGTTACTATTATCTTGATGCTTGAATAGTTCCCAATTTGACCAGTGGGAGTCCCTATAATTTGTTTGCTGTGACAGGTAAAAACTATCATGACCATAGTTGTTATTAGTCTTTGAATGCTGCATTTTTTGTCATAACGGAAAATGGGCTCTTCATGTTCATTTCCTGCCTCAGTCCTGAAAAATCAGTGTTTTCTCTGAAGAATCATGATTTCAGGATGGTTGCTATAGACTGAATGTGTCCCTCCCTAGTTCATATGTTGAAATCCTAACTCCCAATATCATGTTATTAGGTGGAGTCGTCATGAATGGGATTAATGTTCTCAAAAGGGAGACCCCAGAAATCTCCTTTTGCCATGTGAGGACACAAAGAGATGGCCATCTACAATCCAGGAAGGGGGTTCTCACCAGGCACGGAATCTGCCTCACCTTGATCTTGGACCTCCCACTCTCCAGAACTGTGAGAAATAAATGTTTGTTGTTTAAGCCACCCAGTCTATGGTAGTTTTGTTACAGCAACTAAGAGGACTAAGAGGATAATGTTTAAAAACCAAGTTTTTGGGCATCTGGAAGCATTTTGACATTTACTATTTGCAAAGGAATGCTCGTGTTTATATATATTTGAGATTTTGGATCATTTTTCCAAAGTAACTTTTGGAGGGTTAAATGTAGACAGTTTGCCTTTATTTTTGTCAACTTTATTTAAAATAATTCCCCCCCACCCCCCACTCTTTATGCCCTAGCCCAGATTTATTCTGGTTTATAGGACTTATCATATCTGCCATTGTAGTATATATTACTTTGTTGATTTATTCCATTGTCTATCTTTGCAACTCAGGCAAGGACTTTGTCTCCCTTGTTCACTGCTGTATTTTCAGGCCCCAGAACAGTATCTGGTATATAGCAGAATTTAGTAAATATTAGTTGAATGAATAAATAAATGAGCAAATCTCACTACTATTGAGTTTCCTGGCTCACATGACAGGAGAATTTCCCCTCTTGCTTTTGATTTGGCATCCTAGCAAGCTGGATATGGTTTCTTTTATCATGTACACAATCCCTTTCTCAATGAGTAAATGATATTATTTGGTAAGTGACCTTACTTTTATAATCCTATGACAAATGTCACTTATTGTGAATACCACACGGTGGCGCTAACTGTGTATGGAATCTAAATGCCAGGCTGGGCGGTAATTTGATGGGGTCTGAAGTCACTGAGGAATGGGAGGATTGCTTTGCTTACGGACAGATTTTTGTAGCTATGTTGTAGACACTGCCTAACAAAAAAGTTTCATGAGCAGAATTTATTGATGTTAAAAGGGTTAAGTGCATGATTCAAAGCAGAGGGAACTTACCTACGTCTTTTCTCTGATTGTTGGAACCATAGATTATATCATTCAGTTCTCCCATGATTATTTCCATCTTCAGAAGGTTTTTTTCTGGATGATGTTATAGTATATCAGTCAGGATAATAATTATGCTGCAGTAAGAAACAATCTCCAAATATCAGGGGATTGAAACAAAAAAAAAATTACATTTTTGTTTACACTATTTATCCAATATGAGATACCCAGGGACTCTGCTCAGCACTGGCATCGCCTGCCCTCCTGGACAAAGCTGATGAGCAGCCACTACCTGAAACGATGGTAAATGAAAAATACAGCTCTGAAGGGTCTCACCTGAGCAATTAAATATCAAGCTTGGAAGTGATACAGCTCATTGGCCAGAACATGACCCTACTCAACTACAGAGAGCCACCAAGTATAATTCTATTGTGTGGCTGGAAGGCAGAGCTTGAGAAGCATTTGGTGAATAGTAACAGTTATTTTCCCATGCTGCAAGGAACTACCTCTCTTGTTTTAATTCTAAGAATGACTACTGCAGAGCCAGTCAATTCATACTCTTGATTTTGAAAGATCAGTAAGCTCAGTACAAAAAGGGACTTCCCAGATCCTCTGGTGACTTCTTATTAGCTGAGGATTATTAACTACTCTGGTATAAGGGACTGAAGGTGAGGGGCCTATTTCTGTATATCAATGATTGCAGATGTCTTAAACCAGTGCAAAATGAAAAAGGCCATTGAACATGTGAAGAATTCCATTCTCTTCCTTTGATGAGGCCTGCCAAGGTGATTTATTTTTTTAATTTTGATTTTTTAAATGTAAATTCAATTAATTAACATATAATTGGTTTTCAGAGGCAGAGGTCATTGATTCATCAGTCTTATATAATACCCAGTGCTCATCACATCACGTGCCTCCTTAATGTCCATCACCCAGTTACTCCATCCCCCCACCCCCTCCTCTCCAGCGACCCTCAGTTTGTTTCCTATGATTAAGAGTCTCTTATGATTTGTTTCCCTCTCTGATTTTGTCTTGTTTTATTTTTTCTCTCCTTCCCTAAAATCCTATTTTGTTTCTTAAATTCCACATATAAGTGAGATCATATAATTATCTTTCTCTGATTGACTTATTTCACTTAGCATAATACCCTCCAGTTCCATCCGCGTCATTGCAAATAGCAAGATTTCATTTCTTTTGATGGCTGAGTAGTATTCCATTGTATGTGTGTGTGTATATATATATATATATATACACATCTTTATCCATTTATTTGTCGAAGGACATCTGGGCTCTTTCCAGAGTTTGGTTACTGTGGATATTGCTGCTATAAACCTTGGGGTGCAGGTACCCCTCCTGGATCACTACATTTGTATCTTTGGGGCAAATACCCAGTAGTGCAATTGCTTGCTCTATTTTCAACTTAACAGAAGTACAGAGATAGTATACTTTGGGCTGGTATGTGAACTCCACAGAGTCTTTGGGGGTCCAGCCTCCTTCCAGTCAGTATTGCCTTCCTTCAAGTATGACCCTTGTCCTCATAGTACAAAATGGCTGAGCTCCAGCCATTATATCTATATTCCAGCAGCAGAATGGGAGAAGAAAAGAATAAGAAAAGGATACCCATCAGCTGTCTTTTAAGATGCTCTCTCAGAGATCACACAAAACACTTCCATTTAATTTCATTGGCTAGGAATTAGGCATATGGCCAGACATAATTTTGTTAGGGCTGGGAAATACAGTCTTTTGCTGGGCACAATTTATTGCCCAAATAAAACTAAGGGTCCTAAGACTAAAGGAAGAGGAGGAGGCAACTAGTAATTTGCCCTAATTGGGTTCCTTGAGTCATAAGTCAGTGTGGACTCTGGTAGATGGCTGACAGGTTTGCTTTGCCAGCTTCACTGACCAAGAGCTAGCTTTTGGAGACCCCGTCACACTTTCTAAGTAGGGTCTAGTAATAGTCCTAAACATTGCCCAGCTAATTTTTAAAACCTAGATGTAATAGAGCACCCAGAGAAGACTCTCAATCCAGAGCTGCTTAAGAATGCTCCAAATAATCTGTCCAGACCTCTGAGGGCTCACTTCCTGTTGTTTATACCATACATTCCTGCCTGGAGGACTCTGGAGATAGTTTATCCCCTCTTCAAAAATAGAAACCTCTTGACTGTCCTCCCCTCCATCCTATAAACCAATCAGTCTTTGGATATTTTATCAAAATTTACTTCATTTGCTTGCTTAATGAATTACAACTCAATTTCAATTTTGTAGGAGAAGTTACAGCATCTTTTGCCTTCATGTGAAGAAATCCATCAGGAGCACTGGAAAAAGTAGATAATCAGGTCCTTTGATGAGCCTTCCTTAGCCTCTGAGTGCAGAGGAGCTATGGGCAAAGCTCTATGGGTTTAGCAGAGCACCTCATCTGCCCTCCTCCCCACCCCCTATCCTGGCTTTACTGATTCTCAGAATATGCATTGTAATATGACACCCTACTCAGGGAAAAAGCTCCAATAGAAAAAAAAATGCGGTTTATCTCAAACAGAAATAGCCAATTCCAATAACTGACCTTGTTAACTAATTTATTGCTAGGAAAGAGATTTCCTAGTATTGATTCCTAAAGGGGGAAAAAATCCAACTTTAAAACCAACTTAAAATTTATGCCACATAACAAATCACATATTTTAGTTACCATCAAGTTCTTTGAGGCCACATTTTTTCCTAGGGAGTACATCAAGGGGTAGCATTGTCCAAAAGAAGCCATTCTGTGTGGCCTGATTGGAGTTTTACTTGATTCCCTACGTCCTTCCTTATAGCTAGTCTCTAGCCTCCCATTCCTTCTGTTCCCCAGGCACATGGAGGTTCTCCCTACCTTGGCACCTTTTGAAGAACTATCCCTTTGCCAGCTATATGCTCTCTGTTCAGATCTTCAATGGCTGGTCACTTCTTGTCATCTAGGTTCCAGTTTCAATGCCACCTCCTCTGTGAAGACTTTCTGCTCGTCCAATCTAAAGCCGGCTGACCCAATCATGCTCTGGTGTTTTTTTTCTCAGAGCATTTACTGTCATCCAATGGTCTCTTTTTTATTCGTTTGTTTATTGTCTGTCCTCCCTCTGCTAGGATGGGGCCTTGTGGTTTCAATCTAGTGCCTCATCCTATCTGGCAAAGTAGCCTTTATCTCCCTGTTGTTCAGTTCAGGGCAGCGTTTCTCGATCTTGGCACTACTGACACTTGGGGCTACTTACTTTTTGTTGTGGGAGGAGCTGTCTTTTTCTGTGGAGGGTACTTAAAGGAATCTCTGGCCCCCTGGTTGTGACAACCAAACATGTCTTCGACATTGCCAAGTGTCCCCTGGGGAACAAAATCGCCTGCAATTGAGGAACACTGGTCTAAGCTATCGGCTGCTGTGTTGCTGTGTTGGTGTTCAGGAGGCAATATTGTCTGAGAGTGATCACCCCTATCATTTATTGATTGCCTACAGATGGGTTTCATATATAATCAATGCAACATCCCTTACAATAGGTACTATTATTATTCTCATTTTACAGCTTGGGAAACTGAAGCACACGATGGATTAATTTTTCTAAGTTCACACCATTAGTATATGGTGAAGCCTGGGATTCAAACCAAACAACAGTCTCCAGAACTCTGTGCCAAGAGGAGTGGGCACTGTTGTGGGCATCTCACTGCCCTGCCTCTGGTGGCGGAAACAGGGCATCAGATGGGCTCCCATCCCTCCAACCCACACGGCTGTTCATTCAGTGACCGTGGGCAAGTGACAACATCCCTCTCCAAGCCTCATTTACATCTGTATATAAAAACAAATAAAAAAGTCAATTAAAAAATGCAGAGTTGCATTAGGCATTGATTGCAATAGCATATCTGTAAACACCTGGTATGTGGCTCACAGTTAGTCCTGAATTCATTTCTGCTCTCCTTCCCTTCCCCTTGGCTCCACACTCCAAGTACCGAATGCAGGTCCTAAAGATCTTGGTTAGACAAGCCCATGGTGGAAATCTAACCTTTAACCAATCTGCGGGGGTTTTGTCATTATTGGCCCCCTTAGAAACAGCTTGCTGGGCTGGCATCTCATCCTCTTCTGCTAATGACCAACAGCCAGCCACAAACCATCAGCACTTCCCCATTAAGCCAAATGGAGCTTTTAAACCTATACTGATTAGATACCCCGGAGCCTGGCTGACAAGTAGCTTTCCTGCTCCATTTCTTGATGTGAATGAATTAATTGCCAGACCTATTATTTTCTAACATGGCCAATTAAAGGAGTTTTCAGATGACTAGCACAAACCCTCTGGCCAGCAGGGGGCCTCCTTTGCCAACATAACTGTGTTGGTGCTCAGGTTAGCCCGCAGAGCCCCACCAGAAACTGGGTACCTTTGAAAAGTTTGCTTAGAACAGGGGTTCTAAATTTCGGGGCCACCGATCTCCATTGATAGACTTCTGTGACCTTAGATAGGGAAAAAAACTATGGTTTATTTTCACTATCCTCTTACTAAAATGTAGGATTTCTTTCAATTATGAAGTGTACGCAACAAATCACAGATATTTGTAGATCCACCATGGGTGCTGCAGAGATCTTGAAATATTGGTTGTATCCCTCATTACTTCAAAATTACAGAAGCAGGAGGACCTCCTGCTGGATCTTGTGATTTAATACCTTAAAAAGAAGCACGTATGGACTATATCACGAATTTGTTGTTGGTATTTTAATATTGGTGTCAGTAGTTTTATTTTATTTTATTTTGTTTTTTAACATATTCTGAAAAGAGGCCCATGCACTTTATCAAGCTGTCAAAAGTATTCATGGTATAGGGGTGCCCGGGTGCCTCAGTCAGTTACACATCTCTTGATTTCAGTTCCAGTCATGATCTCAGGTCATGAGATCCAGCCCCATGTTGGGCTTTATGCTGGATGTGGAGTCTGCTTGAGATTCTCTTCCTCTCCCTCTGAGCCTCCCCCCACTGCGCATGCTCAGGTGTGTCAGCATGCTCTCTCTTTCTCTCAAAAAATTATCCATGATATAGAGAAAAGGTTAGGAACACTTGGCTGACAGCCCACAGGCTAGTCTCTGGAAGAACGAAGTTAGTCTTCAAGGGAAGACTAATAATAATAATAATAATTAATAATTTTTAGTTGTGACTCATCTCTCTCCCCTCCATCTCCTCTGATGACATAAAGGTGTGTCAAACATACCAAAACTATTAGTTACAATGCTTGGCAGTGCACAGTTTGTATCAGAATGAAATTTTAGTGTATTCAAAATTGTGTTGACCTAATTTTAGAACATTCAGGATGCCTGTCATTTTGGCCTTGGGGAGGAAGGGGTCTAGCTTTTCCAGCTGTCTCTGACTTCACATTTTTGCTATCCTTGGTTGATTTCCAGGGTTCGGGAATCATCTGGAATCATGAGTTTCTCTCTATGCTCAGCTCTGAGAGATAGAGTCACTTTTCAGTGAGAAGCCCTCAGCCTGTGGGAGTGTTGCTTCCAGAATCTGTTCTTCTTCCACTCCTGTAAGAAACATTCTGAAATACATATACTAGAAGTGGGGATGTGGAGAGTTCCTTTCCCCAGATTCTTCTGTTTCTCTTCCCTCAGGGAAATAAAGCCAAGCCGGGCCAGGCTGAAGAGTCTAGTTTCCCCAACCAACGCCGATAGCTTATCCTGGGTCTTGGCCTCGGGCGGCATAGAAATGAAGCAAGTCCACATAGTAATCATCACTTTAGCACTTTCTCTCTGCTGGGTCTCTGTGCTGTCCTTTCCCCTACTACTCCCCAGGCCTGCCCTTTCATTCCTAGATCAAACATTTTGTTTTGATTGCCTAGGAAAACAATGGCTCCTATGGTAGCAATAGTAATAAAACCAAAAACCATCCCTTTATTTATTCAAGACCTATAACATGCAAGTATTGTGTGAGATACTTCTCATTTAGCCTCCTAGTCAGCCATCATAGGTTGATAGTGATGTTTCCCCTTACCCGCCACACACACCAGAATTCATGTCCACTTGCAACCTCAGAATTTAACCTTATTTGGAAATAAGGTCTTTGCAGATGCAATTAGTTAAGAATCAAGATGAGATCATCTGAATTAGGGTTGGCCTGGATCTAACGACTGATGCCCTTATAAGACAAGAGACACAGAGGGAAGGGCACGTAAAGATGAGGCAGAGATTGGAGTTATGCTGCCATAAGCCAAGGTATGCCTGGGGCCACCAGAACCTGGAAGAGGTAAGGAAAGATTCTTCCCGAGAGCCTTGAGAAGGAACGTACTCCTGCTAATACCTTGATTTTGGACTTGATTTTCCAGAAGTATGAAAGTCAGAATTTCTGTTATTTTAAGGTTGTTTTTTTTTTTTTTTTAATTACAATAGCCATAGGAAACTACTATTCCAGCCAACAAAAGCAGTTTTATCACTCACCTTTGTCAAACAAAGACACCCAGACTCAAGAGGCTGTGTACCTGTATAGATTTATAAAGATGGTGGAATTCCTGGGGTTTGGGCCCTGGTCTACGAAACCCCCAGTACCTTCCACCCTCCCTTCAGAGATAATATTGGATGCAATTAGTTGTTGACTTTGATAGTTGATTAAAGTAATTCATTTTCAGGTATGAGGGAGACACTGGGTACAGGCTGTGGCTACACTGAAGAGGGCATGGCATTCTCAAAGGACCTCCAGCCTATCTGCGGAGGGAAGAGGAGAAACAGGACCAGCTCTCCCCACTCCTTCTGCTTAGCTGTCCCTGGAGTTCTGACATGGAACCTGCACCCGGGACCATTCCTTGGGAAGGTTTGCTCTCCTCCCTGTGCTTGCTTTCTTGCCCTCACTCTTTCTGGGGCTCTACAGATGTGCAGATGAAGAATCAAGATCTCTCTCTGAGGCAGGCGTCTTGTTATTACAGTGAGCCCTCTATTTCCCAGCAGGGGGGGTCCAAAAGCCTATGAGGGACTTCATCATAAGCCCAAAATGGCACTATAAATGTTGTAGCTAAAATCATCTGATGGTGAACAGAAGAGGCTTGCTTTAGCCCAGGTGCACAATTTTTTTTTTTCCACAGGAACGTTTCTAAGAAAATGAGTGTCTGTGCTTATAAAATCACTCCATTCCTGAGACTCTTAGGGGTTCAATCATATTCTACAACTCAGGCCCAGTGGTGTGGTGTGAAGTTTCTGGGGATGTTGGACACCTGTGGACCCCATCAGCATGGTGGGCGGCTGGTCTATGACTTGCTTTGGTGACACTTCCAGGGATTCAGTGGTGTCAGGTCATTTGGCCGAGGGTCTGGCAGTGTATTAATGTCCCTATCCCTGGCTCGTCAAGAGTTACAAGGCTACACACTGACAGGAGAGTTTTTATTTAAAAAATAGGATTTCTACGACAAGATCAGTTTTAGTGTTGGCAGTCCCGGTACTGTCACTATAGGTAAAACTCATCACACGTTCAGATCCCAGCTCAGTTCTTACCAGGTGGGTGTCCTCAGGCAAGTTCTCAAGCATCCCTGGTCTCTGGACCTTTCCATTTTGAAAATACTAACTCATCTCAAAGGCCTGTGATAGACTGAGAATTTTAAAGTCAAACAGGATATAAGAATGGGAAAAAGCAAAGTAATAAAAAATGTGCATTATCTTCTTCCCAATTTAATATTAAGGGTTATAGTCAAATGTGGGATGATCACACACCTACACGCCAAAAGCAAGAAACAGATTATCCTAAATGACTTTTTTTCTGAAAAGCTGTTGATCCTCTTCCCTTTTTTTTCTCATCTAATTCCTAGCAGGAGAATAGATGATGGTGAATAATAACCTATGTCGAGTTGGCAGTTTTTGTACTTATGTAAAAGTTTGTGCTATTATCAGTCTTGAGAGATCAGGGGTCTATAAATATGTGAGGGAGCTTTTCTTTGTAGTTATGTTTTAGTCAGGACCTTTGAGTTCCTTTGTGTTAGGATCCTAGTGTCTTGCAGAAATAGCCTTCAGTATCAGCTGGTCCAACCTCCTCAAATGGACAGGGAAACAGAGGCCAGAGAGTCATAGTCTAACAGGGGTTAATTCTTACTATTGTTATTTTATTTTATTTATTTTTAAAGATTTTATTTCTTCATTCATGAGACACAGAGAGGCAGAGACACGGGCATAGGGAGAAGCGGGCTCCCTGTGGGGAGCCCAATGCGGGATTCAATCCCAGGACCCCCGATAATCACCTGAGCTGAAGGCAGACACTCAACCACTGAGCCACCCAGGCATCCCTTACTATTGTTATTTTAAAAGAGATGCATAGTTTATATACGATCGCCCATTTAGTGGCAGAGCCAGAGAAAGAATAAAAACTGTTCGATCACCCATTTAGTGGCAGAGCCAGAGAAAGAATAAAAACTGTTCGCTCCTAACTACATGTACTCCCTACCAATCCAATGTTCCTCTCCAAGGAGACTGGTTAGACATCAGCGCGGGGTCCACTTCTAACGTCTTTGAGGCTGTTTCTGACTCTTAGGATTAGGAGAGAGCTGAACTGTTTATATCACCCACGGGGATCATAGGGTTTGCACAACATAACTGGTAAGCTGTGAATAAGGTTCACCAACACTGTACACAGTTCCCTGGCACAGCTTTGCCATCATCTCCATTAGGGGGCATGGGTGGTGGGGGAGAGGGGGAGAGAGAGAGAGAGAAGGGTGGAAGGAAGGGGAAGGAGGAAGAGCCAGCCGCTCCCTGCTCTTCTGTTCCCGCGGGGGTGGCTCAGCCAAGGCCCTCCTGCCTGACTCTCCCCTAGTCATTGATTTCAGTTTTGAGGTTTCCCTACCATCCCTGATACCCCTTGTCAGAGATCTGAGTTCGCCCTCTGAGATCCCGAGGCACCAGGGCCAGCCAAGTTCCCTTCCAGACTCTTAACATATAGTGATTGCCTACCTCCCTTTGTTCCCCAGCCCCAAGTGGTGGGTGCTCTGGGCAGTGATGACCTGTGTGATACTTCGGTGTTCCCTTTACGCTTTTGAAATGCTTTAACACCTGGTTAAAAATTCCTATGTTAAATTCTCACTGTTAAAATAATTGCAGTGGTTTATTTCTTCGGAGACTCTGGCAGGTACTCACGTGAGCATGCATTACAAAAATAAAAATAATCCACGAATGGGGCAAATCCAAAGTCCTCAATCATCTCCCCCCTTCTCACACTCCCTACTGGATGTGCTCATGTCAGTTAGGTCTTCTTTGAGTGTCTCTCAGTTACTCCATTCCCTGGAGGAAATCATAGTTATTAACAGGTGTCTTTCCCTCCAGAATTAAAAAAATAAATAAATAAAAATTTACATAAGTATATGTACACAGGCAAATATTGTAAAGTAGGATTACCTAGTGAAAACATAATGAAGTAACCTAGCATAAACACAAACCATATATTAGCATTTAAAGTCCTTTTTCTCTTTTCTAAGAAAATTGATCTATTCCATTTTCAAATCTTAATTCGAGTTAGATCCCAGTTCTCTCATTTTAATCTGTTCCTGCTTTATTTCCCCACTCAAAATGCCATAGTCTGATTTTTTTCTTTGCTCTTGATACAACTTACTTTAGGTATAAAGTAAACACCCAATAAATGATGTCACGAAGAGAAGAGAATGCCAGAGGAGTTCAGAATAGGAAGCAATCACGTTCAACCAAAGAAGTCAACCAAGACTTCTTAGAGGAGATAGAATTTGGGTGAATCTTGAAGGATGTGTTGGACTTGAAATAAGAAAGAAGCCACAGGGAACATTAAGAAGCCTGATGTAGGTGTTCTAGATTCTCTATCATGGTGAGACGGCTTGCTTTCTGCGTCATGGGGCAGGATTACACAAAATCTGCAATGAGGTTGATCTAAGAAGAAACATATCCATACATAAAACTGTGAGATGGACCCAAGGAGAAAAACAGCTATTTCTCCAGTCTAGGGTGGGATGAGTCTATACGGCCATGTCCAAGATGCTGTAAGATTCATTTTCTTCTTTGTTTCTTCTTTTCACAGTTCTCACAGTTGCTCCATTGTCCCTACGCTGCTCAAGGCCCTTCTTCCCCACTTCAAAAGGCCCACGACCTCCACCAATGAACAAACAAACAAACAAGAATTTTTTTTTTTACATTTTTAAAAATGCACCTGAATTTGCAGACCCTGGTCATACATTCAAAATCAAGCAGCCCTGTTGCATGATCAGTTGTAATCCCTTTAGATTTCCCCTTAACATCTCAATGAAATCCACTCATAAATTCCCTTCTTTGCTGACCAAGTGCTGTGCAGTTGCTGATTTTGCAAGATACGTGCTAATGTAAAGTATGTCTCCTTTGAGTCTCTTTATCACTTGGTTGCTCTCTGCTCCACCTTCTCCATATTTATGTCCTTATCAGAGCTGCACACAGTATTTCAAATGAGCCTCAGTGTTCTTCCTGCCATACCAGAATATTGACTGTAACTCGATAGCCTATCTCAAAATTGGTTTGGGGAAGGGGGGGTGGTGGATTCTTTTCCTCATTGTGGTTAAAATAGCTTGCCTTGTAAATGCCAGAATATATTTTTGCAGATTAGGGTTTTTACAAAGAATGGTGTCAAATGCTTTCCGGAAAGGTGTTTAAATGATTTGGGTAGGCAGCTTCAGCCGTTAACATGTTCCTTTACAGGTTCACCTCGCAGGTTTGCAAAACAGTTTCCCCACTGAAAATCTGTGTTGATTTCTTTGTAATTAAACATCACTTTCTTAGCAATTCCTACGTTCAGGCTGCGGCCTAGGGCTTCAAAACACTTTTCCCCTGCTGCTGAAATCCTGAAGCCCGTGGCCTCCCAGATACTTTCTAAAAGCCTCTCTTAACAGAGAAGAAGCCTTCACAGCTTCTGTCTTATTCAGCTGTTGCCACTGATAATTTCAAAGACACATTCACAGACTCTGCTCTGCATCAGGCAGCTGTTATGTGGCTCCTGAGTGTGTGTGCGAGAGTTTGCGGCTCTGTGTCTCCTTTCAAGTTTCCACTTGCATGTAGGATTGTCTGTGTGAGGAAGGTTCTGTGCTTTCCCCCAGTGCAGAGTGTTTCCTGTTTTCCTTGGGAGGGCTCTGCGCCATAATCATTTTTCCATTCCAAGTGCCTTCGAGGCCCGTTTACTTAACTGTTTTGACGCCTTCTCTGTGTCTCAGTTTGCATTTCTGCAACACAGTCTTGGCGCTTGTTCCCTACGGGCAGAGCCCAGATCACTCCCGCCTCGTCCCTCTCATTTCTCTCTACTCACTTTCTCTGTGCACATGCCGCCTCCTTCCGGACCCAGCGCCCGAAACCTCAGCTTTGCTTTTCTACTGCTTGGACTGATGTCAGGATGATTTATAAAGCGCTCCCGTCCCCGTGCCGTGGCCAATGATCGCATCAGTTTAGCAGCTCCTGAACTGCTTACCTGGACTTGCCTATTGATTAGGGCCCTACCAGACGCGGCTCATTCCCCATGTTCCAACCAGCAAGCCCTGGTTCATAAGCCGGTCGTTTACGATGAGCATCATTTCAGTCATCATTGCTCGATGTGCCTTTGGCACTTTTTTTGATTCACATTCATAGACTGCAGCCAGCCGTAATTAAATCCTGTTGCTGTTGCATGAATTATTTTATCTAGTCGTATTTAATTCACCTCTCTCTTCTTTTGGAAGTCTCTAGTGAGCTTCAGGCTTCATCCTGTAGATCTTTTGTCTATTTCTGAAGCTAAAGCTAGATTGATTACACATTCTGGCCTTTGAATACTGTGTGCTAGTCCTCATGCCAGGAATAAAAAGCAACCTATAACCAATCTCATTTTCTTCTTTCTTTCTTTTGCACACCCCAAGGTCTTTCAGATCACTGCAATCCACCTGAAGATGGTTAAGTGGTGCCCTAGACCAGTGGTTCTCAACTGGGATGATTTTGTTTCCTGGGCACATTGGGTGATTTCTGGAGGTATTTTTGGTTGTTTACAACTGCTGGTAGGGTGATCCTAGCATCTCGTGTGCAGAGAACAGAGATGCTGCTAAACTTCCCACAATGTGCCTGACAGCTCCTCACAATAAAGAAGTTTTCAGCCCCAAATTTCAATAGTGTGGGAGCTGAGAAACCCAGCACTAGACCATATGGTTCTAGATGCACTTAAGTGTGGTAATGATATATCTGTACACGTACCTTCCCAGATCCCTGATACCTGTTCTCTGGGTTCAGGGGCCATCAGACTATCCCTTGATAATACATCTATACTTCCCACTCCAGTTTTAGGTTTATGCATGTGAATGGTTGAAACTGCGTGAAAAGCCCAAATTTGCTGTTAATCCTTGCTACGTTCTTTTTATTTTGTTGTTGTTTTTAGATTTCATTTATTTATTCATGAGACAGAGAGAGAGAGAGAGAGAGAGAGAGATTGAGAGAGAGAGACAGAGACACAGGCAGAGGGAGAAGCAGGCTCCATGCAGGGAACCCGATATGGGACTCGATCTTGGGTCTGCAGGATCAGGCCCTGGGCTGAAGGCGGCGCTAAACCGCTGAGCCACCGGGACGGCCCTCCTTGTTACCTTCTTAATTTAGTCACACATGATTCTTTTGACCAGAAAAGAAATAATACAGCCACCCAGTATAATTCATTCATTCATTCATTCATTCAAGCATTCATTCATTCACGGGTATTTTTTGAGTGCCTATTGTGATGAGCACTGTGCTAAGTGCTGGGAAACAAAATCGAAATGCTGTTTTGCATTCTTGGAATTTACAGTCTAGTCAGGAAGACTGACAAAATTGAGGAAAGTATTATGAAGAAAGCTCAGTGTGGTGATACAGAGTAATGGGAAGGAGGGAGAAGGGGGGATGGGAGGTGGTTCTTAGGGAGGTCAGAGAAGACCGCCCTGAGGGGGTGACATGGTGGCCAAGGAGGGTTCAGTCATGCAGAAGCAGAGATGGAGGGCAGAGCATGTGCTAAGGGTCCTAGGACAGAAAGAGCTCGGCTTGTGGGAGGGACCAGTGTGTCCACATTGGTCCCTCCCACAGTGAGCAAAGGGATAGTGGGTCTATTCGAGGGCAAAGAGAAAGAGGAGGGCTACCCCATGGAGGTCTTTTCAAGCCATAAGATACAATAGATTTTATTCAAAGTGGTTTGAGGTTTCCTCCACCCCCCATAAGCCCATCAGTCTTTCCTCCACACATTCTTTAATTGCTGTTTCCACAATATTAGGTAAGTGATGCACGACAGTCCTTCTTCTAACCTGTATAGAAGTTCTGAAGCTGCCAATGCATTGGAGGCTTTAGCAGGACAGAGGCATCATCTGATTTGCATTTTAAAAGATCATTCTGGCTGATGTGTGGAAAATGGGAAAAGAGAGAAGAGAAGGACGCATCTGAAATTGCCTTCACATCAGTTGAGGTTTGGGCTGGGCTGGTGGCAGTGGGAATGGAGAGAAGGAGGTGGCTTTGGGAGATCTATCTAAATGTCTTGCCTATATACTGAATTTGGAGGGAGTGGAGGAAAGGGAGGAATCACATCAGTGCCTGTAGTACTACAGAACTAGTCAGGGAAGGAAGGAAAGGGACTTCGGGTCACTATTGACTACAAACATCAGTCCAGAAGCCCCCTAAATCCTTACTGTTGGATCTCCCAAGTGAGTTACGCCTGAAAGCAGAAGAGAAGAGACTGAGTAGGAATTCCTTTAGTCATTAATTCTGATCGAATTAACCTCCACTGACCGAATCTAGCAACGTGGCATTCAAGAAGGCAAGAAGCAAAGGAGGGTCTGATAGAAGTGTTGGTAGTAAAAGCCATCCAAAGAACAAGAGTAGAGCTGTCCTCATCAGAGAGACCGTGCCTGGCCCCTAGGCAGGCCCCAGCTTTCTTCACAGACTTAGCTTACAAAGGAAACATGTTGGAAGAGGCAATGAGCTGGGGACAAGGATTGGCCCTGTTTGCCATCTGTGGGTAAGAGGAGACCCACAGGAATAACAACAACCCCTTGTTTCTCCACCTTGCCACGGATGGTGGGACAGTCCTATCTCTATTCTTTCTAGAATACTTGGCATGTGTCTTACTCAGTGACCCACAGAAATATTGATGCTGATTATTCCATTTATAACCCCATTCCCCATTAATTAAAGCAAGCCAGTAATGGCTCAGACCTCTCTATAAAGTATGAATTCCTCTGTATTTAGAGACCAGGTTTTCTCAGCCTGAATGGTCTAGAATAAATCAACTTGTACTTAGAGTACAAGAAAACCTACTTCAATCTCAGAGTGAAGTCTCAGAGTGCACTTTGCTCTGAGCTCTAGGGAGTCAGCTATTATGTTCCCTGGGTAATCTAAACATGACCTTTCCAAATGTTTTCATCTAGAGCAAATGATTTCAATCTCTTTCACCAGAGGAACATAGTCCTTTTATTATTTTCCTTATTGTTTCTGAGATGTATGAGTTCTCCTACGTGCTCAGAGTTATTCTTTGGAAATCAAGTCCAACCAATCCCAAGGGTATTCCATACTTTTACATCCAAATGAAGATTCTTATTCTTCCTTGGATCCAATATTAACTGGGATTTGTGTGAATGTCTTTAAACCCTTTGCCCAGCTCACACTCTACCAGACTTGGCTACTTGGTCTACATGAGCCAATGTATAACGGGTACAGTAAGAGAGAGTAGAGGTAGGGTGGCTGCAGACCCAGAGAAGAAGAATTTTTGTTCAGACTCCAAAGTCATGACTCACTGAGAATCAAGGTCATGGGCCTCAGGCCTTTCCACAGGAGTTCTTTGGAAAACCAAAATAATTGCCCAATCATCTCTATCTCTGTCTTTATTTCTATCATCCCTCTCTCTCTATCACTATTAATGTAGGCACTTATAGCAATAAATATACTTCTTTTAATTGGTGCACAGTATGAGTATGTACAATAGAATTAAAAAGGTTTTTTGTTTTTTTTTTTTTTGAATCACAACAACCTGCAGTCACTCTGTTTCTTTTTATTTATTTATTTTTTATTTTTTTGGGTACAGTATACTTTATTGATGGTACATGACAAGGTAGGGCTCCCCAAGCCCCTCCCCTTCCTTGGAGGTTTGGGATGTAAATTGGAGGTCAGGAGATTTTCAGTGTGTTGGGGGATTAAGTTGGGGCAGGGACTCCCCAGCAGCTGAGGGCCTCTCTCTTCCTCTTGTTCTTGCTGGGGCTGGTGGTCCAGGAGGCTCTTACTCCTTGGAGGCCACGTGGACCATGAGGTCTACCACTCGGTTGCTGTAGCCGAATTCATTGTCATACCAGGAAATGAGCTTGACAAAGTGGTCATTGAAGGCAATGCCAGCCCCAGTGTCGAAGGTGGAAGAGTGAGTGTCACTGTTGAAGTTACAGGAAACAACCTGGTCCTCAGTGTAGCCCAGGGGGCCCTATAATGCCTGCTTCACTACCTTCTTGATGTTGTCATATTTGGCAGCTTTCTCCAGGCGGCAGGTCAGATCCACAACTGACACGTTGCGGGTGGGGACATGGAAGGCCATGCACCAGAAGATGCAGCTGTCTGTCGAACGGGGAGGAGCAGAGAGCTGCCACTCTGTTTCCAAGGCACTAGACTATTTCTGTGTTTATTTGAAAGTGTTACTCACCCCCCATTTTGCTCCCTCCCACCACCCTTTGGTTTAAAAGAAGAGGAAGAGAGCATTAAGCTGTTGTCCAAAAGAAATGAGGGGAAGAACAATGGGAAAGGAGAAGAGGCCAGGCCATGAAATGTCACCAGTGAAAAATCAGCAATGGCAGGGTGGCAGTGGTGGTAGCTCCAGGACTTTTAAGGATAAGAATGTTTAATGTTGAAATTTAAAGCTGTTTGTTTCCTAGTGCTGTAGTGTAAACACTGTTGTTTCTCTGGCTTCTTCTTCTGTATCCCAACTAATGCTCTAACACATCAAGAAACTCTACTTTATCCTCAAATGCCTGGTCAGGTGATGTTTGGGGCCAGTGAGAAAGAGAAAGCTGTTTCTCATCTGGAATATGTTGGAGCAGAAATCTAAGAACAGCTTCATGAGAAGAGATGTGAACGAGACTGAGAATTTACAGGAGCAGCAAATTAAGACCAGAAGTGCTCTTGAGAGCATAAGACCAGGAATTCATAAACATCCTGAGGAGGACATTAAACTTTTGCAGGAAAGAGAATTACTCTCAACCGTATGTAAATCTGAAAGAATGGGTACCTAGAACTGATATCTGAGTTACTTAATATTCAAATATTTGCGAAGTTGGACCAGATATTTCAAGAATGCACATGTAACTTGACAGGTGAAGCACATCTGAGTCATTCATTCATTCTTCAATAAATATGGTTTAGAGCAAATGCTGATACCTATACCAGACCCAGTAGCATTGATGGTGAACAGGATAGGCACAGCCTATGATTTTATGAAGTTAATAAACATGCAGGAGGAGTAGAGAAAGAGGTGGGGAGGGACAATAAACATTTAAACAAATGGTCAAAATAATAATAGATTCTACTGAATGTTAATAATGGTAGTACTGTAATAGAAAATACCAAGGTAAGCTGTTCAATGAGATCTCTTGGAAAGTGATATTTAAGCTGAGACATAAAGGTTGAGGAAGAATCTTCCATTCAAAGAGCAAAGAGAAGAATGAATACTCCTCGGCAAAAGGAGCAGTGAATGAAAAGGCCCTGAGGTGGAAGGAAATTGGAAATTTCTAGGTATCCATGGAAGACCAATAACTAAAAGTTAATGAGAAAGTCTGAAAGATAATGAAATGAGATCCAAAAGTTAGAAATAGCCATTCAAGTTTTTGTAGGCCAAAGAATGGAATTCATATTACCTTGAAGCCCAATGGGAAGCCTCTGAAAGATTTTAAGCAAAGGAGTGGTATCATCTGATGCTGTAAAGAAAACAGATTGGCAAGGTACAAAAGTGGAAGCAGCAAGACAAAAAGAAAGGCTATTTCAGGCATCCAGGTGAGAGATCATCAGAATGGTGGCCATGAGATGAAGAGGCATGAGCAGGTGCATGTGCTGGTTTGGATTGGAAGTGTAATTAATCAGGGGCACCTGCGTGGTTCACTGGTTGAGCGTCTTCTTTTGGCTCAAGTCGTGATCCTGGGGTCCTGGGATGGAGTCCCACATCAGGCTCCCCACATGGAGTCTGCTTCTCTCTCCCCCTATGTCTCTGCCCCTCTCTCTGTGTCTCTCATGAATGAATAAATAAAATCTTTTTTTTTTTTAAAAAGGAAGTGTAATTAATCAGATTTGCTGATGGATTGGATGTGGAGCATGAGAAAAATTAAAGAAATCATTTATTCAATAAATAAATATTGAGTGCTAACTATGTGCCAGTCACTGTTTGGGATACATCAACAATGAAAACAAAGATCCCTTCCCTTGTGGAATGTACATTCAACAAGAATCACTGGCCTGAGCAACTAACTGGGTAGAAGTGTTATGCCTTTTTCTTGGTTGAAGAAGGCTGAAGAAGAAAGAGGGGCTTAAGGGAATCAAAAGTTCCATTTTGGCCATTTGCAGATACCTGTAAGATCCTCAATGGATAATTCTAGTAGTGAGTTGAATATGAATTTCAGAGGTGAAGTTTGAGAAATATTTGTGAATTGAGGAGTAATCAGCATATAAATGGTATTTAGAGAGATCTAAGCCCACAAAAATAGATGAGACATATCTGGCCCTCAATAGAGTGTAAAGAAAAAAAACAAGGTTGTGGGCTGAGAAGTGAGGAACTCCAGTATTTAGGAGTTGGATAGAAGAGGGTAGACTAGCAAAGAAGCTAGAGAGAGAATGATTAATGACTAGGGACAAAAATCACAAGAGAGTTGGCATTATAGATGCCAAAGAAGAAGGACAGTGGTCAACTGAAAGCTGATGTGAAGCTAAGCAAGATGAAGGTAGAAAATATTCCCCAAGACCTGTCAACATGGAGATCTTTGGAAGTCTTGATAACCACAGTTGCAGCAGAGAGAAAGGAATGGAAGCCATAATGGATTGTGTCATGAAGGAATGAGAAACAGGAGAGTGGTTGGAAGCAGAGTGAGGAGAAAGTCTCTTTTGTTTTGTTTATTAACTGGGAAATGGCAAAGTATGTTTTCATGGTGTTTGGAATGATCCAATCCAGAGGGAAGCATTCATAATGAAGAGGAGAGAAGAGGTAACAGAAGGAAACCAGTCCAAGGACTGGGAAGTGAGCCCAGCAGAGGGCTGGCTGTAGGGGTCCTTGCCCTGTGGCTGGAGGAAGAGGAAGAGAAGGCAGATTCAGATCTCCCCAAGTGTGTCTTACTGAGGAAGCAAGTCAGGATCAGGAGCAAGTTCTTCTGTGTCTGCCAGTCTAAGGCCTCCAGTGTTAGCTGGACTCGGTGTGGCCAGGCTCCTCTGGCCAGGGCGGATGTCACCAGCCAGAGGTAGATGAGGGAGGAATAAGGAGGTTTGACCTACAAATATATGCAACAGCCCAGAAGGAAATGTCTGGGGTTCCAGTTTCTCCAGTCCACCCTGCATCTTGCTCTGATCCAAAAGAAGATTTTAGTCACTGTGGGGGTGCTTCAGAGGGGCTTCAGAATCAGGGGATGCTCAGTTCCTAGGACCACATGTTTTCACAGCTGTGGATTTACTGTCAGGACTAGCAGGCCCAGGTCATCTGGGCTGAGCTATCACTTAGCCAACAAGCAGTTTTTTGTGGTAGGAGAAATTAAAGACTTCCTCCATAAGTCTCTCTGGGGCAGGGAGAACTTGATGTGGGCCAGGCAGCTGTTGAGAAAGGACATTCTGTGACTGGTGAGAACGAATTGGATAAGTAAGGGTAGGGCTCAACCGGAGAGTCAAGAATAGCAGCTGAGAGGGAATTTGTGGCTGGGCACAGTGGGGATGGGCAAAGATTATTAGATGCAGCGGGTTCTCCTGGGCAGGCCCTACCCAGGCTTCAGTGCTTGCAGTGGGGGACAAGGGACGGAGGAAGCAACTACAGCTTGTATGCATGCACGGGCCAGAACCGCTCCAGGGGTTAATGCGGACCATCCTGATGGAAGTGTCCTAGCTACCCTATGAGGTATTTCCCTCTCCCCTCCATCCTACAGGTAGGCAAATTGAGGCTTAGGTTACTATGATTATGACTCCGGACCTAGTAAATAGCAGCTCCGGAATTTTAACCTGGGCTCCATTTGGCCCTAGACCCTGCGCGTTGGCCAGGATGCTGCTCCCCCGCCTGGGCCTGCAGTTCGGGGTAACTGGGGGAGAGCACGGATCAATGGGGTCACCGAGGACTTACCGGGTGGGGCAAGCTGGTGCTGGGATGCGGCCCGAGTGGCCCCTTTGCTGGTGCCCCAAGGGGTCTGCAGTGCCCTGGACTCTCCTTCCCTGACCTGCTGCCTCCTGACGCCCGGAAGCCCTTGACTTTGAGGGGCTCAGAGCACAAAGGCAGAGGATAGACTCTCATTGGAAGGCTCTGCTTCTTACTTTCCTTCCTCTTCCTCACTTCAATGTCCCCTGGTTCCCGAGCTGCCACCTGGGCTGGTGGCTGCACCCCCAGGACCGGACGCAGGGCCTCCGGGGCGGTCACGGACCGGGTCCCCAGCAGCAGGCCCTGCACGGCCCAGCCCCATGTTGCACGCGGCACAGTTGCTCATGTGCTCTGCACCCGAGGGCCAGTCAGCTTCCAGAACTGCTGATCCCCGGAAACTTCTCAGCTTGCGGGGCCCAAGAACAGCCGCAGCTCGCTCAGAGAGACAGCCAGCCTTTGATGAGCAGAGCAGGGACAGGTGAAGACTTGACTGTCACCCAGAACCTCCACAGGGGCCGACTGCTCGGGCTTCACTTGAAAGGCCCCAGTGCTGGCGGTGGGGGAGGTCTCCATCCCCCCCAAACAGCAGCAGAAGGACCAGGGCGGAAGGGGGGGCCGTACCCCCCAGGACTTCTCTGTGCAGCAGAAGCAAAGAAAGCCTGCTGCTCAGGCCACCCCTTTCTGTTACCTCTTCCCTTCCAACCTGTGGCAGAGTCTCTAATTGTCCAATTGTCCTTGGATTTCCATTCTATGCTCCAGTAATGGAACCCCCTGTTGAGAGGGGTGAGGAGAGAACCCTAGCAGACTGGAATAAATACTGTATTTCCCAGCTTCTTGCAGTCGGGTGTGGCCATGAGATGGCCAGTGAGATAGATGAAGGTAGACCTGCCCCGTACGGCTTCTGAGAAATGTCCTTAAAGGCGAAGGCTTGTACTTTCTTCTTCTTCCTTCCAGCTTGCTAGGATGTGGTTGCGATGACTGCAGCTTGAGCACCTACCTTGAACCATGAGGTGGAAACTATTATTCAGAATGATAGATAGAGGGAGCCTGGCTCCTGGTGGTTGTGATGCCAACTTTGCAGCCCGACTGCCACTACATAAGCCATTGATATTTTTTGGCACTTGTAGTCAACCCTAATCTAGCTCAGTGTGCCTTCCAGCTGCCCCAGATGGCTCCTGGAAAGCCATGTATCTTATTAAAACAGCCTTACCAGGAGAGGCAGAGGCAACCACCTTTGCACTATTAGGAGCAGTGATTCCAGGGGCACTACAATGCTTCCCTGTTTTCAATAACTTTCTACCATCTGTCAGCTGGTATGGGAAATCCCACTTAATTTTCTTTCTTTAGCTCTGTGATGTTCACGTTTCTGCTGATTGTGGTTCTTTGACCAAACTTTGTAACCATGTTCCTAAAGGCCTATAGGACAGCTCCACATAGGACAGCATCTCAGGTTGGACACATTTAAAGCCAAACTTCTTCATTGTTTCTCTCCTAACAGCCTCTAGGCCTGGAAGAGAAGTCCTGCACCAGACCTCAGGTGTTATGGGCTCATTCTCTCCCTTCCCCTGCTGTGCCAGTCCCCACAGGGCAAGAAATCCGTGGTCAGGGGAACTCCCCACATAAAGCCCACATCCCCTTTTTTAGACCACATCTGCCTGGGTATCCAGGACCCCAGCCTGACCCCAGCCTCAGGCTGCTTACAGGGCCTGTGCCAACCTCCTCCCTGGCTTGGTCACCTCAGAGATGAGGTGGGCAAAGGTAAGATGTTTTCAAAGAGTGTGGATGAACCCTGGGCATGAGGAGTGGGATGTCCACATGTCCTTTCAAGATCCCTCCTCATGTGGAGCAAAGGCAGGTCAGAAGATGAGGAGGTTGTGTGACAGGTTGAAGACTAGTTCTTATGGGCCTCCACATCCTGGCATAAAGCTCTGAGGAGTTTAGTAAATTGAATTTTCAATCTGGACTTCAAGGACACCAGGAAGGTACATTTGTCCAGGTAAGATAATAGACTGTGTTTTATTTAGCAGTTGGTTGGCTTAACGTATAACTTTAAAACATTTAGACATACTATACATGGAACTGCATTTGTACTTCTACTGGGGACCCATGAGACACTGCCTGAGACACAAGGGCCTGTAGGCCTGGGGGGGGGTGTATCAGGAATCCCACCTCTCCCAAGTGGGAGATGATTAGTCAGATGCTCTAACTGAGTGAGCAAGAGGGTACGTTGGAGCTCAGGTCAAAAAGGAGTCAGGACACAGCGTCTGCTAGAAGCAGGGAGCAGAAAGAGAAAACCAGGGAAGATAACCATGGATCCAGGAGTTCTGGGCTGGAGCGATGGGATGGAAAAGAGTTCCCAGCCACAAAGGTGGAAACCGAGGACTATCAAGCCTGGAAATAGGGAGGGCCAGGCCAGAAAGATAGGACCCTGCTTACATCAAAGTCTTGCTTCTGTTTCTCTGTGTTTGCATCTAGTCTATCCATATAGCCAGCCTGATGGTGGTTCAGTGCCCAGGAAGTGGATGGGAATCCCTGGGACACAAGGCTGGTTCAACACCCGTAAAGCAATCAATGTGATTCATCATATCAGCAAGAGAAAAACCAAGAACCATATGATCCTCTCATTAGATGCAGAGAAAGCATTTGACAAAATACAGCATCCATTTCTGATCAAAACTCTTCCGAGTGTAGGGATAGAGGGAACATTCCTCGACATCTTAAAAGCCATCTATGAAAAGCCCACAGCAAATATCATTCTCAATGAGGAAGCACTGGGAGCCTTTCCCCTAAGATCAGGGAAGAATAATTCTAGACAAACTCGATGGGGCCCATGCCAGTGGTTGGGAGGAACTGTGGGGATACAGGCAGCAGGTTTTACCACAGTAAGGCAGATAGTGGCACTATGCATCTGGGTAATTTTATTGACTGAGGCATCCAGCCCCTTAAAGAGGAGCTGGGAAGAACTTGGAAGGGTGTCAGGGCTCCAGTCAAAGACGCTGGGGGGTCAGGGAAGAGTTCCAGTTCCAGCAAGTCGCCTGGGACAGAGTGTCAGTTGTATGGACTTTGCCAGTGTAGCAGGGAGAGGGACAAGCTATGAACAAATATCAGATAGAGAGAGAGATGCCAGCTCCAGGCAGAACTATGGCCATAGCAACTGCTCATAGTCTGTGTCTATTTTTACCACTGATGGTTGGATGATTGGATGGTACTCATGCCCTGTTCATTTCAAAACAGCTTTAAGGTCCCTCCTAATCTCTTCTTGAGTCATGACTTTACTTTTGAAGTTGGGGAAAGGGGAGTGGTAACTGTGAGAGCTGAAGACCTCAGGGATCCCAGTAAGTAAGGCTGAGGAGTCTACAGGACCAAAGGAATGCAGCCATGAAGAGGGCCCATGACTTCCCTTCTGGACCATACTCTAGGTATCTAGGACCCTAGAAATGTCTGCCCAAAAGTCCATACCACACTTCCAGGGCTCATGCAGAACTCTTACTGGGTCTGCCTACTGTGTGTGGACCATATTCCCTAGCACGGTTCTCAGAGCAGAGGCCAAAACCACTAACTTTGTGGGAAGTGTGGGTGGAGCTGAGGCATGAGGACAGAGATGTCTACATATGTGTCTGAGAAGTCTGAGGAATTCTAAATTTGAAATTAGCCTTCAAGGTTAGTGTGAAGGTATATTTGTCAAGATAGGAGAATATAATATATTTTACTTAACCGCCATATGAGTTTATGTGGTACTTCAAAGATATTCATACATAGGGCATGCGAATTTCCATTCAGCCTCTTGCCCTGGGCCTCGCAAATATCAGGGGGTGCGTATAAGAGGAGTGTGGATACATTTCTGGTAGAAGTACACCCTGTAGGCATAGAAATGGTCGAATGATCTAATGTCATAAATAAATGCGACGCATGCTCAGAAGATCTCCCCCACCATGCTGACAGAGAAATTCTGAACAGAAGGTGGAGACCACTGCCCAGGGAGGGCAGGTGCCCTGGCTTCCTAGCTGCCAGGGAACCAAGGCCTGAGGGCTTTGCGTTGGCTTCTTCTCTCTGATAAGCGTGGTAGCTACTGATTCACTAACATATTACTGTGTAGAGGTGAAATTTTGTCATTAGAAGCAACTTTTTATACACAAGGCTTCTGTTGCCTGGTGAACACTTGATAATGCTGACACACGTAGCTTTGAAGTTTTTGTCTTGAGTTTTCAAAATCTCTTCAAGAGCATGACCTCATTTATTCCTCACACCCACCCTGTGAGTGGCAAAGCAGGTTTCATCATTCCCATTAGCAGATGGGAAAGCTGAGATTTGGGGTGGGTTAAAGAACTCTAAGATCTCACAGAAAACAGAGGGAATGGCCTCACTAGGAAACCAGGCCTGTCTACCCCTACTTGAGCACCCCGGTCACCTCACATAGCTCCCACTGAACTCAGAAATAGAAGTGCCAGATGAGAACTCCAGCGTTTCTCTTCTGAAATAGCCTGCAAACTGTATTTGCTCAAAGGTTGGCATGCGTATTTACAAGACTTCTTTATTCCCCTTGGTTAATGATATTTAATCACACGTACCTTGCAGTAAGCCAGCATAATGGGGAGAAAAGCAGAGGGGTCAACTAACAACATGTAATTTGATAAACCCTAAAGCTTTTAGGGAGCAAAACTGATGCATTACATAAGGTTTCATAAGCCAAAGGTAAAATTAAAGTCAGAGTAACTGCCTAAAAATGTCAGGTAGGTGTATTGGACCGTGAAGTTTCTTTCTCTCAAGCGGTTTCAGGATCTGATAACTTAGCAAGATTGAAACCTTTATGTGTAAAAGTTGGATATATAAAACAAGCCAGTAATCAGAGTGGCCAGTGTTCCTTTGGATAAGCTGGGAACTTTGATGTCTCCAGTGAGCCAGATAATGAAGCCTTCTGCAGTTCTATCTGGGGAACTTCACAGTGGCTGTTCGTGGTGATGAGGTTCCTATCACTGAGAGCTGTAGAGTTACTACATAGGTTCATCTGTGTATGTAACGAACCATCTCCAAAACTTAGTGGATTAAAACAGCCACCGCTGATTAGCGCATGATTCTGTAAGTTGGCTACTTGGGTTGGACTCACATAGGCAGCTCTGCTGGACTTCTGCATGCTCACTCACTCATGTGGTTGCAGGTCAGCTTGTGGATAGGTTGGATGGCTGGATGGCTGTGGCCTATTTCCACATCCTCTCCTTTAGAAGGCAAGTCAAGCTTGCTTACAGGGTTTCCAAACAATTCTGAATCCCAAAGTGCAAGCACATTTCAAGCTTATTTTTGTACTTTGTTGGTGTCGCACTGACAAAAACAGGCCGCAGGACCAAGTGTGGGAAGAAATTCAAAGAGATTGTGACCTTTTTTTGCAAATCTACTACAGTCTCAAAAGTCTCATGTCATTATGGTATCAGACTTGAAGTCCAGGATTATTATCATAGTCAAATCCAGCTGCCGATGAGGTTCTTCAGCATATACTCCTCCAGTATAGTGCCTTTCCACCTAGAGACCTATGAACTAGAAACACAAGGATCTCCATCCCCTCCACCTACTCACATCCTACATCAATGGTGAGATGAGAAGGACATACCAAACACTCTCATTTATAAGGTGGAAGGATGAGGGGTAGAGAACAGTGACTAATCATAGTGATTTTGAAATCCAGCAGGCCACATGCCACCAGGTTCCCCATCTCTGGAGACAGCAAAAATTCTTGACTGCCACCAGGTTCCAGTCCCTGGAAGCAGTTCTTCCCATCCCTTGTTCTCCATTCCTTCTTGGGAGTGCTCACCAATTGTTTACTAGTTCCTGGGAGGAAGCCCAAGATATGTTAGAAAAGATCCCTGCCCTCAAAGGGCTTAATGCTTAGATTATGCAAAAGTCACAGGAGGTCAATATTAAATGTTTAATGTGCAAACATTAAACATGAAACATTAAAACATTCCATGAAACATTAGAAGTATTCTAGAAGGTCAGAAGCACAGAACAGAGTCGGATCTGATGCCATGTTAGCGATTTCTCAGGTGGATGCGGCAACCTAAAATGGTGAGCTCTTTCCATTCTGGACAATTGATTAAAACCTGGCAGGTTTGATCTGTATAGGTTTGGTACATGATTTAGGTTGTCAACAATACAGTTACTAGTTCTCTAGATCAAATGTCTAGTTTTTATAACATTCTCATCTGCTCTTGGCTTAAATTATTTGAGGGACCCTCCTGTTGTCCCCTCTCTCCCTGTGCCCAGAGTTGAGTCTTGCATGCTTGAAATTTTTTACCATTAAAACTATGAAGATACTGCATAAGGGCCAATTAATTGACTTGTGTTTTAAATGATATTTCATACTAAGATGCCCTCGTACGGTGGCTCTCAGAGACACTTTCCCCTAAGACCATTTGGAAATGTGGAGGAGAATTTTCGATTGTCACAATGTTTAGGGGAGATAATGGCCATTCATGAGCTAAGTGTCAGGGATTGTGTATCTTCTGCAATATACAAGACTGTCTTGCATAGCGAATAATTGATGCATGATCTACATGTCTTTTAAATGTCCCAAAAGACATCAGTGAAGGTGAGAAACCTGTTTATAATTATCTAAGCCTAAAGCCTAACTCTTCTTTATGTTAAACACAGACTACATTGGGTACACTTTAAATATATACTGAATTTCCCATGAGTGCAGCTACCATGCAAACGGATGGAAGATTATACTTTGCTTTGTTGGGAATTTAATAAAAGTTGTTAGCCACTTCAGAAAATTATATCACCGACAGCAATACTGCTTGGGGCACTTGAGTTGGCAACACAGCGCCTATAACTGTTGGCATTTTTAGCTGTTGCAATCATAGTAATTCTACATATAGGTACAAATATCTGGCTTTTTCATTCTTTTAATGCAGGCATGTCTGAGCTTTTGCATATTGAAATATGTATTTTTTATTATAAATTACTTTCTATTTATTTCTTAAAATTACAGCTATGGCATTATATTGATTTTTTTAAAAAGTTACAAGTGAAGTTAAGATACATTATCTGTGATTATCATCTCAAGATAGGAAAGGAGATGTTACAAAATACTTGCTCTAAAAAGAGATACTGAATCTGACAGGGTTTAGAAGCACTCACCTAATACCTGAATATCTTTCAGAGGCTTGGATGGCACAGTTTAAATATGATAGGGGCTGTGCATCCCATGAAGTCATACCCCAGGTCATGGGTGAATAGAAAGGTATCCTTTACATTGGAAAAGCTTAGAAACTAGGTGAGATTCTGATAGGTTTTCTTAGCACACTGCTAAAGCACATGATTTTTTACAATAGGTTTAGAAAGATATTTTCTTATTCATTTTCATTTCATTATGTTCCAGAATTTAGCCATGCCTTTATGACCTCCTTTGATTATTTCCAGTCAGTGACCTTGGGTTCCAGATGTGTGGAAGCAAGTGTCCTGCACTCAGTTCCTCATCCTCTTCCTCCAGACTCAGGCTTGGTTGTAAGATTGGTGCTGCTCTCGCTCCAGGCCAGGAGGAGCAGTGATTTTCAGCCAAGCACTTGCCTTTCGCGGTGCTCAGCAAGAGGGTGAGCCAATCTGATGCCCCAACAAGCCAACTCTGGCTTGGAAACTGGTTTGCCTCCAATCCTGCCTGACATCTTGTTTCCTGGGTTTGGTCCACATTTTGGCCATAGCAACCCTACTGATGCTAACCTTCACCAAGTTACAGCTTCCTTCTGGGGCTTTTGGTCTCTACTCCATAAAGGGGGACGTGAATACATTCTCAGAGGAGACTAATGGTCTGTGATATCCTGAATTTAGATAAGAGGAAATTTGATTACTTAGTTCCAGAATCATTGTTTGTCCCAATTTGTGAAAATGAAACTTAAACAATCTGGATTCCCAAATCTTGACTGGCTAGATTCTATCATGATGGATGGCAATGTTTTCATCACAATAGAAAGAAGTTGGTCAATCTGCTCACCCAACCCCTTTTCATCAGTGTGGGTCCAACAGGAACATTTCACTCTGCTCTTACCTCCTTACTTGCCTTGGCCTAGCAAAGCTGTTAATCTTCTGTAGAGAGTAAATCAGCTATTTTACTTTTTTGACACCTTCCTTTTCCATCTCTGCAGCACTGATAGAGGCTATAAACTAACCAGCTGGCATTTTAAAAGAGCCCTTCTCCTTCTATCCTAAATTATGTCTTCTGGGAGGTAGATGTATCTTACTTGGCTTTAGAAGTTTCTTTTTCAGAACTTAGTCTATCACGCTTGGTAGGTATATTGTAATCCATTGCTAGCTTTGCACTCTGTCTACCATGTCAAGGTGAGCCAAATAACATTTCTAAAGCCACAAAAGCATTTGGGCTGAAGAATGTGCCATTCTTTTAGGATGCAGGGGCAATGCTTCTAGCCATTGTTGGAAGTATGATGGAAGAGTATTGAAGAAATGCTTGCCAGGCATGGTTCGGTTCAAAACAATGGACAGAGAGGTTCCTGAGCTTCAAATGTCTCCTGCTGTCACCTCTCAGTTCAGGGCCATTTTCCCTTTCCTTTCAAGGAAACGCCCTATGGGAAGAGTGGGCAGCCCTCAGCAGCAATGTTATATCAAGTTGCTTTCCCTTCTGGCTGAAGCTGAATGATACAGCAGTGGACACCTGACCTAAGCTAAGCAAATCAGATTCCAGAGGGAATCTCCAATTTGGGATTTTGAATGGAGACACACAGAGATGGGACCACGAGTTGCTGATTCATGGGGTAGAAAGAAGGTCCATGGAGTCCTGCTGCCAACATTTCAGCCAGCGGGCTTGGCTGTTTTCTTCATCCTCAGATTTTGAGAGCTGCTTAAGCATCCTTTCAATAAGTTACTTTTTTGACTTAACTTAGCCAGAGACTGTTCCTCTCACTCCCAACCAAAAGAATGTTAACTAACATACAGACTATGGCAGAGAATACCAATGTAGCAAAATGTCTGCCACACTTAATGATAGAGGAATGAAGACAGACAGCCTGTACGAAACAGGGCCGTCTTTTCATCATGGGTGTACTAGTGACCTTGGTCTCCAAATGAAAAAGCAGGAAACATGATCTGACTGATACGAATATGCCGATGGGGGAAAATACATAACATTTGAAAGCAGAAGTCTCTAGAAATAATGTAAGATGTGGTTACTTGATGTCTAAGTGTACGTATGAGACAAAGAAAAACATAATGGGGCATAGAGAGGAGGGAAATAATAGAGGATTTGACAAGCCATTCTAAAATTAAAATGAAAAAACCCACTTTGCTTCACCCTGGGATGGCCCTGCTTTCTCCTGGTAACCCCAAATTCAACTTTCTCTCAGGAGTAAAGCAGGAACAGCATATTAATGAGAATTCGACTTTACATTCTTATGATCAGTGAGAACAGCCTAATATTCTCTTGATCACATGGGGTCACCTTCCTGTGCTGTTTGTTTGTTTTAAATGCAGCAGAAAAGCTGCTTTGTCTACAGCTCTGGAGGTCACTGGCTCCAAGGAGAAAGGACAGGGAGACAGAAGGAGCCTGTCACGTGTTGCTTGGAAAGGTGCCTTTTCAGATGTGAAGGGTAGTTTGACTTCCTAAACCTGATTATAGGGGGTTGTCCCTAAGAAGAACATACCCTACTCCCCGTCCCTTGAAAGAGTTAATATTTCTCCCACGCCGTGACTCAAAACAAAAGAGTACCATGATGTAGATGCCATGGCAATATTTATGATTTGCCAGGTGATCCATTTTTCTTTGTAAGTTTAATGTTTTCAGTTCGATAGGTGATAACTCTGATTGGATTTATGCATCCAATAATCAACTGGGAAATAGTCCTGATTCAATAAGATACATTATACGGTTGCATCCATTTCAGTAAGTAATGTCTCTGGATTCCTGTACACTACTAGGGAATTCATCAAATTTTTTTAAAGAGGGCTATATCAGATTTTTAGGACAGTATATCTATCTCAGAACAAAGACAAACTCTTGCCAGTAATATAAGCTGGCTAAGTTAATCTAGTTTGCAGTAATGTAGTCATTTTGAGGTCTAATTCATGGATACCGTTGGTAAAATCTGAAGTGAAATGAAGATGTTCATAGCCTTTGATCAAATGAAGGATGAACCAATAAGAGCAAATGCACTATTCAATATTCCACTAGTAGTCTCACTAGCTATAGTTTATGTAATTTGGAGAAAACAAGCCGGCACAGTAACCACTTCAGTTAATGGGATGTTTACTTTATAGTCATTGGCATGAGAAGAAATGCTTATAACCCCAATGGTCTTTCCCACCCAACTGTGGTACGCAACATAGTGAAACCGTTACTACAATTCACAACTTCTTGACTCCCTGTGAAAAGTTCAGAACTATCTCTTCTCTGAATAGAAACCACCATTTTCAGAGAAATATATGGGCAGTTTCAAAATTCCAAAAGTCCATATATCTTTTTTTTACTTGATATGTTAAAGCTTGTTATAGTGAGTCTATGCATGAAGATCCACTTTAGAGTTCTTTTTTTTTTTTTTAAAGAACAAGATTCTAACATTTATCAAGTACTTCTTACATGCCAAGCACTTTTTGAGAGCCTTGCATGTGTTAAGTCACTTAATTCTTATAGTGATCCCACTAAGTGAGTGCTCTCACTGTCACCATCACTGTTTTATAGCCAAGAGGTTAACTCATTTGGGGTCTCATATATTTCATGTGTGCTGGAATCTCAAGGTCAATGTCTATTACCAGAGTCTCCAGGGGAAGCAGATATACTAGGAACCCTGGAGTTGAACAACAAGCTGGAGCCTCTTTCCTCTGAATGTATCCCCCTCCGTTCTCCTGTTTTACCGACTCTGCCTTAGTAACTGTTTTTGCCCTCATATATTTTTTGATCAAATAATGTCTTTACTTTTCTCTCACAGTAAAGCACACAGATTGCAAGTTCGATGAATTTTGACAAATGTATGCAATTGTAAACCAGTATCCTAATCAAGTTATAGAACATTGCCATCACCCTAGAAAATTCTTACCCTAGAAAGTTCTCTTCAAAGTCTGCAACCACTCCCCTCAGACAACCACTGCTCTGATTTATGTCTCCATATATTACATTTGCCTGCTACTGAATACACCTTAGGGTTCTAGCTCCTTTCACTCAGCAGTCGTTTCAAGATTCATTCATGCCATTGTGTGTATCAGTATTTTCTTCCTTTTTATCACTCAGTAGCATCCCATTGTATGAATGTGCCATAACTGGTTTATCCATTTTTTTATTGATGGACAGTTTGATTTTTTTCTGATTTTAGGCTACAATAAATATACTGAAATGAATATTCTTATTTCAGTATTTTTCTGTACATGTTTTCATTTCTTTGGGGGTAAATATCTAGGAGTAGAGTTGCTGGATCAAAAGGCAAATATATTGTGAACTTTATAGAAAACTGTCAAATAGTTTTCCAAAGCGATTGTATCATTTAACAATTCCATCAGCGATGAATGGCAGATCCAGTTGCTCTGTATAATCCCTACACTTGATATTAATATCACTTAAAAGAAAATAATTTAAAAATTCTTGACAACTTCTATCTCCATAGTGTTGTAGTCCCACTTGTGAGTAGAGTAAGCTGACTATGGGCCATGTAAAAATAATGTTCACCCACTGCTTCCCTAAACTGATTTGGAATCCAGACCAAAATGTACTGAGGCAACTACATTTCTGATATCTTCTTTGCTTGCTTCTCTCAGAAATTCTGGCAGAAAAATGTAAGTTACTGCCATCTTTAGAAGTCTTGAAGATTAACGTAGTGGTTGAACCGTTTCTTATGCGTGGTTGCAAGAAGAAATCCATTTAAGCTGGGCTAATTAAAGAGAAGTTTATTGTAAGGATATAGATGCATTTCAAGACCCAACTTTAGCAAGTAGAGTCAAATTTTACAGAATCAAAAAGTGATCAGTAAAATTCTTTTTCTTTCTCTCCCTCCCTGTTTCTCTGGCCTCATGTGCTGTCTCTGCTGCACCTGCTTGATGCTTTTGTCTTTTGAAAAATATACTATTACATATGTCCCTAAAAATAGCAGCTTCCATCTCTGATTACAAATGGCATTCTAGTTTGCATATCCAAAACCAAGAGAGAGAATGTGATGGCCTCAGTTTTGGAGAGATTTCAACCTTGGTCCAATCAGCTCACACTGTCTGCTAGGCAAGGACACATTATTCTAAGGTCCCTTCTGGTCACAGCCAGACATCTCCAAGAGG
The DNA here is from genome assembly GCF_053574225.1 of Canis aureus. NCBI lineage: Eukaryota > Metazoa > Chordata > Mammalia > Carnivora > Canidae > Canis > Canis aureus. The sequence goes on along the minus strand of NC_135646.1, from coordinate 21,785,340 downwards.
AGCAAGTGGGCAGCAAGAAAATGATTGGTGGGTAGAATAGTAATCATCTCTAATATGAGGTTTTGGCAAGCTGGTATTCATTTAATTTCTCAATTGCTGTTACCAATTATCAGTAACTATCTCATCTTTAGCTTGTAATTTGGGACAGATTCACCAAATACTGAACTACTCACCTATTTCCATCTGTCAAGAAAATGTGATTGTATATAAACTTTGATTATTATTCCTTCTAAATTATTATATTTCATAGATATTATGGAAAAATATATAAATGGCTCATATCCTTCAATAATAATCCTATCTATATCTTAACACCTACTCTCAATACCTCACAACAGTGCTTTGTGAAGCCAGAATGATAATTATGCTTATTTTTATTGCCAGTGTAAGCTTTGATAAAAATCATGAAAATGATCATTCTTGATGAAGTCAGCTGAGAAATGATACCTCATATGTAATATATATGTTCTCTTTCTGGTATGTGACATTAAAATCATTTACTTAAAGATTATCATCGAATTTTTTCCTTTAAAAACAAGAATTCTCACATATTTGAAGTTAGAGAGAGGCTAAAGAGAATGATTTCAATTCCTAAAAGCAAGATTTTGGTAATTACCTTTTAGTGCTAAAATATTACCATAAAATTATCATAAAATTCTTCTTAATTCTCTCTCTCTCTCTCTCTCTCTCTCCACACACACACACACACACACACACACACACACAGAATTACAGCTATCACAGGCATTTAACAATTGGCTCCTAACAAAAAAATATATATTTAAGGATTCTCAGTTATCTGGGTGTGAATCACCCATTTGTAATTATTTGTGGCAAATGGCTAATCCTGGGCTAATGCACCACTGCCAACCAGCATATCTGGGCCATTCCAACACTTATAAATTAGTGTGTGGTCAGGGATAGCAAATGAATTTGAACATTAACCTAGGGAATATGCAATTAGAAAGACCTAGCTGCAAGAAGAGGAAGTAATTGATTATGCTCCCAAACTAAAAAGCAATGCGTTTTTGAATGATCTACTGTTGGGCTTATCTCCATCTTGGCTCTCCCCTACGAATGCAGCTGAGCAGGGGGAGTGTGTCTCTGACAACAGTACCTAAAACCAGTCAGATCTGTTCTTCATGGCCTGCTTCTGTGCATATCTTAAGCACTGCAGAGTTAAAAGTTATATTTCCTAAATATCAAAATTTTCTTAGATTTACAAAACTGATTTGATATCCTAACAACAACAAAAAAAGCTTCTCACACAGGAGAAAATGTCCTTCTAGTTAGTAGGACCTTTTCAAGTTCCTGTATCTTAACTTTCTGCATAGTATAGAGTGGGATAACCATGCAAGAAAAAAAAAAAAAAACGGAGAGGAAAGCGATATGCTTGGACAGACTCTGTAATTGCTCATACTCTGGCTTTTCTTGGATTTCTTGGTGAAAATAATTCACTTTGATCACGTTCTTCAAAGCTTCCAATTACCTACAGGATAAGGATTACAGATACCAATTTACATTGATCATAATTTAGAGACTCTAAGTATTTAAATGTAATACTATAGAATGAATGAGAATAATTAATATTAATATTACATATTTATAGCACCTCAGTTTTCAGAGTGCTTTCATTATTGAATTCAATTTCCAAACACTTCTTTGTGATAATCCAAGAACATAAAGATCTGTGAAAATGTACCACTGGTTTACCAACAGTAAGTATGCGCTTTGGACTGTTTTGCCAATACTCCATTTCTTCTCCAGCTATTTCTTTTCTTTTTTTAAGATTTGTTTATTTTAGAGAGAGAGAAAGAGAGCAAGGAAGGAGGAGTGGCAGAGGGAAAAAAAATCTCAAGTAGACTCCCTACTGAGTGCACAGCCGCTGTCCTGGGTCTATCTCATGACCCTGAGATCATGACCTGAGCTGAAACCAAGAGTTAGACATTCAACTGACTGAGCCCCTCAGGCGCCCCTCTAGCCAGTCTTGCAATTGCTGCCTGATTAATCTTCCTTTTATCACTTCTCTCTCCTGCTCCTTGTCACCTGTCCTGGAAGGTAAAGTCTAGACTCCTCAACCTGCTCCATGTTTTAAGTCTTATTTCTCCCTCAACCTCTTCCAGTGAGCCTCGGTTGTAGTCCAGGTGACCATTTCCCAGGACAAGCACTGATCGGGTAATTTCTTTTTACTGAGACTTCCTCCTTCACTCTATTATCTTCTCAATCAGTTCAAATCCTGGTATTCCTAATAGTTTTGGATTAGTAAGTTTTGATATTATTCTGAGGCTCATAAGTCAGTACTCTTAAAGCTTTTAATAGTTTCTAGCTCTCACCGTTATCAAATAATCCTTTTCTTTCATTTAATGCACTTCAACTTGAGTTTTATTGTTCAATAGTCATATTGCCATTGCTATTTTGTTGTTTGGTTTGGTTTAGTGTAGTTTTCCCAGTTCTTTGTTTTAAAAAATTTAACTAATTTTATTTTAAGGTGTTCTTTCCTCTCTTGCTCTCACTTTCACTTTTGCTCCCATTCTTCCCTTGCTTTAACATAACTTAAGACATAAGACTCTCTTTTAATTGAGGGATTTAACCCATTCACACTTATTGAGATAATTATATGTTTGGTTAAAATAGTCAATACTTGCAAAGCACTCCAGAGAGTTCCCAGGACAATGCAGGTGCTGGGTCTTTGCTAAATCTATCCTTAGTCACATTCCTGCCTTCTTGTGTCTTCTATTTTGCAAGACTCTTGACTTTGTTTGGTCTTGCTTATTATTTTGCAATTGTCCTTGTTTTTCCCTTTTGTCAATAAAGTTTTCTTTTTCTCCCCATGGTTTCTGAAATTTCTAAATCTTGCTTTTATTGCCTAGTATTCTTAAGTTTTCAATAATTATATATAAATGTACATGTTCTCTTGAAATTGATATTTAATCCCTATCTAAAATCCCATTCCCTACAAAACTAGTCAAATCTTTTCACTTAATTTCTCACCCCATTCCTTTCCCCTGTTGAAATTACTCTGAATTTTAAATTCTAATTATTATTAATTATTGTACATTATGCATACCTTTTCCTAAAAACTGTAGTGCATTTTATAGACACACTATAAATAGTTATTTAACTTTAATTAAAACGTCTTTTAGTTTCTATTTTTTTCTTGAATTGCACGTCTTTCTTTAAATGAAATATACAGTTTGCCCTATTTCATCTTCTAATAATTACTCTAAGAAGGATTCTTAAGCGGTCAATGAAGACCTTATAGGTCCAAACGTTCTCTTCCCTCCACATATAAATGCCAGTTATTTTTAAAAGACTTATTTATTTATTTATGATAGACAAAGAGAGAGAGAGAGAGAGAGAGGCAGAGACACAGGAGGAGGGAGAAGCAGGCTCCATGCCAGGAGCCCGACGTGGGACTTGATCCTGGGACTTCAGGATCGCGCCCTGGGCCAAAGGCAGGGGCTAAACCGCTGAGCCACCCAGGGATCCCTAAATGACAGTTTTGCTCAAGAAAGAATTCTATATTTAAAATAATTCCCTTCATAACTTTGAGGGCATCACTCCATTGTTTTTTCGTTGTTGTTGTTATCATTTTTTGTTTTTAGCATCCTGTACTGTAGGTAAGATGTCAATATGATTAAGTAATCTATTTTTCTTGTATTGTGGCTTTAGGAGTCTCTCTTTAATCTTAGACCAGAAAATTCAGTTTGAGGTGTCTAGGTTTATTTCTTTTAAAATTATTCCTGCTCAGCACTCAATTAATTCTTTCAATCTGAGACTTTTAAGTTCAGTGAAATGTTATATAATTTTTTCTTCTTAAAAATGTCTGTTTAAGTGAAAAAAACAGTATGTAATATATTTTGTTTTGCTTCAAAATTTGCATAACATAAAAGTTACCATTTTGGCTATTTTTAAATGTACAATCCAGTGGCATTAACTATATTCAAATGATGGTGTAAACATCACCACCATCCATCTCCAAAACTTTGTCATCTTCTGAAACCAAAATTTATAACCATTCACCAATAACTCCCCATCCCCTTTTCCTCCAGCCACTGGTGATCACTACTTTACTTTCTGTCTTTACGAATTTTACTACTCTAAGCACCTTATATAAGTCGAATCATACAATATTTGTCCTTTTGTGCCTGGCTTATTTCATTTAAGCATAATATTTTCAAGGTTTTTCCATGTTGAAGTATGTATCAGGATTTCATTTCTTTTTATGGTTGAGCAATATTCATATGTATATACCACATTTTGTTTATCCAATTATCCACTGATGGACACTTGGTTGGTTTCTACTTTTTATTTACTGTAAAAAATGCTATTGTGAATAACAAAGTTCAAATGTCTTTGGAGTCCTTGCTTTTGATTCTTTTGAATATATACCTAAAAGTGGAATTCCCGGATTATATAATTCAATGTTTAATTTTTTTGCGAAAACACCATACTGTTTTCCACAGAAACACCACCATTTACCTTCCCACTAGTAATGTGCAAAGGTTCCAGTTTCTCCATATCTTTGCCAACATTTGTCATTTTCTGTTTTGTTTTGTTTTTTGATGATAGCTATCCTAGTGCATTGAAGCGATTTCTCACTGTGGTTTTGATTTGCATTTCTGCAATGATTAGTGATGTTGAGCATTTTTTATGTGATTGCATAATTATTTATTTAATAATTTCTTCTTGGTTTTCTTCCCTTCTGGAACTCCAATTAGACAAATGTTGGATCTCCTGTAACTATCTTTCCTGTCTCTTAATTTTGCACCTATTTTCATCTCATTATTTTTTATTGCATCCTGAGAGATTTCCTTGGCCAGATATTTTAATTTACTAATTTTATCTTCTGCTATGTAAATTCTGTTATTTGAGCCATCTGTTGTTTATTTTGGGGATCATGTTTTTAATTTCCAAGGATTCTGATAAATTCTTTTTAAAGCCATCTGCTCTTCTTTTGGGTGTGACATGATCTTGACTCTCTTATGTTTCTTCTATTAACTTTGTTTCTTCAGGAAGTAGTTCTTTCACTCCTGCTCTCTCTCTTTCATGTCCTTCATTTTCTTCAAATGATTGATGATCGTTGGCTGTATATTCATATTTATTAATGTTCTATATTGACCTAGGTAGGTAGCTAAAGTGCATTTCCTTAGCCCCAGTGAAAATCTTTGCTTTTCTGGCATTGACAGGTTCTGAATATAGCAAACTTTCTTTTGGCAATTATTAAGTGAAGGTGAGGGAAAGATGTACAAGTTGCTTGTTTCTTTTCTACTGGCAATCACATAGTGATCATATATTATCTAGGAAGCTCCATGCTTTTCTGGTCCCAACAACTACCCTGAGAATACTCTGTATTAGATTTTCATTTATTTGGGCAAGAGAAGAGTATATCCTGGGACAAACAACAGAGCCAGCAACTCTGAGAGCAGAGCACTGGTGCAGCTGTTCTGTAGGCTTTAATTACTTACCCAACTTACCTTTCCATACAGGCAAGCCCTCTTTTAATTCCTATTATCCTTGATCTTAGGATTTTAAGATTCTTTTGAAAAATTTATTTCTTTCCTTCCTTTTAAGATTTGTTTTCCTACTTTTTCTGTCTCATTTCTCTTTTTCTTTTTTCTGAGGGAGAATGTTCCTCTCTTTCAACTACATGGAGTTACAGGTTCTTCAGCTTTGGGGGGATTTTCCATTTGCCTTATATCTTCCAGAAATTCTTTATTCACTCGGAAGTACTCCTTTCAGTTTTTCAGTACTACAATGGGTTTGTTTTTCCTTTGACATTATCTATATAATTTTGATGGGATTTGGGGGAAAGGGAGAGATAATTTAGATAAGGAAACTTAATCAGAAATGTTTGGTTTAAACTTCATCTACAAAAAAAAAAATAAATAAATAAACTTCATCTACACACTTTTAAGTGATAGTCATGACTTTAAGTCAAATTTCTTTCCCAAAAACGCTTCCTTACCACTTGGCCCACAATCTTCCCTCCTTCATAGGCCTGCACAAAGCGGTTGTAACAAATATTAAAAATATTAAAATATTAAGATCTAAGCTAACCATAACCATTTCTGCCTCCTTCCTTTTTTCTTATTTTTCTCTGCCTCCTTCCTAACTCTCAAGGATGGATGGTAAGATTAATATCCCTGGGGGAAAAATATTTATACTGGCCCAGTTCTCTTGTAGAGACCAATGAGAAACTAGATGACCTATTGTCCAACAGCTAGAGAATCTTTGGATGTGACAAGGGGGACACACAGTTCTAGATACCAGTTGTTTTGCTTTCACACACACACATACACACACACAGAGAACACAGTATATTCAGACTTTGAATCATTTTTTTTTAAGATTTTATTTATTTATTCATGAGAGACACAGAAAGAGAGAGAGAGACAGAGATACAGGCAGAGGGAAGCTGGCTCCATGCAGGGAGCCCAATGTGGGACTTGATCCCGGGACTCCAGGATCACGCCCTGGGCTGAAGGCGGCACTAAACCACTGAGCCACCCAGGCTGCCCCTGGAGCCTACTTTAAAAAATTAAACAAACAGACAAATAATTAATTAATTAAATCCATAACAATCTGCCCTATAGCTAGATATTGAGGCATTAAAAATGCTTCATTTTAATTAAATGTAAAGATATGTATACAAACAGAAAAATACACAAGAAGTATAACCAACAAGTGAACTAAAATATGACTTACTTGTTTGGTTTAATAATCACGGATATTCTAATTCATATAATATTTTTTTAAAAAATCTCTCTAGAAATGGGTACTTGTATTTTTTGTTTTGTTTTTACCTGCCCAGGATCCCTTCCCCTTTCTTTGGATAAACAATCATTTGATTTTCCTTTGAGAAATCATCCCTTACCTATTGCAGATTTGATGGGGCTTTGAATCAGTGTGTCCCCCATTCTTCGGCCAAGATTTAAGTAGTGCCATTAAGACACTTCTTAATTTGAATGTTAAGCCAATGACTGAAGTGTTAGAGTGGATTCATTTTACTATGCTGCCCTTAATAAGAGTGTCCATTCATTTCTGTTGCCATGATCCCAAGAGCTTCCCTGATTATTGTCTTTTCTGAGTTCTTTAGGTTGTTTGTTTGTTTGATTGTTTTTTCTAAACTACTCAAATGAAATCCAACAAATTCCTTTTTTTGCTGAAGTCAACCAGGGTCAGTTTCTGTTGCCTGCAACCAAAGAACTCTGATATAGCTCATATACTGAGGGTTTCTATTCAGAGTTTCTATAAATATTTGATAAATTAATTTTAAAAATGGATGGCAACATCTGCTCAAACAAAAATCGGCTTCCTCAATCAATAACTCTAAGTTTCTGGTTATTGTGGCCTTCCATCAAAAGGAACAGAGTATTTTCCAAGGCTTCATGAAGAAAAGGGGAAGGACAGGTATGTTTACTTCCAGAGCATGTAAGTTGAGAGAGTAAGAACATATACAAATCAAAATTAGTATTATTTGTATTATGTCTTCTCTACTTTTGTTCATTTCATTAATGACATATCCTTGTGCAGTACAAAGGCTAAAACTAAGGCCTAATATTATGTGTTCCTTGCTTGACTTCCGAGGAAAACTGAGACCTAATCACAAATTTACCTCCCTGCTCTGCTCCTGTGGGTAAGGTCTTCCAGCCAGCAACTTCTCAACACAGAGACCAGGCATAGTGCAGACTTTAGTTCCCTGTCAGCTCATGGAATTATTATTATTCAAATAAATCAATTACATACTCCCATGGAAATCAAGGGCATCTCACCTTCTTCATACTACTGTGCGTGTCTCCCACAGCCTGCCTGGTTTTTCCCTCTGCTCCTGAGTGAACCCTCATGTGGCCATGTGTGATGTACAGTGTCTTCCTTTCCTGGACTGTGAGTGTATGTGACTCACAAACTTCTGTTGACCTCATCTGTGCAGTGTTGGCTTCATGTGTTTAGTCATCCACATAACTTTAGGGTGGCAATCCGTCCTTCACCAATGGGGTGAAAGAGATGATTAAAACAACTGCCTCTAGAAGAGCTCAAGGCTTTCTCCCTCAAACCAAGAGAAATGCACTTGAGTGTGAGACAAGGACATAATTTGGCCAAAGGCATTCCCTGTGCATCCTTTCTTTCATTGGGAAATAATGCTAATGATTGGAACTGAAACTCCTATGGGAGAGGCAAAAGCTAAAAGCTGTCACTCTTCACAGAAAACCTCATTTGTAATAGGGCAATGAGAAAGCCCAGGATTATCTTCTGCTTGGCTGCTCTTAGAAGACCACATGGGAACCAGGACTCACAGTGGCCCATCCTACCTCTCAAAGAAACCACATTGGGCTTTGAAGTCAGAAACCAGCCCTGTAATCAGAAAAGTAACTTTATTTAGAATGTTAACTGTACTTGTCCTCCTCTCAGGGAAGGATTAAAGGATTCAACGTCTTGGCCATCTTTCTGTTGATCATGAGTGGCACATGCCATTCACAACCACATCAAATGAGTGGCTGTCAAACTCTATGGTTGACTAGGTTTTCTATCCTATTACTTTCACTACTTTTCCCCATCGAGGCCAATCCCGCCTTCTTTTATGTCCTATCAAGATGCCTAGAAGGTGTCAGTATCCTTTTTGCTCCTTTGAATATTATTTTAATTTTAATCAGGGGTTTGTTTCTAAGATATTTACTTTATAGCTCACTTGCTTGATCTTGTAGTGGCTCAAAAATGGAAGTTGGAGTCTGCAAGATTGTGCTTGAATCCTGGCTTGGTGAGGCTGTGAAACTGTGAGTAGGCTCTGGATGTGGGTTTCCTCTAATGTTAAAAGGAGATAATACACCTTCATGGGTGGGTTGCTGTTAATATTTAAGGAGGTCATATATGTCAATCCCTGGCACAGTGCTTGGTACATAACAGATTCTCAGCTCATGTTAGTTTCTACTCCTCTCCATCCCTTTAATTTTTAAATCTGTTTCTTACTCATCAAAGGTTATTGAGTATAAACAGAGGCAAGAAGACTGTTCCTATATGGAGTTTAAGACCCAAAAACGTGGACGAAAGTGTATTTGGGGAGGAGGTCTAAGAAGAATGTATACTACTGCCACCCAGAAGTATCAATAAAGTTAATTCAGCATAAAAGAATGGTCAATGAGTAAGGCCAGTCCTGTGTGGGTATGAATGCCTTTTATAGGCAGAGGAATAACAGTAGGCTTGCTCTAAATCTCTTCAGCTAGACTTGGCAGCAGTCATAGGGACTCTGGTTATAGCCTTCTTACAGACTCCCAAAGCCCCTCCACAACCTCATTGCCATCCTTAAACTTCTCATACTCACTCCCCTTTGTTTCTTTGACACACTTTCTCTCAGCTTTTTATCAAGTTATAAAGGATTTGGAAAACTCACTGACACTGGAGTTGGTGATTAGTAATACCATAACACCTGAACATGTAATCCCCTTCAAATGAGATTGCCATTTAGTAAGGGACTGTATCTTATCCAAGCAAGTGACTTTCTAATATAAGGTTTAAGAGTAAAGAGCTCAGCATATGGTTCAGAACTTGGACTCTGCAATTAATCATGCTCACATTTGAATCTTGGATCCATTAGTTAGTAGCTATGAGATATGAGGCAATTTACTTATCCTCTCTAAGCCTCAGTTTCATTATCTATAAAATAGGGATGATTATACTTACCTTATAGGATTATCACAAAAATTTAAAGAAATAATCCCTGTGAAGCATTTAAGCCTCAGGCTGGCACTTAATAAATGTTAGTTGCTACTGTCATTATTGTTTTTATTATGTGGAATCCCATTTCATTGGCAACGATCAATTCTATTTCTATGTAAGGCCAACCCAGTAACCAGGAAAGGTGGGGAATTCATTTAATCTGAATTACTTGTGGAAAGTGGCATATTCAGGTCATTTGCATCCCTGCCTGCCCTGGGTTGAATTCATGACTCTTACAACAGAGCCAGAACATTTCTTGTTTTTCTGGACAGAGTAAAGAAGCCGCATGTTTCACTGCTGATGACTTCAATTCTAAGATAAAATATCTTACCTGTTTAGCATATTGTTAAATTCGGCTGGTTCCCTATCTTCTAAAATGCACATGTTGGGGTTGATGGATTTAGACTCACTTTTTCTCTCTCTTTTTTTTTTTTTAGGTTTTGCTGAGTCATTAAGCCTTTTCATCTCCTCTTACATGGATAAATATTGACAAAAATATAATCATTGAGTGGCCCATTTGAATAAAATGAAACCATCAACCATTATATCTTCATTAAGATATAATGAAGCTTAGGGTTTGGTGGTTCTTAGTTTCCAGGTTACTTTTTCAAGTATAGCTAGTCGGTGGTTGGGGATGCTAGATTTGCCCTTTGTGAATGAACAGACAAACGACTTGGTCTTTCATTTGGCCAGGCCTTGATCTCTTGAGTTAAAGAAAAGAGTGTAAGTAATTCCTCCTTTGGAGCAAGAGCTTCCAGAGACAGCTGTTTTCCAGCTCATGGGGAAGAATTTCTGGCTGCTAATCTAGCTTCAGCTGAAGGCTTTGCAGACTTCCTGCTCTTCCCTCAGTTGGCACTAATGCATTCCTGATTGTCTGCAGTCACTGGACTGTTCTCTTCATTAAGAGAATAGGGATAAGGATCAATTTTCAAAACCACAGACATCTATATGTTTGCAGAATTTGGTGATTTTAGACATTTGTACCTAAAGCCTCAAAGGTAGCAGATTATGATTCAAGGTATGGAGTAAACTTTCCTTCTAAAAGAGCTGTCTTAAAGAATAAACAAGGCCTTAAATGAGAGAGAATACCAATTTCAAAGCTTACATTTAGACTAACTCTACTGAAGCATTTTGACAATTCCAGTCTCTTCATCTCTAACATGAGTGCTATCATTTAAGCCAGACTCACAGACCAGTTGTGAGAATGGTATGATTTCATCCTATTATGTTTTTATTTTTGGAGACAGAAAAAAAATTCTGAGCGAAATGAAAATTCCAGAGAAATGAAAACTTAACATTCACAGAAAAACATGTGCACAAATATTCATAGTAGCTTTATTTGTAATAGCCAAACACTAAAACCAACCCAGATATCCTTCAATAGGTGAATGGATAAACAAACTGTGGCGCGTTCACACCATATAATACTTCTCAGCAATAGAAAAGAATTGCTATATGTAACAACTTGGATGGAACTCAAGTGAATTATGCTGAGTTTAAAAAGCCAATCTGAGAAGGTCACATACTGTATGATTCTTCCATTTATATGACAGCCTTGAAATGACAAAATCTTAGAGATGGAGAACAGATTAGTAGTTGCCAGGGGATAGAGATGAGGACTGTGGTCATAAAAGGGCAGTACAAGGGATCCTTATGGTGATGGATCTCTTCTGTCTCCTGACAGTGGAGGTGATTATGTGAATCTGTATATGCAATATAAAACTGCATAGAGTTAAATGCATGTTTGGGTGCTTGAGTGACTCAGTTGGTTAAAGCCTCCAACTCTTGATCTCTACTCAGGTCATGAGCTCAGGGTCGTAAGTCCAAGTTCTACCTAAAAAATAAATAAATAAAAATAAATAAATAATTAAATACACGTGAAACTCATGAAATATGTTAAGATTGGTGGATTATACTAATGTCAATTGTCTGAATGAGATATTATACTATAGTCGCATAAGGTACTATTGGGGGAAACTGGGTAAGTAGTAGATAGGATCTCTCTATGTTATTTCTTTCAACTGCATATGAATCTACAATTATCTCAAACTAAAAAACATTAAAATTTAAAATATATAGATGGAAAAAATCTCTTTTCCATGACTGGCCCAGTAAGATATTAATCTCTCCTTTTTAGGTCAGTTGAATTTTTTGGTACTTTCTGTACTTTATCCATCATTGCTATGTGTTTGGAGCAGAGTGAGTTTTCAAAAATGAATGCACACTGCTATATTAGCCTAGCAGACCTAGCTTTAATGAACTAGAGAACCATTAAAAACAGTCCTAAGGCTATAGTCAGTCAGTTCTGGGCAGCAATTCCATTCAGACAGTTCTCCCATGGGGTTAACATCTTCATGCTAATTCGAAGTGTTCACAATTTACTAACTTCTTTACAACAGTTTTATTAAGTTACACAAGTAGTTCATGTTCTCTATAGAAAAGATTGAAATTCAAATAAGCAAACAAAAAAGATCAAAGAAACCAACTAACTTCTAATCTGATTTTAGAGCATAAACTAGTTACCTGAGAATAAATTCCAGGACCACTTGCTCTTAATTGAGACTTTTAGCGAAAGTTTATCAAGCTAGAACATGGATTTTCTTAAACAGAACTCAACTTACAGCCAGCGATGATTTGACTCTTTCCTCTTACTTTCTATTTCCCACCTCTCAATAGAAGTGGCTAACAGATTTTCACAGATCCAAAGGAAAATTTGTGCAGACTGGTAGAGTCCAATGTAAGCGATAGGACAAAACTTCATAACATGGAGTATAATCTTCTGGAGAAATACAAAATAAATCAGGTAGTTTAACTGAGATATTCAGAAAAGTACTGCGTTAATGTTCTGGGCCTCAGTTTTCTCGATGGTGAAGGACAGCTGTTAGACTTAATGAACATAATCATATGATAGTAGTTCTATGAGGGAGTGGCATGTTGATATCCATAAAAAGAGATAGAAGACTATTAAAGATTCAAACGAGGTAATAATTCTTTAATAAGTTCTTCTAAGGTTGTAACATTTAGCCATTAGAAAAGAATTTGATGAGCAACTGTCAAGTTTCCAAAATAGTTACTAGTATTTGTATCAGAAGCAATCAAGCACATGTCCAAACCCCACTGTTGTTACCAGAACACGCAGGGATGGAAATGGCTCACAGGGAAATGGCTCACAATCTTGGCTTAAGAACAAATCATCATCCTATGATAATGAAGTGGGGTTGATGCTGATGCTAGACATATGTAGAAATGCAAGCAGGTGTTTCGGGAGAGGCTTATCTGTGGGGAAATGCTGGTGTCCGCAAACAGTGAAGAGATGATGGGGCTGCCTGTTACCTGACTGGCTTGTGGAGATGCTCTACTTGGTTCTGAGGCCACAACTGCCTAAAGGCTATTCCTGGCAAATGCTGACTCTCTAATAAGCATCTAGGTCTTGCGGTTCGAACCTCTCTAACTTCTGTGCTGGCTAAGCAGACAGACATCTGGGACTCTGTTTACCCCCCATTAACTTAAGGTGGAGATAGATAGGCCTGACAGTAGGCTCATGGCTCCCTTTCTTCTGGGTCCTGCCTATTGCCCACCAGGCCCTCAAAAAGGAGAAGTACTTCTCAAGCATGTGGCACCAAGCCCCTCATCCACCCCAATCTTACCTCCAGTTGCCTAGGAGGAAAGAAAACTGGAGAGAACCAGAAGAGGGGGTTTAACTTCATTTTGCTCCTCCTTCTGAAATACCTATACCCTTAGTACCGAAGACCCCTTATACCCTCTTAAACAGTGAGTGTAAGGGATGGTGTCTGGGTGGCTCAGTCGGGTTGTGATCCCAAGGTCCTGGGATCCAGCCCTGAGTTGGGAGGGAGCCTGCTTCTTCCTCTCCCTCTGCCCTGCACTCTGCTCATTCTCTCTCTCTCTCTCTCTCTCTCTCTAATGAATAAATACAATCTTTAAAAAGAAAAAGTGAGTGTAAGGGAAGGGAAGTTATAAATGTGCCCTAGAGGTTGAAGTATTTGATCAAAAGTATAGGAGGAGGGAGCCATTCTCTTCCTGTCCCCTTGTCTATATGTCACCAGCCTGGAGCAGGACACTGGTGAGAGTCTCACGTCCTTTGGGTCTCTCCTGTGTGGGTCTAATGTGTCAATGGCTCGTGTTAAACCTTGGCTCACTTTCTTTTACTGTTTGGATTTGTCTGACTTGAGAAGGAGTTGCTTCATAGAACCTGATCTTCTATAGCTACTTTAGACCTTTACCTGCTGGGAAGGTCTGCATTTCTCCAGTTTTTTAGTTTCATCAGTGGATGAGTACAAACTGAAGTAAAAGGTCAAGTGTCTGTACACGTTACTCATACCAACTTTGCCAGGACTGTGCTATTTCTCATTTGACTTCTTAAGTCTATTTATAAATTGGTTACAACTGACAAATGAGGAATGAGTGACTGGTCCCTCTCCACTTCTAACAGCAAAGTGAAATAGGGGTGTCATTGAACCTAAATGGGATCAACAGCTCTTGAAAGAGAAGGAAGGAGCCAGCTCTGTTAATTGGAAAGAGAAATCTGACTGGGGCATGGGGAGAACATAGACATGCTAATGTGGTAGCAAACTTCAAGAACTACGTGTAGATGGAATGCCACGTTTGGGCATATTTGGGAAAATGTTGGGTGGGCCACCCAAAATCTATTTAAATGAATTTAAGGAACTTCCTGAGAGAAAACAAACTCATTCTAGAAAAAGGAATCAGTTTCGATACGCTGAATTAGAATGTTACTAATTCTTAAATATTAATGGGAAGGGCGATTCTGAGTATAGTAGAATGTTCATCTTTTGGATTTGTCTCCCAAGCCAGATCTCCACTAAAAATATGTCTCGGTCTGCTGTATTGCCTGCGTGGTATTTTTTTTTAAAACAGTTCAATATGAACAATGATATATCTGTGTGAATTGATTTCAGCCTAAATCCAAGGGTTAGTATGTTTTTTGTTTAGCATTTGAAATTTTCTTTATCTTTAATCCAAACTCCAAAAGTGATTAAGAAAGCATTTCAAATATCCTTATCAAAGTACAGCCAAGCACACCTCTTGAATACTACTAATTTCACCATTGAAAATTTATTTCCAGTATCCTTTATGCTGATTAATCAAGTCACATTGCCCTAATGTCCCTTAAGAGAATCTCACACTGAATGGAGAAAGAGACATTTCCACCTACTTCCCAATAGCAGCCTGGGGGTCACGTTCCCCTTAAATTGACACTGGCAGAAGGCCTGTTGGATGAGTGGTATGACCAAAGCAGTGAGAGTGTCCAGCTGAGGCAGTGACACCCAGAAGAGGGAATAGAAACAGCAAAGACGGGGATCCCTGGGTGGCGCAGCGGTTTGGCGCCTGCCTTTGGCCCAGGGCGTGATCCTGGAGACCCGGGATCGAATCCCACATCGGGCTCCCGGTGCATGGAGCCTGCTTCTCCCTCTGCCTGTGTCTCTGCCTCTCTCTATTTCTCTCTCTGTGACTATCATAAATAAATAAAAATTTAAAAAAAAAAAATTAAAAAAAAAAAAAAAAAAAGAAACAGCAAAGACAAGGAGAAGCCTTGCTGAGTCCAGTGGGTTCAAGAGAGTCTGATGAACATGGCAACTCCCAGGGGAAGGAGCAAGACGAGAGGAACAAAAATATGAGAAGTCACTAATGAGTAATCTCAGAGAATTCCCAGAAATACTTGGTGGATATTTTGTTGGGAGTTGAGGGTCAGAACCCTCAAACATGGATTGCATAGATATAATTGCATTGGAGTAGGAGGTTAGACGTGAAAATACTTAGTTGGCATAGAAATACAAAAAAAAATCTCCAAAACACTTCCAGTTACACACACGGGCCAACCAAAAACAGTTGTCTCAAGTCCTTATAAAGAAAGAACGAAAGCTGCCTGATGGAAACAGGTTGTCATCGATGTGTCTAGTTCCCAGGAAGGCATGTAGCTAATCCAACTGAAAAGGTGTGCGGCTGTGACTCCAGGTATCCCGTGAATGACTCGAGGCCTAGCTTGGGGTACCCACCTAAGGTCAAAGCAGTGATTTTGGGATCCCTGGGTGGCGCAGCGGTTTGGCGCCTGCCTTTGGCCCAGGGCGCGATCCTGGAGATCCGGGATCGAATCCCACATCAGGCTCCCGGTGCATGGAGCCTGCTTCTCTCTCTGCCTCTCTCTCTCGCTCTCTCTCTGTGACTATCATAAATGAATAAAAAATTAAAAAAAAAAGCAGTGATTTTTATTTGGGAGGCAGGTTGGGATGGAAGGGGCAAGTATTTGAATCACCTGGAGAATCTTCAAAACACAAATTCTTCAGGCCTCACTCTGAATACTGAATCAGGATTTCTGGTGGTGGGATTGAGAATGAGTATGGGAACCCAGATAATTCTAATGTGTGTAGCCTACTCTCCTTCCCTACTCTTGTGGAAGACCAGTTTTATGTATAATGTACCATTATCCAAGGAGAGGGAGTTGCAAGAGGAGAAGAGAGAGAATAGATTCATAAGGAAACAGTCAAATCATATCAACAAAGGGAGAAAGTTTATATGTATTTTACAAACATAATTTCCAAAAAATATCTTTCTATACAAATATATATGCCAGAAGCAGTTTTCTTTTTCCCTTCTCTCTCTCTCTCTCTTTTGGATGCAATATATTGGATTAGTTATATCTATTTGCTTGTTTATGTTTTTTCATTAGTCCTAAAATCAAAATAAGTATATTATCTCAAATTTACAGACAAGGAAACCAACAAGTATAGAAGGGTGAGTAAGGTGTTCTTGTTCACACAGCCAGCCAAGTGGTGGGATTGGACTTTGAACATAACTTTACCTAATGTTTAAGACTCTATAATATAAATGTGAGAATAAAATGAGCAACATAGGGAAATATATTTTTATATTCATCAGAAACACACAGAGAGAGGCAAAGACATTGGTAGAGGGAGAAACAGGCTCCCTGGAGGGAGCCTGATGCAGGACCTGATCCCAGGACCCCGGGATCATGACCTGAGCTGAAGGCAGATGCTCAACCACTGAGCCACCCAGGTATCTCAGAAAATATTTCTTTAAATATTAAAGTAAATGTTAGATATTAAAAAGAATATCCAGAGAAGGCAGTAATATCCAGAGAAGGTAAAAGTGAGAGCCAATAGCCCCCGAGTGTCTCCAGAATGAGGAGGTAAATGGAAGGCCAGGGAATTTCAGGGGAGAGATGGGGAATATTGAGAGGGGGAATATTTGCTCATGCTGATGGATGGTAGGGGAGAGGAGGAGCAGACAGGAAATTCAGAGACTGGGATTCCAGAGGCGGTGGGAGGGAAGAAGGGCAAGGACACAGATGGCCTTAAAGGGAACAAGAGGAGTGGCATTCCATTTTTTTGGAATAAAGAGGCAAGAAAAACTGTGGGTGTAGATGGGCCTGAAGCTGAGAGGGGGAGCAGAGAGTCTGAGGCATGCCTGGGGGCCCCTGTTTTCTCTACACATGAGCAGGGCTGACGGCGGGCAGGGCAAAGGGAGGCTCTGAGAGGTGAAGCAATGTCCTCCAGCTGCTCCCGGGCCCAGCGGCTAATCCGCACTGCGAGCAGGTCTGTCCTAGTCCCGATCCCGGGTTTTCTCTGACTCTGGCAGTGGCCTCCGGTCTTCTCTCAATGCAACATTGTCTGACCGAACCCTGCTATCACACCTTTCTAGGCAAGTACCTTCCTTGAACAGTGATTTTTGTCACAATTAATTTGGTGGAGGCTGGAGACAAAACCACTTTTTACATTAAACTGCATGGTTCACGGGTCTCTACCCTGTATCTCTGCCTCCAAACCAGGCTTCCCCAGGTCCCTGGTTAGTTAGATCTGTGATCCTTGTCACTTGATGTGAACTTGAATTGTAAAGGAATCCCTCACTTTCTTGGTAACCATGTACAATCGCTGTACATTTTTGGTCTGCCCCTCTCTTCAATTGTCCTTCTAAAGGGAAATCTTTCTCTCCCTCTCCTTCTGTCTCGATCTCTCTCTTATCTGGGATTTTTGGCTGCTCTTTGATTCTGAGAGAGCACAATAGGAAAAACAAATTTTCCGTTCCTACCAGCCTAAGCTTTCTCTAAACAAGCCATAGGGCACAGCCTTGCTTCCTCGGGCCAGCGTGTATTCGTAGCCCCAGAGAAGCCACCGGACTTTGAATGCTGAGTCCCTGCTGCCCACCCAGCGTCTCTCCCTCCATGCCATCTATGTGAAATAACAGTGCTTCCCCCGCTCCTCATAAAAACTCCACCCAGACACCCTAAAGAAAGAGCCCACAGATGTTCAGGAAAATGCACAATAATCCTTGGCTGATTAATTTAATATCCTTTGGAGACATTCTACAGATCACTGGGCTGCTGTTTTATTCTGGAAGCCATAACCTCCACAATTGTCACTCCTGTAATGTTTCATTTTGATTCATCTCTGGGCAAGGCAGATGATACCCAAACGTATGAACAAAGGGGCTGAAACATATATCATTGCCTCTCTGATAAGAATATCAGTGCCTAGGAAAGAAGCCTTTGGCAGCAAAGTTGAAATGACACATGAAAGGACAAATGATGTGGGGATTTGTAAACCATTTTACATCTTGCCAAATGACTTTGTGTATTTGTGATTTTTTTTAAAGATTGCAACTTTTTAAAATTTCTATTTTATACATTTTCTATGTTATTTACCTAGAAAACAAACCTTCTTACTTTAGTTTTCTGTACAATAAACAAAACAAGCGAAGATACCTACCTAAAATCTGACAAAAGGACACCGATTGTGTCGATTGGTTTTATTGCCACAGTAAGTGTGTCTCTAGCAGGGGTTGGCAAACGTCTCCAATACAAAGCCAAAGAATAAATATTTTAAGCTTTTCAGGCTATATAGTGTCTATTGCAATTAGTCATCTCTGCTGTTGTGATACAAGTGCAGCCACAGACAACATATAAATGAGTGAGCATGGCTGTGTTCCAATAAAACTTTATTTATACAAATAGGCAATGGGCCAGATTTAACCTACAGGCTGTAGTTTGCTGATTCCTAGAATGTAAGCTATATAAGGACAAATGAGCCCTCTAACATATAAAGTTTGCTAATGACTGATGGGAAAAAATAGCTACTATTACTGAGAACTAATTGAGAACTAATTAGGTGCTAGGCATTGTGTTCAGGATATATAAATATAAATGTTATTTAATGAGGTGGATATTACTACCCCATTTCATAGATTGAAAAACTAAAGCCAGAAAGCTCGAGTCACTCAGCCAAGACCACACGGATAAGTAGTAGAATTGTAGGGTCTGCTTTTCCGTTGGTGAGGGTGCTGCGTACTGGGAATAGTGAGCATTTTAGAGCACTGAGCTGGGGTCCATGTCACAGCACTTATGAGATACTAGGGCTCTGGACCCCGGGAATTGTACCCTTAATTTTATATAAAATCCGAGATACTAAGCAATTTTGGGACAGGAAGTATAACCAGTGTTCTTTACGTTTTCCCCCAAGCTGCCCAGTCAGGTGGACAAGAGCATGAGGGTCCAGGCTCAAATCTCAGTCCTGTTCTTCACTAGGTGTGACTGGGCAAGTTGATGGAGATCTCTGCACTTCAGTGTCCTTGTCTGCCAAACAGGAGTAGTGGTATTCCTACCCGGGAGGTTTGCTGTGTGGATTAAAAGAATCAATACGTGTGAATGTTTAAAATGGTGCATGATGAGCTTTGCTATTTTAACACCAAATATAGGTCATCGCCAAAAAAAAAAAAAAAAGAAAAAAAAAAGAAAAGAAAAAAAAGCTGCTTCTACCTGTGGCTGGCTGACAAGACTTGTGATCAGTGGGCAGGCAAAGGAGAGAAGGAAGACAAAAAATGATAGGAACGATGAAGAAAGAAGGTAAGGGTAGTAGGAATATACACGATTGGCACGAGTATTGTTTAGAGTGGAGCTTTTGAAAGTGGCATTTCGTGCCTGTGATCATAACACATGTGGATGGAAGGAAGAAATGAATATGCCCATAACCCATGACCCCACTTACCCCTGGGCAATATTTGGCATATGTCCCCCCCAGGATTTTATATCCGTCGCTCCTACCTGTTCCAGAGATGCTTCGTATGTTTTCTGGCCTTTCCTCTAATGTTGAAAGAATAATCATTTGAGCTCCACTCAAGGTGCATGAAGAAGGGCGGCCCCTTCTTGGGTATTTCCGCCGGGGGGGGGGGAGGAGGCTGTGTCACCCACTCATCCTGGTGGCCCCCCACCCTGAGCCGCCAGCTGCTCTGTGCTCCTCTCAGCATCTCTCGTGAGTGCTCTACTAGGCCTCAGCTGCTCACTTACGCCTGCTTTGCTGCCGTGTGGGGACCGCCCCTCCCGCGATTTCCCCGTGGCCCAGCTACAAGGCAGTTGTGTTTAACAGACCTTATACACCTGGAGGATCACACGAGGGAGGGACACTTCCAACAAGGTACCCTGTGTTGCCAGCTCCAGCATCCCTTAGCCACGTATCCTGCTGGGCGTCTCCTGCCAGACCCTGACTTGCTGCCACTTCCAAGAGGAAGGTGTTAGACTGTGGGCTGGTGAGGACTGGCCAGACGCTGAGCTCTGGGAGCCAGGAACCGTGTTTCCGTGGCCTAATCCTATCTCCCCTTCACCGGGCACAGTGCTCAGAGTGGGGGCCTCAGAACCCCTTGCTATTTAAACACATGCAGGAGCTCTTTAGAGGCTTATATTGCCCTCAGTGAAGGCCGACTTTGGTAATATCAAAAAGAATATTTCTTGCAATTGGATTTGGATTTTTCTGCTGGTTCAGAGCTTCCCCAAGGACAGCGCCCTAGGCACCTGCATCTCTCCGCCACCTAATCCCTGACTAACACACATTTCAGCTTCTATCCTGGAATTCACAAACTGCTGAGGTTCTCAGAATAACATCTTTTGAAGTCCAAAATGTGTTGGCTATATTATTTTAAACAGTCAAGATCATGGTATATCTATTGTTCTGTATCCTATTTGCACTCCTCCTCTGCTCTCAAAGGGAATTGTCGACATGATTTTGAATGATCGTGTGACGTCCCATAGAATGTGGTAGACATACACAACTTGCTTGATCATTCTTCTCTCATTGTGCATTTGGCTCTTATAAATGATATTGCAGTGAACGTTCTTAGATTTAAATCTTTATCCACGGTTTATACTATTTCCTTAACATAGATTTCTGGGAATGAAATGAAGGGATGGAAATATATGAATACTTTTCACAGCCTTTGTGTCTCTTGCCAAAATGCTGTCCGGAAAGATTGTTCCAATTTACATTCTCACCATAAGGTATAAAAGTGCTTATTTCATCAAATCCTCTTTAATATTACCATCATTAAAAAAAACCCTACTAATCTGATAGGTGAAAAATAGATGGTTAGTGTTATTTTACGTGATGCTCCTTTGATTACTGGAAGGTTGAAAGACATTTTTGGAAGCCAGTTAGCAGTCAGAGTTTTCAGTGGTAATAGATGAATAGATATTACAACTACAACTATTAATATGGGTAAGCTTTTTGTACATAATTTCTTTAGGACCAATACCCCTGCTGCTGAACAGAAGGCTATGAGGGTTTATGCAGCCCAGTCTCTGCCATATGTTTGGTGTTTATTATTAAGCCCAACTACTGAGCAAAGAAAGGCATAATTAGCCTTTTTGGGAATTATTTTAAGCCTTCAGCAGTAAAAATCCTGAAGTTGATTTATTTCCCAGAATCTATTTGTATTTGATGCCTTTTTAAGTCGAGTCAGACTAAATGACCAGGCATGGTTTCAACCTTCTGTGAAGGAGTTTCTCGAGTTCTAGGAGATGTTCAAAAATAATCTCCTTAGTGCCTTTGCACATCTCTGAGATACCATCTGAAGACAAAAGATTGAGTCATTTGAAAGGAGAGAGAGCCACTGGGGCGCTAGCAGAGACAGTGCGAGCTGAATTTATCTCAAATTACCGGTGGCTGGGGTTGAGGCGGCGAGCCCTGGCTTGAGAGAGCCATGAGCTCAGCCGAGGGGAACTTGGCCTTTGCTTCTAAGGTGGGAATTAGGAGAAGGCACTCTCTGTAATAAAGACACATGTTCTTTCATGGGACTGGCTTAATCAAGAAAGCTGCTTCTGCCAGTGATTATCTGAGGCCAGACTTGAATCTGTGCTTCCAAAACAAAAGCAAGTTGTCTGATTCTAAAGCCATCCTACACATTATTGTGCTTCCAAAGACTTCATTGTTTTGCAATGATAGGAACGGATTTTTACCCTCAGAGCCCTTGGAAACACATTGTAATTCCCATCCTTACTTTCCACCCAAATTGTCGCCTAGCTGATTTTGCTCATTTGAGCCATTATTCATCGATGGCACATTTGGAAACAAAATCCTGAGGTTGTCACGGGTCTGCACATATTTACAAAGTTCTCAAATGCCAAAATGACAAACACTGTGCAGATGTTCCACAGGACAGTAACCCAGCCTGCCTTTGGCAGTTTCACACGCAAATGACTAAACACGTCAGCTCTGGAAATAGATGCTACAGCGTGAGTTCACGGACTTTTCTTTTCATGAAAAACTTAGGGGCCAAGATTAATTAAAACCAGGAGCCTGTTACTTTTAAAGATAACATGATGATAACAATTCCAATGTGCTTCAATCTTGCAATCGCAGCATGCCGGGGAAGTCAGAAAGTTCGAACACAAAAACTGTTGATGGAAGCCTATAGCCAGAGGCCATGCTGATTTGCATACCCAAGCAACTATTTATTGGGCAGATGTAGCACGTAGCATTTTTTGAATGAACAATTGAATAAATGTACAAACACATGGATGATTGGAAGAGCTCGTCCAGCTTATCACACCGCATATAATAATAAAACGTCAACCTCGACATTTGGGGGGTTTAGGTGCCTAGCCCTGTGTAGAGTGCTCCCCATACCTCGACTCATGCATCCTTTATGATGACACTGTGAAAGCAGGTACTTCCATTTCTGTCTCAGAAATGCAGACTGAGGCTTAGGGAGGAAGATGTGAAATGTCAGGATCAGGATTTGAACCCAATACTTGGGTTCTGCTGGATTCCAAGGCCTGTGTTTTAAACCCACATCTGAGATTGTTGCTTACTCAATAAGAGGTAGTGTTCAACAAAAGGTCAGAATCTTTTCCTGGTCTCAATTATAATTTCTCCAGCCACCGAACCTGATGTACTAGATTGGGAAGGCTCCCGAAAACCATCATTTGGCCCAAGCTCCCTCATTTTGTAGGTGGAGAATCTGAGGTCCTGCCCCACGTCCATGGTCATTTAGCTGACCTGTGCAAGGAAGATGTATGTCTGGAGCAGCTCAGCTGACACTTGATCTGACATTTTCCCCATCGCATCACTTTGAAGATAAGGTCAAAATGGGAACCATGTAAAATAAAAGAATGAATTTAGATCCTTGCATATCTTCGTTAAAAAGTCACTTAAACCAACACCACAGTAGAATCATCCTTGGGCATACAACTCCCACAGTAAAAGTAAACGTTAAGAGGACAGATGTATGAAAAGTACTTCCACTTAAAAACAGCATTAAAATGGCGAGAATATGACAAACTCACTAATTGTGTGGTATTTTAGCAAATATTTGAATATTGGCCTTCTTAAAAAATCAATGTGTGCTGCTCATGGGTTCTTGACAGTGTGAGAAACTGATGATGGCAGGGGTGAGGTTAAGTATGGAAAATATCAGCCACCAGTTCCTGCTGAGTTATCAGTCTGGACTGCGTGAAGGTGTCTCCTTTCCCGTCCTACCTCCACGGCTCGCACTGAGCCCCTTATCATCCTTCCATGGGACCAATGCACCAGCTCCCCATCCCCAAGCTGCTTCCCTCTGGCCCTGCCCCTCACGGTCCTAAATGGTACGTTTGCCTACAGCACACACTGGGCATGTCTGTTCTTCTACAGAAAGTCTTCGTCAGCTCCCCACTGGTCAAAGCTCCTTTGGATGGCCTCCCAGCCTCCTCTCTTTCCTCTAAGCTCCAGAAACACTTCGAATTGGTATAGCCTCCTCATCAAGAAGTGGCCATGCGTGACACTCTTGGGAAGATGAGTCTCTGTACTCCAGAATTACAAATCCTGTCCAAGGGCCGACCAGAAGCTCCAGGCATCTCCCCAGCTCTGTGATGCTATGGTGAGGACAGAGAACATAACTCCCAGCCACCAGAATGCTTATGGAAAAGGCACGCTAGCTGTAAGGAAAACTAGGAACGTTTCTCAAGAAGGACTAAAACACAGAGCATATTCTTAATGCCGAGCCAAGTTCCTGTGCCGCCGTTGTCTGTCTGTCTGCATCTGTCCACTGGTACGAGCAACATGGCAAAGGACACAAGGCAGGTTCTTGAGGAACAGTGGAGTCAACTGTGGTGGTTATTAATTTTGCCTGTTTAGAAAGCTCTCCCACCTAGGGCTGCCAGACTAAATACAGGAGGAACTGTTATTTGCTAAGTCTGGCAACCGTACTCCCCACCCACCCCATTTTTTGGTTAATAGATGCCATCTCCCCGGCCACAGAAGTAAATATGTGCCTATTCCCATTCCAGCAGAGGCTGGCCCAAGTCATGTGCACATAAACCAATTAGGGACAGAGGCATTTCTTGGGGTGGAAATATGTCCTTTGGCTATGATTGCTAACCTGGGGTTTCCATGCCACCCCCCCCCCATTACAAAATAATGAGTCTAAAAAAACAAAGAGAAGCAGACTTGAGCAGTGAACCAAATGGACACAGAACACGGGTCTTTGAGTCCTTAGTTTCTAAGACCCTGGTTCCTGCAGTTTTATCTTCATCGCTGCGCGCCCCCCCATTCCAGGCATAGAAACGGGTAAATACTTTTTTTACCCCATTAACCTAACCTGATTTGGGTTTCTATTACTGTCCTGAAAGAGCCCCTGACTCATATAGAGGGAATTCTATTTCTGGGCTTTATCATTCCCATAAGTAACACATGCAAGATCTAGAAGGGCACGCAGGATACAGGGGCACGATGCCATGAGCAGAGTTCGCCTAATGAAAGTGCTAATTCACCTTGTAAGTGGACCTAATAATATGCACTTGTAAGATTTTGGAAGCATTTGTGGCAAAAACTGAATCCCAGACTCCTTTGGGTTTTGGGATCATCTTCTTTCCCTTTTTTTACCTCATAAAATCAAAGACCTCATTTTACAGATGAAAAATCTTCAGCTACGTGAGATTGAACAACTTATCTTAGACCGAATGATGAAAACCCAGGTTTAAAATAAATCATTGTGTATTGAGGTTTTGGCTGCCAATTTTAATATGAGCCTAAGATAGTAAAAAATAAGAAAAGCCACTCGTACGTCTAAAACTCTAATGTAGGAGCACCTGGGTGGCTCAGTGGTTGAGCATCTGCCTTTGGCTCAGGTCATGATCCCGGGGTCCTGGGATCGAGTCCCGCATCGGGCTCCCTGCATGGAGACTGCTTCTCCCTCTGCCTGTGTCTCTGCCTCTCTCTCTGTGTCTCTCATGAATAAATAAATAAAATCTTTAAAAAATTAAAATAAATTTTAAAAAATTAAATAAATCCCTAATGTAGTCAACAAGAAAATGTAAATGCCTATACTTTTGTGATTATTGACTGCAGCTAATCACATACGGGAAGGATTGATTGTCGGTTACTGAGTCTTCGGGCAGTTGTGTCTGCGATCAGCCTCTTTCTTCTGCTATTAGATCCTACTGCTCTGGCAGCTGGGCTGGGCGTGCGACGTAGGTCTCCTCAGTCCTAACGCAGAACTCCATCCTCCGGGTCTGGGGATGGGTCATTGCCTGAGAAAGAAGTGACCAGTGACTAAAGAGCAGGATAATTAGACGCTTACCCCGAGCTGTTTTTTATTAGATCTGATGGGGAACACATCCCCTCTCTGGTTGTTGAACTGGCAGAATGTGTCTGGAATGCTCTGCACCCATTTCTCCTACCATATGGAAAAAATATGTTTGCATTTAGAGAAAAGAACCAATACAAAGAAAGAAGCAGAAACAAGTCGTAGAATTGGGGTTTATGACTTTCAAATCCCCAGATCCACCCATTTCTGAGGACCGACCCATCCCTGCCCTTTCTTGCTTTATGAGAACCAAAAAAATTGTCTTGTCTTACCAACGTTATTTTGACAGAAATTGCTGACACTTGAAACTAAAAGAGTAGTTTTATATCATGTATGACACAATTTTCCTTTGTTGGCATTGATTACTTAAAGTTGCCTGCTTGTAATTTTCTAAGGTAATAACAATCTGGTAGGAAGTAATGGAAAATCTAAGGGTGGGTTTAAATTCCACATGCATTTGGGGGCAAAAAAAAAAAAAAGAAATTTTAACTTTAGATTTTAAGGTAAAAAAATCCTTTAAGATAGAAGAAAATATTAGAAATTTTAGAATCTGTCTTAGGGTAGGGGAGGCCTTTACAAGCCAATCTACGACCTTGTAACTGGGATGCTTAAGTGACTCAGTGGTTGAGCATCTGCCTTTGGCTCAGGGCGTGATCCCCGGGTCCCAGGATTGAGTCCCTCATGGGGTCTCCCCTCAGGGAGCCTGCTTTTCCTCTGCCTGTGTCTCTGCCTCTCTCTCTGTGTCTCTCATGAATAAATAAATAAAATCTTTTAAAAAATAAAAATACAACAAAACCTCGTAACCATAAAGGAAAATATCGACAGATCTGACTGGGGAAATATTTAAATCATTGGAATATAAAAGTTGCTACCCACAAAAATAAAAGACAAATGACCTAATGGAGACTGTGTTTGCAAAATACATAACATATAATGAGTTACTGTCCATAGTACATAAAAAGTTCCTACAAGTCAGTAAGTGAACATAACCCAAGAGGAGAATAGACAACAGTTACAAAAAGGCATTCCCAGAAGAAAGTAGAGTAATGGCTGATTTCAACCTACCCGTGCAAGGAATACGGACAGGACATGTAAAATAAAACTGAAGAAAAATCAGAGACAACAGTGTTTCTGGGCACCTGGGTGGCTCAGTCAGTTGGGCATCTGACTCTTGGTTTCAGCTCAGGTCGTGAGCTCAGGGTCTTGAGATCAAGCCCTGCATCTGCTTAAGACTCTCTCTCCTTCTCCTTCTGCCTCTCACCACCCTCTCAAATAAATAAATAAATTTTCAAGAAAGAGAACAAAAATGAGAGAAAGAAAGAAAGAAAGAAAGAAAAGAAAAGAAGAAAGAAAGAAAGAAAGAAAGAAAGAAAGAAAGAAAGAAAGAAAGGTAGGTCACAGCATTTCCTTTAAGAAAAACCCTGTACCCCTGCTCTCTTGCTGGTGTGCAGATTCATTTTTATTTTTCCATTTCGGGTCTAAGTAGAATCCACTGAGGAGGTCCCCTTTGTACCATCAGTATACTTTGTGCATGCAGCACTTAGGACCTGCAGCCACTGCATTCAGTGTTTGCGTGAGGGTTTGCTTTCCCTCTCTGACCAAGGGCTGCATCTGTCACTTTGTCTTAGTGACTAAGCCTTTTAATCTCTTTGAATTCCTGATACCTCCCCTAATATGCATCCATAGACTAGACGCTCCACAAATGTAAATGAATAAATATAATTTTGCAAATTAATAAATAACAAATAAATGTTGGGTTTCATGGCCACTGTTAGATTCAATACCACGTTCGATAGGAAAGTGCCTAACTTTCGATTTCATTTTGACTGTAGATATTAACACATCTTATTTTACTCATACAAGAAAGGGGGAAAAAGTAACAGGGAAATTTCTCTATTTGATCAATTCTAATTCCCCAATTTGGAGCATCATTGCTGTGCATTTGTCAACTGGATTTTTATTCCTGAGGGTGGGCCTGTACGTTTCGGTCAACAAATGATTCAACTGTCATTTGAGGAAGACCTAGCCATCCTGGTGTTGAATGAAAACATTCTCTTATCATTTCAGAAGATCGAGGAAGCACCAGCAAGAAGAGTGTCAGTGGCTTAGGAGGTCATCCAGCATCTCTAACACTCTTGATGCCTGGAGGATACTGTGTGGAGAGAACACAGCCCTCAGCAGTTATGAGTCAAAAACCAATTCAGGGAGTCAGACTCAGAATGTGAAGTTTAGAAATACCTCAGCCAATTTTCCCACTCATATTTTTTTGTACATGCACAAGTGCTATATGATAAAACCAATGCCTCTGTCTAAAAAGACTGTCTTGATGTAAATAAACGTAAAATAAAAATTCTAAGTAATGAAAAAGCAAAAACTTTCATTTTATTTCATCATAGTTGCATAGTTGAACCAGCAGTGTTGGGTTTTCTTTCCTTTTGTAGCGGTTTATACCACAATGGTACATTTGCAGTCACTGACATTAGATTTGAGGAGGTATGGTAGGAATAATGCCTAACATACATCTAGGCCTGTTTTTCCAAGTCACTTATCCGAGACACTTTATGTCTACTATCTCATTTAATTGTTATACCAACTCTAAAGGCAGACTATGATTATCTTGATTTTATAGCTAATGAAATTGACACTTAGAGAGATTAATTACCAGCAGAACTAGAATGCTTGCAATAATTGGAGGCTGTGCTGCTAATCACCATATGCAGGAAATGCAGGAAGAAGCAGCAGAGATTTCTTAGGACACATACATTTTTGCAGAGCCTTGGATTGGGGGAAGATTTTCTTGCAGACACAAGGATATATTTTAGTGTCTCTCCTGTTAAGATTATGATAAAATCCAATTAAATAAGTATGAGTGTGTACTCACGTTTCTAAATAATAAATATGAATGTGTCTTGTAAACATGACATGTCAAATGTAAATATTTGTTGTAGACGGAAGGCATGTTTGCAGACCTGTGTATGCGCCAACCAGCACAAGTGTGACAGCCCCCCCCCATGTGACAGATCCAGTCAAGTCTTGTCCCTATGAAGGTGACAGAGCACAGCTCACTCTCCTTCCATCACGGAGCACCTAGACACCAGCTGCTCTCTGACATTTCAATGGCAATTCTACTATATTTTAAGATCGACACTTACAGTAAGAGTTCCCAGAATTGGTTCAGTAGTAAATAAGTCAACCTGGAGGAGCCTCCTAATAATAAGTAGAAAGTAGAAAGTAGAAAGTCAAGTTAAAAAATGCTGCAAATGAGAATCGGTTATTGACCTTGTGTAAATATAAACCATCTGGAATGAATCAGCAACCTTAGCTAGAAGTGAATTAACTCTTAAGACTTCTCTCCAACCGTCTAGGAGACAGTCTGTATTAAACCCTGACTTGACCTTATTAGAAAATCATTTGGAAAACTGCTTTAGTAGCTACAGAAAATCTTCCCAGCTGGTACAAGTCAATACAGAAATGATTTTTAAGACTTCTCATAGGTGTCAGGAAAAGCTGTTTGCTTAAACTCTGACTCACATAGTTTTCTATTTATGAACATCTTCATCACTGGAACTGATAATAGAATGACAGCTTTGTCTGAATGTTAATTAGCTTGGGGATGAACACACATCTATGTAAAGGTATTACCCGTCGCGGTTAAAAAGCATATTGCTTCCTTCCCATTGCATCCAGGCTGCATCCCCTCCAACCATTTTGAGGTTAAAAATACAAGTTTGTATTTTTTTTTTCTCTTCACATAATTTTCCTGCTGGTGGGTCGCCAGTGTCAGGAGCAACCGTCCTCGAGCTCTGAAGGTACAGTAAGATTAGTGGTTGTAACTCGGAGGCAGGGTTTTAGTACTTTCTATTTCAAATTCTGTCAACACTTAACCATTTGTGTCACCTAGAGGTGGAGATTTATCATTCCTGCTGTTCCGGGGAGAAATGTGAGGTCTTGGCCATGGGCCTTTGGAAACAAGGGGCAGTGCGTTTTTTGCATCAGGGGGCACGGAGGGGCATTGCTCCGGTACTTTCCTGTGCATTTGAACTTTGCCAACAGTACACTAGAGGTGGGTTTGAGGTGGTGTTTCTGTTTCCTGGCACTTATCTCCTGCTCCCCCAACCCTCCTGCCTTACTCTGTTCTCTTGTTTCTATCAAGGAGGAATTTTTCTCAACTCCTTTTTGTAAATACAAATCTGGGCTCCTTACCAGGGTGTCAAACAGCCAGAGAATTTAATCTAGAACAGGTTTAGGTATAAGCCTATTAAGTGGTCTTCTGTGTCCTTTGAAATTCTGATTAGCCTGGGAGCTGGCCTTGTTGAAAGCCACAGTCTTGCATGGAAGGAATTATGCTCCTAGCTACAGTTGGCCAGTAGGATGGTGTTTTTGTTGTTGGTTTTGGAGTGTTTTGTTTTGTTTTGTTGAGCCCTACCCAGGATCCTTTCTCTTCACTCTCTATTCTTCCCTATTTAAGAGTTTTTAACCTTGTGTGAGAAAGGTTCAGTGAGTAAACATGAGAGTAAATCTATCAGTTCTGTATCAGACCACAAAGTCTTCTCACTGGATTACTGTGTGTCATAATACTTCAGAGTTAGGAACTATGTCTTGTTGATGGCCAAATCCCTACTTCCTAGAACTGCAGCCGGCACATTGCGGGCATTTAATAAATATCCGCTGAACGAACGAAAGACTCACTGATGGTTTGGCTAAACTTGAGACCAACATTGCAAGCTGAAGATGATCACTTATTTTCTTTTTTATGATCAAGTTTGAACAGCAGAGGCTAACCTAAATGTCTTTCCATCAAAGTGCTAGAAAGCTATTTCATTATTGTAAGCAGACAGGTCCATCTTTGTGGGAATATCATCTCCAGGTTTGGTGAGGCTGAACTACATGATAAAGGCAAATGGTCCACCTCTGAATCCATCTTCCTGGTACTTCTACATGGACCAGAGGATTTTTGCATTGTCGCAGGGCTCTACTATTTCATTAATTCAAAGGAGGAGACACCAAGAATCCTTTGTTTTCTATGGATGATCCCCATTACCACGTCTGCTGCTCCCAGTTAGACTCCTAATGTTCCTGCTGCACTCTTTCCACTACGGCTTCAGAATCCAACAGTTAGCAATTGCGCAGCATTTGCTTCTGTGCTGGCTCACACAGGTCTTCCAAACAACAAAGAGGCTCCAGACTAAGGGAGTAAACTAGAACTTGTGTCGACAAAGGCAATTTGGAAGGAAGGGTGACAAGCTGGATCCTTTCCACTTTTTATTATAATCTTCCCTCATTTTTAGTTTCCTCTCCATCTTTTACTTGTTTCCATTTATTCCTTTTCTTGCTTTTGCCATTTTTATCATTGTTTCTACTTCTTCTTCTTCTTCTTCTTCTTCTATGCCATTCTTTTTTTTTAAATTTTTTTATTATTTATTTTTATGATAGGCACACAGTGAGAGAGAGGCAGAGACACAGGCAGAGGGAGAAGCAGGCTCCATGCACCGGGAGCCCGACGTGGGATTCGATCCTGGGTCTCCAGGATCGCGCCCTGGGCCAAAGGCAGGCACTAAACCGCTGCGCCACCCAGGGATCCCCTTCTATGTCATTCTAAAGAACTTTATTAACTTTGTCTGGATAATTCTTCAGCCAGTGCTGTTTATCTTTCTTTTTCTATAAAGGCCTTAAAAAATTATTTCCTTTCCTGAATATCATGTTCAAATCATTTTTGATCAAATCATTATTTAGACATTTATCCTTTCCTTCTGCCTCTTTAAAAATCAATCAAATATATATCTAACAACCTATCAGAGCCTCTGATTGGCATGAAATAGTGAATATTAATGTTGATACTCTATCCAAAGTCAAGAAACTTGAAAGTTGATCTTTTAGGTCACTTATGAAGCCTGAATCTAGGTGATCTTGCTGACTACTCAGGCAATGACAAAGTGTTTTTAGTTAAATTTATCTTTTACCTTGTACAGAATGAACACAAAGAAAAAGAACCAATGGCTTATAAAACAAGATGGTCATGACTGAATAATTAAAGAAAATAAAACATAGATTTATATTACTATATTGAAATTATTTCGCAAAATTAACTCATTTTATTGCAAATGTGATGCTGCCTGGTAGTCTTACATCTTCGTTGCTAACACAGGGATGATGGCATTTCCCCTCAGGGAATCAAAAATGAACAAACAAAAATGCACTAATAATTTGTGCTATAGGAAAGAAAAATTATCCTCTAGGAGTGTTATTAGTAACCTTTAGAAGCTTGTAGACACTGAGTTAGTAACAACTTGAGGACTTGAGGACTTTTTCCTTTTATAATCTTAAGTTGATGTGTTGCAACGTTTGTTATAGGTCCAAAATCATTGGAGGGCTTTCCTGAATTCAGTTACAGGGCTAGAATGTATTTCTGAGCAATTAAAAACATTCATTTATATAAAATATAATAAACTTTTAGATGCAGACAATGTTTATTAAATACAGGAGGAGAATGTTCTTTTCGTGTCTTTTACGTTTTGCTAGCTACATCCCTGAGAGGCTAAGTGACCTTATAGAATGCCTTACATTTTCCACCAAATTTAGCAATTACTAGATGAATAATTCTTATCTATCTTGCACAAATGCGGAAGGAAATTACGTTCATTAAGTAATTCCAAACAGAACTATATTAATTGAATAGATCTGTTGTTGCAGCTTATTTAAATCCAAAGGATAGTGGTAGGCAAGGCACTGGATATAACCCAACAAGTTCTATTCATCCGTTACATTAGTTTGACTCTTTAAGACTGGGAGAAAAAGACAGACACCAATTACTCTCAGTAATGAGGATTCATGGTACAGATACAAGGAAATAACTATCTTTTTAGGCAGCCTGATACTCCTGGCTCCAGACCTTCTGAAAGGGAAAAAGACACCACACAAAAGGAGACCCTCCATTTGGAATACAGCCTAGCCATGTGACCTACATCATAATTTGCATCTTCATTCCCCTAAAGTAAAGGTGCTTTGCCCCCCTCCCACGTGGAATATCCCTTTGGACCAACTTTCAGGTCAAGCTGTCTCAGAGACAGAATGGCAGAGGGTAGAATGGCAGAGAACTGGTTTCACCCAACATAGATGATGCTGGATAGGGGAGCTTAATGCAGACGAATATTTCTTGATTCTGTTTTTGTTTTTTTTTTTTTCCTTAGCAAGAAAGAGTGCTAACAAATGATCACTTGGAAACTTCATGGCTTATTCAATACAAGCGTGGGCTGCAAGGAGGCTAGATAATTTCCCTCAATTATCTGGATGAATCAGGCAAAGTTGTTGGTACTTGACCTCCAAAATGAAGATAATTAGAGCTTAACGGACTGCTTCAGAAGGACAAAAAGTCTTGGATTTTTATTTTCAAAATGATTACCAATAGACTTATGTATCATGTGTGAATTGTAAATGCAGCCTGAAGTAGGGCTCCCTTAGTAAACACCAAAACAGCTTATAGGAATATACTTTCCATCTCAGTCGCCCTCAGGTTTCTTACCCGTAAAATGGGGGACAACAGCAGTAGCTACTGGGGAGGTGGTTGTGAAGAGAAAATGAGCTCATACACATACTGCTCTCAGAACAGCTCCCGGTGTGCTCAGCACTTCCTATATGCCAGGCATTGCACGGTTACTAATAATCGCAAAAATGAAACAAACAACATCATATGCCCAACAGAGGAAAACAAAGATCTCCGAAGAAGGTAGGAATCCTCGATCTGCTTTGTTAAGATTCAGTTTTTTTAAAGACAGAGACGGGAAGGCAGGCTAAAGCTCCGCTACTCGCAGTGTGTGGTCCTATACCAGCGGCAGCTGCCTTAGGCGGGCGCTCACCTGGGAGGCAGGACGTCGGGGGCGCCCGGGGCGCCCGGGGTGAAGCATCGGCTCTTGCTCTCAGCCCAGCTCAGGTCTGCAAAACTGCTGCTTCCCTCCCCTCCTCCTTCGCCCCTCCCCCGGCTGCTGTGCACACACAGTCTCTTTCTGTCTCAAATAAGTAAATACTTTTTAAAAAAAACCCAACAAACCAAAATGCAGGATCTCAGGCCCGGGCTCGGTCTCCAGGTTCCACGGCGAATCCTATTACGTTAGACGTGGGAGGCGCTCACGTCCCCGCACCGTCTTGCGCACATTTTGCAAAAAGGGACAGAGAAGCCCGGCCCGGGTGGAGGCCGCAGCGTCCAGGCCCTGCCCGGCTGCCCAGGTGCGGCCCGCGTCCCCCGGTCCCGGCCTCTCCGGCTCCGAAGCTCTTCCTTCCGTCCCCGGGGTCAGGGCGGTCAGGGTCCCCAGGCTTCTCGGGAGACGCGCAGGGGTGCGCGCTGCCGCCCGGAGCCCAGCCGTCTGCTGCTGCTCACACCCCCCGCCTGGTCGCCGCGCCCGCCTCCCCTGCAGGTGCGGGTGACCTCCGCCTCGGGCCCCGCCTCCCCCTGCAGGTGCAGGTGACCTCCGCCTCGGGCCCCGCCTCCCCCTGCAGGTGCGGGTGACCTCCACCTCGGGCCCGCCTCCCCCTGCAGGTGCGGGTGACCTCCGCCAGCAGCTCCCCGCCTCCCCCTGCAGGTGCAGGTGACCTCCGCCTCGGGCCCCGCCTCCCCCTGCAGGTGCGGGTGACCTCCACCTCGGGCCCGCCTCCCCCTGCAGGTGCGGGTGACCTCCGCCAGCAGCTCCCCGCCTCCCCATGCAGGTGCGGGTGACCTCCGCCTCGGGCCCCGCCTCCCCCTGCAGGTGCGGGTGACCTCCGCCAGCAGCTCCCCGCCTCCCCATGCAGGTGCGGGTGACCTCCACCTCGGGCCCGCTTCCCCCTGCAGGTGCGGGTGACCTCCGCCAGCAGCTCCCCGCCTCCCCCTGCAGGTGCAGGTGACCTCCGCCTCGGGCCCCGCCTCCCCCTGCAGGTGCTGGTGACCTCCGCCAGCAGCTCCCCGCCTCCCCCTGCAGTGCGGGGTGGGCGGCGCGGACTCCGGCCGGGGCGCTGCAGTGCGTGTGGGGTGGCGGCGGCAGCAGCTCCTGCTCCGAGGAAATTCGGGTGGAGGGAATCAGGTGACGATGGGACACGCTCGGCTCACACGCGCGCACCCCCCGCTCCCTGCATGCACCCCTGCACACGTGCGTAGCCCCCATAAACATATTCACCCCCCACACCGCACATACTCCCGCCACATCCGGAACCCACACCACACATGCACGTACGACGCACACACACCCCACACACCCCACACACCCCACACACGCACACTCGCACGCTCCTCTCCCGAGGACAAACATCAATTCTCAGAGAAAGTACGACCTGAATCCGTGTTTTCCGGGGGCGCCTGGCGGCCCAGCGGTGGAGCCGCGGCCTTGGGTCCCGGGTTCGAGTCCTCGCGGGGCCCCCTGCATGGAGCCTGCTTCTCCCTCTGCCTGTGTCTCTGCCTCTCTCTGTGTGTCTCATGAATGAATAAATAAAATCTTTAAAAAAATCGGTTAGTGTTTTCTGAACTGTCATCAATGAGCATATTCTCAAGTGTCCATGAGGACATTTTCAAAACAAAAGGGAACTTAGTTTAGAAAAACTGGTGTGAACCACAGGAAGACGCAGAGCTCTCTCCCTAATTGCCCCGTAATTGCTCAAACCTTCCTGTCCCACAATAGGGATATTTTATATGTGTCACAGCCTCATCCCCGCCTCATAATCCAAGGTGACACCCATCTCCTCATGGCTGCTTCCCTGAGCACCCCACTCTGGGTGAGGAGGCGCTTAATCTCCCCTTCCTCTTGGTCTCTGCGTCTCCATCTCTCTGTGAACCCACCTGTCTGGAGGGACGGGAGGGCTGCGGCCTGGGGGCCCCGGTGCAGCAGTGGTCTGGGGTCTTGCTCTCCTTGGAGGCCACTGGCGTCACATTGGGCCCCTTTCTTGTCTGGGGTTGAGTTGACTGAAGCATTGACGGGTCCCTGAGGAATTCAGATGGAGCGCAGGGAAAACTCTTCTTTCTACAGTACCAGGCTTGAGATGTTTGCTGACATTTTCCCAAATTCTAAAAGAAAACCATCTTTTAGAGTGTGTGATGTAGCAAAAGAAATACAGAATGGATGTGCCTGAGACCTGGCAATGCACCTCCTTTCTCAGCCTTGAGCCCCTTAGCTATAAAATGAGTTAAAATCCTTCACAGTGCTGAAAAAACAGCATGTTGTGCTTAAATATATAGTATATGATTTATTTTATGTTTTTTTCATACTACTTATTTTTTAAAATTTATACTCTACCTGTCTCAGAATGGATTTAAGGGGCTTTACAAAGATCCATAAAAAATAGCGAAATAGCATAAATTAGAAATATGTGAAGAACAAAAGGCAAAAGCAAAGAGAGGAACACAAAACGAAGCCAGGCTGTGGCTACCACGTTCAGGCGTCCGTTAAGGCCTTGCCCTCTTGCTTCAGGAAAATGCTGCAGATTGTTTTCACACCCAGGCAAGGCGTGTGGAAGGTAAGGGACATAACTCCCTATAGGCCTGGCAGCCAGTGATAGCATCTGCACAAGCGTGCGAGATCTTCTGTTTCTAAGGGTCACTGACCTGCCAAAAATTTCATCAAGGACTTCGTATGAGTCAAAGACTTCTTATTAGTGGGGAGTGATAGATGCAATAGTTCTTTATATTTCTTTTTCATTTAAGAGAAGGCATCTTCTACACGAGAATATTCAATAAATTAGTCCACACAGGAATTCCAGTTCCATCGCACGGTCAGTGAAAAGGGGACAGCATCCGGGGGCCGGAACACACTGTCGCAGAGAGAAGGGACACTCGGCCACTGCTCTGAGGAGCTAGGAGGCTCGGGGTCTTGGGTTCAAAATGACTGAATGGGCGGGCTGATTTTAAAATAAGGCAACCGGATGTTAAAATCTGATTTTAGAACAAGGGCTCACGAGACAGGTCAAAAAGTGATGTCCGGAAAGGCTTTTGATGTTTGCCGCCGGTTCTGCTGCTGCGGAGGGTGGAAATACCCTTACTCTACGGACAAAGAACTAAGACCACAGACATCACACAGAAATAAGGTTCTTATCTCTCTTGCCTCATCCTTTGCTAGCCTCCAGGCTCCTAGACACACCCTCAACTATATTCTCACACACGTGCACACACTCACGTACACACTTATCCACCCGCACACATACACAGTCATATGTACACACACTGAGCCTTTGCAGAGTGCACAGGCCATGCTCCCACTCACGTCCACTTTCAAGCATACGCTGAACCCCTCTTTGCAAGAGTTTTCTCCCTTTCTCTATCTCCACTACCCTCACTTTTCCCAGCAAACCCCCCTTGTCGCTTAGGATCCACCCCAAGGGCCACTTCCTCCCAGAAGCTTTCTTTCTGAATCCCAGAGAGATTCGAAAAGTCTCCTGTGTCAGAGCACATCAGCCCGGGCCCTGCAGACGCCCCTCGGGCCACCTGTACATGCAAGTACACGGAGTGAGCCCAACCCAGAGAAAGGCCCAGAGATGCAAAAACTCAGATGGATAGCAACAGATGGGATATTTATTTATTTTAAATGATTTTTGCTGGGAGAGCCACATGAGATGTATATCTTATTTCCAGAGAAGTCTTGGGGAAACAGCTGTCACGCGGCTTCATTCCAGAACTCTTTAGGACGGTGCAAGCACTCTAACGCAGGACAGACGCAGCCTAAACAGCAGGCCACAGTAGAAAGCCGTCTCAACCGCAGCTCATTTTACCCTGTAACTTCTTCTGAACACGAGGGGAAATGTTCCCTACAATAAAACAGTGCAGTGACCTTTGGGTATTAAATCAGGTTTCATGCTCCAGGACTATGATCAAAATATCCTCATGCTATTTTTTTTTTTTTTCCTTTCTGAATGGCACCAAAGTGCTTTAAGAAAATTTACGGGATCCTTGAAAAACTAATGAACCCTCATAGCCTCGGGTAAGTTGCTGCGAAATTTAATTTCTGCTAACCTACCTGAGATTGCAAATGGCAAAATAAATGCATGGTTCTTACCTGTCTGCTGCATTTCTGTTTTTCTCTCCTGACCCACACTCTAGAGTGTGTCATACTCTTGCACAAGGCTCAGGGATGCCCAGCGTCTTATGGTGACTCCCGGCACCTGTGACATTGACTTTTGTCCATCTCGGCTCACGGGAAGAGAGAGTCATGGTTCACCCTTTGCAAGCCCATTCATCTTGTTAAGAAGTTCATTTAATAACATTTTTTTCTCAACTGGAATGAAAATCAACTTGTTTCTGAGAGTTTGACCATTGGGGGAAAAAAAGATACTTAGGATTATATAGAACATTTTGGAAGCATTGCGTCTGTACATTTAAGCATTTATTGCAATTTATGTATGTATGTATTTATTTATATTTTTGCTGCCTATAATCTAGTTCTCCCTTTTTTGACAACAGCACCCTGATGTCCTTTTGGTGAGTTACCCTTCTTCCCTGTATGGGCCCTTGGTAGCACCATCAATCAAGGCATGCTGCCCTCCCTTAGCCAAAGGACAGCTCCTTGAGATAGGTGAGGCCAATTTTGAGTTAAAGGATAGAAGAACAAAATAGTTGGCACTGACCCATTGCCAGGCTGGGACCCTGATGAATTAAGCTACAATTTGGGGCTCTACGTTAGTTCCTGTTACTTCATCCTCCAGAACTACCTTGATTGCTGTTCCCTTCCCAGTTTATTTTGTCAGTCTTCCCATCAATTCTGTGAGCAACTGATATACCTTTAATATATATATATATACACACATATATATTTCTGCTTAATAAGCCAGAGTAGGTTTCTGGAGCTTGGAACCAAAGAATCTTTATTACGAAAGAATTTGCAACCAGATAGGATATTGAAGACAAAGATAAGAAATGTTACAAAAAAATTAAAAGAGAGAGAGAGAGAGACGATAGCTCAGTGTATTAACAGGGAACAGTGGAAGGATAGCAGCTAGCACCATGGCCAAAATCATGCCACAGGCCCAGTCTGGGGAGAGGACCCCGCTTTAGCCGAGTGCTGTCGCACGCCCTGGCTCCTGGATGCTACTGCTGCCATCGTGGCCACCGCTGTTTCTGAATAATCCACATGGTTGCTGCCCTCTGTACCGAATGGAACTCTGCATGGACCAGAGTCCGAGATCCGGGGGCTACATGTACTTGACAGTTCGGGGTCACATGTTCACGCTGCAGCTATCTGGGGTGGGGGGGGTCTCTGCCTCCGAGCAGCTCCAGTGGAAGCGTGAACTCGATGGCGTAGAGCTCTGCATATTTGGCAAGGAGATAGGAGGTTTTGCTGCAGGGGCAGCTCACATCTTCAATTTTCAGGAAACTTAGTTGGGTGGAGTCAGAAATAAGTCAAAAGTAAGGCATTCCAGAAAAATTGCAGCAATGTAATTGATGGTAGAATTTCAAATTAATGAACTTCATCAGACAGTCAAAACTAGACCTGGATGGAACATATAGAATGAAAACGAAAATGATTGATTAATAAATACAGGACTCATAAATTTATTTCCACATTAGAAGCCCTGAAACAAAGGCATCCAGCTAAGCTACACCTGCATTCCTGACCCACAGAAACTGTGAGATGATAAATGTTTGCTGTTTCAACAAGCTAAGTTTTAGAGTAATTTGTTACATATCATTTGGTAACTAATATACACCCCAATTAAAAGGCAGAGATATTTAAATGGAATAAAAAACAAGACTCAACTAGATGCGGCCCACAAGAAACATACTTCTATAAAGACACAAGTTAAAAGTAAAAGTATGGAAAAATCTGTCAGGTTATCATTAATCAAAAGACAGCTTGAGTGGCTCTATTAGTAACAGATAGAATAGATTTCAGAGCAAACTATTACCAGGGAAAAAGAGAATCGTATCATAATGATGATGGAGTCAATTCATCAAGAAGACATAATATTCCTGTTTATGTACCTAATAAGAGAGCTTCAAATATACAAAGCAAAAATTGATAAATTACAAAGAGAACTAGATACATCACAATTATACTGAGGCATTAACACCCCTTTGTTGAATAGAACAAATAGAAAATAAATAAGGTTATAGAAGACTTGAACAATACTCTCAACAGATTGATCTAATTGATCTATGGAAAACTCCACCCCCAAGAACCAAATATACGTGCTTCTCCAGAACATCTACCAACACATTCTGAACCATAAAATAAGTCTCAGTAGCTTTGAAAAGATTTAATTCATACAAAGTATCTTGTATACAGTCAAGTCAATAACAAAAAGTGAGCCAAAAAATCACCAAATATTGGCTACTAAATAACACAGTATTAAAAACAAACAAATTCACAGGACAAAAAAGAAATCAAAAGGGAAATAATATATTTTGAACTGAATGAAAATGAAACCGCAATGTGTCAAAATTTGTGAGGTGTAGTTAAGGAAGTGCTTGGAGGGAAATTTATAGCTTTAAAGGTGATATTAAAGAAAAGAAGGAAGGTTTCAAATCAATGATCTCAGCTTCCACACTAAGAAACTAGAAAAACAAGAGCAGAAATGAAAAAGTAGTATATAAAAGAGTATTTAGAAATGAGTAAGTAGTAAACATTAGAAAAAAGAAATAATTAAGATTAGAGCAGAAGTCAATGAAATAACAAATGGAAAAACAATAAAGCAAATGAAGGAACCAAAAATTTATTCTTTGATAAAAGCGATAATATTGACAGTCTAACTAAACTAATATAGAAAAAAGACAGAAGGCACAAATTACAAAATTATCCTATGTCTATTAGAGAAGTAAATTTTTTTAATACAGAAATTTTAATGCTCACAAAGAAAACCAAGCCCAGTTGGCTTTCTGGCAAATTCTACCAAACATTTAGGGAAGAAATAATGTCAATTCGATGTAAAGTCTCTCAGAAAATTGAAAAGAGAGAAATACTTTTTAACTCATTCTATGAGGCCAGAATTATTTCGATACCAAAATCAGGCAGAGATATTACATGAAAACTATAAACTGAATCCCATATGAACATGGGCATAAAGATTTTTAACAAATTTTAGCAATTTGAGTTCAACAATTTGAGTTCAAAGTAATGCAGCATGGCCGAGCGTGACTTATCTGAAAAATGCAGGGTTGATTTAAACTTTGACAATCATTCAATGTATTTCACCGTATTAACAGATTAAAGAAAAAAAAGTATGATTATTTCACTCGGTGAAGAAAAATCATTTGTGAAATCCCAATCTATCCTGATAAAAACTCTGTGGAGCATACTAGGAATTGAGGGAATCCACCAAAAAAAGAAAAAAAAAATACAACTAGCATCATACTTAGTGGTGAGGACTAAATGTTTTCCCCCAAGATTAGGAACAAGGTAAGAACATTTCCTCTCATCACTTCCACTCAACGCTGTTCTAGAAGTTCTAGCCAAGCCAAGCAGCAGAGCAAAAAATAGAAGGTATCCATACTAACATGGAAGAGGTAAAATGGTCTGAAGTC
The DNA here is from genome assembly GCF_053574225.1 of Canis aureus. Taxonomy (NCBI): domain Eukaryota; kingdom Metazoa; phylum Chordata; class Mammalia; order Carnivora; family Canidae; genus Canis; species Canis aureus. Next base: position 21,744,275 of record NC_135646.1, on the reverse strand, counting down.
TCAGAAGACTATGATGGTCTTCAGAGAAAATCTGAAAGAATCTACAAAAAAGGCATTAGAGCTACTGAGTTCCAGGATGTAAGGGCAACATACAAAATCAGCTGTCCTTTTCTATATTAGCCGTGAACAACTGGATACTGAATTTTAAAAAAAACTATCAGTTATCAAAAAATATGGCTTTGGCTTTGGGATAAACCTCACAGAAAGATGTGTAATATCTGTTAATAATTCTAAGAAAAAGCAAAAAAGATGTTAATTAAATGCAGATCTATGCCATGTATTTACAAGCACAGAGGACTTTATTAAAGTTTGAGGGAAAGAGATGGCATACTTATTTTGGCAACACACACATAAACCTAGAATATTAGAACTTCAGGTTCTTTAACCTCAATCTGGTGGACCCATCGCTGGAGATTTCTCATTCACAGCCTTTCATTAGAGCTCAGAGTCCTGCTCGATGCTGGTTTCCCCTTCTCCTTTGTACCAGCCCTGCTGTCGTTTCTCCCCCAGACTCTTCCTTCTGCCCCTTCCTCCCATTCTGATGAATTTTTTTTTGATGAATTTTTTATGAGGTTTGTTTGGACGGTTTGTTTCACTATGCTTTCATACTCCACCCTGAAGATGTCATCTTCTATGCATATCAAAGATGTTTGCTAAATGCAAACACTTCTGTCTAAAGGAACTCACTGGGCCAGCTGTTAAAATATGAATTGTTTCTCCCCACTACAGGCAAAGAAGAATGATAAACAGCACAAAATTTGGAAACTTCTGTACACAGATTATAAGATCTCCTACGCTTTGAAGGGGTTGAATGTTTTTATTTCAAAGAAGTTTCACTATAATACACTTGGGAGGCTCATTTAAGTAGTTACTTAATGAGCTAAGACACTGATTAAGATAGATGTGTTTGTTGCTGCTTCACTAATAAGAAGCAAATGGAAAAGTTTATATTTATGTGTGTGTAAGACGTAAGTACGAGCTACAGATGTATATGTGTGTGTGTATATAATGCATTAAGTACTTTGCCAAGTGATGTGTATCAAGTATCTCATAGTCCTCACCATCAGGAGGAAGCTACTGTTATTTCCTTCATCTCACAGATAAGGAATTGAGGCTGAGAGAGGTGAGGTGCCTCTCCGAAAGTTCAATAGTTAGTGATAGAACCTGTCTCCAGCAGCATCCCTGCTCTTAACCCTGCGATCTATCCCCACCAAAGGACATATACTAAAATGCTGGCAGTGGGCATATCTGGGGGCAGGATAACAGTTGATTAAAAGGTCCCTTTCCAGATTTGCCAAATTTCCTACAAAGAACATATATTATATCTGTAATAGGAAGTCTGCTCCCCCAGCACCAATAAATATTATAAAGAGACAACCACACTGGTTTCATAGCTGACTGAAGGTGCAGTTGCTTTTTTATGAAAAAGGTCAACATTAAACTAGAATAATAGAATATTAATGCCTGCCATTTTATACAGTGTTTTATAAAATACAAGTTCATTCACTTGCATTATCTTATTTAATCCTTGCAATAAGTCTGTGGATTCCAGAGGGTAAATATGATGAAATATAATTATCCACTCACCCCCTTTCTTTTGTCAAATGAAGGTCAGAGAATGAACTGACTCTTTACTCTCATCCAGTCATGGAATGGCCTAGCTGGACTGGAAGCTTCCTGAGGACCAGGGCCCTATCTGAAATGTCGCATGGCCGTATCTCCAGCCCCTGGAGTATGACACACAGAACACATCACATAGCAGGTGCTGAATGGATATTGGTTGATGAGTGAGTGAAACCCAGTGCCTCACTCTTAGACATGTCTTCTCCCCATTGAACTCTGTCTCTGGTCAGCTGAGGTAGACTTTTTTCATTGCACTCCCCAGTCGGGCCTACAGTGACCCATCATCTTCATCACTGCCCTCAAAAGGAGTTGCAAGGAAAAAGTGAAAGACTTCGAGAACTGTTTAAGTCCTGCATATGTGGGGAAGCGTAAAATATGCATAACATATAATTCACCATCCCGACCATTGTAAAGTGTACAATCCGGTGGCATTTAGTACATTTGCACTTTTATGCAACCAACACCACTATCTAATTCTATGACGGTGTCATTCCCCCAAAGGAAAACCCAGGCCCCTTCAAGTAGTCACTCCCCATTCCCCGTCTCCTCCAGCCTCTGTCCCTCTGGATTCACCTGTTCTGGATATTTCATATAAATAGACTCATAGAATATGTGACCTTTGATGGATTCTTTCACCTGACGTAATGTCTCACTTCACAGAGCACAGACCAGCACTTCACTCCTTTTGATGGCAGAATAATAGTCCATCACATGGCTATACCATGTAAGCATTTTTTTAAAGGTTGACAATGGGTCTAATAGAGCGGAAGACTGGGCTGTAGAAGAGGAAGCAAAAGCATCTGACTTGGACTTCCAATTTAGGAAGAGTTTCTTTAAGGAGATGCCAAGAAGGAGGGCACCTGGGTGGCTCAGTTGGTTGGGCGTCTGACTTCAGCTCAGATCATGATCCTAGGGTCCTGGGATCGAGCCCTGCATTGGGCTCTCTGTTCAGTCGAGAGCTTGCTTCTCCCTCTCCTTCTCCTCTCCCCCTGCTGGTTCTCTCCCTCCCTCCCTCCCTCTCTCTCTGTCTCTCTCTCTCTCTCTCAAATAAATAAATAAAACCTTAAAAAAAAAAAAAAAGGAGATGCCAAGAAGGTATTCTCTCTCTGTGTTTGCAGAGGACAGAGTCAAAGGAAACCGGCGAGAAGGGAAACAAGAGATTCTGGGCTGAGATTCAGGGAAGATCTTCCTGAAGATCAGGGCAGTTAAAACAGGAAGGCACAGTAGAGAGGGAGCTGTGGAATTGGAATCTCCGACCTTCAGAGCAAGAAGGGCATCTCTTCATCCCAGATGCATATTTGTGGGGCATTCACCACCTAAAAGTAGGGGAGGCGTCCAGGCGACGTTTCAAAGTCATGCTCACACTGTAATTCTAGGACCATGAGAAGGAAAACTCAAAGAACAGAAAAGTAAATCACGGAGGGTTTATGAAGACACAAAACTGACCATTTAGGTAACTGTTTAAGTAGCTTAAAATTATGTAAATTTGGTATAAAGATAGAAAGGGGCAGGTGACATTTTGACAGAAAAACAAATTAATTAATGGAATAAAGCAGCAATTGATGGCCCTGATTATAATTTATGGTGCAAAGAAAAAGGTCAACTCATCTTCTGGATTTTATTTGGATTAGAGATAATTATGTTTAGGTAAAAAGAAATGAAACTCCTAATTGCAAGATAATGTCAGTTCTTTAGAGAACATTTTGTGCCTCCCCCAAAAGAGAAAAGAGAGTACAGTTATTATTTCCTTAATTTCAAACTCAAGTTGCATATAAATTACCTGGAAGGGAAAATTAGCTCTGAAGATTAAAAATATTGTAAATTCTCAAATCATTAGACTTCGATGCTTTAAGAAAAACACCCACCAGTGCTTTCAAACCAGTTTTAAGTCCTAATCCTTGCATGCTTAAATAAACATTCCACACACAGATGCAGTGTGTGAAGCGGGCTCGGCTTTAAGAGAGGAAAGATTACGTTTCTGTGTTTACCCAAGAGCCGGCTAAAACACATTCCATTTGGCCCTGACACACAGAAATTAGAGTTTTAGAAACTGGAAAGGGAGCTTTATGTCTTTAAACACACAGACTGAATGTGGTGTGTATTTCACGGATATCATGAGAAGTTTCTCTCTTCCACCTTTTTACTGAACCATCAAAGAGGCGATTGTGTGAGCAAAATAACACAGTAACATGTCACATTCCATATACATCGATTTACCAAGTTCAGGAAGAAGCCTTCGCTCTTTCTGGACTAGTGATCAGCACTGGACCAGCATAAAAATCAGAGAAATTGAGAGAGTTCAAGGCAAATATGCATCAAAAATAAGCACCAAGAAGTCGTCTTGGGGATACACTTTTACTTCCATTTACTTAGGCTCTGAAAAATTAGTCCAGGGCCTCATCATGACTTTCAGGGCTTCTGGCAACTTGGCTTTCGTAGGCCCCTTCCTGATTAAGAAAATAATAATAAAAATGACATTTTATGGCTTTGTTGGTACAGAGAGGAGTATAATCCAGGCTGGATTCATTAGTATATATTCATTATTATGGCTGTATTCAGGGCTTTTCTTTCCCCCCTGATTTTAAAGGAAATGAAAACTAAACCACTTTCTCAGCTCCCTGGAAGTTTCGGAGGCCATGTGTCTGCGCCTGCAGCACCCAATGGGCCCCTGAGCCCTGAGCCATCTGTCAACAGCTCTCTAGCCCATGCGATGAGCAGGGCTCTGGCCTGGGCCCTGGAGGGACAGCCTCCTTCTGGGGGAGGCGAGAAGCCTGCTGGGAACCACCAACGCAAGGGACGCTTCCAGTGCAGTTGGGTTGAGGGAAGTTGAGGGGGGAGAGGAGGCCAAGAGTCCGTGGAGGGTGGGGAGAGCCATGGGTGTGTGGGAAGGCGGGGGGGGGGGGGGGGGGGGAACTAGAGGGCCAGGAGCTGGGGGTCATTTATCAGGCAGGAGGGGTTGCTGCTGTCCCCGCTATTGTTTTAAGGGCTTGGGTGAGCTTGATGACCGTGAAAACCGTAAGAAGGAAAGAGATTCGAGAGAAAAAAAACATAAAGTGCAGGAGGAGTAGGAAGTCCCTGACGATGCAGTGGTGTTGGGCGGCATCTTGTACCACGACTCTGAAAGGTTTAATGTCACATTAGTATGATTTCCTTATGTCTTGGCCTTCAATATTTCATTTAAAATGTTCTCTCTTTATTTCCTCTTCCCACAAAAAGACAGGGCCAGACTTCCACGTATCATTAAAATGTGACTTTAGTTGAGCTATGTGACCATGTTTCCATCTTGTTCTTAGCAGCCAGCTCATTCCCCACCCCCCCACCCCCCACCCCACCCTCAAACAATTTGCATTTGTAAAAAGAAAAAAGTGTCATTTAAAAGGAGATTGGTTCAAATTCATGTTCTGGACCTTTTCTATTATAGCAGCCTGGGTAGAATGTCCTTGCCACCCACCACACTCTGGGCAGTTCCCTGGTAACAGCGAATAAATGACCTATTTGAAGGGGAAATTGAAATAAGCATTTCAATACTATTTTAAGTTTGGTTTCAAAACCATGTGCTCCTTCCTCTGAAACTGGCGCCGATCATGGTGGTAGCTTGTAGCACTTTGGATTAACCTTCCAGATATTTTTAGTGTTTTCTCTGTGAAAATACCAATGTTCCAAAAAAGGGAGACAAGAGTGGAAAACCCAAGGCCCATGAGATGCTCAGAAATATGCCACAATATAATCAATTATTTAGGGACTAACTTCCCAGGTCCTGTGCTAGGAAATTCATATGCAATGAAGACGGGGCCTATCGTCAGAGAGTTCACAGCCACTGGAGGGGAGAAAGGAGCAAGCCAGGTGATGACGGTGTGATGCAACACACATCTCTGCAGAGATGCCCCTGGGTGCAGCAGGGACACAGAGGAGGATTGTCGGAGCGGGGAGGGACCAGAAGAAAGTGTCTCAGGAAGGCTTATGAGAGAAGGTGATGCTGGGGCAGACTGCTAGTTGCCTACCCAATATCCACTCCCTTCCTCATTAATCTAATGCCAGTTAGATTATTTATTCAGTGTGGCCATCTGCCGAGCTGAGAAGTTGCATTTCTCAGTCTCCCCAGTGAGCATGTGACCAAATTCTGACCAATGAGATGTAAATAGGCGTTTTGATCAGTTTGTCAGGAAGATGCCTTAAAAGGGAGGACAGACAGCTGGAACTGTCCCTTTTGCTTTTCCTCCCCACCCCCCCCAATCTGGAATGAAGATGTAACCGCAGGAGCTCCTGGAGCCTTCTTGTACCAGCAGGTGAACTTCAGGATAGGACCTGAGGACTGAGGATGGCAAAGCAGAACAATATAAAGACTCTGAGTTCTTAACTAGCATGGTGCCCACCGTAGAGCTTCTGGACTCCCTTTACATAAAAATATATAAACCCATATATCTTAGCTGTTATTATTTTGAGTTTTCTTAATCCTAAATTACATTGTGCTCATCGAGCTGAGGTTTGAAAAATTCATAAGAGTTAGCAGAGTAGAGAAGAGGTGGAGGATTTTCGAGACAGAGAGAGAACCTTTGGCAAAGCCACAGCAGCACCAAGGCACGTGGGACACAAAGAGACTTGTAGGCAGTTCTGGTTGGAGTTCTAGAGGGTGAAGTTAGGGAGTGGGGCAGTTTTCCTCTTTCAGGCTAGCGACTTCTACCAATGCAACAATCGTGTAGCCACACCAGGGGATTGCTATTGACTCACTGGTCCCAGCACACGGTGGGGAGCCTTGGTCCTGTGGGGGTAGAGAGAGCACCTGTGCAGTAATAGGAAGGAAAGAAGGGACGGAGCAGGTGCCAGCAAAGGTGTGTGCTTGGGACCTGCTGCTCTGGGTGAGCTGATGGTGTCTCTTTCCCCTGTGATGGAGGAGAGGGTGAGCCTGGAAGAGAAAGGATCTGAGGAAAGGAGAGGAAGTTTGAAACAGTTGCTGCTCATTATGTCCTTGTGTCTCTTTTTCTTTTTAAGATTTTTATTTATTTATCTTAGAGAGAGAGAGAGAGAGAGGGAGAGAGAGAGGACACAAGTGGGGGTGAAGGGCAGAGGGAGAGGGAGAAACAGGCTCCATGCTGAGCAGGGAGCCCAATGTGGGGCTCGATCCCAGGACCCTGGGATCAGAACCTGAGCCAAAGGCAGATGCTTCACTGACTGAGCCACCCAGGTGCCTTGCCTTTGTGTCTTGGTTCACCCAATTTTCCCTAATTAAAATGATTTCATGGTAAAAAAAAAAAAGAAGAAAATTTTAAAATGATTTCATGGTTTCATTCTAGCTTCTTTCCATCTGATGCAGAACTTGGTTTGATTCCCATCTTCCAATCCCCACCGCAGAGTCCCCTGAATACTGGGATGGCTCTGAAGTCTTCCACTGCAGTCGTCATACACAGCGCCGCTTAGTGTTGTGCTTAGCACGGTGCCTCATGTATAACAGGCATTTAATGTGAGGTAGCTTTTAGCATTATTTCTACAATACATAGCATGCACTTAGTACGCACTCTTGATTACGGTGGAGCCAGTCCTCTGGATCCCTGACCCAAGGGATCCTTCAGCTGGAAACTTCCTTCTATAACCTCTTGCCTCCTCAATGACCATATCATGTCTGGATCATGGGAGGAATCCCACTGCTTGCTCTGGTTTTGGACTAAGGATCCTAGAATCTGAGATGAAGATTGAGGCTCCACAAGAGTAGGAACTGAGTCTGTTCTTCATTTCAGGGTTCATCAATGTGAGGAAGATATAGGGGGCACTCAGTGCATATTTATTTGTTGAATAAATGGAAGGGAGGGAGGAAGGGAAGGGAAATGAAGAGAAGAAGGGAAGGGAAGGGAAGGGAAGGGAAGGGAAGGGAAGGGAAGGGAAGGGAAGGGAAGGGAAGGGAAGGGAAGGGAAGGGAAGGGAAGGGAAGGGAAGGGAGGAAGTGGGGAGGGAAGCAGAGGGCCTGAAGCAGCAGGGTTTCTCTTCGGCAGCAGTTCCTTTTCCTTTCACTTCCACTTGAATTACTGAAATAGCCCCATCCCCTCAAAAATTAGTACTTGCACATCCTTCAATCTGTGTAACTTAACTCATTTCTTTGTCAATTTTGTTTTGACAGAACAGTAATTAAAAAACAAAGGAAGATCTTTGGGAAAAATAGAACTCCTAAAACGTTTCGGAGAAGGGTGCAGAGCAGGCCAAGTGAACGTCCAGCTCCTACCTGTGCTTAGGCAGGCACCAGTGACACAAAAGCAGGCTCTGTGTTCGTGCTCCACAAAGCACCTGATTCATGAGACAGCTTTGCAGGAATTTAATTAGTGAAGGAATGTGCAAAGCTTAAGCACTTCAGATGTCATTAAGCATCGGGGAGGGGAGAAGGAGGGGAGGAAAGCCCAACAGATGTTTGATTCAGCCTCGTTCCTGCGAAACAGATCGTTGCGCACATCGTTTTTCTATTTGGGTAGCTCTTGGGTAAATCTTGTTAATGATATTTCATTCTTTCTGGAGCCTGGTTTAACATGTATCCAGGTTAAAGCAAGTAGATGTGCACCTTCTGCCTCACGAGGGGAAATAAGCTGCTTTTTAAAAAACAAACCTGGATATTTCAGGGTTGCTTTGTAAAGTCATTCTTTCAAAACAGCGAATGACTGCTGATGTGTGAGTTGGATGAGTGTGAATCTTTAGTCTCAGAAAGTTAAGTTATGGTCAATCTGTGAAAGGAGCTGCATGTTCTCAGTTTTAGCAGCACTTAGCTCCTCTTAAATCCCATCAGCATTCTCCGAGGTTGCTAGCCCAAGCCACCGGCCACCAGGGCAGCTTCCACCCCAGGCGAAGCTCTGCTAGAAAGGACCTGGGCTGGACTCCAATCTGCTGCAATGGACAGCATTTGCTGCTTTTTCACCAAAACTAAAACTCCCTTTCTACACAAAGGAACAGGCCACTAGGTTGGATGGCATCACTGAAACAAGAAATGCTAGTCTCGAGGCCATCTGATTTATCTATCTACCAACTCCTGTTTACAGCCTATTTGTCAGTGTCTATTCCAAGTTCTCTCTGCTGTTAATGTCTCAGGATACTCAATTTTGGGTGATAGAATTAGAAAAGGAAGGGAAAGATGCATACCAACTAGACCTGTTTTGAATTCCATGTGTAGGCTCCAACTGACTTTTGAGAAATTCAAAAGAGCAAGTTCCTATGACTTTTTTCCCTAGAAATGTTAGCATAATGGTGTCCTGCCACTGATTGCTCCCAAGCCTAAATCACACTCTTTCAAAGCATTATACTAACCACTGACGAGATGAAAAAAGAAAATCAGCAAAGCAGAGTTCTTGTCCTGGGCTCCTTGATTTCTGGACTTCTGCACTCCAAACCCTTAGAAATTAACACTTAACTACCTGCCACTCTTTTCAGGGCCACTTTATACTCTTTTCTGAGGTTAACCATTCTGGTATTTAGTAGTGTATTGTCACTGAGGTAATTGCTACCAAGAATAAAAAGGTTTAATAATATTTAAAAATGACACAAAATGCTTTCGACAGTTGGCTGTGTTTCTTCCATTGCCCTTCATGTGGGACTTTTTTTTTTTTAATTGCATGGATCATTTAAAAAATTTACTCCCTCATTCAACCAATAACTATCTGTTGAGTGCCTACACCATGTCAGGCTCCAGAACTATGAGGGAGAGAGTAAGATGCAGCCCCTGTATTCACAGTTAGGGCTGCAAGGAGAAGCACTCAGAGAGAAAGAGAGCTGAAGCTGGCCTGGGGCTAGTTGCACACGAGAAGTCATAAAGAGTTGTCAGGATCTAGGTTACCATGTACAGTTGTGTTGGTTGTGCACTGATGGTGGTATCCAGGCAAAGCAGCCAGTGGGGCTTTGCACCAGTTTGAAAACACCTGGAAACCAGAGGAAGGGAACATTTTCCTAAATCTCACACAAGCATTATACATGTTAGCAGTGAACCAGTCAGGATTCATACAATCATTATTAACCATAGTTTTAAGGTAATTCTCTTTTGTATTTCTACACAAAAATCTTTTAATCCTTGAATTTTTATTTTATATTCCTCAGTTCAACTCTTACAGAGTTTGTAGACATTTCTATTGGATGGTTAAGTTAATACATCAAGGGGAAAGTGCATTTGTCTCACAGTTTTCATACTGCACGTGGATGAAAGAGCAACACTTCTATACCCCACTTTCAATAAGTATCAGAAATAGCCAGTTGGTGATATTGCATGTACAATTTGCTGCGTATTTAAACAAAACAAAACAAAACCAAAGCAGGTTTAAAACACATTACATTTTTAAGTCAATAGAGGCGAATTTAAAACTTTAAAAGAAGATAGACTTGGGGTGCCTGGGTGGCTCAGTCGGTTAAGTGTACAACTCTTCATCTCAGGTCATAATCTCAGGATCAGAAGATGGAGCCCCATGTTGGGTTCAGCCCAGAGTCTGCTTTGGATTTGCTATCTCCCATTCCCTTCCTCTCTGCCCTTCTCACTACTTGCACATATGGGCACGTGTGCTCTCTCTCAGAAAGAAAGAAAGAAAGAAAGAAAGAAAGAAAGAAAGAAAGAAAGAAAGAAAGAATTTTAAAGAAAAAGAGTATAGACTTCAAGAATAAAACTGTTTTGGCAAATGCTCTCTCATATGGTAAGTTTTAAAGAAGATTCAAGACCTCTCCAGCTTTCCATCCCCGATCCGATGTGGGGCCTTGAAAAGTTTTGTGTTCCTGGTCTCTGCAGTTTTCCCAGCCTGTGGCCAAAGAGATCCTTGAAAGGAGGGCCACCTGGCCAGTAGATCACAGCCACTAAACTTTAAGGTATTTCTTTCACAAGATTACATAAGGCTGGGCCACCAGTATGTCACAGACTTGCTGATTTGGGATGATTCTCACTGATGTTGAGCACAGAAAAAAGTTAGGGCTCTGAACTCTGGATGGTCTGCTGCACAGTCTTGGGCTAGAGTTACATTTGTGGGGCCCAGTTGGCTCTTGCCTTCCTATGTGCTGATCACGGTGCCATGGTCTATAGTACCTACATAGCCCCAGTGTCCTTTATTCTATGCACCTCTTCTGCTGTAGGCACCCAGGAAGGTCCCCTTACCCCTTCCGTGGGCTCTGTGCCACCTGTTTTACAGGCCCCCAAGGGTGCCTGTTCTGTGCTCCGAGAGCTTTTGAGGCTATTGACCCATTGCCCAACGGGCCCTTCTGAGTGATACAGTCTTCTGTCTCCAGTGGATATGATGCTGTCTTGATCTTCAGGGCACATCTTTGTGAGGGACAAGCAATCCTTAAAGGAATAGGAATGCTCTTCTAACTCAGCTAAAGACTTGTTGCCTCTCTTACTCTCTGGTGATGGTGTACAGGGCTACATCAACATCAAAAGGGATACATTCTAGAAATTCAGTGATTGTAGCCTAAGAGCACTATCACACTATGCTTATGCTATAAAATTCCAAAAAGAAAACCTTATATGACCAGAAAATAAATTATTGTTCACATTTTTTTCTTCATACTCCAAGTAAGACTTGCCTGTTTGGACATTATCAATGAAGCACAGAAACGATCTTTGAGAGAACCAGCAAAGGAAGTCTTTATGGGGGCAGGCTGCATGATGCAGCATCAGAAGTGATTCGGGGACAGACATTAAACAGAGGCCAAAGATCTACATTGTTTCAATATAAACTGGCCCTAAGGAGCTATATTATCATGGGTGATAATGGTATTATTACCTCTTACCCGTGGTGAAAGATATAAAAATTCACAGAACCTGCTCAGTCGACAGTTAAGAACACAAGGAAATGGCTCCTGACCTTGAGTAGGAAAACATGGTGTCTGGACATTATGAAGACTCTTTATTTAAAAGATTTTACTTATTTATTTGACAGAGAGAGTGTGAGAGCACAAACAGGGGACCAGTAGAGGGAGAGGGAGAGGCAGGCTCCCTGCTCAATGGGGACAATCCTAGGACCCTGGGATCACAACCTGAGCCGAAGGCAGATGCTTAACCAACTGAGCCACCCAGGCACCCCTATCAAGACTCTTCATGCGCTGATTGGTCTGCAAAAAAAGAAATAAGGGCTCCTTTTTTATCCATTAGTCAAAATCCTCATCACTTAATTACTCTACCTCACATGGGCCTATGAGCTTTGTCATTATTTTTATCATCAAACTACTTATCTAGACAAAAATCCCAGAAAAAAATATTTCCCTGGGCTCCACCTTGTCTCAGAGCAGCAGTGGGGGGCACATTCTTGTGTCTATCCCCTGTTGCTGGGTGTGCTGAGGGTTGGGACTCCCCGAAAGGCCCCTAAAGAGGAGAACTTGGCCCCGGCCCCATGGGGCAGCGAGTTCCCCATGCACTTGTGATCTGAGGAGAGTGGCCACCAGTGTTCTCATAAGAGTGGCCCCAGTTGATGGCCACAGCTCATTGTATGGACTGGTTTAGGGTTTGGGGGCCTCTCATCAGTCCACGACTCATCCAACTTAAGACCCCAAAGCAGTCAGTTCTTGCTAGGGACCGGGAAATGCCGTCAGCACAGGACTTCACAAAGATGAATGAGACTTGCTGCACATCCCCTAGAGCTCCCAGTAGAGTGGGAGACAGATCAATGAGCAGGCGGTGCCACAAGCCAGAAGGACGGAGAGTACAGACTGGGCATGGGCAGGGCCTCAGGAGGGCCCACCGAAGGCCCTCGGCTGGGTGGCCTGGGCTAAGGCCTGAGGATGAGTGTGGGGGGCAGGGGCTGAGCCAGGGGAGCTGTCGGCAGCCTTGTGCATGCAGCTGGGGTGCAGGGAGGACCTTGGTGAGGATGCACCCCCAGGGACAAAGAACCGGATGGCGGCCACCGAGCAACCCCGAGCTGCGGGCCCTGGACGGTGGAGAAGGACAGAGGCACAGGCGGTATTGAGCTTGGAAGTCGGCCTGGAAGGGGCGCCGGGATGGCTCAGTGGGCTAGGCCTCTGCGTGGACGCGGGCCCTGACCTGGGGTCCCGGGGAGTCTGCTCCCCCCACCCAGCTCATGCTCCGTCTCTGCAATAAAGGAAATCGTCCAGCACATCTACCTGGAAGAGGTCAGATTAGGACCCAGGGAGAGACGGAGGGTGGAGGACGTGGGGGGGGCCTGTGCTCCAGTGTGTCCCCCACCCCTAGAAGCTAGAAGGGAAAGAGGTAGGGCTGTGTCCATGTGAGAGGTCCCATCCTAAGTGACGGAGGTTACAGGCAAGGAGGCTGAGCCACCTTCTTGGGGAGCCTTCATTAGGAGGGCCGAATGATACCATGATTAATAACATTCACTATTTATTAAGCAATTTTCATGGACCATGTCAGGCACCACACTGAATGCCTTACTTACTTTTTCTCAGCCGATTTCAAACTTGATGTAGATATTATCATCCCATTTTTAATAGGAAAATTGAGGCTCTGGGTGCTTCATTGCCCAAGACAACATGCAAGTCGAGGCAATCCACCTGCATCTCCGAATGCGGCCAGCTCCTCACTGTTGGGCAGCCTTGCCTGGGAGAACCAAGGCTCAAAAGTGTATCATGAGCTGTGACTTCAATGTTGGGGGAAATGCTACTGACCAGGCCAGGATCCTCGGGACAGATCACTTTCCTCTTAGCATCCTGTGCTCACCCCAGCATCTGAAGGCAGGAAGCCCTCTGCATGGCCTAAGGGCACAATGTTTTCCCCTTTCCCTTTCCCTGAATCAGGTGACTAATTTAGAGGCATCCTGACCACTGGCTCTTCAGCCAGACCTGCCCTAAGTCTGGTCTCAAACAGCTCTTCCTTGGCTCCCACAGCCCCTGTCAGCTCCCAGAGAATTGTGACTGTTTGCTTTCCTGTTAGAGCCATGGCATCAGCATTCGCCGCCAACACTACCTCTATAGCATTTGTATATGCTTAAACCCAGCAGCAATGTTGTCGATACTAATTATAGGAAGGCTGGATAATGAGTTCTTCTTTAGAGAAAACTGTAAAAAGGGAGAGAGGAGATTTTTGCTCTTATTTTGGGAGGTCCTGGGTACTTTGATAGAGAGCTTGGAGAGATTAAACGTAGCAGAGGTGGAGCAGCGTGGCTTTGGAAGGAGTAGACGGTGAACAAGGCTGGGTTCTTGCCCAGCAAAGCTGAAAAGCTGTCTCTCCTGGATTCCGACAGGGATCGGCTCCGGCACCCGGGCGTTGCTCGAATCGTCTACTGAATAATTGCCCTTAAAAAAAAATAACAGCTGAATGCCTTTTCAAAGGCGATTATGGAATCCGTTCTGGCCCTCTTTCAATAAGGGACATTTGCTTATCTCCAGAATTGTTTTATTGGCTCCTCTGGGGGGGGAGGCTGTGATTTAGGGATGCAGTAAATCTCTCTGAGCCCCTGGATTCCAGTCCAGTTTCCTCCATGGTGGGTGAAAGGCAACTGTAGCCAACCTCTCTGCCTTCTTTCTACTTTTCTACGCTGCCATCCTCCTCGGCTTTAGAGTGTATGCGTTCCCATGGAAACGGCAATGTCCTTGCTGTGGACAGAACTTAATCACAGCCGAAAGGGTGAAATAAAGTACATTTTTATCTTGGATTGAAATTTGTATCATGATTCATGAAATGGAAGAGAGAAAGGAGAAGAAGAAAAGCGGGAGGATAAGGAGAAGGGGAGGGGGAAGGAAAGAGGAGGAAGGGGGGTGCGGAAATGATTCTCTGTGCATCTGTCTGAAATAAACGGTTGGAGCAGAGGCCGGCTGTTGAAAAGCACTGTGTCCCTTACTACACACCAGGCTGGGACTGTCCCAGCTCTCGCAAAGGCCGTGTAGACCTGGAGCTGCGGCTGGCCCTGCAGGCTGTAGCCTGATGTGACTGATCTGAGAGGCACCTGCCCAGAGTCTCTCCCCCACAGGTGACCGTGCTTGCAGTTCACCCATGACAGGTCACGTCCCTTAGGAATATTTTTCAGTCATGACACAGCTCCTACCAGATGAAGTGACAATGTAAGCCATGATGAACTCATGTTTTTAGAGGATATTTTGCTAGATCTCTTATTAGTTGAGGCACTCTGACACTTCGTAAACAATAAAAGCTACAAGTCTCCAGAGAGACGCCCACCTGTTATTGCAGGTCCTCTCTCCTGCTGACTTCATCACCTGCTTCTTGCCATCCGAGGTACCTGGATGTACAGGGTACGAGGATGTACCCTGTATGTCCACCTAGGAGCAGACCCAGGTTTGTGGATTTTAAAGATCATCGGATTTTGCACCCTCTTTAAGAAAAAGGATGCAAAATTACAAATATAAAGTTAGGCACAAGGTCTTGAAAAGGGTTCGTGCAAATGAGGAACTTAATCTTCATTAGCTTCATGGTAATTCGCCTCTGCATCTATTATCCAAATTAATCTTTAAAACAACACCATGAGGTACATAATTATCTCTTTCAATACATAAGAAAGCTGAGGGTCTGTGAGAGTCATCAAACTTTACTAAAATTTTACTAAAAAAATCACTAAACTCATAGACGCAGTTGGGATTCCTTGGGATTGATATTCAGGAATAACTCATCTGGGGATGTCTCTACAACTAGGTCTTTTTTGTTGTATTTGTTTTTTTTTTTTTTTTTTTTTTTTTTTGCATAAGCATCAGTAGTAACATGTTGAGTCAATCCCACTTTTCCTAAATGTGACTTTCATTTCCCCTCTAAATCCAAGCCAGTTGATGGAATTGGATTTCAGCTGTGTTTGGAGGACTAGAGATGGTATCGTGTATCCCACTTGCAAATAATCAATCGGCTTCCTGCAATGCATTGCTTGCTCTCGCACAGAACAGACATGGAAACTGAGACTGTCAATTGGGTGGCTGGTTAATAGCCACAGGAAATGTACGTCTGGTGTTCCAGGGCTGGAAATCAGGGCCCGCCTGCAAAGCAACTGGATAGGGCGGTTTCTGGAGTTGTCCTGGTTGCAATGAATCCCATGGATCCTCTCAGATTGACAATAGAACCAGCCTTCTTTTTCTTTCTTTTATTAGTATTAGCAATGTGATCCAATCTTCCATGTAAATCTGATCAATTTAGGGATGCCTGGGTGGCTCAGCAGTGGGGGGTCTGCCTTCGGCTCGGGGCCTGATCCCGGATTTCCGGGATCGAGTCCCGCATTGGGCTACTTGCATGGAGCCTGCTTCTCCCTCTGCCTGTGTCTCTGCCTCTCTTTCTGTGTCTCTCATGAATAAATAAAATCTTTAAAAAAATAGTAAATCTGATAAACTTAAAATAGGTACTTGCACAAATATCCTCACATGCAAAGTTCCCCAGTGTGGCTCCTTTGGTACTATCTTCAAAATGGTAGAAACTCAAATAAGCCGGTAAAATTGAATGCTTTCCTACCTTGTCCTCCCCAGAAAACCATAGTGAGCACAATGGAGGAGGGCCGTTTAGCAGCACGTTCTACAGGAGACCAGCTCCCATCCAGAGAGCGCACCAGGAGTGGGGGGCGAGGCAGGGAGCCATCCTGGACAAAGCCACAGAGAACAGGATGGGACGAAGAGGTACCCTCCCCCATGGGGAGGGACAGGAACCCGAGGGAGGGTTGGGACCCCTGACCAGAATCTGGATTCACATACTATGGGAAATATTTGCGTTTGAGGCACAAACCTTCAACCCAAATCTTTTCTAAGGGCTTTTGTAGAACGAAGCACCGTTCTAGTCTCCGTAACAATAGTTGCTAAGTGCCGGGTGGTGGATAGATATTTTTATATCTATGGTTGAATTTAATCAACCACCTAATTTATTCTCACAACACCATGAAGGAACAGTGGTAAGTAACCCCTTTTTTTCAGGTAAGACAACTGAGGCTCTGTGAGAAAAAGTGATTTTCAAGGTCTCTAAGCTAGTCAGTGGTGGTTAGGGTTCATACCTAGTTCTGTTTGACTCCAGAATCAGTGTTCCAAGCCTTGATGATGTTTGTGGAGTCCTTATCATGTGCCAATCCCCATGCTTGCAATGTACATAGTCTCTTTTTTGGTCTCCACACTGATCTGTAAGGTATTTTATTCTTGTCTTCAATTACTTATAATCCAGTCTGGGGAAGGGAGTGAGGTCAGTGGGAATGAGGTATGTATTTTAACAACTCTAATACGAATCAGTAAAGTAAGTGCAAGAGAAGGATGTAGAGCTCACCAAGTCGATGATTCTGGGGTGGATTTATAAGCATAGTTGGGATTTTCAGCCCATTAAATTGAAGAAACAGGGGATTCCCCAGGGAAGTATCCATAGGATACAGGGGCATGTTTAGGAAATGGTATGTCTAGTTACTGTGGTCTCACTGCAGCATAGGTTGTGTGTGAAGGATATACGGCTGGGGAGGGGGCTGGCCCTGACCAGGAGGTCGAAAAATTCTCAATCTGGTAGACAGAGGGAGAAAGATGATCGGGTTGTTGGAGCTAAAAAAGAAATCACCACAGCATTTGTAGACTAGACCAATGCAATAGCTTGAACAAGAGGTAGCCAAGGTCTGAATTTGAATTTGGGTGAGAATAGGGAGGATGGAGGGAGGGTCATGCAAGAGACATGTCTGAAACATTGGATCTTCCGTTCTCAACCACGGGGAAAAGACTCCCACCATAACCCCATTCACTCTGCCGAGGGTCTGTAATTATGCCAGGATCCCCAGCGGACCCGGAGAGTGTCTCTGGGGAAGACTGTTTCTTCAAAGATGTTGACTCCCTGGAGAGCCTGAGGCCTGCACCATAGCACAGGGTGGCCCATCTGCAGTATTGACTACACACTGCTTTTCCCACATCTGTGAGCCTGGACTCTCACAGGGTAGGGAAGAGAATGGGCGAGCAAAGAGCTTAAGAAACAGTGTGTGGGTCTGGCAGGAATGTTGGCTGTCATAAGACACAAAATCTATATTTTGTCAGCATAATTGTTTTACAGATTTCTATTTTTTCTTCGTTGTTTTTCCTTTCCTTCTCCTTTTGTGTTTTCTGTGGTGGTGCTTTTTCAGATGAAGTTCCTTCTGAGAATACTGCCTGCCTCAGCTAAGCTGAAAGGAAATAAGAAAAACAATTCTCTGGCGCTTGGATCTGTATGTTTAGGGTGCAAGAGCTTGAAGTCTCAGGGCAGGCTGGAGGGGGTGGGGGTCAGCACCCCTAACTCCTGTGTTGTTCAGGGGTCGGCTGTAATTGGTCTCCAAGCCTAGTTTCTGAACCAGACCATGGACTCCTTAAATACAAACCAGAGTCTTCCTCATGTTGGTATCGCCATCCAGTAGTCACTCGTGAGTGCTCCATAAATGTTTGAAGAATGAATGAATGCTGAAAACTGTTGGGTGTGATGCCGTAGAGATGTGTTAGTCACCTGCACAAGGAGAGGTGGCATTCGTGTGGAGGGCCATTAGACTCACTGGGAAACAAATAAAGATGAAAAATCGGTAGATAGGTGAAGCGTAGGCTTCATTCGGAATCTCCAGGTTCGAAGCTCTGAGCCCCCTGGTAATTCATGTTTATTGATACATGGCAAAAAAATCTAGCTTTCTGTTTGGAGAGAAAATGTTTCTCACAAAGCTTTATTAGAATGTTCAAATGGTCTCTCCGACAACAAATTGCTCTCACAACACAACCCTTTAGTGTAAACAATCAGCAATGCAAGGATTAAATTCCCCTTCAAGTGTATGAGGGCTTAAAAAGAAAGAGCGACCATGCTTGACAAAGTAAGCTCTGAGCTTTATTGAACCTCTTTTTAGATGGAAGCTCGAGACTGTCAGTCAACCAGAGACGCATCTGGGCCCCACCATGCTGACTGCGAGGAACCAGAGAAAGGGATGAGCCAGGACCCTGCAAGCCAAATATTTTCTTCCCTTATAATAAGGAGAAAAGCTTGAGTAGATGCCATTAGCATACCAGCTGCGCAGAGGACTCATTTTTATTTTTCAAACAACTAGACCTAAAAGGCCAGACCTCCTGGTTATCAGTGTATAATTCCCCATGACATGGGAAAGGGTAAGCAGTCATTTTGTTTCTTGTTGTTTTATTTTTAAATAAACGGTGGTCTGGGCCTCTGAAGTGGGGCACAGCAGGGAGGAAACAGCTACACCTGCTTTCTCAAAAATGCAACAGTACGTGCACACCGAGGCCATCGGTTGTCACCAGTATGTTGTTGTTTCCCTAATGTGACCAATGGAAAGCAAACAATTGGGAAATTAGAAGACAACTTTTCTTGAGAATCTCCCCTTCCGAGGGTCTAGACTGCTCTTGCTTGTGTGCACAATAGATTCACTAACAAAGAAATTTTTGAAAGCACAGCACATATGCCCACATGTACATCCTGAAACCACATAGGATTTTTCTACATTTTAGCTTACACTCGGAAGCTGAAGCCGTCATAAGTAAAGGGAAAAGGCTGCTTTCAAGCATGAATCATTTTTCACAGACTTCATTAAAATAAAATAAACTTCTTTGCTCGTTAGAGAAAGGCAGTGGGGGAGGGTGGGGATGGAAATTCTAACTCTCCCTCCTGGGCTGAAGATAAGGAAAGATGGTTCCATTCTTGCCATTTGAAAGAGGCGGAAGACAACACAACCATTCTAAAGATAAATAAAATGAAGCATGAGGATGTCACTGGAGACAGCCTAGCCCAGAGACTCAAAATGAATCAACAGCAGAAATGTGAAGAAAATTTAGGTTTTCTGATTCCGAGGCCAATGCCTTTGTCCCCTAGGTTTAGGGATGCTTCTAGAAAATGTCATCCAAATTGAAGTGCAATAGTTAGGCTTACACATTTAAGGAAGATTCTCTTCCCAGATATCTGAAACACACCACAGCATCAGTCTCTAGTTATAATTTGTCTTTCTTTCTACAAGCTTAGCAGTATACTTGAAATAGTTTGGGTGCCTGCTTTTAAGTTTTGAGACATTTCTGATCCATTAAGAAATTATGTAAAAACATCTGTGTATCCACCACCCAGCTTAAGAAATAAGATATTCAAAATATAGGTTTATATCTTTCTACCAGTGACCATTCTCTGGCATTTCATATTTCTCATTTGTACTTATTTAGCAGATGCAGATACTCTGACAGGCACAGGTCTGCGTACTTTACAAATATGAACTCATTGTTAGTCCCCATAACAATCCGATAAGTTGGATACTACAATTATCTTTATTTAACAAATGACAAAACTGTGACACAGAGAAGTTAAGTAACTTGTCTAACATCACACAGCTGTCAAAATACAGATCTAGGATACAAACCCAGGAGATGGGATCTAGAGTCTGTTATCAGTAACCACTACACTATATTGCCTTGTGCCATCTATCATCTACCTACTTATCTGTCCATCCATAAATAAAACATCCTAGTACTTTAGCATCATCATAATGTCATCATTACACAGTATGTATTCTTTTACAATTTTTCTCTTCCTATATTTATGAAATTCATCCACATTGCTGCAGGTAATCTAGCTCACTCATTTTCATTGCTGGCTATTACAGGATGGTGTGGACATACAGAATTACCCATTTTAATAGCGATGAACATGTAAATGTTTTCAGAATGATTTGTCGTTACAAACCTTGCTGCTATGAACATTTCTGGGCATGGTTTCTGTGCACACAGGTTTGTTTTCTTTTTGTCTCAAGAGTATGTGCCAAAGAGTCGAGGATATGTTATCTTGAGGTACACCACATCTTGCCAAATTATCTTCCAAAGGGTTGTACTAATTCATGCTCTTTCAGCAACTGAGTTTCCATTTTCCACATTATTGCCAAAACCAGGTATTGTTTGAAAACTAGTTTTTTTAGGTATTAAGTATTTTAGACTTTTTAAATTGTTGCTCTCTGGTATTGATTTGCATTTCCTTGATCTCCACGTAGGTAGAAGAGCTTTCTATATAGTCTCTTCTGAGCACTGCCTGTTCATGTTTGTTTGCTTAAGTAACCTCTACACTTGGTGTGGGGCTGGAACCCATGACCCTGAGATCAAGTGTGACATGTACCGGGTGCCTGGGTGGCTCAGTGACTGAGCATCTGCCTTTGGCCCAGGGCGTGATCCTGGAGTCCTGGGATCGAGTCCCACATCGGGCTCCCTGCATGGAGCCTGCTTCTCCCTCTGCCTGTGTCTCTGCCTCTCTCTCTGTGTCTCTCATGAATAAACCAATAAATCTTAAAAAAGAAAAAGTGTTGCATGTTCTATCTACTGAGCCAGCCAGTTGCGCCTGCCTCTTCATATTTTTTCAATCACTTTTCTTTCAGTTGTTTTTGTACTCTGCCTAATAACCAATGTCCATAATATTCATTAGAAATTTTTTTCTCGGGATCCCTGGGTGGCGCAGCGGTTTGGTGCCTGCCTTTGGCCCAGGGCACGATCCTGGAGACCTGGGATCGAATCCCATGTCAGGCTCCCGGTGCATGGAGCCTGCTTCTCCCTCTGCCTGTGTCTCTGCCTCTCTCTCTCTCTCTCTCTCTGTGACTATCATAAATAAATAAAAATTAAAAAAAAAGAAAATTTTTTCTCAGTGTGTTCTTTTAATGAATGTAATGGATACAGGTGTGGAAGAGACTACTTCAAAACACAGATAAATACCTAGAAGTACGATCGCTAGGTCATATGGTAGGTATGTTTAACTTTGTGAGAAACTTCCAGATAGATTTCCAAATTGGTTGTGATATTTTAAACTCCTGTCAGAAAAGTTTAAGCATTCTGCGTGTTCCACATTCTTACCAACATTTGGCATGATGAGTCTTTTTTTATACCAGCCATTCTAGTGAGTGTATAGTGGTATCTCCTTGTAGTTTTGATTTGAATTGCCCTGGTCATTTATGATGTTGAGCACTTTTCATTTGTTTTGTGGCCAGTGTGTATCTACTTTGGAAATGCCTGTTCAGACTTTAGGTTGTGTGTGTTTTTAGTATTGACTCGTGGGAAATGTACTTATCTATATATCCTAGATACAGATTCTTTGTAAGATAAATGTATTGCAAATATTTCATCCCAGTGCATAGCTTATTTATTTTTTTAACAATGTCTTTTTTAAAAAGATTTTATTTATTATTTGAGAGCGTATGAGAGACAGAAGAGGAAAAGGAGAAGTAGGCTCCCCACTCAGTGGAGAGCCGGACATGGGGCTCAATCCCAGGACCTTCAGATCATGATCTGAGCTGAAGGCAGCCTCTTAATCAATAGCCACCCAGGCGCCCCTAACAATGTTTTTTGAAATGTAGAATGCTTCTATTAATCCATTTCATCAATCTTTTTTAAATTGACAGGGATTTCCAGAGGTTCTAAATCTTTCATTATTTCTAAGTTGTACATATAGTCTCCTATGTATTCTTCAAGAAACTTTAAAGTTATAGCTTTTATGTTAAAGGTGTTAAGGTGTTTTGACATTTCAGCCAAAAGTCAGCAACTCATATAAGCATAGGTCTATTTCTGTTCTCTCTCTGGCTCCATTAATCTATTTGTTCATCTTTTCAGAAATACCACATCGTCTTAATTGCTTCAACTTATATTAAATCTTGAAATCAAATAGCTTAAGTCTTCTACTTTTGTTCTTCATTCCCAAGATTGTTTCGGATATTCTAGGTCTTTTGCATTTCCATATAGATCTTAGAGTCTGTTTTCAATTTCTACAAAAATCTTGCAGAAATGTTGATTGGCATTGCATTTGGTAAATAGTGACATCACAACAATGTTTTGATTTCCAACGCATGAACATGGTATACTTCTCCATCTATTTAGGTTTTCTTTCATTTATTTCAGTAATCATTTGTAGTTTTCATTGCAGAAGTCTTAAATATATTTCATTAAACTTTGTCTCTAGGTATTTTGTATTTTTAATGATATAGTAAATGGTGTTTTTAAAATTTCATTTTCCAGTTCTTTGTTGCTAATATATAACATATAACACTATATGTGTTTCATACAGTGACTTGGATCTAGTAGACAGTTTCTTATAACCCCCAGTAATGATCCTCTCTTCCAGTACTCATATCCTTATATAATATCCTCACCCTATATGTGGGCTGGACTTAGTATCTTTTCTCTAACAAATAGAATATGGCAAAAGGGATGGGTTTAGGTTACAAAAGGGCTGACTTTTGTCTTGCTGCTTCTAGCTTGCTTTTCTTTACTCAGTTGCTCTGATGGAAGCCAGCTGCACTGCTGGGTCTGTTCAATGGAGAGGACAGACAGTATGGTGAGGAACTGAGGGAATCTCTAAACACTACCAGCAGAAAAATGGAAGCCTTCACAGTTCATAAGGAACTGAATCCAGCCAACAACCATAGATTGCAAGTGGATCCTCCTTCACCTAACCTGTGCCCCAACTTTTGATCAACGAAACCGTGAGGTAATAGATGTTTGTTGTCTTAAGTTGCTAATTTGGAGGTAATATTATGCAACCATAGGTAACGAATATGCCAAACTTGCTAAACTCACTTATTAGCTCTAATAATTTTTTGTAGAGTTTGTAGCATTTTCTACATACAAAATTCAATTTAAAACAGTTTTACTATTTACTTTTAAATCCGTGTTCTTTTTCTTTTTTTTTGTCTTTTTTGTTTGATTGCATTGAGTAGGAACTGAAGTAAATGTTGGATAGAAGCAATGATATTGACTATCCTTTCCCTGTTCCCCATTTTAGGAGAAATGTATTCAACTTTTCACCACTAAGTTATAATGTTAGCTGTAGGTCTTTGTAGGTGTCTTCCATTGATGAGGAAGTTCTCTTCTGATCCTAGTTTTCTAAGAGTTTTCATCAGGAATGGATGTTAAATTATTTTCAAATGTTTTCTCTGCATTTATTAACATGATCATATTATATTAATTTGATGATTTACATTAATTAATTGTAGAATGTTAAACCAACCATGCATTCCTGGCATAAACCCAATTTCATCATAAAGTATCATCCTCTTTATACATTGTAGGATTAAATTTGCAAATATTTTAATAGGGATATTTGCACTAATGTTCATGAGAGATATTGTTTCTTCTTTTCATGTCTTATTGATTTTGTTATCAGGGTTAGGCTGGCCTCGTAAAGTGAGTTGGAAAATGTTTCCTCCTCTCTGTATTATAAAAACGTAAATTTTAAAAATGCAACAGTGAAACAATCTGGATCTAGTGTGCATTTGTTTTCAATTTTAATTTCAAGTTGAAGTTGTGAATATGTTGATTACAAATTAAATCTAATGGATATGTATAGCGCTGTTAAAATTTTCTATTTCTTCTTGTATGCATTTTGGTGATTTTCTTTTCTTTCGAGGAATTTTTACACTTTGTGTAAGTTGTCAAACGTTTAAAATTTTTCATATCCTCTTAATGTTATTCTAAAGTCATACAATCTGCAATGTTGCTCTTTTATTTTTGGTATTGGTAATTTGTTGTTGTTGTTGTTTTTCCCCGAATCTAGTTGGGGCTTATCAATTTTATTAACCTTTCAAGGAACCAACTTTTTATTTCACTGATTTTTCTGTATTATTCGTTGGCTTTTTATTTTATTTATTTCTGCCTTTATATTTAGTAATTCCTTCCTTCTGATTATTTTGAGTTTAATTTGCTTTTGCTTTTTAGCTTAGCTTTCTACGTTGGTAAGTTAGATCATTATTTTTAATAATTTATCTTTTTCAAATAAAAGCACGAACTATAAATTTCCCTCTAAGCATTGCTTCAATCTACAGACATTTTATGTTGTGTTTTTATTATCATTTGTTAAATATATTTTTCTAATTTTTCTTCACATTTTCTTCTACCCCAATTTATCTCTTTTTCTTTTTTCATCCTAATGTTGTCCCATATGTTTTCCCATATGGTAAGCTTTCTTTTTTTTACTTTCTAGGCTTCAGTTTGGATAGATACCACTGCCTGTCTTCAAATTCACTATTTCAGCAGTGTCTAATCTATTGATAAATAATATTCAATCAATATATTTTGGATATTGTATTTTTTAGTTTTATAATTCCTGTCAACTCCTGTTTTATAGTTTCTCTTTCTCTATTGAAATTTCCTATTTATACCTTTAATATGTGTATGTTGTCCTTTATATCCTTAGACCTATTTGTAAAGTCTTTTTCTATGACTTTCATCACCCGTATAATTTCTGGGACTGTTTCTATTGATTGATTTTCTTCCTGGTTAAAAGTGCCATTTTCTTACTTTTGCACATCTTCAGTAGATTAGATATTAGACATTATGAATGTTACATTGTTGAAGGCAAGAATTTGTCTTCTTTTAGGGTGTCCCAACACTTAAAGGAACAGGCATTGAGTTACTTATGAATCTGTTTATATTTTTATTTTTTTAATTTTTAAAAAAGATTTTATTTATTTGTTTGTTTGAGAAAGAGTGAGTGAGAGAGGGAGCACAAGCAGGGGGAGGGGCAGAGAGAGAAGTAGACTCCCCACTAAGCAGGAAGCCCGATGTGGGGCTCAATGTGGGGCTCAATCCCAGGATCCTGGGATCATGACCTGAGCCGAAGGCAGATGCTTAACTGAGCACCCAGGAGCCCCAGCTTCATATTTTCAAGCTCATCCTTAAGCTGTATTGGAATGGGTCTGATGTAGCTAGGACCAATTGAGCTCCTTTCTAGGATCTCTCCAAATACCAAGTGGGTTCCGTGAGTTCTCACCATTCTGGCTGGTTGGATATCAAATGTATCCCAATCTTTGTGAGGTCTGCTAGTTGTTTGTGAGGTCTGATCATTAATTCGTCCACTAGTATTTCTTTCTTCCCTGGTCATCTTTTGTTACCCAGCCTGTGGAGTCTCACTCTGCATATGCACAGCTCAGTATTTGGTCAAAGACCCAGAGGATCTCCTGTCTAGGCTTCTGTTTCTGTTTAGCTCCCTTCTTTGGGTGTACTTCCCTGTCAATTCTAGCCACCTTAAGAACTCTGAGTTCCAATGTCTCTCTCCTTTGTTCAGCAAGACTGCCATGCTGTTTGAGATTGCTCTCCCTATACCACAGTCTGCAAAGTGCATTCAGGTAGATAGCCAGGTGATCATGGGGTGGTCATTTCATTTTATTCCTTTCTCTCAGGGCCTGGGGTCATGTGTTACTTTTATCCAACATCTAAAAACAGTAATTAATATATTTCACTTAGTTTTATAGTTGCTTGCAACACAAGAGCTACTCTGCTCCTAAGTACTTCATCATGGCCCAAGAGTTTTTATTTTTTAGTATTTTATTTTATTTAAGATTTTATTTATGTATTCATGATGTATTCATCATCCCTGGGGAGCCTGATGCAGGACTTGATCCCAGGACTCTGGGATCCTGGCCTGAGCCAAAGGCAGATGCTCAACCACTGAGCCACCCAGGTGCCTCGAGTTTTTAGTTTTTAATTGTAAATGTGTTTTGAATTATATTGAACGCATTTTTTTCACCTATCAAGATTATCTTGTGGCTTTTCCTCAATTTGTTATGGTGGTGAATTACTTTAATAACTTTTCTAATGATAAAATGTCCTCATATGCCTAGGATAAATTCAACTTGATAATGATGTTTTATTTTTTTAATATTTGCTTGATTTGTTTTGCTATTGTTTTGTTTAGAATGCTTATTCAAGAATGAGATTAACCTATATTCTTTTGTTCTCACACTGACTTGGAATTTGGTAATCAAAATTATGCTATTCCTTTAAAAGATACAGGGGGTGTGTTAGTTTCCTTTTGCTATTTTAATAATTTACTATAAACTCGGTGACTTAAAACAACACAAACTTACTATCCTACAGTTCTGGAGATCACAAGTCTAAAGTGAATTTCACTGGGCCAAGATTAAGGTGTCAGTATGCCCATGCTCACTCCATGGGCTCTAGGAAAGAATCAGTTTTATTGCCTTTTCCATCTTCTAGGGGTTTCCTGTATCCCTTGACTCATGGTCTCCTTCCAGCCAGCAATCACATCACTGACCTTTGTCTGTTGTTACTTCTTTCACTTTGATTTTTCTACCTTTCTCTTTTATCTCTAAGTACACTCATAATTCCACCGAATTTACATTGGACCTATATAATCCAGGATAATCTTTCTTAATCCTTGATTTAATCACATCTGCAAAATTCTTTTGCCACATCAGGCAAATATTCACAGGTTCCAGAGTTAGGACATGGATATCTTTGGTGGGGGTGCATTATTCTATCACGAGAAGAGAAAACATTCCCCAATTTTCTTTTCTTTGAAAAATCTTATATAAACTTTGAATTATCTGTTTCTCGAATATTTGATAAAATTCACCTGCCAAATTGTATGGGTATGTTTATGGGTAGCTTTTTAAAAAGAAATATATCAAGATGTGTGAGTGTGTGTATGTGTATGTTTCAAGATAACCATAATAATATTATATTATGTTAATAATGTTTTCAGAATAAGATCATTGCTTTTTAGTGTTTTTGACCATAAGATATCTCTCTCTATGGTATAAATATATGCCATATGCCACCAAAATACTGTGTTCTTAAATCTTATTTATTTATTTATTTATTTATTTATTTATTTATTTTTAAAGATTTTAGGTATTTATTAATGAGAGACACAGAGAGAGAAAGGCAGAGATGTAGGCAGAGGGAGAAGCAGGCTCCATGCGGGGAGCCCGATGAGAGACTTGGTCCCAGGACTCTGGGATCACAACCTAAGCTGAAGGCAGATGCTCAACCATGGAGCCACCCAGGCGTCCCTTAAAATCTCTTTAAATAATTCTTCTCTATGTAATTATGCCACCAACTAGAGATATAGTTGGGTTCCTTTGTCTTTTTATATTTCAGTACTCTTTTTGTCATTTTGATTTAACTTTGCTTTATAATTATGTAAACACTTTCATTGCTCCAATATCAAGTCTATAAAACAGGATTTATTCAGAGAAGTCTAGCTTCTGCCTCCCTCCCAATCCCCTAACCTTATTTCCTTCCTCACTATGTAAGTAATCATTTTCATCAGTGTTTGGTTTATTATTCCGTGTTTTATTTTTAATATGAGCAATTATGTATATGTGTGCATGTATGCATATTCATTCCTAATTATATAAGTATATATGATTATATGTATTTTTTACATAAAAGATTGCACAGTAAACACACTGCTCTAAATTTTACTTTTCTTATTTTTTTCTTACTAACACTATATTCTGGAGACCACTCCATCACTGTATGCAGAGAACTCCCTTAAGACTTTTTATAATTTCATACTACTCATTGTTTGCATGTTACCATGTTTTTTTTTTTTTTTTCAAATAATTCCTTATCTTTGGGCATTTCGGTTATTTTCATTTTTGTCTAAAAGAGTGTTTCAACAAATAACTTTATGTTATTTCATATATTTGCTAGTGCATTTTGGGATAGCTTCCTAGAAGTAAGACCACCGGTTCAAAGAGTAAATACTTCCCTGGACATCCACAGAATCATCACAGAATATCTTATCAAGTTTTTTTTTTTATTATTGCCAATATGATAGGTGGGATATGGTATTGCAGTATATTTTTAATTTTTAGCTTTTGTATTAGTGAGGTTGAGCCTCTTTCCCCAGGTTAAAGCCATTTACATTTCTTTTTTCTGTTTTATTTAAGATAGATAACAGTATTATCTGTACTTTTCTTGAGGGCCAATGGATTTTTCCCTTAGTTTTTAAACACTAGATATCAACCACTTTTTGTGCTATAGACTAATTTTAAATTTGTCTTTTCCCCTCAAAATATCAAGTCTCATTCTTCTATCTATCTTTTTTAGTTGGACTCACTTTCCTTTGCCTCCTATGAGTAATCATCAAGACAAGACTTCTCTATTCACTTTCAGTTCCAATACTTAAACAGAGGCTCTTGAAAAGTATTATTTTACTATAAAGTAATGTATACTTGGAGTAAAAAATACAGAGACATAATATGCTTCTGCAATTCTGTTATCCAAACACAAATATTAATACTTTAAAGTATGTTTTCCTATTTTAAAAATATATTGTTTTACAATGGTAGATACATGTCATTACATATTTGTCAAGAACAATAGAATGTATAATACCAGGAATGAGCCATAATGTGTGTTAGGGACTTTGGGTGATGATAATGTGTCAGTGTAGGTTCATAGATTGTAACAAAGGTACCGCTGTGGTTCAAGATGTTGAGAGTGGGGGAGGCTGTATG
Organism: Canis aureus; assembly: GCF_053574225.1. Classification (NCBI taxonomy): domain Eukaryota; kingdom Metazoa; phylum Chordata; class Mammalia; order Carnivora; family Canidae; genus Canis; species Canis aureus. The sequence continues at coordinate 21,715,557 of NC_135646.1, read as the reverse complement.
ACTGTGGAGGCAGGGGGTATATGTGGACACTGTACTTTAGCTCAATTTTGCTGTGAAGCTGAAACTTCACTAAAAAATAGTCCATTAACTTTCAAAAATATATGTATGTTGTTTTATGTAATATTGATATATTTTTATGGGCAATATGCCATTTTCACTTAATAATACTATATATATATATTCTGTTATATATATATATATATATATATATATATATATATATATATATATATATCTTAAGATTTTTTTATTTATTTCAAAGAAAGGGACAGAGTGAGACAGAGCATGAGCAGGGTGGAGAGGGAGAAGCAGGCTTCACGCTGAGCAGGGAGCCCAATGTGGGGCTCTATCCCAGGACCCGGGATCATGACCTGAGCTGAAGGCAGATGCTTAACTCACTGAGTCACCCAGGTGCTCCAATAATACTATATTTTGTGTAGGATTCTATTTTATTGCTTGTTTTTTTTCAGTTAGATATTTTAATCTTTTACATTGCAATCAAATGTCCTTATAACCAAGTCCCTGACCATTTCCTAATAAAATTTCATAGAAAAAGAAACAATGGCTCAAAAGAAATGCACAAATAAGGGTTTGAGACGTTTATTATCATCTCTCTAAAGGCATAATAGATATCTGTTAACTGAATAAATGAAACTGGTAACTTTTTGTGGGGAGGGAGGAAGTGAGGAGTCAGGACAGCTGCCTTTTTCTTGCGAGGGCACCTGATACTGAAGAGAAAGAGGAAGAGTGAAATTTCAAATATTTTCCAAACCATACCCTAACACCCTATCTCCCCAAAACATGTGGCTTTTCTCCAAGGGGAGACTCTCAAATGTTAGGCAGCTGCAGAAATGCTTGTGTCATACCCCTCCTCCACTGAAACTCTCTGCCCTAGAGGACTTGTGATTCCATGACACAGAATATAATGAAGAAGCAAAGCAAATGTATTCAACTTTCTGAGGTGGAAAATTCGATGAAAGAATTTCAGATTTTCAAAATGAGGTCAAATTAGTAGGGGCTTAGTTATCTGTAAGCCTCATGTGGGGCAGTAGATGGAGTTGGAGTTTCAGTCAGAGTTATATCTGGGCTCAAGTCTTGGTTTTGCTACTCACTGTCTTTGTGGGTGTGGCCAGTGGACTCTTCTGGGTCACAATGAGGCCATCTGTTCCATCAGCTTGTGAGAACAGAGTGAGCACAGTAGTACCCCTTATCCACGGTTCCACTTTCTGTAGTTTCAGTTACCCGTGGTCAACCGTAGTCTGAAAATATTACATGGAAAATTCCAGAAATAAGCAATTCATATGTTTTAAATTTCATGCCATTTTAAGTAGTGTGATGAAATCTCACCCCTGGGTATGTGAGTCATCCCTTTGTCCAGCATTTCCACCCCATATTCACTACCTGCTCCTTAGTCAATTAGTGACCATGTTGGTTATCAGACCATCCATCCTCATGTCGCAGTGCTTGTGCTCAAGTGACTGTTATTTTACTTAATAATGACCCCAAAGCACAAGAGTAGTAATATTGGCAATTCAGAACATGCCAAGGAGAAGCCATAAAGAGCTTCCTTTAAGTGAAAAGATGACAGTTCTCAACTTAACAAGGGAAGAGAAAGCAATCGTATGCTGAGGTTGCTAAGATCTACAGTAAGAACGAATCTTCTATCTGTGGAATTGTAAAGAAGAAAGAAAAAATGTATGCTAGTTTTATTGTTGTTGATCTCTTTCTGTGCCTAATTTATAAATGAAATTTTATCATAGGTATGTATGTATAGGAAAAAACATGCTACGTATAGGGTTTGGCAAGATTAGTGGTTTCAAGCGACCACTGGGGGGTCTATCAGCGATCAGCCGGGGGCTGCCTATGCTTGTCCAGGGCTTAGCACATCTGTAGCATAGTAAATGTTCACTAAATATGTGATCCCTCCTCCCTTCTGTGCCCCAGGATATGGATGAGTTGAGACGTGATGATCCTTTTCACAGCAAACCCTATTGTGCTTTCCTATATATAAAAATCCTGCTTAGGAAAAACCCGTCCACAGAAATGACAGTATCAGCCATCCCACGCTCCTCTTCTTCCATCCCTGCCACCAAACGCTCGCTACTACTTCGGTGGCACTCTCTTCCCTAGCGTGATTCAAGCTCTCCCACACACACGGCACCACAGACACACTGCCCTTCCTTGTATATCTACAGCCACCACCTCCCACCTGCCTGTATCGCCAGACCCTCCGCACCCCCTCGGCCCAGGAGGAGAGCCCCAGCCCCAACCCTCTAAACACTGAACCCAAGGCTCTGTTCCTTTGTCCCTGGATCAACTTGGCTGTCCTCTGGCATTCCCAGTTTGAGCTCCAACAGTGAGAATCTATCTGCAAATAGTGGGGAGGTTGACCTGACTGTCCCGACTTATTTTGTGACAAGCAAATTGATATGGTAGGAAGCCACCTTAACCATGAACCACCTGGTTTCTAGTTCCTGTTCGGCCACAATCTAGCTGGGGGCTGTGGGCCTAGTCATTTTACTTCTCTGTGCCCCAGTTTCTGTACATGTAAAAAGAAGAGGTTGGGCTAAGTAATGATTCCTCTGGTTCAGCATTCCTCATTTTCCAGTCCCTATGCTATTTTTTTTTTATATGATGGGGAGAAAATAGTGGGCATATGTGTAATCAGGTCTCAACTTGGGCTTCCAGGGTTGCAGAAACACTAACGCATCAAACCCCTTAGTCCCTGGGGCAACCCAGCAAAGCTTCAATCACTTGTCAATGCCGGACCAAGGTTTCTTTGACATAACATGATCACGATAGGGTGACGAGAGCAAGAAGCAACCCAGCTTTTACATGTTGCCCAGGATCACCTCACTTAATCCTCATGACGAGCTGCGAGGTCGGTATTGTTCTAATACACAAGGAGAATGAGGTCCGGTGGGATTACATCCTCGGTAACTACCCAGTTAGCACATGTGGTCTGACTTCAGAGCCTATACTTTCTGCCTTGGTGTGCGCTACCCAACCATCTCCAAGCTCTCTTCCATCTTTATGACCCCACACAGGCTTTTTGGGTGCTAACCCGGGAACCTCCTCTGGTGGGTGTTTTGATGGATGAGCATGTTTAGATGCCCTAACAATTGACTTTCATATGAAAGTTGTTTGTTTTTTCCCCTGAATACAGGGGCACCTGGGTGGCTCAATCGGTTAAGCATCCAACTTGATTCCAAGTCAGGTAACGATCCCAATGTCCTGGGCAGCCCTGCAATGAGCTCCATGCTCAATGTGGATTCTGCTTGAGGTTCTCTCCCTGTCCCTCTGTCCCTCCTGCTTGTCCTGTCTCTCTCTCTCAAATAAATAAATAAAATCTTTAAAAAAATATATAATCCAACTAAAATATAAGCTATGGGTTACTTGGTATAAAAACCCAGCAAATCAACCTTTGTCATGTTCAGCTACACTCTCAGCTACCCTCATGTCTGCTGTCCTGCCCTGCTCACTTTCTTAGTTCCCAACAATGTCATCTTTCTCAGCCACTCTTGACCCTTAGCCATGGCCTGACACTCTCCCTGCAACCGTTCGCCCCCTACTCTGCATACATCATCAGTCATCACAACTGAGGAGGTTCTTAAAATTGCCTCCAAAACCTGTCCTGTCCTACAAGGCCTCACTGCCACCCCTCATACTTCCCCCATGGCAGCAGCCTACCAAATCCCACACTCTCCTTCCAGATGGCCGGTGAGTATGACTCAGGCACATCAAATGGATAGCAAGAATCAGATCAAGAGTAAGGGACAGGTTTCCTGAGACCTGAAGCCCTGGACCTAGCAACCTCCATATCTTCAAAGAGAGAGGTCAGTGCAAAAGTGGTGTCTAGTCCAGGGTGTCAGCGATGCAAACAACTATCTCCCCTTGAACAAGGACAAGGGGATCTTTCCAGGACAGCCTCAGAACAGAAGAAATGATGTCCTTCAATCCTGGAGAGTAGAAACGTGTTGGGGGGTTCTGAATAGCCCTCTACATCTGAAATCAGTGCTAACCAACCCCATCTCAAGATAGAACTCAGAGTGCTCTACTGGGCAGGCATGTTATCACATAGATTTGGGGCAAAGGAAAGGGCTGGGAACCATAGGGAAGGGAATCTGAGTACTGTGTTAGCCTTCCAATTCTAGACTCTGGGAAGCCCGACTTTCTTTGAGTTTCTGCCCTGAGCCCTGCTAGGTTGCTTATTGTATGTCTTTTAATCCCTGCCCCTTTCTGGGAATGACCTTGAGAGCCTCTCTCTATTTCTTGTTATCAAACATAAGGAGCCCTTCACCTCCCAGCACTAGAACCAGCATTACAGCTGGTTCAGGGCTGTCAGTTTGTGGAGAATGGGTCTCCAAACAGCTGCAGGGCAACCACAGCCTCTTAGCAGACTGCCTAGCACATAGGAAATTTGTTGAACTAAATTACTAAAACAAGGCAGGCAGAAGGATTACATTTAAAACACCCTGGAGCATATGTTCCCATGAGGTGCTAGGACTGCAGGCTTCCAGCAAACGTCAACAGCCAACATCTCAACCTCATAATCAGAAAAGAAGATATCGAGGGGACCCAGAGGTCACAAAGCAGAGACACATATAAGTCCCGTAAACTACAGATTTGTGAGTCAGAAATCAGCCTTTTCAGACACACCTAGAGTTTCAGAGTTTCAGAAAGTCCTAGAGTTTCAGAACTGACAAGTACGTGGCACGCCTGCGGTCACTCCCCATCCACTACACTTAGAGGAAATGTTAATTGTGCACAGGTCTTTTCCACTGAGCCTATAAACAGCCTCAGAATCTTTCTCAACACAGTAAGTACTTCAGGGAGCTCTTACAAATCAAAAGGATGGCAGCTGGGATAAAACTTATTTGCCACCCCTATGTAACACATCCCTCTTTCTCAAAGGGGAGGAACTTGAGACAGTGAAGTTTACTGAATTTTCCATTTCCCTTGATTATTTGATAAAATAATTCAGAGTAGCACATAGAGCTTTTGACTCCTTTCCCAGTGTTCTTTCTGGTAACTATGTCTCAACCTTCAAATACCCATTTGCAATAATGATGCCTTGGAAACATAAGAGTTTCCCCAACACTTACTACTCAAGTCGTACCTTACAAACAGCTATCTAGCGTTCACCCCGAAATAGAAGAAATGTATACCCAGGATATCTCACAATTCCTGAAAGGATTTAAAGTCAGTGGTAACCATGGAAGGTCAGATGTAAACTTGGGCTTTTTGTCCCTATTTCCCATCTTTTTGCCTCTCTCATCATTTCTCCAGGGGAGTCTAGCAGCTGAACTCAAATGACCATATAAATGGCAAATACCTACAAGAGATAAATGCTGATGCAAAACAGTCATGTTTGGGACATTTTAGGATCGATTTGTGTTTTAAGTTTTTTGCTTTGTAACAAGATTACCTTTTGCATGATTTTTCTCTCTTTGGTTGTTCACCTTCTCATAAGGAAAAAAAATCTTAATATATCTTTTGTCTGTTTCAAACTCTATAGATTAAATTTTTACCATGCTAATATACTATATTGCTGAAAGAAGATAATTATGTGGTAAAATTAAGACATTCTGCAATTATACCTTGTAATATCATTAATTTCCAGATGCACACAAATTATATCTACCTCAAGAAGGATAGTAATTTCCTTTGTTTCGTTCACAAAAGCAGATAATAACAATCTTTCTCCTGCAATTATTTTAGACAAATTTTCCAATTTGTTATCTTAGACCTCTCAGAGCAGTAATGATATATTATCTCAAGTTTCAAGTTTTACTTTTATCATTGTATCGCTAATGATCTTTTAGATTAAAAATGTTGTTTTCTTTTTGAAAAAGCATTGACACTCATTGTCATATCTTTTCCAGCCCCTTCATAATCTTAGGAGAGAGATCATTAATGGTAATGAATGAACAGGCTTATTGAAAAAATTATACCATAGACAACATGTCCCCATTTATGCTAATACAAGATCTATTTCATGCAAGACATATAGAGAAAAAAATTAATGGCACAGAACAAAAAAGCTTAAAGAAGCATGTCCGTGAGTAGTTTATAAAGTTACTCCAATCTTTACTAGAATTTTGTATTCACACCAAATCAACAAATATTATTGAGCACTCATTCCATGCAACATGCTATGTCAAGGAGTAAAAATATCATTGGACCTCTAAGAGCCCATAGTCTAGCTTGGGAGACAAGAATGAAAGAATCAATATGGAAGAATGAGTTGCAATCGAATGCAAGAGCTGTATTAGTAATACAAGACTATTTACTAAGTGAATTTTAGAGAAATGAATTCTATGGGATCCAAAGGAAGAAAGCCCATGGAGTTTGGGAGGTTTGGGAGGAGGTCCTGGAGCAGGAAAGACAAACCTAACTAAATATAAAAGACCCCATGGTCAAAGTTGAACTTGATCAAGTAGGCCTTCTCCATGAACCCCTTTTTCATTGTCACCATCATCTTTCCACACCTCATCAAGACTCACCTCATCTGGCATTGCTCTATTTCTCACTAGGTTTCTCTTTGCAATACCACTAACTCTTATGGGTTCAGTGACATTATGTCTTAAATCTGAGTCTCCAACAAATCTGTGTCTCTTCATTTGGACTTTGAATCCCACTATGCTTCCTGACTGCACTGATGCCTTTCTTTCCAACCCAGTATGAACAAATCTTTTCTTTACAGCCAAGCCAGTTAAGTGCCACCTCCAGGAAGCTTTCTCTTGACACCACCCCCTCCCCAGTTGGAAATTATGTGTGTCTACTTTGAAGGTGCTGTAGGCAGCACCTTTTTTTTTTTAATCACTAGCATGAACAACACTTATTGTTTGCTAGAACACTGAACTACGGTAATTTGCCACCATGCCTCCTCCTTTAAGCATTTGTGTATCCATGTCTCCACCACCAAAAGGCGAGGACCCAGAAGCCTGATTCATACTACATGATCCCATCCTCCTGGACATAGCTGAACACCTGTCTCTTCTTGGGCAAAGTCAACTTTCTGGCCCAGCAATTGTGACCTACAGAAGCAGATGAGTTTCTGCTGGTTCTTGAATTAAAAATATATTTTGGGGGCTCCTGGGTGGTTCAGTTGAATGAGTGGCTGACTCTTGATTTTGGCTCAGGTCATGATCTCAGGGTTCCCGGTTGGTGGGGAGTCTGCTTGAGTATTCTCTCTCTCCTTCTCCCTTTGCCCCTCCGCCTACTCACTCACTCTCTCTCTCTCTCAAATAAAAAGTGGATCTTTAAAGGAGAAGGAAATACATATATATACACATATATATATACATATATATATATATAATCAAAGGACACTTTCAATAGCATGACAAGATGACTCAAGAAGATAGTTGCAAATCATGTAAGGGTCTGGCGTGAATAATATAAGAAGAAATCTTACAAAGAGTGCAAATAAATAGGTAAATAACCCAGTTAAAAGCTGGACAAAGGATTTGAATAGACATTTTCTCAACGATATACCAATGGCCAACTAGTATGTGAAAAGATGCTTAACATAATTAGTCATTAGGAAAATGCAAATCAAAACCATAATGAGATACTACTTCACACTCACTACATTGGCCATAATTTTAAAAATGAAAATAACAAGTGTTGGCAAGGATATGAAGACATTGGATCCCCCACACATTGCTGGTGAGAATGTAAAATGGTGCAGCAGCTGTGGAAAAAAATTTAGTAGTCTCTCAAAAAGCTAAACATAGAATTATAATATGAACCAGCAATTCCATTCCTAGGTACATATTCAAAAGAATTGACAATGGATGTGAAAACAGTCTTGTACATGAGTGTTCATAACAACATAATTAATCATAGCCCAAAAGTGGAAAAACCCAAATGTCCATCAGTGGATGGATAAACAAAATGTGGTTTATCCATACAATGGAATTGTATTAAGTCATAAAAACAAATGAAGTATTGACACATGCTGTGACATGGATAAATGTTGACATTATGCTACATGAAAGAAGTCAGACAAGAGGCCACACATTACATGATCCCATTTATATAAAATATGCAGAAGAGATAAATCCAGAGAGACAGAAAGGGGACTGGTTTCAGGGACCTTGGAGGAGAGAGGAAGGAGTGACTGCTTAATAAGCATGGGGTTTCTATTTGAGGGAATAACAAGGATATAGACTGCAACAGTGATGATGGTTGCATAACACTGTGAATGTAATTAATGCCTCTGAAGTGTACACTTTAACATGATTTAAATGATAATTTTATGCTATGTGTATTTATAAAGTCATTCCAATCTTTATTCAAATGTATTCACATTAAATCAATAAACATGATTCCATGTATATTCTATGTGTATTTTACTCTAATAATAATAATAATAATAATAATAATAAATGACATTTAGAGCAGTTGGGTGACTTTGTCCATCATATCCATGAAGAATTAGAAAATCCAATCCACAAAGGGTGAATGATGAAGCAATTGAGCAGAGAGAAATATGAAGCCTTGAGAACAGGAAAGAGAAGTTTCTCGTGTCCTTCAAGTGCTGGCTTCATTTCTCGTGAGGCTCACATATATTTTCAGCCTTGGGCTTCTACACTCTTATGAAATTCCCACTTCACAATCAGTAATATGAGGGGGTTACTGTCCTCAAAGAGCTTGAGGACCCCTATCTCAGCACAAGGGCATAGTTTATAGGAGACTTCATCTCCATTGTTTGCCCACAGGGCTCACATAGCCTAACACCCATTGTTTAACTGGCATACAGTATATGTGCATTAAAAAGAAAGAAGGAAAAACAGCTTCAAATGAGCACAGGCAAAAAAAAAAAAAAAAAAAACACCAAACTTTTTGACCTAAGTAAAAACAGACCTAATGGAAGAATTTCCTCCCATTTCTCATAATAATTTAAATCAGGTTGCTTAGTAACCATCTTCCTTAAAATGGTACATTTATAAAAAAATAGTGTTTTTATAAGAAGCTGTGGATTTCCAAGCCAGATTTTATAACCTCATGCAGGCCCATATGTCTTTTTTCCAGGCCAAATTCCAACTGGCTTGCAGAGGGATATGCAGGCTGAAAAGCAATGCCGAGAATGTTGAGGGTCGGGTCAATAGGGGAGGAAGGATTTCAGTGTAACAGTAATATCAAAGGGTGCTTTGAAATGAAAAAGGATCTTGATCTTTATGCTGTGTATTTATTTTCTGGGAAAGAAATTCATTGGATAATATTGGCCAGGGGTGTCGTGCCCCTGACTTTAGGGTGTATGTTCCTCCTATCAAGTCACATGAAGGGGTGTCCAAAGGAGAGAGAGAGGAATTCTTAATGATTTGGATTTTATTTTTTTTCATTATTATTTTTAAAATATTTATTTACTTATTTGAGAGAGAGAGAGCGAGAGCAAGTGAGCACAGGGAAAGGCAAAAGGAGAGGGAGAGAATCCCAAACAGACTCTCTTCACTGAGCACAGAGCCCAATGTAGGGCTCAATCTCATGACTCTGAGATCATGACTTGAGCCAAAATCAAGAGTCAGATGCTTAACCAACTGACCCACTCAGGTGCCCCAAAAGCTTATGAGGTCTTTTTTAAAAATATAACATTGTATTTCTTTATTTGGGGTAGGGCAGAGGAAGAGAATCCTCAAATGACTTCATTTGCATTTTGTATGAAAATCCCAAAGCCCTGAACAAAGTATGACCTAGGAGATGCAACCATTTATTATGTTCTCATGTAATGTAATTTTAGTATTTATTCTCAACTGCACATCATAATAAGAATTGTCATTTAACATTATATTATTGCTACATTTGTATAATTCTTGCCAGATTTTACTGACCAGCTCCTAAAACAGAATATCTCGAATCAAAGATCGAAATAGTATCTTGGTGTTTGTTAAAAAAAAAAAGAAAGAAAGAAAGAAAGAAAGAAAGAAAGAAAGAAAGAAAGAAAGAACTAATCCATGCCAATTTTTTTGTACCCTTAGGGCAAAAAGTATATCTCATTGCATCCTTTCTGGATTATGTCTTCTTTCTTGCTTTGATTCGGGACAGAGGCAGAGACTAGAAGGGAAGACACTCCAACTGAAAACATTCTAAATCAAGGAACTCAAAAAGTCAAGTAGGCAGTCCTCAATTGGAGTAATTAGCAGAATAGCCCATCTGATGTTGAAGTGCCAGCAGGTAACCAGAGCCACATCTTGATTATTACACTGTTTAAATGCACTCATAGCGTAATAGTGTACTACACCTAAAGAGCCCCTGGCATTTTCTAGGTCGGCTTCCCCCTAAGATTGCCGTTCAGTCATTTTCCCTGGGGTTAAAATGGGTGGACAATATCTCTTTGGAAACAACATGAATTTCAATAAGATCATAAAAGAACACATTTGAGGAGCTCAGCTGTGCTGGAGTTTATTAGTTAAATAATTCAAAAAAACGTCTTCTTTCTGCTTAACATCTCCCTAATTGTGTGACAGGGTGAACTTGTCAGAGAAACTGATGGGTGGCATGTGGAGTTGTCCACGCGTGGTGCCAGCTTCCAGCCGAGGTGGTTCATGTGAGCATGTGGCATCACAACTCTGTGCGTGTGTGGGTGTGTGCATGTGAAGAGTGAGCCATGAAGTTACCTACAAGGGACAGATACACCAGGAAGACCCAGCTGAGAGGCCACCTGAGCCGGGGGTGGGGGTGGGGGGGTGATGTCACAATGGTCTTGCTCTGGCAGCCGGCAGTGGTAGTAGAGGACTCCCGAGGTGGGTAGGAAACTCTGATGGCCACGTGATCCAGGAGCCATTTCTAGGAGCCACTGCTCCCAGCCCAGCTCGTCAAACAGTTTCTGAACAACAGCTGCCCATTCAACATGGAACCAGTTACTCTTGGGGTAACTGGAACCTCGAACCTTATAGTTGATGGCTCCTCTTCTCAGACTGCTTACCAGTAGCAGCCACACCTAGATATCAAAAGTCTCCCACGTCTCACTGAATTCCTTTGTATGTACACTATACTATGCCAGGTGAAAAACATGTTTTTTCCCCTCAATTGACAACAAGCCAGTTCTGAGATTTAGGTCATGTACTTAGAAGATGGGGGTGGCAATCTCAGCTTTATCTAGTGGTGTGAACATGCTCACATCAACTTCTCTGGGCCTCTAGTGCCTTATTTGTAAAATGACACATGGACACCATATGATCTCTAAGTTCCCCCTCCAGCTCAAAATTCAGTATGAATGAGTTGAAGTCATTAATATTTCTGTGGGACCACAAAAGTGACAAAGAGGTGCACTTCATTTTTTAGGGTTTAAGTCCCTCAATTCATTAATTTACAGTACATACAGTACATTTTCATTTCAGTTCCATTAAGAATTTAAGCACTTGAATATTTTATGTGTTATTCAGTTTGGAACATTCAACAAATATTTATTCAGTATCTGCTGTGAGTTAGGTCCTGTGCTGAGTTGGGGATAAATGAAGAATGAAGCATGGCCCCCACCCTCAGAGAGCTTACAGCCTCATATGGGAGAATTAAGCCAGCAGTGTGTTGTGGATCACTTAGTAGGTGCTGTGGGGCACAGAGAAGGGGCTTGAAGGCCCAGGTTCATGATGTCCAAGAGAAGACCTAATTGAGAGAAGAGTGGTCAGACAAGAGGGAGACAGAGATAGGGAGTAGTTTGTCCAAAGGCCCAGTGGCAAGAGAGAGCCTGGCAGCTTGGGAACTCTAAGTAGGGGCTGGAGCCTAGAGACTGAGGACTGGAGGGGAATGAGGCTGAAGAGGTTTGGAATTACTACTATTTAATAAAACAAATTGAAAATCAGAAAACAGGGCACCTAGGTGGCTCAGTGGTTGAGCATCTGCCTTTGGTCGTGATCCTGGGGTCCTGGGATCGAGTCCTGCATCGGGCTCCCCAGAGAGAGCCACTTCTCCCTCTGCCTATGTCTCTGCCTCTCTTTCTAGGTCTCTCATAAATAAATAAATAAAATCTTTAAAAAACAAAAAAAAATCAGAAAATGGCCATCAGAACCACAATGATGTACTATTACACACTCAACGCATGGGCAGCAATTTTAAAGTTTGACAATACCAGGTGCTGTAAAGAAAGTGGAGCAACTGAATCTCCTACGTGTTGTAAGTAGTGAGAACACACCCTGGTACAACCACGTGGTAAAACAGTTCTGAGACCACCTCGAGCCAGCAGTCCTAATCCGCCCGTCAAAACATTGCTCTAATACCCAGAAATGAAAGCACCTCAAAAGTCCTTTAATGGTGGAATCGATGTGGTAACTGAGCTAGAGCCCTGCAGTGCAATACTGCACCACACCCAGATAAATCGTCTGCGAAGATGTGCAATGATGTGATTGCAGGTCACAAACTTAAGTCGGGGGGGGGGCGGGGAAGACACGAAAATGCACATGGTATTATTCTGTTTACATAATGGTGAAAACCGGTGGAAACGAGACTTTGCCCTTTAGGGAGGCATAACAGAAATCTGTTTCATATTTTATGAAAATCTAGTTTTAAAGAAGAAAATTATCACAACGGTCAGAGTAAGGTGACCTCGGGCGAGGGAGAGGGTCTGTGATGCGGGGAGGCCCGACTGGGAGTGTCTGGGGGTGCGGCAGGGTCCTACCTGCTTAGGGGCCCCACACGGAGCGCTGTCTTCAGACTTGTGGGCTGAACTGGACGTGGATGTTGTGCTCTTCTCTCAGTGCCCCTAACACTGCACAGGGACACTCCCGAATAAAAAAGGAAACAGCAGAATCAAGCATGACAAAGAAAGAGGCAGAACAGGAGGGACAGGAAAACAGGAGAGAAGGTTAATGGGGACCTGACCCCGTTACTGGGTTGGGGTAACTGGTACCCAAGTTACCATGATGTTCAGATGTTCAGAGCGATGACTGCCCCCACCCTGAGAAGAGCTCACCGTCCCCTCCCTCGGTGGGTCCCTCTCCTCGGGACTACAGCCGAGGACACAGGAGGAAGAAGGACACACAGAGCAGGCCCCTCCTCACCCACCCCGTGGGCCTCGTGGGTTTCCTCACTTCTCCTGGGAGACCTGTTGCCCGGTTCCTGTGTCCTCTCACCCTGACCTGGGACTGTTGCCAGGAGAAAATGCTCAGCCTTCCTTCTAGTCGGTTCTCTGAGTCTCAGGCAGACCAACCATGGGGCTCCAGGCCACTTACTCACATTTTCCCACTTTTTCTGCCGTATTGTTGGAAGCCCTTTCATGTTTTTCTCATCTGATGCTTCAAACAGTCTCCAGATGTGGTTAGAGCAGGTACAGTTATAGTCGTGGAAAAATAATCTCAAAGGAATAGTCCAGGGTCATACGGCAGAGACTACGATGTGGGCTCCCCCTTCTGAGTCTACCCCAGTATGCTGCCCTATTGACTCACATACCCCCAGGATGTAGGGTCCACGTCCCACACCCCAAGTTTATGTGGCTCTGTCCATCTGTGACAACCACTAAAAGTCCAGAGATGCAATGGGGGAAGTTACCTTGACCCACATATTTACACACTAAATGACAAAAATGCTGGTTCCCCCCAACTTTTGAGTTGAGTCTAAATATCTCAGAAGAGCTTGCCGTCTCTGATGTGAACTTCACACGCTTGCTTCATTTCACAAAGCGCTGAAGAAACAAAAGATTCTGAGGGTTGCCACAGGTGTTACCCTTTCATTGTTTTATCTCAGAGAAAGAGAGAGAAAGTGGGAGATTCTCCTGTGTTTCAAAGACCTAATTTTTGGTGTGAAAGAGTAAATGGCTCAGAGCCGACCCCTTTGAAGCATGTGGCAAAGAATGAAAAAGGAATGGACAAGTGGAAATCAATACTTCTTCACTATTATCTACCAATGCAGGGAAGCCAATCCCAAATGTGCAGTTCTTTCACTGTTTCAGTTGCTTATAAACACCATACACTAGTATCAAGTTTTGGGACAAGTTTTCCAGGATTATAACATCATCTAGGAAAATTTCCAATATTTAAAATTTCCTTGTAGTTGCACTTGATTTTTCAGAAATGTACTGTGCTAAAATTGTAACTGGTGAAATAGATGTGTTGGTGGACGATCATTTGTGTTTCAAGATGACTCTTTGCTTTGCAGAGGGATTCATTGATCACATAAAATCTTTCTCACAGCTCCATTTTGAAATTGGATTCAGGGCCACCTCCCCCACCCCACCCCAAATATAATTACAATCTCTTAGGATCTATCTATTGCATAAAGTGAGAACCATTTATGTATTCATTTGATTACAAATTCAACAAAGTCCTTCTTAAACATACTCCAGAAATTATTTCATCACGTTCCTCTCCTTGAAGCCTAAAACCAGCTTGTCCTGTGACTCCAGAAAAAGAAATAAGAATATGGCCAACCTAATGGTCAAGCAAATGTCTTAAGTCTTTTCAAGAGGTAAAAATCAAGCTAGAATTCTTAATTGCAATCAAAATCAGAGTGGCAAGGGCACTGGGTGGCTCAGTGGTTGAGCGTCTGCCTTCAGCTCAGGTCATGATCCCAGGGTCCTGGGCTCCAGTTCCCCATCGGGCTGCCTGCAGGGAGCCTGCTTCTCCCTCTGCCTGTGTCTCTGCCTCTCTCTGTGTCTCATGAATAAGTAAATAAAATCTTTTAAAAAAAGCAAACAAAAACAAAATCAAACCAGTGGCTATAATAATTGATTTAAACGATCATTTTTCTAAGTTATGATAAATGTATCAATTTTTGCGGGATTTTTTTTAAGCTCGTATAGTTGAACAAAGAAAGTAACATCACTGAATTTTTCAACTTGAGCACATATTCCACCAAATTTTCCATATGAGCTACTTTGCTTAGTCTGGCCTCTTCAAAGCCATCCTCCTGACACCAGCAACAAAGCCAAGGGCATCTTTTTCTTCTTTTTTCTCTTTTTTTTTAATAATAAATTTATTTTTTATTGGTGTTCAATTTGCCAACATACAGAATAACACCCAATGCTCATCCCGTCAAGTGCCCCCCTCAGTACCCGTCACCCATTCACCCCCACCCCCCGCCCTCCTCCCCTTCCACCACCCAAGGGCATCTTCTTCGGAACACCTACTGTACAAAACATAGAGCAGAAGAGACAGAAATGAAAAGCTTTGTCAATAGATTTCTACCACCATGATGATGAATTTCCTTCTCTCTCTAAATTTTAGTTTCCTTGTCCATAAAATGGAGACAATAATCAGGATCTAGCTCCGAAAGTAGTGAGGCTTAAATAAAGTAATAAACAGAAGGCTGTTAGCACACCACCTGGCACAAAGTGAATGGCAGCTGTTATCCGTCTTGGAGCGGGGGGTTAGGGAACATAGGCTCTACACTAGCTTTGCCACAACCAGCTATAGGGCCTCGGCGGTAGGGTTGACCCTCACCTTTTGTAGATCTTGGTTTCCTCATTGTGCCATGGAGTTCTTTTGGGGTCACTTATTCAAATGCCTTCAGAGATCAGGCAATAAACATAAGTGAAGCAGACTGGCTGTAAGACCATGAAACTGCTTGGAAGCCATCTGAACTTTGGAGTTTTTCCTAGCTTAATGGCATTTAAATTCTAAATTTGTTTTAAAAAAAAAAAAAACACCAAGCCTGGGGAACCAAACAAATACAAATCTAATTCTAGCAATGAGTTATCAACTTGCAGCATCTGGGGGACACCCTGTAATGCTCTTTTCAGCTGTCGCATTCTCTTCTTCTTGTTTCCCATGTTCTTCCTCTGCCCCAAATCTCCCGTAGGGGGATTCACATAGTCAATCAACGAGTGGGTCAGCCAAAGTGGTTGGTGATTTTTGAAAGTAACCCTGGGCATTTCCCCCAGCCCAGCCCACCCCTGTCCTGTTTCCCTGCTTTCCACCTCCACAAATTCTTATGTAACCCTCCCCACACATATACCATGTCCTGAAACTACCACTTTGAGTTTCGCATGAGCTATGTACACATGTAGCTCTCTGCTAAACTGCCTTTCTGTGTGTTTGAGGACAGAGATGACATGTTTTATAGGTTTTGTTCCAGGCTCCACACTCTGTGGCCATTTAAGTCATGATGATGACAAGGAGGGCCATATAAGTTCCACCTAAAAGTATCTCATTTCAGACTTCTAGATTTTTCTTGCTTCCCTAAGCAGACAGCATAATCATATGGTTCATAAGTCTATAATAAAGAAGACATTTTCTCTCTTTTTGCTTCCCATTCAAGGCTTAATTGATGCAGGGCAATTACCTAAAGCTGTCTTTTTTTTTTTTTTCTCATGTGTTATCCACAAAGTACAAATAATATATAGTAGCAACATCCTGGGCTCAGAATATACCAAGAACATCCTATGCCTAGAGAAAGGACTAAGACACAAAGACGAAAGGAGCTACCTACTTCTTTGAGGCTTTGTTCCTCGAGAAAAATCCTTTTCCTATCCCTTTCATTACCTCGGAGATGGAGGCAAATGCTTTAAGAAGGGTCATATAATACTTTGAAAGGCCTTTTGCCACAGTGTGGTTATTAAGCCCTTGGGAAACAATGGGCTTCTCTAAAAGTATATGGAACAATTGTACCCCCTGAGAGTCATCTCAGATTGGAATGAAATAAACTGGTTACTCTGGAGAGCAAAATATGATTGATGAAGGCTTAGAACCAGTGGTGTTTGGGTCTCTCACCTCTGGCTCCTTCTGACTTATTCTGTAGTACAACAGAATTCAGGTTGAGTCTTTGAAAAGCTCTCTGGCTTCTAGCTATAATGTAACATATGGTAAAATGAGCTCAGCACAGAGTTATGTTTTTCTTTTCTTAATCCTCCCAGGAAGACCAAATTCCAAGAATGAGATCGAAAAAGGGAGGCGGACAGCAGAGAAATACAAGCAGGCTGTGGAAGTGAAAACTACATTGCTGCTTTGAGACTGAAGAATCATGCAAAACTCATATCCATAATAAAGTAACTGAAAGCCCCGGATTGTCCCTCCCCAAACTATTTGTGTTCCTTTGCCCGGTCCTGAGGAATTAGTGCAATCTAAGTATTTGCTTAAGTACATGTTTAAGTACACTCAGCTTATAGGTCCAGGGGGAAAATACTAATGTGGCTCCCCTATTGCCATACAGGAAAATATCTAAAACTTGAATCATCTCTATTTTTTTTAACTTACTCTTTAATGTCATTTTCTATTCTGTAAGATATTTTTTACAAGTCAAGCCAAGTCTGTAAGAGGGAAGGGCCTTGAAACACTACTTTCTCCCTTTTTCCCTGTGCTGCTAGAAGTTCACAGTCAGCTCTGCGGGCTATTTAGTTAGTGCGATTCTCAGCAGGCTCTGGCCCAAACACCAAGGTTTTCCCCCTCTTACTGCACGGAGAGGGAAGAAGAAACAATATGCGGAGCTACCAATAGTTTGGGTAAAAAGGGCAGTAGAATGGAAGAAGCAGAAAATTAAATATTTTGACGTATGAAGAGGAGAAGCAAACTATCCAACCACCACGCTCTCAGTCACATGAAGCTGCCTCCCTTCCTACAGCCCCGAATTATGGACATTTACTGAGAGCTTCAGATTAAACGTGGAGCTCCATTGCGCTCAATTTTGAATTTAGGAAGTAAAGCCAGTATCCAGTATATAAGGATTGATTGCGTTTTGCAGTCTGTGGAAGAAAGGCACTTGAACTTATACATTTATTGTGTTTTCAATCTGAATACACATCCATTGATGTCTGGCAATTGCAGTTAGTTATAATATTTTAATAAAGAGTTCTGTTTTGACTTTTAAAAATCAATATTAAAGGAATCATGTCTTCAGGATAAATTCTCTGAGATGAGATAATTGGACTTAAAGATATGAGTAAGTGCCTTCCTGCCTCTCTGGGTTCTTATTGCCAAACTAGGTTTCACGAGGACAATAGCAATGCACCTTGCCAGCTGCTGGGTGTGAGTGTACCAATTTCACTAGAACTTGGTCTGCACTGCACTTTTGTTTCACTACTAAGTATAGAAGGCATTTCAAAGTTACTCTTTCACTGTATCTTAAAGTAGTTTTATCTCATTAATTTATACCAATAGGAAGAAATTGGACTCCTTCATAACAGCATAGTTTCAAGATCTAATTTTCTGTACTTGTATAGTTGGTACTAAATTAGGCTATGGATTTAAAAATGAAGCCTGGTATTGAGGCAATTATCTTTCTACTCTCTGCTCTATTTTAGGAACAACAACAACAAAATACTGGTGCTAGAAGTGGTGGTAATACTCTTGCCATCAGGAAACTGGCGATGAATCCTAGGTATTTCACTCATCAGCTAGATGAGCATGGTCAAGTACTTGACCTCTACCCTCAGGTTCATCTTCTGCAAGACAGACACACTATTTGCTCAATTATAATCACAGGATTGTTTTTAGTACTGAAGGAGGTAATAACTGTAAGAATGCTTTGCAAAGTAACGTTTATTTAAAACTTTATAACAAGTAACAAATGAATAATAATAAATAACAATAACCCAGATATTTGTCAATATGAAAGTTACAATATGAGAGAGGAAAGAAGCTCAGAATCCAAGAGGGAGAGCTTAAAAGACCCAACAGGAAAAAAAATCATAAAGTAACAATCTCATTATTTCCTACACTCTGGATTTTTCTAAATAGACATGCAGTTTTCAACTGGATTTATATGTGGTGTCAATACTCCTGAAGAAAGTCAAGTAAATATGAATTAAATTCAATGTTTTCAATAAAATGCTTAAAAATTAACATATCTATACGTGATGCATTGACAGATGAGACCCACAAATCCTCCCAAAACAGAGATATATTGGGAGAGCAGTATTTGCTAAGGTGGTTTACATTATAAGTCATAGGTTTTGGATTTTCTAATGCTATTGTATTTTTTATTTCATTTTTCCAATTGGTGCTTAAATTTAGAAAATATTGAGAAGAGAAATAAATGGACAAATTAAGACAAATAATAGGAGAAATATTCCAAGTTCATGGTTGGACAACTCAAGATTAAGATGTCACTTCTCTCCCAAAATGATCAATTCAACTGTGATTCAATGCAATCACGTTAGAGATCCAAACTTTTAAAAAGTTTTTATTTAAATTCCAGTTACTTAACATACAATATATTGGTTCCCAGTGTACAATATAGTGATTCAACACTACTTTATATCACCTGGTGCTCATCCCAGGTACACTCCATAATCCCCATCACCCATTTAACCCTACCCACCTCCCTTTTGGTAACCATCAGTTTGCTCTCTACAGTTAAGGGTATGTTTCTTGGTTTGTCTCTCTTTCTCTCTTTTTTTCCCTTCGCTAGTTTATTTTGTTTCTTAAATTCCACAGATGAGTGAAATCATATATTATTTGTCTTTCTCCAAATGACTTATTTCGCTTAGCATAATACTATCTCCATCCATGTAACTGAAAATGGCAAGATTTCACTGTTTTTTATGGCTGGTGGGCACACACACACACCATATCTTCTTTATCCATCCATCTATTGATGGACACTTGGACTGTTTCCATAATTTGGCTGTTGTAAATAATACTGCTATAAAGATAGGGCTGTATGTATCCCTTTGAATCAGTATTTTTTTTATTCTTTGGATAAATACCTAGTTGTGCAATTGCTGGATCATAGGACAGTTCTTTTTTTTAACTTTCTGAGGAACCTCCATACCATTTTCCACAGTAAATGCACCAGTTTGCATTTCCATCAATAGTGCAACACGGTTCCCCTTTTTCCACATCCTTGCCAACACCTGTTGTTTCTTGTATTGTTGATTTTAGCCATTCTGACAGGTGTGAGGTGATACCTTACTGTACTTTTTATTTACATTTCCCTGGTAAATGATGTTAAGCATCTTTTCATGTGTCTGTTGGTCATCTGTATGTCTTCTTTTGGAAAAAAAATGTCTATTCATGTCTTCTGTCCATTTTTAAAGTTGGATTATTCATTTTTGGGATGTTGAGTTTTAGAAGTTCTATATATGTTTTGGATACTAACCCTTTATTGGATATGTCATTTGCATATATCTTCTCCCATTCCATAGGTTGCCTTTTAGTTTTGTTGATTGTTTCCTTTGCTGTGTAGAGCTTTTAATTTTGATGTAGTTCCAACAGCTCATTTTAAAAATTTTGTTTCCCCTGACTCAGGAAACATATCCAGAAAGAGGTTGCTATGGCTAATGTCAAAGAAGTTACTGCCTGTGTTCTCTCCTAGGATTTTTGTGGTTTTAGGAGAGATCCAATCATTTTGTGTGTGTGTGTGTGTGTGTGTGTGTATGGGTGTGCAAATTGACAAGTTGACTCTAAAATGCATATGGAAATGCAAAAGGTCTAGAATAAAGGTAATCTGAATAAGAAAAAGTTGAAGGATTTACACTATCAGATTTCAAGACTCATTCCAAAGCTACAATAATTAAGACATGATGATACTGGTACAAGGATAGACAAATGGACCACTGGAACCCAACAGAGAGCTCAGAAATAAACCCACGTGTTACAGTCACTTAACAACAGAGGCAACATTGAAATTCAGTGAAGAGAGGAGGATCATTTGAACAAATGGTGCTGGAGAAACTGGATATCTATATGAAAAAAAGTGAACTTGGACTTCTTTCCCACACTATATTGATAAAATTAATTCAAAATAGATCATAAAACTAAATGTAAAAACTAATATAATCAAGATTTTAAAAAAAACAGAGTATCTTCATGAACTTGAAATAGGTAAAGATTTCTCAAACAGGACGCAAAAAACCAGAAATGACTAAAAACAGAAATAATAATTTGGGCTTCTTTGGGCTTCCCAAAATTAATAACTACTATTCATTATATTGGTAACATAAAATAGAACATTATGTATGTTATACTGATGTACATACATAATTACATATGTACATAAATAATATAAATGTATAAAATTAATACAAATTAATAAATCTATTAATGACAAAGACACATCCAGAATATATAAAGATCTTTCACAGATTCATAATTTAAAAAAACTAACAATCCAATTTAAAATGGGAACAAGACTTGAATAGGCATTTCTTGTCACCCATCACAAAAGAATGTCTAAATCATGAGAAAAGATCATTATAATTTGTGTGAAGGAATCACAAATCAAAACCACAAATGGGAGACCACCACACATGGCTAAAGCTTAAAAGAGTGACAATAATCACTTCTGAAAAATATGTGGAGCAATTGGAACGCTCACACATTAGTCATAGGAATGTAAATTGGCAGAACCACTTTGGAAAATATTTGCAAGTACGTATTCCAAAGCTAAACATATGTTTACCCTATAAATTAACAATTCCACTCCTGGGTGCAAGCCCAGGGGGGAAAATGTGTGAATATGTCCACCAAAAGACATGCACAAGAATGTCAATGGCGGCTTTATTCGTAATAGCTAAAAACTCTGAACAACCCAAATGTTCTTCAGTGTGAGAATGGATAAATGAACTGTGATATACCCATACAATGGAATACTATTCAGCAGTAGAACAAGGACTACTGATATATTCAACAACGTGGATGAATCTCACATATATTATTATGCTGGGTAAAAAAAAACAAATCTAGACACTGTACCTACTAGTGGGTCCATTTAAATGAAATTCAAAACCAGACAAAACTAACCAATGTTTACAAAAGTCAAAATAGTGGTTTACTTCTGGGGAGCTGTTGATTGGGAACTTTCTAGGGTGGAGTTCTATATTTTGATTTGTGTGCTTATTACAGGGCGCATATGTATATAAAAATTTATTGACTTGTATGCTTAAGATTTGTGATCCTGACTGCATGTAAGTTATATTTCATCTAGGAAATAAAGAGGAAAAAAGAAATAAATGATCCTTCACTGTAAAGATATTAAAAGTTAATCTCCTTTTTGAAATGGAATTCTAGATTTTTAGCGTTAGAATATACCTTAAAGATCAGTCACCTCGTTTTATAGATGTACCTAAGAATGAGAGGTCACCCCATCCAGTCCAAGGGCAATAATATATTAGTGACAATGTTAGGATCAGGCTGCAAGACTTCTGATGACCCTGCCCAATGGTGTTTCCTCTCCTTCACTCCATTGCCAAAAGCACCCCTGAGAAAGATGCTAGACCTAAATGAGCTCATCAATCAATCCTTATGTCCTAGTAAAATGTCTATGGAACTTAGTCCATGCATCCCCTCTGCTGGAATTCTCTTTCTTAGTTTGCCTTTTCTCTACCATGTTTCTATTACCAATTTATCTTTCAAGACTCTGCTCAAGGTTCCCCATTTTTTAGAGGGCTTTCTTTATTCTTTTCCTCAGTGGAATTGATTCTCCTTTATACCTATGATAATAACATCTATTCTCTTCACCAGTATTTATTTGTCATCGACTATGTACTAGATGCTGTTATAGATGCTTGGAATTTATCAGAAGACACATAAAGTGCTTGTCTCTGTGGAACTTACATTCTGATGAGAGAGAAATAAGGTCAGAAAATGACAAGAGGCCATCATAAGTAACAGTGTCAGGACACAGTAATAGGAAGTACTCTTTAGGTTAGCTGGTCAGTAAAGATGTCTCTGAGGAAGTGACTTTTGAGTCAAAGTCTAAATGAAGCAGATGATGAGTTTGCCTGAAAATATGACTCCTCAATGTAACTGTTTATGCAAGAATCTGATTCTGATTGAGGGCAGAAATAGTATCTTAACTTATCTTTGTATTTTGGATCAGTATAGGGACTCAAAAATGTTGGTAAAAATAAATGAATGACATAAGCAATAAAAGGAACTATAGATAAAGTGGACTTCAAGATTTTGAATTTTGTGTTTCAAAGGACAATCAAGAAAGTGAAAATAAAATTCACAGAACAGGAAAAAATAGTTGCAGTTACATGTCTGTAATATATTTCAAAAATAGTTGTAAACTACATGTCTGTAATGTATCTATACATCTAGAATATTTAAAGAATTCCTACAACTTGACAATAAAGTGTTAAATAACCCAAATTAAAAATGGACACAGGATGTGAATAGATATTTCCTCAAAGAAGATATTCAAGTGATCAACATGAAAAGATATGTAAGACCATTAGTCATCGAGGAAATATAAATCAAAACCATCATGAAATACCACTTCTCACTTACTAGAATGGCTACAACCAGAAAGTCAGACAATAACAAGTGCTGACAAGGATGTGGAGAAACAAGCTGTTATACGTTGTTGGTGAAAACGTAAAATTGAGCAGCCATTCTGGAAAATAGAACTACACTGATACGAATACACGGTTCATTGAAGGATTTTAGGGTTACAGTGGATGAGTAAGGAAGGTATCGAGTTCCAATTGCCCTTGAAGCCTGGTACTTCCCAGTACCTCAGGTGTGAAATCCACAGTCTCAGCACTAATATAGTTATTTGTGTACTGCACTTCAGGGTTCCATCTTTTAGAATCTTCTTTCTTTAATTCCCATGTCATTTCAACAGTAATCTGCCCCCTAGAATATTGATGAATAAAGCTGTTTACTGGGCTTTCTGTAAAGTTAAGCACATCTGCAGGCACAGGGGTATTTTTCATAAGGATCATAGGTGGGGGATGTTTTAGACCAAACCCGCCCATATGTGGGGAAGGCTGGAAGACCCCTTCTACATCAGGGATCGTGGCCCAAATAGGGGCAAGAGCCGGAAGTCAAATGAGCAAAATCGTGGGGCGGAGTACATATATCATCTGAAGGAGACGTCACTTCCGCGAGCCTTTTTTCAAATCCTTGAGTGTGTCTTTGGTTGGTTCGTTCATTCGAGCGACCCAATCAGAGAAGGGGGAGGAGTCTGACGTCACATCAGGCAACGTCGTGTCCTGCGACATCACTTCCGCTTCTGGATCACGCCTTTTTTCATATCCTTGAGTGTGTCTTTGGACATTCGAGCGAGCCAATCGGAGAGGGGGAGGAGCCTGACGTCACATCAGGCAACGGCGTGTCCTTGACATCACTTCCGCTTCCGGGTCACGCCTACTGCGTCGTCAACCGTGTATTCGTTTCAGTGTGAACCTGTCTCCGCGCCTTTTTTCGTATCCTTGAGTGTGTCTTTGGTTGGTTCGTTCATTCGAGCGAGCCAATCAGCCAAGCGGAGGGGGGGGAGGAGTCTGACGTCACATCCGGCAACGTCATATCCTGCGGATAGTAGTAGTAGGATCCGGCAACTCAACCAAAGACAACCAACCAAAGACATCCTCAAAATGTTAAATATGGATTTACCATATGACCAAACAATTCCACCCCATATGTTCATCCAAGAGAATTGAAAACTTAAGTCTACCTACAACTTGCATGTGACTGTTCAAATTCACAATAGCCAAAAAGTGGAAACAACCCAAATGTCCATCAATTGATGAATGGATAAAGAAAATGTGCTATATACATACAATCAAATGATATTCACCCATAAAAACAAATGAAGTACTGACATGCTATAACATGGATGAGCCTTAAAAGCATATGGTAAGTGAAAAGAATCCAAACACAAAAGGAATATTGTATGATTCCTTTATAAGAAATGTCCGGAATAGACAAATCCATAAAGTAAATAAATGATTGCCAGGAGTTTGGAGGTGGGGAAACAGAGTGACTGCCAGTGAGTGTGGATTTCTTTCTGGTGTGATGAAAATATCCTGGAATTAGATAGTGGTGGTGGTTGCACAACTTTGTAAATAAACTAAAAACCACTGAATCATATAATTTCTTTAAAAAAAAAAAAAAAGATTGATTTATTGGGGCACCTGGGTTGCTC
The DNA here is from genome assembly GCF_053574225.1 of Canis aureus. Taxonomy (NCBI): domain Eukaryota; kingdom Metazoa; phylum Chordata; class Mammalia; order Carnivora; family Canidae; genus Canis; species Canis aureus. The sequence goes on along the minus strand of NC_135646.1, from coordinate 21,690,810 downwards.
AGTGGTTGAGTGTCTGCTTTTGGCTCAGGTCATGATTACGGGGTTCTGGGATCAAGTCCTGCATCAGGCTCCCTATGGGGAGCCTGCTTCTCCCTCTGCCTATGTCTCTGCCTCTCTGTGTGTGTCTCTCATGAATAAACTTAAAAAGAAAAAAAAAATTTATTCATTTATTTGAGAGAGAGAGTGGGGGGGAAGGAGCAGAGGGAGAGGATAGAGAGAATCCCTAGAGCAGATGCCACACTGAGCATGGAGCCCAATCTGGGATTCATGAGATCATGACCTGAGCCGAAACCAAGAATTACATACTCAACCAACTGAGCCACCCAGGCGCCCCTGAATCATATACTTTCCAAAGGGAATTTTTCAACATGCAAATTGTATCTTAATTTTTTAAAAGAACAAATGAATGAACATCTAGGAGACAACTCAGGCTTTGCAAAATTGTAACAAATAGGAGCGCCCAAAATGCTGTATCCACCATGAAAAGGCAAAATACCACCATTTAGTTCCCACAGTGTTTCCTGCACTTGGTCAAGAGGCTGCCAGCTGTACCATCAGTGAAGACACTATTGGGCCCATCAATAATTGAAGCAGGGAGCCTAAACCAGGGCTCTGGCCCCAGAGTCAGCATCCAGAGCCAAAAGCTCCTGAGAACATCTGGATGATGTCAAAGCCCATTCAGACTTCACCCACATATTGTCCGATCATCTGATTACAGTTCCTTTTAGCCCTAAAATTCTATAGGGGAAAAATTCATTCTGAACAAAAGATGTCTGGATGAGTTCATTCTATAACGAGCCAATCAAAGGAGTCAAACAAAGGAGAACGTAATAACGAAAGATAGAGAGAGGGACCTTGCACAAAAACAGCAAGCCCTTTGATCCAGTTGTTTGTCAGAAATCAATAGAAATGTTTTCTTTCACTTTAGAGAGTGAGAATTGGAATTTGTTGAAATTGGATCTTGAAGCACTTAGAATGTTTTTTTCCCCCTTGGTGCCAGAACAATAGCACACATTCTGTTTACCAGGAAGCTCTGACCACTGGGGCAAAAATTGTAGCAATTATAGTAATTCTATACTCAGCTTTCTGTGTTCAGGGTTGTATAGAATAGGCTCAGAGATATTCACGGGCAGTATGTGAAAAAAGCCCGTAAGATACTTTTGAAAATATGTAAACTGTTTCCCCTTATATGAATGTCTGTTTCTGGAAATATCATCGGACTATGATGTTGACTGGTAGGCGTTAAGAGCAAGAACACCCTTGTGAACTCCCAGCGAAAATTTCACCCCAGAAATAGGAAATGATTATGGTAAATGAATGATCTCAAGATAAAACAGTTTTATGCAATAAACCAAAATGAGTGTGGCGGCACATGTTAGCTAGCTTTGTACGGCTTTGTTTTAATTAAGGACTGATTCCACAGCTGCTGCTCGTTTACCTAATAATAGAGTTTTGGTGTATCCAAAGTAAAGGACCCCAGGGCTGGAAGTGCGGTGCCTGAGTGTGAGAGCGAGCATGTCATGGTAACCTTCAGTGCATCGGCTAGGAATTGCGGTAGGATTTTGCCTAAAGCCCCATGAAATTCATGGCAAAGAGAGCATTGTGTTGAGCTCTGGAATAAAAAGCAGCTGTCCAATAATGCCTCCAAACAGGCCAGTGTGGGCCTTCTGCATACCCCTGCTGTGACTCAGAAAATTCTTCCTCTAAATCCCCCCTAGATTATTAGGTCTCTAAAAGATTCCCTGTCTTCCCTACAGCAAACACTGTGATCCAATTGAAATGAGGACATTCAGAATTACCTTTCTTCCTGTACAGTGAGTTTATTTCCATGTCCCTTCATGTGAGTGGACATGAGACCTGTAATAGGTTTTTCTGGGTAGATAGGCCCTTTAGGCTGATCTGCAAGGCAGTACTAGAGTGGACCATGGCTGCAAATACACAAAGAATAATTTGTCAGTTGTAGCATGTGGAACATTCTGTCTAATGGAATTATTCATCCCAGCCAATCCCCAGCAGGCCGACATCTTCTGTCCCCAAATCCCATCCTATCCACCCTTTGAGCTGGGCCTTCCTGAGCTCCGATGCCTAAATCTCCAACTGTGCAGAGGTCTATTCTCTCACATCAAGCAAGACTTGATAAATCCAGATGAAAAGTTTCAAGATGAATCCTTTCGGTTTTGAAACAGAAGATGTTGGTCTAGGATACTACGTGCGTTGAAAATGTTTTGTATCTGTCCCACCCTCAGCTTCAAGGCAGGTCTTTCTCCCTAAATGGCCATGATGAGGGTCACTGGACCCTGACTTCTTATCTAAAGCTGATTGGGCTGGAGGCCCCAGCATCTTAGCTAAACTCAGCCATCAATAATGGGTACCTGCAGATGATCACTCCCAATTTTGTTTAAGCTGGAACACTGCTATTTTAGTTATCCTTATATAATTTCTGCATCTGGGGTAGCAGATTTTGGATGAAGAGATATCATTGTTCAACTTCTCAGTAAGATAGGTCTCCATGGCTACTTATTTCCCTACATTTCCTAAATCTTTTCTGCATCTTTAGTATAAATCCACAGTATCTCTAAAAACCTGATTTTTATCTCATGGAACCTATTTCTGTTCCTTGTAACCTGATGAAGCTTAACAAGCCAAGGTGCTTGATAAATGCAAAGAGGGCGGAGATCACATCTATTTGTTCACCGCTATAGACATAAGGCATGGACTAGAGTAGGGGACTCAATAAATATCTGCTAAATGCATGGAAAGCAACCACATTGTTTCTGCTTTTCATCATGGATTTAGGATGTGGGAATATACATTAATCTAGGTGAAGGTTCTTAAACTCTGAATATTGTCAACAGTGCTAAATTAGCCTGTCTGAAAAGGATAATTTCAGGGCAAAATGAAAAGCTATTCAATTGAAGTTCAGCTGATAATTGGGAAGAATTTATTGGAGTTAGTAAAGGAGAATTCTTACTTAATGAGTTTCATCAATACAGTGTAGTGTTTTACTTGTCTTATTGATTGATGTAGATAAGAAGCTGAATGGTCTCATTTAGGGAACATTAAGGCCTCCTGCGAATGCACAGATAGGTCTGGGGCTCAGAGTTCTTCAGCACTGGGACAAGAGTCCTGGGGCCTAGGACCCAAGGGTCCTGGGGCCAAGTTCTCGAACTTGGCTTGCATCAAAAATCACTTGGAGGTACTTCTTAAAACTCAGATTGCTCCAGAATTTCTGAATCAGAGGTTGTGCAAGTCAGAGTTCTCCAGAGAAATAGAACCTATTGGTTACATCTGTATTGTATTTATAGATACATATATATTATAGAGGATGAGAATTCCCCCTAAATAGACAATTTCCAAACCGGAGGTCTAGGAAGATGGGCCCAGTCCAAGTTCAAAAGCCTGAGATCTTTAGGAGAATGGATGGCTCAAGTCCCAGTCCAGAAGGAGACCAATGTTTTAGAGCAACAGACAGAGAGAAAGAATTCTCCCTGCCTCCATCTTTTTATTCTATTCAGGTCCTCAATGGATTGGATGAGGCCCACCCACACTGGGGAGAACAATCCACTCTACTCAGACTACCAATTCAAATGCTAAACAAAAGCAAAAACAAAAGCAAAACAAAACAAAAAAAAATGCATTAGCATTTTCGGAAACACACAGACATACTCGGAAATAATGTTTAGCCAGATAACCTGGGCTCTCCGTGGCCCGGTCAATTTAAGGCATACAATTAACCATCACAAGTCCATCCCTTGTCAAGTTGGCAGCCATAAATATCTCCTTAAGCCACGATCTCTAAATGAAGATAATAACAATGTCATATTTCCAACTAACCGGTACTCACCATCCTATATACAACTGAAAATGCATTAGTTCCTTCCTCAGAAGAGGAGGTAAAAACTTTGAATGATGTTTACTGTCCCCTTGATATCCCGTCACTTAAATACTAATGAAAATTAACAGTACTTAAATACTATGACATAAAGTCTATACATTTTATGTTGGGTGATAAGGGGATAAGAAAGGAAAGGAAACAAAGGTACACACAGAGTCATAAGAAAATACTTGTGACAATTACAGTCCTCATTTCTGTAACTGGTCATGTGATTGTAGCTGGTATTTATAACCACCTCCTTCCACCACCCATTCTGTATTACCTTTATATTCAACAAGCACCTCAACTGGCCATGGTTTTTTACTTGGTGGGGTGTCTCCAATCTTCATTCCTAAAGGGCCTGGGCCAGTAGTAGTCCTGCCTGGATTGAGTTGTCATAGTTTTCCATTGATCTTAATCCCAGGGTATGGATGCTGGGACCTATTGGACCTCCATTGTGGAATAGTTGTCCAATTTCCCCTTGTGGTCAGAATCACTCACTCCAGCCAACACCATAACTTCCTTCTTTGCCTTTTGATTGAGAAGCATCAGGATTCCACGTGGCAAGGTGTCAATCTTAACTGCAGTTCAATAGAATCATGGTTATATCTCCTGAGAGAAGTATTCTTCCTTCTGGAACTAGGACTACACTGCTAGTGGGTTACTAGGTGGAGTGTGGAGTCATGACACTTCCATTTCTACCTCTTGAATTCTGGGCCTGTGAATCTTGGCTAAATGAGAAACAGCACTATATATTGGACATATATTAGACAATTGACTCAGAGCATCCACATAGTCTTCTGAAACCCTGCCCCAGCGCTGCAAAGTATCGCAACCTTAGCTGGCATCATAATTGTCTTCAAAAGGCACTTTCACTGCTCTTGTAAGCTAGTTGCTCTAGGCTGGTGATTTCCATGAGCATGAGCCCATTGCCCCACTTCTTTTACCATGAGGTCAGCTCCTTGATCAGAAGCAATTCTGTGTGGAATAGCATAATGATGGATAAGGTACTTTGTAAATCCACAGATAGTACTTTTGGCAGAAGCGTTGTGTGCAGGGAAGGCAAATCTGCATCCAAAGGAAATGTCTATTCCAGTAACAGCAAAACATTGACCCTTCTGAAACAAAAGCAATCCAATGCAATCAACTCACCAACAGGTAGCTTAGCTGATTTTTTACTTGATAAGGTGACTCCACTGATCACCTTGGTGAATGGTACCGCTCTGGGGACTTGATGTTGGTCTCTGCTGCTGCCAGGTTGGCCTTGGTGAATAGAAGTTCGTGTTCCTGAGCCCACACACAAACTCTATGGCTGCCACATGGCCATTTTGTTCAAGAGCCCACTCACTGGGTGATAAGAGGAGTGGCTGGGCAAAGAGGCTGCTATCAACGAACAAGTCATTCTATCCAGTCTATCCACTTGACTAGTAAAATCTTCCTCAGCTGAGGTCACCTTTTTGTGACTATTCACATGGGACACAAATACCTTTACAGCTGTTGCCCATTCAGACAGGTCCATCCACATATCTTTACCCAAATTTCCTTGTCACCAGTTTTCCAGTCACATGCCTTTGAAGTTCCTGACCATCCAGCCAAACTGTTGACCACAGTCTGTGAATCAGTCTTTAATTGCATATCTGGCCATTTTTCCTTAGAAACAAAGTGAACAACCAGGTGCACTGCTCATAGCCCTGCCCACTAGAAAGATTTTCCTTTACGACTATACTTCAGGGATACCTCGGAAAAGGGCTAGAATGCTTGCTCCAGCTGTCCACTTTCAGTGGTGCCTGCATAGCATCTAGAGCCATCTGTAAACCAAGCCCGAGTTCTCTCTTCCTCTGTCAACTGACCATAGGGAGCTCCCCATGAGATCATTAATTGCAGGCAGTGGAGCAGTAGTGGGGACCATGGGCACTCGAGCCACTTCTTCATGTAAATTACCTGTGCCTTCAGTTTCTGCCTGGGACCAATCGTATACACGCCAGCTCCATTTGATACTGCCCAACTTTATCTTGCCCAACTTTATCATCCGGAGAGTCAATAAACATCTAGTTCATAATGAATCACATGGTACCTTTGTGGCTCATGGTCAAATATTCAGTCTCGACTAAGACCCAATAGCCAGTCAAGAGCTGTTCCTCAGAAGGCAAGTTATTATCTGCAGAGGATGGTAGGACTTTGCTCCAAAGTCCTAAAGGCCTATGTTATGATTCGCCTGTAGGGAGCTGCTAAAGCCTCCAAAGAGCATGGCTAACTGTCACTGACACTTCAAGCACCCCTGGATGTGCTGGACCTGGATCAGCAGCCTGGACCTACTGCAGACCTTCTTTTCTTCTGGGCCCCACTCAAAATTAGCAGCTTTTCAGGTCACTCGGGAAATGGGTTGTAACAGAGCCAGATGAAGAGTATGTTTCTGCCAAAATGTAAATAATCTATTCCAAGTAAGCGTTCTAGAGCTGGAGAAATAACCACAGGAAGTGTTCAGCAGCCTGTACCCACTGTGAGGTGGACGATGGACCTGAGATAAAACTCCATTGATCTCCTGATCTCTAGAGGCCCTTACTTTGACCGGTGGACCACAGTGACATTTCAGATCTCCTGGAATCAGTGCTGGTTCAGAACCAACGTCCAGTAGTCGCCCTAAAGCCCTGATTATTTCCTTTCCCTCAATTCACAGTTACTCTGGTAAAAGGCCGTAGGTCCCTTTGGGGAACACTAGGAGAAAGATGAATAGGACAAATATTTGGTAGCTTACCAGTGTTCTCCAGGGGATCTGGTTTCCCCTTTATTCAAGGGGTTCTGGGTCTATAGACTGGCTCAAATCTGGGAATTGATTGAGGATCCATGACTCTGTTTTTATGATTCAAGTTACACTTTGTTCACTTGTCCTAGAACTTTTCTGCTTATACAGATTAAGAATTTAGTAAGCTTCCTATCTGTTTCACTTCTAGAAACATCACAATCAGCATACTAACACCACAGGTCTATGTGAGTCCGTTTATTCTGATTGCTGCTTTGCCTCTGCTGCTCACTGTGGCACCCACCCCCACCTTGCCTTGGGCAGGGGAGCAATGTCCCCGCTGCCCTGAAATCCAACTATTCTCACCACATTTAGGTTTCAGTTCCAATTCACTGACTGCAGCTCCCACTGTGAGGTCTGGCCTCCAGAGAAGAGTAATCACAGAGCTCTTCCAGGGTAGGGATCCCCTCACAAATTCATCTCTCACAGTCATGATGAAAGGTGTGTCTTCTGAAGCCTCCCAGAGTGAGTAAGTAGGTCTTCAAGACAAATCCACTCTCACATCACCATCTCCCTAAGCCTTTGAATCCCTCCCTCTGCATTAAACAAAGGCAGGTCTGGCATTTCCAATTTGCTCAGTGTGGGCCACCTTCCGGTCCATGCTTCAGCCAACCAATCAAACAGAGTCCTTTCTAACAAGCTGTAGCATTAAATGCAGAAGCTCTGCTTAGTGAGCCGTATCAGTAAATTTGGCCCGATCCAATTTTATGTTCCTTCCTCCATTATCTTACACCCTTAATATTCATTCCCACACATGTTCCCTAGATTTCTATCAGAACAAATGAGAAAATGCAAGTAGTTCTCTTGGAGTATAATCTGCATTCCTGAGTTCAGCCAAACCGAGAACAGTGAGGCACCCAAAGAGCAGAGCAGCAGAGGGAAGTCACTACCACTCCTCTACCTCAGAACAACAGGTGGAGGTAGTGTCATTCAAATTGAAGAGCTGAGGATGGGGGAAGCCAGAACCAAGGCAGGGCCTCTCTGGTGGAGCTGGAGCCATGGAGGAGATTTAGTAGCTGTGAAAGATGTTGTCCCGGCAGACAGAAAAGGAGGGCTAGAACCTCCTGGTTTCTCTGTACCCATCTCATTCTGTCTGTCTGTCTGTCTGTCTTTCTCTCTCTCTCTCTCTACACACACACACACACACACACACACACACACAGAATGGATCTCAGGGCAGACAGGCACAGGTGGAGGCCCTTCCCAGAGAGTCTACTAAGTGACTTGTAGACTTGGATGAGATGGACATGGGCCTTGCCTTCGTTGATCTTACAGTCTAATAGATTGATTGTACAGAGCCCAGCAACCTGATAAGCTACTGAGGCCCATGCTCTGGAGCAAGGTGTTATGAACTGAATATTTGTGTCCCTCCAAATTCATGTGTTGAAGTTTAAGCTCCAGGGTCATGGTATTTGGAAGTGACATCTATGGTAGTTAATTGGGTAATGAGGGTGGGGCCCTGATGAATGTGATTCATGCTTTTCTAAGAAGAGGCCAGAGAGCTCATGCCACCCTTTTTCTGCCACGTGACAATACAACAAGAAGTTGGTGGTGGTCTGCAACCCAGAAGAGAGCTCTCACCAGTGCCCGCAATACTGACACCCTGATCTCTGACTTCCAGGACTGTAAGAAAGAAATCTCTGTCATTGATAAGCCACTGAGTCTACGGTATTTTATTGAGCAGCTCAAACTGACCAAGGCAGGAAATATTTAAGTAAGTTGATCATGCCACTTTGTGAAAATGTGAAAAGCAAACATATCTATAGGAGAAGCAGGGCTTAAAAATTATTACAATTATAACATAATGCACTTCTGCTTGTCTATATAGGAAGAAAGTTATAGAAAGAAATGTTCTTTTCATTTGCCCAAATAACCATACTCTGTATAAAATTAGTGTTTTGAAGTGGAAAGGCTCTGAAAGTGGCAGTGGTTATCTTTTGAATTTATGAATATTGTTACTATCACATGTTACATTAAAATTAATAGGAGCTGAGGATGTGTATTGAAGGGAAAGGAACGGATCCCTCGCTGAGGTTTTGTTGGGGACTGCAGTTGCACCGAGAAATGGGATTTGAGGTATGCTGCATAATCAAGCATGAATTAATAGCATGGTAGAGTGGGATCTACAGTAAAAACACATGGCTGTCTTTCACAGCTCAAGTGCTCTGCTCTGCTCGACATCCTAGAATTAAGCACTTAAATCAGATATCTTTAAGTTCTTGCCAGAAAAAAAAAAAAACCCATATTTCTCTTGTAAGCCCGAATTTTTTTGGAGGGAGTGGGTGGGTGGCAGTATTACAGAACTGTTCCTTTGAATGTTGCTTGTATGGAATTCATTTGAACGACATTGACATTTGGGGGAAAAGATTCTGTGAGGATATGAGAGCTGTAGAACTGTTTGCTGGCTGTAGTCATATGGTAATGATATCAGCTTCGCCTGGGAAAAATGACAGCACGAAATTCGGCTGATTTGCCTAGACAAAATTACATGAAATTGCACGTATTTGTCTACAGCATTCCAGTAATAAGCATTAGAGGGATAGATTTTTGTTTCTTGGAGAGCAAATAATTTGGAGGCATAGTTCATACCCAATATATCATTGTAGCAATAAACAAGTGTCAGAAAACGTCTTGTCTTTCTTTAGGATTACATGTTACTGAGCAGCCTATTTAGCATGATGGCATATTTTCTTCACAATCTCATACGTTAAGTGGACTATTTTATACATCTTACTTTCAGGTCATCAGCTGAGTTTATCTTATCTTCGGGGAAATAATAAAGTAATGCCTATTAGTGAAAGAACATTTTATTTTTCTCTGACAGGATTGAGTCAGTGCTAGTCTGCATGCACAGTTATGCCTCACATGATAAAATAAATGTATTCCTAAAAGGTGGTGTGTAAATTGAGTCATTTTCCTATTGGCTTATATTATCTTGTCAAAGATGTTATATTTTCCTTCCAGACTGAACTTTAATTAACTTCCAACACTTTAACTTTCAATTTCTCTTTACTACTGCATTCTTTCCAAAAAGGTTTTCATATTAGTCTTGGTAATTTTAAAAACTCAAGAATATGTAAGAAACTTCACAATTACTCCAAGAGAGCAAGAAAGAGTCTTGGATATTTCTCAACCTCCACCACTCTGGAAGAATCACTCTTTGAGGCTACTGAGAAAAGCTCAGTAGTCTCATATTTGCATAATTCTGCTTTTTTCCCCCTGGAAAAGTGATAAGGGATTGCTATATGGTACACACTTATGTGCAAAATCTTTTAGCCCCTGTTACCATATACTGAATGATTGAACTCTGAAAGCGCCTCTCTGAAGCATGCTGTTCAGTTCTCGGCAACCAAGAGTCACATTAATTCCTCTTTTTCCTCTTCTTCCATTGCACTCCAGATGTCTTCTATTAAAAAGCCTGTCGTGTGGTAGAAAGACTTTGGATTGCAGGGCCCTACAAATCGAGGTTTGAATTCTATCTTTGAAGTCTACACGCCATAGGATGTGTCTGCCTCAATTTTCCTCATCGTTAAAATGGATTTAAACAGCACTATCTTTAGAAGTGTTGCAGAGATTAGTAATAATATATATTAAGTACCTAGAACAGTGCGCAGTGCACAAGTGATACACAACAAGTGGGAGTTATCAACATCATCTTCTTCCTCATGATCATCAGAGTCATCACTAGGGTTAGTTATTGATTTCTCTTTATCGCTACTTGATTTGGAGGCCTGTAATGTCGGAAGCTAACAGAGCTCCAGGGAGAGCAGGTGCTCAATAATTATTTATTGAAAGAATTCAGAGGTAAAATTGAGCATGTTAATTATACATCTGGGAACTCTGGATTCCTCATGCTCCACTAGCCTATGGATACAAAGTGATCCAGATTTGCTGACTCACACACCTGCTCACCTAGCTCTCTAGTCTCCTAAAATATGCTTCTTCAACATTTCTGAGTCTCCAGGGTTGTCTTGTAAATGCATAGAAAGAAGCTTGCTCCCAGAGGGCTCCTCCTCCATGGCCATCAGGCAGTGAGCCAGAGCCCTGAGGGTACCAGGCTGCGAGGAGGTTGACAGCAAAGGGGTGTGGGAGTGTCTCTCTCCATTTGGTATTAAATCCATTACAGGGGCCCTGAAACAATGCTGCTCGGGAACAAACGGTACTGCCACAGGCTCTGGGCACGTGCACAAGATAGGAAGCAGAGACTGCACGGGGTTCAAAACCAGCCCTCCTCCGGCAGAGCCGCTGTGACCAGACCTGGAGCCTGACTCCTTCCTCCTGAGGCAGAAGTATCTTCAGGAGGCAGCTCGGCCCTCGTGGAGGCAGGTGCTGCTCAGGTCAGGCCCCAGGGGCTCAGCAGAGCCTCCAGGACGCAGCCCAACTCCTGTAGTGGCCACAACAGTCGTTCAGGTTGCGACTCCTGCTAGGTAACTGCGTGCTGGTTAGAAACCTGGGATGACAATCCATGCTTTACCTGCCATGACAATCCATGCTTGCAGCCAACGGTTGATTTGTTGTTGTTGATTTTTCCCCAGCATCATTAAGTGTCTTAGGGGAGAGCTGAGGTTTCTTTGTAGGAACCTCTGTGAAGAAGGCTTGGCCCCAGGGCCGAGAGGACAAGGCCACAGCACAACCGTCAGTCTGAAGTGCCTGGTGCCACATGCATCCCAGAACTCCAGGGACTGTCAGGGTGCCCGGGTTTCAGCGTCCCCTGCAGGGGTTTGTGGGCAGAGCAGAAGCAGCGCCTGTGCAGGTGTGGCCCCAGGAATCACAGGGTTAACCCTCCGCCACTGCACTGGGAGCCAGGTGGCAGGACAGGCCAGATCCAGGGCTTGCTTCTTTATCAATCAAGTACCAGCTAATTGCTGGAGCTCTCAGAATGCTCGAGAACCTGTAAGCCCTGGGGAGGATCTGCAGCTGCTCCAGGAACAGGCTGGGAAGACCAGTGCCCCAGTTCAGGCCGCACACGAAGTGGGGGAATCTGGGTCAATGGCTAGAAAGGGAGCCCAGGAAAGAATCAGCTCCGAGGAAGCACATTTACCAACAAATGAGCGCTAAGCACTTTGCAGTTGTCAAAGTCCTAGGCCCTGAATAATAATGAGAAGGGGCTTGGAGAGGCTAATGACTAATGGCCCCTCAATTTCCTGCTGATGTTGGCAGTTTTGTGTCATTTTGTTTTTATGTTAATTTATGCACACGGGATTAGAATGTAGCATTATGTGGTCATTTAATTTAATTGAAGTATGGAACTTCATGGACCCAATTTTACATTTCCCTTATAGATTTCAGTGATTTTATCTTTAGCATTTAATCTCCCCCCCCCTCCAGATCACCATTCCTAATAGCAATAATAATACATTTACACTTGCATCACACTTTTCCTTTCTGGGAGCTCGAAGCACGTCATGGCCCATTACCCTCCAAGAGCTCCGCAAGGCAAATGCCAGGGAGGATTTTAAGCACTTTCCTTAGGTTTAACATACATAAAAAGGTGCCGCCTTTATCACAGAGATAAGTTCCCAGCCGGTTAAATTACTTTTGAATGCAGCGAGCAGCTTTGCTTATGCATGAGGCCTGCAGCCTCTGTGTTTCTCATGCCTCAGAAGGATGTGACCTTTAGGCCTGACAGCCCTGCTGGTGCTTGCAACCTATGGGGGGGGGGGGCTCTCACCGCTCATCCCGCCCCTGGGCTGAAGGCTGCGTGTCTGTGTCTGTGTCTGTGTCTGTGTCACGGGAGCGCCAGGGCACAGGAGGCCGCCCGGGCCCTGGAGCCTGGCCCCCTCGGTCCGCTCGGCCCCGGTGCACAGCATCCACCCGGCGCCCTGGCACTCAGCTCGCTTTTTCCTAAAGGCCCCAAAATAAGGGGGACGTGGCAGTGAAGTGTGCCCAGGTGATGAGAGCAGCTCAGGAGCCCGGTGGGGCCCGCCCATCCCTGGCCACGAAACCAAGGGCCACCCACAGGGGAAGAGAGGGGGGTGGCCTTCTTCCCAGGGGCCCCGCAGTCGCCGGGGCTTCTCCTCCCAGGACATCAGAGAAGGCGCTCCCTGACCCAGGCCCAGGCCGGGAGGGCTGCCAGACGCCGTGCAGCCTGGAGGGGTCCCCGAGGCCCAGGAGCAGCGGGTGACAGGGTCCTGCGCACACCATGGCCTGAGGTTCTGTTTCAGCCCCAGCCACTGGTTCAAGGGCACTTGAACCTCCTCCTCCTCCTCCTCCCTCCTCCTCCTTCTTCCTTTTTCCTCCTTCCTCCTCCTCCTTCTTTCTTCTTCTTCTTCTCCTTCTCCTTCCCCTTCCCCTTCTCTTTCTTCTTCGCCTCCTTCTCCTCCTCCTTTTTCTTCTTCTTCTCCTCCTCCTTCTCCTCCTCCTCGTCCTCCTCCTCCTCCTTCTCCTCCTCGTCCTCCTCCTCCTTCTCCTCCTCGTCTTCCTCCTCTTTCTCCTCCTTTCTTCTCCTTCTTCCTCTTCTTTTTAAAATTTATTTATTTATTTTAGAGAGAGACAGAGATAGAGCAAGGGCAAGGGAGGGATGGGCAGAGGGAGAGGGAAAGAGAGAGAGTCCAAGCAGACTCCCTACTGGCCAAGAGCCCGAAGATGTGGGGCTCGATCTCACAACCCTGTGGTCATGACCTGAGCCGAAATCAAGAGTCAGCCGCTTAACTGACAGAGCCACCCAGACGCCCTGGCACTTGAATTTCTAACCAGCTGGCTGCAAACTCAGGGGTAGTCCCATGACCCTCCTCGGGTTCGATAATTCACTGACTCATAGAACTTAAGAAAGTGCTATACCTGTTATTACAGTTTTATTGTGAAGGGTACAGATGAGACCAGCCAAGTAAGAGACACATAGGGCAAGGTCTGGGAGGGCGCAAAGCAGAGGGGTCTGTGCCCTTCTCTCCATGGAATCAAGGCACGTGCTCTCCCAGTATATTGATGGGTTCACCAACCAGGAAGCTCCACTGAGTTTCCAGTCCAGAGTTTCTATTGGGATTCCATGACATAGCCATGATTGCTTGAATCATTAGTTATATGATTTAACCCAGTCTCTAGCTCCCCTCCGTCCAGGCCCCCCTATATCGTTCCCCTGAGGCTGCAGTGGCTCAGAGTCCCATCCCCCTGACCGCTGGTTGTATTTCAGGTGAGCAGCCCCCATCCTGAAGCTCTCTGGGGCTTACCACTAGTCACCTCATTCACATAAAATCAGTTTTGATCCCAGGGGCTCATGAAGAACAAAGAACCTGGGACAAAGACCAGACAAATTCTTTACTAGTATACAGTGAGAGGCTTCTGAACCAGGAAGGGGAATGTGACACAGATATTCCTGCTACAGAGGTTCAGAGCCCCGAGGGGGAGAGTGGAAAGAGTGAATCCTTGAAATTAACGCCTTAGGAATAGTTATAGCCAGGGGCCAGAAGAAGAAAGACATTTGACTTACTTATTAAAATACTTGGATTCTAGCATCTTTTAGTTCCAGCAACTTTGGACTTATTGTCTTTATCAGCTAGCGACTGATGCATAGCCTTCTTTCCTTCATTCAACACTAATTAACACCTGGGCCTATATTCTCATTGCTTTATTTCCTTGGTTTGCGGTGTTTTCCATTTTCTCAATCTAAGGAAATATTGCGTGTCCACTCAGAAGCGCGATGCATACCTACATTAGTAATTATGTGAGTTCTTTTGGAATCACTTTGCTAAGTTTTCATAATCAAATCATAACTAATGCAATTGGGCATACGATATACCACAAGATAAGGTATACAAAATTATGAATTATGGGTTCGAAATACCTGTAAGATGCATGAAGTGGACATGAATTGCCACCACAACTGGGTTTGCAAGAATTGTAACTTTATTTAAATCATATTTACTCTGACTCAGAAATCCCAATAATACTGAGTTGTAGAGAATTTCATTCTTCATCGTTAGTAGGCCTTTCTTTCAATCCTCAGCCGCAGAGTCATTACAATAAAATATTGGGGGATCCATGCCCATCTCTGTTCCATACTAATCACAACTGATAAGTCCACTGTCAGAAACTACAAGAGATAAATTAAAAAAAAAAAAAGAAAAAAGAAACTACAAGAGCCCTTAAATCAGGGGCATATTAGAAAAAATGTAAATTAAACCCACAAAGAGATACCATTACACACCTATTACAATGGGCATCATAACAAATGCCGACAATGATCTAGTGCTGACAAAGAAATAGAACAATCGAAACTCTCATAGATTGTTGGTAGAAATGTTAAGTGGTACAGCCTTCACTGGAAAACAGTGGCGACATCTTATAAAGTTAAATGTACTCTTAACATATGACCCAGAAATCTCCCTCATAGGTATTTACACCAGAGGAAGGAAATATGTTCATACAAAAATCTGTATTTGAAAGCTCATAGCAGGTTTTGTTTTGTTTTGTTTTGGTGATAGCCAAAAGCTGAAAACAACTCAAATGTCCTCCAACAGGTAAGAGATAAGGAGATTGTGGTAAATACTCCTCAGCAGTAAACGAAATGAACTGTTGCCCTGCACAAAAACATGGATGAATCTCAAAGATACTGTGCCGGGTGAGAGAAACCAGTCTCAGAAGGATACTGACTTCATGATTCCATTTAGTTGGCCATCTCAAACAGATGAAGCTATGACGGTGGAAAATTTGTCAGTGGGTTTCAGGGGTTATGGGTGGGGGTGGGATGACTCTAAGGAGATAGCACCGTGGAGTTTTGTGGGGTGATAGAATTGTCCTATATCCTGATTATATGACTCTATACATGTCTTAAGATTCATTGATCTGTACACTTAAAAAATGTTAATTTTGCCTTATGACCATTTAAAAACATTAACAACAAAAAATCCAAGGACACCGTTCCCTCAGTGCCGTGTTTGGATGTGATACCGCGCAGATCTTGGGGCTCCAGTGGCCGGGGTCCAGTCTCCTTAGGCACAAAGGACATTCCCCTTAGAGAACTTGCCACCTCCCCCTAGGAATGACAAGAGAGACTGTGGACCATTCCTGGCTTTCCAGAATGTTCATCTTCTCTCTGACATTTTTTTAATGGACTCCTTTCCATTCTCTCCCCTATCAGGGGATATTCTCAAGACTTTCAGGAAAGCCAGAAAGTGAGGTTGTTTCAAGCACTTTCTGCTTTCAGCTCTTCAAATACCCGTGAGGCAAGAAGTACCAGCGCCTTGACCCCTTCCAGTAAAGAGAAAGGGGAAAATAAAGAGAATAAAGCACTAATGGTACTCATTCTTGGTGAACTTTTTAGAAGTAAAAACAAAACCTAAGTTAATAACCCAGTAAATTACCCTGCTGCTCAAGCAATAAGGAGAAAGTTTTGCCTAGGCTCCTTTTGTTCTGGCCCCTGTAATCAACACAAGCATAAAGTACGGAAAAGATCAGTTAAAAGCATCGTGCACAACCCAAAAATAGGTGCATGAATTTGTGTAAATTGACAAAAAGAACAAGAGACGACCGAAGGTGAGATAGGCAGAGATACTGACCCAAGAGCCTCTGGTACTGATTGTGTAAAACCAGTAACTTACCTACTGGGAGGTGAGTGGTTTCAGGAGAATGTCAGTCCTAAATCCACATGTCTGACCCGATGGTAGAAAGGGGCCCAGGCCAGCAAGTGCTTTGTGCAGCCTGAGATCAGGATCTGCCCTCAGACTAAGAGACTTACAAGATGGAAAACGGTCCCGGAGATTAAGGGCAATGAGCAAGAGCCATGGCTTAGGTTCATGAATATATTATATTGACAAGAGCAAGAGAGAGAGAAAAAATGATGAAGTTAAGGAAGTAAAATATTCATAATAAATGAATCTGGGCAATGAGGACAGTTCTTTGTTTTCTTCTTATTCCTGGAAATTTAAAATTCTTTCCAAATAAGAAGTTTTTTAAACAAAATATTCTTTTATAAAAGGAGTCCTCTTAGTATGATACTATGTCTACACATCATAAATTTGTGACTACATGTCATAAACTTATTCAAACCCCTAAAATGTGCAACACCCAAGAGCACCCCAATGTAAACACCCATTACACCCCAATGTAAACAAAGGACCTTGGATGGTAATGATTTATCAACGTAGGTTGGTCAGTTATAACAAATGTACTGCTCTGGCGGGGGATGGAGATCATGGCAGAGACAATGCATGTATGCAGGGGGTATATGAAAAATCTTGGGTCCTTCTGCTCAAAATTGCTGTGAACTTAAAACTGTGAACTTAAAAGAAAAATAAAGTCCATTTAAAAAAAAAGAGTTGTGGGATCCCTGGGTGGAGCAGCGGTTTGGCGCCTGCCTTTGGCCCAGGGCGCGATCCTGGAGACCCGGGATCGAATCCCATATCGGGCTCCCGGTGCATGGAGCCTGCTTCTCCCTCTGCCTGTGTCTCTGCCTCTCTCTCTCTGTGACTATCATAAGTAAATAAATAAAAATTAAAAAAAAAAAGAGTTGTAATACTCAGAAAGGTTGGGAACCACAAACTTCAAAGAATGAGTAGTTAACATACATACTCCCAATGGCAGCCTTCTCTCTGTTAGATCACAGTAAATGTACGGTTAAATTCTGAAGAGTAACTGAAGTGTTGATAGTCTTTGTTGTGGATCAGAAAATGCCTCACTGTTTGGCTAGCAGACAGTTGGATGGCATTCAGTTATGAAAATGTGGAGTTTCCCCATTCTTAGACCATTGTCCCACTTTTTCAAGGTGGTGGGTCTCTACAATGCCTAGGGTCGTGGTGCCTCAGCCACAGAATTTAGAAAGATTTTTTTGCCTTTTTTTTTTCCACGTTTCAGAAGAAAATCTAAGCTGCTTATAAACGTGGACTGACAAATGAAATCAGTCTTCTTTCCACGCTTTCTTCTTAAGCAATAACTCTGGGCTGACTCTTCAAAGAGTCCATGATCAATTCTGATGCGCAAAAAGTATTAATAAGAATGTCAAGAAGATGAATCTGGCATTTGAGATTTTGATAGATGGAGAGTGACATGGGCAGGGCATCAAACTCAGATCAAACCGGGGGTCATTATCGTCGGGATATTGGTTTCCTATGTAGCTGTGACATTGGACATCTGGCTTCTCACTCATCAGTGGTGTCTTCCTGGCCTTCTAAACACCAAGGGGAAATCCAAATTGGGTTAAGAAATGTCAAACCCTACATCCAGAGGTGAGACTCTTACACTGTAAGAGCATTGTAAACCATGACTTGCCTTTCATCATAACTTCAGGGTCGTAAATCTTGTCCCAAGCTAAATCTGAATCTCCCCAAAGGAGAGGTAGGTAAGGGAGAAGACGAGATTCTGTATTATGTTACTTCCTGAGAATTCTCTTTCATTAATCTTTGCTCTGAAGGTGCCTTTGAATGGCTCTTGGTGCAATGAATAATGTTCACACACAATCATTCCTGTCAAACATTTTACTCACTCCAAAGTCTGACGACAGTTTGGGAGCAGTGTCTTTTGCTATTATGTTTTTCAATTGGCTTTCTATTGTCACTTCAAGAAGTGTGGAAACACCTGATTTATGAGAGCCTGGCTTAAAAAGTGTCATTTCCATTGCTTCCTTAGTAACCGCCTCAAATAAGCAGAGGACAGCAATTTGGCTCGAACTTTCCTTGAGGAGCTTTAAGTTTAATTTATACATTGGGTAGAGCTCCAACTCATTGAAATTCTACGTAATGCATCCTCAGAAAACACCTGGAAGACAAGAAAAACAAAGCTCTGGGATGCATGACCCTATAGTTAAGGCAACAGCTGTGTGTTTGTGAACACAGTCCCAAAGCAGATTCTTGTTTCCCTTTCTTCCCTACACTGTCAGAACATATGATAAACAGAATTTCAATGAACTCAGAAACTACACCACAGTTAATAATTAGACCTGCTCCTCAAGGTGCTTTAATCTTTTTATTTCCTTAAGTACCTATCTATAGTTTGTCCATGTTACTCCTGTTGTATTTTCTCCAATAGCCTCATTTATGGGGCATGGCTTAAAAGGCAGCAGCAAAGAACTGACAGTTTGTGCAAAGAGGTAGATTTAATATGTGCAGGCACCGGAGTCTCTTAGAAGATGATTGGTGCCAAGAAATTTGGAAGGTCATTATGTGGAATATCTGTAGCTCAGTATCTTTTGAACCTTTTTAATGGGTAGGGAGGAACATTTATGCATAATGATATGGGACTTATTGTACCCCGTCCTCAAAGCTGTCAGTCACCTGCACGATTCGGGGATTGGTTTTGCAAATGCAGGTTCACACCAAGCTGAACAAGCGGTTTGGAAGTTCAAGTGGCGAGAGTTTCTCAGACCCTACGTCTCAAACTTTAATATGCGTGCACATACCTGGGGAAGAAAGCTGAAAGGCGGAGCCCACTTCAGAAGGGGTAGGACCTGAAATTCTGCATTTCTAACATTGCCCCCAGGTGATGCAGAAGCTTCTGGTCCATTCCCACCAACGTAGCAAGGGCTAGGAGGACAGCGCTCCCCAGCTTTGCTCTCATCTGTGGACAAAGGACTGCGATATTGGGGTTTGTACAGTCCTCCTGCTATGCTCTTCAGTTTTATTTTCCGTATTAATTCATCCTTTTTTTTCCCCTGAGAGCTGCAGAAGGCCTTCTTGTGAAAAGTGAAGAAAGTAAGGCAAGAATTCAAAACATGTATTTGAATTGCTGAGATTATGGTCTTATGCTTTACTTTGGTTTAGAAACTTAATTTTTTTGGGGGGGGGTAGGTAGGGGGTGGTGCCCAGCTATTAATTTAAACACAACAGCAGGCAAACAGTAATTTGGAGATGGAAAAGAAGCAAAACTTACATACAAGGATGACTTTTCTGTGCGGATTTTGTTCTCAAACGAATAAGAAGGCCAATGTGGGATTGCCAGGTTTTGCTGTAATTCAGACAATTGTTTCCATGTGTGGAAGTTGAATTAGGATTCTCTGCTGTGTTTGTCATTCCCTTTTCATGATTCCATTAGGGCAATGTATGCTTTCAAAAGGGCCAAGATCACACCATGCAGATATGTTAGAGATCCTAAATTTGAAAACAATTCAGACTTTTTAGATTGTTTTTTTTTTTTTTTTCTTTTGAGGAATACCTTTGCAGTTCTGGGTGTTCCTTTTTAGCCGTCAAGCATTTTTCAGTCATTCCACTTGAAGTGTGGAACGTCCCTGATAATTTCCACCAGCCAACAGCTCATACTAAGTGGGTGTGTATATTAGTGGTGGATTTGGGAAGGGGTGGTCAAAGCCCAGGACAATAAAGCTCCAAAGGGTCAACATCAAAGTCACAATGTCATGGTAACAAACCAACACTGACGTATCTGCATAATAGTTTGCCCTTTATAAGGTTCTTTTTTGGGTGTTTTGATCCTGAGAGTAAGGTTAAAAATGGCAGCCCCGTCCTCATGGATTCAATTCTGGTATAACAAAAGATGACTGGTGTTACCACACACTATAAAATCCTACAACTACAGAAAATACCTATTATAGCTAAACCAGCTAAACTCGGTTTCACAGAGATCAGCTTATAAATGCTATTCCTGTAGCGCTGATTTACCTTGGGCCGGTATAAAAGCTTTCTCTTCTCCCAGATGGTATTTAATAGTAATAACTGCTAACAGTCGCTGGAAGTTGACCATGAATCAGGCACTGTGCATATTTAATATAATCCGACCCCTACACCACCCAATGTAGTAGATACTATTATTAACCCCATTTCACAGATGAAGAACTTAAGATTTAAATAAGCCACACATTCAGCTGCTAACTAGGAAAATCAAGGTTTTAAAAATAGGTGAACTGACTCCACAAGCAGCACTCTTAACCAGGCGCTAAATTATCTTTGCTTTGGAAGGAAGGTTGAGGCTTGTTTGATTGGTAAAAAAACAAACAAAACAAAACAAAACAAAACAAAACAAAACCAAAGGTATGACTTCTCTTGCTTTGGACTTTGTAATTGTTGCCACAGCCTAGCTTCCTGTTGGCTCAGAACCCTTCCTATATCATTATGTCTAGAGCTCAGCTTGATACCATCTGAATGTACTCAGCTAATGCTTTGGCCACCTCAGAGTACGCTCCAGGTTGTTTTTTCTTGTGTTCTGACAGGAAAACTACTCATCTGAAACCTGCTGGCCAACATTCATTCATTCATTCATTCATTCATTCATCATTCCCCACTACCACCACTACCAAAACAGGGCTCATAAAGGTTACCTAGGACTCCAACATTGCAAAAGCTAAAGGTAACTTCTCATTTCTCATCTGACTTGACTTCATCATTTGACATTGCTAATCACTCCCTCCTCCATGAAACGCTTCCTCTAACTGCCTTCTAGGGAACCATATTTTTTCTTGGTTTTCCAGAAAACTACACTTTCTCCTGGCTTTCCTCCTATCTTTGGGACCGTCCCATCTCACTGTGTTGCTGATTCTTTTCATCTTCCTGATCCCTAGAATTAGTGTCCCAGAGTTCAGTCCTTGGACCTCTTCTCTTTCTTCATTCATGGCCTTGGGGATCTCAGCCAGTCCCAAGGTTGTGTGCTCTTTGATTTATGTCTCCAGCCTACTCCCCTCCCCTGAATGCTAAACCTGTACATCAACAGCCTGTTCCTGGATGTCTAGTAGTCATCTCCACCTTATAAGATCCTAAACCGAACTCATGGTTTCCCCTCTCAGATTCTCTCTTTTAGCAGTTTTCACTACCGCGTAAGTGCCAAAGCTATTCTTCCAGTTGTTCAGGTAAATCTTGCATTCATTCTTTCCCTAACTCCTTATATCCAATCTATCACAGTGCCTCTATATTTTGAAAAATATATCCTAGATACCTGTTGACTCAATCTTCACACTTTATAGAAATGCAGCCACTTACCATTTCTATTGTTACCATTCTGGACCAAGTGTCTCTCCTTGATTAGAAAAATATCCTCCAGACTGTTCTCCGTGCTTCTACCCTTGCCTCACCACAGTCAATATTGAGCATAGCAGTTGGAATGATCTTTTGTAAATGTGAGTCAGACCATACTCCTATCACCTCCAGACTTCTCCTTTCAGAGGCAAGTCTCAAATTCTTTCAGTGGCCTACAAGTACCTACACAATCTGCACTCCTCCAGTACCTTTCTCAACTCCTTTTCTACCACTTTCCCTCTTGCCCCACGTTAGCTGTGCATGTGCCCCTTCCCAGCATGTGCCAGGCACTCTCCCCTAAGGAACTTTCAGTTGTCTTTTTCCTTACCTTGAATAACCATCCAGCGGATATTGCATTGCTCCGTTTCCTCCTTTAGGGATGTTATCTTCTCAGTGTGGACTTCTATTTCAGTTACTTTTATGGTCTAACAAATAAGCTCACAACGTGGCAGGTAAAACAACCACCATCTTATTACATTCAAGGATCCTGGAGGTCAGGCATTCAGAAAGGACACAGTGCAGATGGCTTATCTCTGTCCACAATGACTGAGGCCTTCAAGTCTGAGGGTGACAGGACAGCAGGAGTAGAAGGCTCACTCACTCACATGTCTGTCAGTTGATGATGCCTATCGGCGGGTACCTCAGCCAGAACATCTCCATGTGGCTTCTCCATGAGGCTGCTTGGGCTTCCTTACAGTATGGTGACCAAGTTCCAAAAGTGGGTACCACAAAGAATACCGTGTGGATGCCCCATGAGCTCTCATGTCCTAGCCCCTGCAACTTCTAACAGGAAGAGTATCAACACTACATTGGGAGGAAAGTATGGGATGGAAGATCTTACCGTAGCCATCCTTAGAAGATACAATCTGGCATACCTTCCCTGCTTGCTTTATTTTAAATTATAATCACTCTCTGCCCCTGCCCCCTCCACCTCAGAATTCTCGATCTCTATTCTTTGTTTTTCCCATTGCTTTTGTGTTAATTTCCTATTGTTGCTGTAACTAATTACCACCTATTTAGTGGCTTAAAACAAGTTTTTGTTTGGTTTTGGTTTTGGGGTTTTGTTTACAATTCTGGGTCAGAAGACTGAAATCACAGGGCTAAAATCTAGATGGGCAAGCCCGCATTCCTTGGGGAGGCTCTAGAGAATTCATCCCCTAACCTCCCCAGCTTCCATTGGCTGCCTGCATCCTTTGGCTTGCTGCCCCACATTATTCTAACCTCTGCCTCTGTGGTGGAGAACCCACACCCCACACACACACCACCCACCGACTCCGACTCTCCTGACTCTGACAGGGACCCTTGTGTTACATTGTGCCCACCTAGATCATCTCCCCACCTCAAGATCCTTAATTTAGTTACATATACAAAGTCTCTTTTGCCATATAAGGTACCAATATGTCAAGTTCCAGGGATCAGGATGTGGACATGTTTGGGAACCATTATTTAGCCTATCAGAGCACTTGTCACCATTTTAAAAACACTATATATTCTAAGTATTTGTTTACTTGCTGTTTATTAGAATATAATTTCCATTACACGAAAGGTTTTTCTATTTTGTTATCTGCTATATCTCAGGAGCTTAGAACAGTCCCTGGCACATGTTAGGAACTCAATATATAGTTGCTGAATGAGCTATTTGCTTGTGCAATTAATGGTTCCACAAATGTTATCGAGTGCCTACTATGCACCAGATAATCTGCCTGAATTGAAACCTTGTTAACATCTCTTTTTTCCCCAAAAAACATCTTTTTTGTCCCTTTTTCAACACCTTGTGTCCATAAAAGAAAGCCCCCTGTGTGGTTCATCAAGGTCAAAAGGAGTCCAGCCCAAAACCACAATAAAATTATAACTCTTTTCATTTCTTTTTAGGTATGATACAAAAAAAGTTATTGCCTCTCTGACAACAAGCAGGGAGCCTGAATCTCTGTGATCCCCTGGCCCTGTCACTTGTCCTATAGAAAGAGAGAAGACATCGTGGGGAGAGGGAGCTTCAGACCTTGGGTCTTAATTACCTACACAGGGTTTGGGCACTGCTATTCATTTAGCCCTTAACTGACCTGTCCCAGGGCCATGCTTAGAGTTTTGTTTCCATAACATTTCGTGATATTTCTCCAGACAATACACAAATAAAAATGGTTTTTATTTTGACTTTGAATTTCCTGATTCTTTCTGGATCAAGCCAGATGTGTGGAAATGTCTGTGTTTGTGTGTGTGTGTGTGTGTTTAGACACCCATCCATATGCTTGCACGGATGTGAATTCTGTGACCTTCTGTTCTTTCTTTTGCTTGATGACTCGTACACACAACCTCATAAGGCAAATCTCATAATTAAGTTGGATCTGGTTCAACCATGAATTTTTCAAAAGATCATAATCATCATGGTTTTCATGTTCATTTAAGAAACAATGTAGTCACATATGTCCACAAATGAATCTCACAAAATACTGCCCTTATCAATTTGGTTTTGGAACAGGGGCCAAATTGGACTTATTTATATTCATTTCAGATGTAATGCCTTAGCCTGTCACTAAACATCACAGAGAAAGCAGAATCTGAAAACAACACAAAATAAAAGGGAGCCAATATTCGTTTCTGTGTTAACTAAAGTTAGAGACGATAGGAGCAGAGCGACAAAGACTAATCAAGAGTTTAAATTTCTCTTTAAGGCTCTGTTTTCACAGCTGTGAAATGGGAACACTAAAATCTTCCCTAGCAAACTCTATAAACCTAAATTCTTCATAAAATCGAGATGATGTTAAGACCTACCGCACAGGGAGTTGGTGGGATGAAATTGATTCTTTCAACTTGGTACTCAGTAAACATTCAATAAATCCTAATCCATTATTATCATCTACTCATAGTATTAGGTGAATTCTAGACATTTGATCTACAGTAACTAATTGGTAGCTATTTTTGCAAACAGAAAGACTCCTCTAGCTGAAAGACTGAAGAGTCACTTACACAGTGACATCGCAGAAGCACAAAGACTATTCTACTTACCCTTAGAAGTCCTCTTCCACCTTGGAAACAAAGCCTGCTGTTTCTCCAGTAAAGCTTAATTTCTCTGACCTAAAATGTTAAAGTGAAAATACACCTAGGAGAAATATTACTTTAAGCATCGTTTGCTATTTACACTTTAGAATGAGTGAGTTTTATGTCTTGTTCTGAGAAATTTCCCCAGGGGTAGGCAGAAACAACATGGAATGATTGGCAATGAGAAAAACAACTTCACCTGCTCCACAATTATAAATAACTTATCTGAATATCAAAGTTAATGACATATGTAATGTGTCGATCTCGGTGCACCTCCCACAACTTCCTCCTGATACCTCAGTTGAGTCATTGGGCCTCAGAGATATTACAAATATAGACAAAAATCCTTTTTATTGGCCTTGATTGGACATCAAAATTATGTTGTTATGTTAAATACTTTTCAAAGGGAAGTTATCACTGTTTCTGGGGGGCATCTATTTGTTGAAGATTGCATGGCTGGGACGAAAACTTGAGAGAAAATAGAGCATTGCTTTTTTGCCTATATACACTTGCTCCTGATTCTCCCTCTTTTTTGCCCTTGCCAGGCACCCGAGAACCACCCATCTCCCCCACAAGGCACCCCAGCCAGGCCTGGGCCTGCCAATAGCTTTCCTGGCGGAAGCAGAAGCACCGCACAAAAGCCACAGAGTACAATTAGGTAGATTGCCTATTGAGGAAGCAGTGAATATTTCACTCAGCTGGTGAGGACCGAGGCGCTCATCCCAGCTTTCACAAATGAGCTAACCCTGGCAAATCACGTCCCTTCTCTTGGCCTTGGTTTCCCTACGAGTGAAGTCAGGATTGCACACAATAATTTGTAAGATGATTCCTCTAGTTCTAAGATTCTATGATTACTCCTTGACAGCTTTGTACTTAACTAGATGCCACATGTCATTAGTTCCTAGGGTTTCACACCCAACTGGAAGGCGGGGTCCTTTAGGTCAGAGCACTGGGCACCAGTGCTCCCAAGCTCCTGGGACAACTTATCTTGTGCTGCCTACACACAGCAGAGATGGTGCCCAATGATTCCAGCCTCTCCTTTTCTCTCCCAGACTCATCCAAGTAGAAACTCTGAAATCCCAGGCCTCGCTTGAACAAGTTATCTAAATTCTCTGAGTGGGAACAATAATAAAATGGGAACAATAATCCCCATCTCATTGGGCTGGTGGTGAGAATTAGTTTACATACTGTTCGGAACTTGCCTAGCGGAGTGCCTGGCACATACTGACAATTGTCTCTTCCCTTCAATTACACTGCCCTGTACTTTTAAAATTCTAATTCTTCCTCCACATTAAAGGAAAGGAAACTATTTGGTGAGGCTGAAACTCATTTATACTGGATGATGGTTCCCCCAGGCTCCTCTGGGGTTCAGCCTTTTATCTCTGACCGTGGAAGGCTTCGACAATTCTAAAAAGGATCGCAAGCATCTGGGGTGCAGGTGGAAGTAGGGTTCCCTTGCTAAGCTGGGACATCTCTCTGACTGAGCTCAAATGTCCTCAAAATCAGTTCCTAAGTCTACTTGAGTTATTTCCTAGGAAGCCAGAGAGCCGGGGAAGGCTGAGTCGGAAGGAATGGCAAATCTCTACCAGCTCCACATGCCAAAATGACAACTGTTTGGGCTCCCTCGGGAAGCAGTGGCAGCTGCTGGAGATTCTGGCCTGGGAACCGGTGGTGTGGAGGATGAGGTGCTGGCATCGAGGGTTGTTTGCTCTGAATCGTCTACTCTCTCCAGCTGGCCACAGGAGTCCGGGTGAGGAACAGGTGGAAAGAAGAGGCTGAAGAGCCAGGAGCAGCTGGACTCTTGCAAGGATCCCATAGAAAAGGCTATTCCAAGATTTGAGCACTTGGACCCAGTTCAGTTCATTAGCAAGGGACTCACTCCCACCGCTGCCTGTTGCCTTCAAAGGGAAGTCCAGACCTCTCTCATGGTGTCCAGGCCAGTTCCCAGCATAACTGCTACCCAGCCTCATCTCCCACGCCAGCATCTCGTCCTCTGTTGGGCAGCCCGCCCATCTCCACGGCCCCTCGGTCTGCAAGGCCCCTCCTTTCCTATACCGAAAACTTCAACACAGTTACAAGACCCATCTCAGTCTCACCTTCTTTGCAGAGGCCTTCGGGTCTCTGCCCTATGCCTCACCACATCCATATCTCTGCTATGACCTTTCACACCACTCCTCATTGCCATCTACTTACATGGTCTGCTCCTCCTAGGATGCAAGCTACTTGAGAACAGCGACCTTGCTTGAGCCTCCCTTATCTCCGGCCCTGAACCTGTGTTGGCACAGGGCAGTTGCTCAACAAATGCCAATTAAATGGCTTTTGAGCCCCAGTTGCAAGAAAATTTATTTATTTATTTTTTATTTTTATAAATTTATTTTTTATTGGTGTTCAATTTGCCAACATATAGAATAACACCCAGTGCTCACCTCAGTGCCCATCACCCAGTCACCCCCACCCCCTTCCCACCTCCCCTTCCACCCCCCCTAGTTCGTTTCCCAGAGTTAGGAGTCTTTCATGTTCTGTCTCCCTTTTTGATATTTCCCACTTATTTTTTCTCCTTTCCCCTTTTATTTTTTTTAAACATTTTTATTTATTTGAGAGCACACATGAAAGAGCACAAGCAGGGGTGGGGATGGGGAGAGGGAGACGGAGAAGCAGGGAGCTCAATCCAGGGCCCCATCCCAGGACCCTGGGATCATGACCTGAGCCAAAAGCAGACGTTTAACCGACTGAGCCACCCAGGTGCCCCTGCAAGACAATTTAAAAAGAGAACTTGGTATCCCTCCACGAGTCGGTCTAAGAGGACCAAGTGGCTCACAGTACTAAGACTTTAGTCAGGACTGACACTGGTCAGAATCTCTTAGAAGACTGGCCACAAATAAAACTAGAAATCTGGTTCAACTGTTTAAAACCAGCATTCATTTTAGCCATTTTCTTCCATGTTCAAAATATTTTTTCCTTGCCTATGTAAAAAATCCTCGTATTGTGATAGCAGAATTGCCTGCTCAGCTTCCAAGGAGCCTTGTGGCATACTTCACCCCCTGCCTCCTTATCTTTGTTATCCTGGAGAAGCAACCGAGAGAGAGAGAGAGAGAGAGAGAGAGAGAGAGAGAGAGAAAGAAAGAGAGAGAGAGGAGAAGAACATTCACTGATGGATTCAGAACTCTGTCACAAAATGGGCATCAGAGCAGCTAACTGAGGGTAATTTTTCTTTAAGAAAAAACTGTAATATGTATATTAAACATGCAATAGCATTTTCTAGATTCTCTATCCATTTCCTCCACCCATGGAGGAAATCCAAATCTAATTATAGGCATTTATGGGAACTGCTTTCATTTATGCCTAATTGCCATGTAGTACAATGACTATTATGTACACCACTCTATGTGTCAGATTAACTTTGCTGTAAGTTTTATTGGATTATCATATTCAAGTCTACCAAAGCATGCTCGGCCTAGTCCAGCAAGTTTGTCCACTTTGCATGGCTGACCATTTGCAAAGGACACTTTATCTACCCATATTTTAGAACAAGTGGCCAGGGATTTGGTGAGAGTTATTTCTGATCGCTCCTTTGCACTCTTTACACCTCCTGCCCGCATGCTGTGCCGCTGCCTCAGGAGATTTCAGGAACATCTGCTGCAATAGTCTCCTTACGAGAGAATGTGGGGCTCGGTGAGAAACGCTGGGAACGTGCAGAACCCTCAGGGGCCCAGAAGTCTTTGGAAGACTCCCTGGGACTTCTAATCTGGCAGGAAGAGCCACACATTTTTAAGGGGGGGGGGGGGTCTTTAAAAGCCCCAGGGAATATTCGCTGCACCTGTTTGCCAGGCACAGTGTCACCTGCTGTGTCCCTATAGCCCTTCTAGGCCTTTGGGCTTCCTCTCTCGGAGGTATCCCTTCCTGATTTGAGCTGTAAATGACTGTTCACTCTGGCATCTCCGGAAAGCTAAGGAAAGAGAACTTGTAAAATCGCTTGTTTGGCTAGGCCTGGAAGGGGGGCGGCAGCCACCTGGCCGCCTAGGGGAGTCATTGGAGGGTCCGGAGCTGGGCCTTGAACCCCCAGTTACAGCGAGGACACAGTCCTGAAAAGCACCGTGTTTGCTGGAAACCACTAACTGAAGGAAGGAAATGCGGGGACGCTGGGGAAGAAGGACGCTGGCAGCCTTGGGGGCCACCTGGGAGCAGGCCTGCAGGTGGGCTTGGGGCCAGGCGCCCTCCTCCCCGGCAGCCCGGCCCCTGCCTGACACCAGGCCTGGAAGAAGAGACCTCGGCTCCGGAAGGCGCTGCCCCCGGGCCAGCTGATGTGGCCCAGGGTCTCCCCTGGCGGTCTCCTCGGGCCTCCAGCCCTGCTGGGTGGACGCCAGACCTACGCCGGCTGCAGGCTGCCCCCTGTCCAGCTGCTGCTGCCCTTTACCTTTCAACAACTTCCCTCTGTTGCTTACACTTTGAATTACGTCCTGCTGTCTGCTTCCTGGGGAACTTGAATTGATAATGGGTATATGGCCCCAAGAAAATCCATTATAGCTTTAAGAGGCTATTTTGACTCAGAATACAGGTTCATAGTATTTTATTCACAGTTTAAAATCCAAAAATCTCTGACAACATCAAAACCTGATCTGATCTTCTAAGAGGTTCGTTGTAGACCATAGTTATTCCACCTGAGTCATGCAGCTTCTTATAGAATTATAAGGTTGTGCCTCAAAGTCTGCTGGACGCATATAAGATACAGGATATGCATTATATCCTCTCTGTAAAATATTTTAAAAACCTGAACTCTGAAAAATATGTGACTCTAAGGGTTTTGAGTAAGAGATTGTAGATCTGAGCTATACAAAAATTGAAGTCAGCATGAAACAGCCGGCTCTCAATGAGCCATTCAGTCTTCCACCCTTATGTGAAGATTCCAGGTCCTCCCTCCTTGAATCTGGGTGCTTTACCCAGAGCAGGTGACATAATCATGCTCTGAGCCTTAAGAGAGCCTAGCACCTGATTCACCAGGAAATCTGGCTGCCCTGACAAGCAGATCATGTCAAGAATCCATGCAGAGAGGGGTGCTAAGGCTACTCAAGGAGCGCCCCATCTGAGTCCATCCTTCTGGCCATCCCACCGGGGAACCTGACACGCTACTCAAGCCATCTTGAATGTCCCAGCTCCTGCCATCTGACTACGGTAGCATGAGACACTCTAAGTGAGACCAGAATAAGAACCAACCACCCGAAGCCCTGGTGAGCTCACAAACTTGTGAGAAATAATAAATTATTGTTTTAAGTTACTAAATGTTGTGGCAGCTGTTGGTTATGTGGCAGAAAATAATTAAAACATATTAAAACCTTGGCTTACGAATGAGTTAAGGGTCACAGAACGGGAAGAAGAAAAGCTAGGATGGCACCAAAGGTATGTAATACTAACAATTTCCACTGACTGCCCTGTATCCCTGCTCCTGAGCTAATATATATTATCTCGGAGCAACCCTGGGAAGAAGGCTTTATTACCTCCACTTTGCAGAAGAGAAAACTGATGGGGAGAGGGGTCCTGTAATTTGTCCAGGGCTTTTCAGCTCATATGCAATCGAGCTAGGCGTCCCACCTGGAAAGTTCTCGCACAATTCACCCTGCCCACCTCCCTGCTATTTAGGCCCTAGTGGAAATTAATTTCTTTTATGGTGAGCATGTGTCCTCTCTGCTTTCCTGCCTCCAAACAACCCAGGGCTGCATCCCCAATTTCTCTCTGGGGGATCACCCACACTACTGTCAATGCATAGGCTTTGGGTGGAGCTCTGCTCCATGATCTTGGCCTCAGCCCATAAGCACATCCATTCCCGAGGACACAACTCAGGCTAGGGCAAGGACAATGACATTTATAGGGAAAAAAAACAACTCTTCTCTACACTGGACTGGATGACATGTCCCCTATACCTGCCCTTCAACCTCATTAAGGTCTCCACAGGTTTTTTACACCAAGCCTTACTGCATCCTTGGCATTTCCCTGAGCATATCCTTGGCCCCTTGCCTGCAACACCTTCCCCCCACACCTTCTGTTTTTGTCCAGTTGTTTCTCATCCTCAAGGCTCAGTTCGTATGTCCCCCTGAGCCAGCCTGACCCAGTCCCACCCACTGCCTCATCCCAGGACCTGCACTTATGCTTCTGTGGTCCCCGTAGAAACTCATTACACCACTGATCATATTGTTGTATCACCTCTGGTCTACCTGCCTGTCTTCTCTACACTCTGCAAATTGCTCAAGGCAGACAGCATGTCCTACCAATCTCTATAGCCTCATCACCTTGCACAATGCTCAGTCTGTAAATGATAAGGTCAATTAGACGAATGGATGAATGACGGTAGGATTATCATGACCTTCTTCTCTTCAGGTAGCTTTCCTGTGTCATTTAATAACAGCAAATATCTGATGAAAATTCCAAAGTCTGCTTTCGGCTTTCCGGGTGCTCTGGTTGTTGAGAGTTGGCACTGGTGTGTGTGAGAGTTGAAATGCTGGTTACTTTTGGGGTTGAGAGATCATGAATAACATCTCCTTCTTCCAGTTAACTGAGAGCTGAGACATAAAACAAGAACCTTAAGATTCAGCTACCAGTTTCATTACGGTTAAAACCAAGCAGAGAACATGGCTTTAATTTGGTGGCCAAGCTGGGCCTTCAAATATTCTCTCTCAAAGGGAGAGTTTGGGTCTGCAGAACAAATCATTCATTCAGAATTACTGCCTCCCTTCATGATGGAGAAGGACACTTCAATGTTTGCAGTGTGTTAGTAGTTTCTATCCACACTCAAGGAGCATGACCAATAGGTGTTAATTCCTTGCAAACCTGATCAATCACATCATGACTCCTCTCGTATGGGAAAGTGAGAAGGGTCTCTCGCCCATGGGAGAGACCAAGAGTATTACTTAGGAGAAGCCCCTTCCAGGAAACACAAAGCCAAGGACACGTATGCACATTATGTGACGGACATGCAGAGCTCAGGAACTCCAGAGCTCAAGAAGCTGGCACTATGTCCCTAGAGAAACACAAATGTGCTGGTTTCTTCGATAGTTGGAAGGAACAACCAAAATACCCAGTGAAAGTGCAATCATGAAGTGCCTATATGAGTGCTTGAAAACACTGATTAGGAATTTAAAAACCGTGCATTTTACCCACTCAAGCAATAGTATTTATGGCATGTAGAATAACAAGGCTCTTTGCTAACATATCCAATGACATTTCTGAAACATGAACAATTATAGCGTTCTTTAGTTTACTTGGATATGTGGTAATTTCTTGGTTTTAATGGAAAATGCTGAAATGCTATATTACAACATTCAGGCTGAAATAAATGAGTTTTTTTTTAATATATTGTTTAGAAAACTTGGGGGAAAAGTGCAACCCTGGCTTACTTCCTATTATAGATTCAAATGTAGCATGTAGTTGACTGATTTTTTTTACATTTCAGGCTCAATTTTGTTCTGAGGTAATAAATGGGAGAAAGAGTTGAGCTATATATTTTTAAAATGGCACTGGAGACCTAGACTTAAGTGCTAACATGCCCAGGTTATCCATTTCCCTGGAACTCAGTCCCGTGATCCCCATCTGTAAAATGGGGATATTACAATACCTACACCCCTGAGCTGAAATACGAATTAAATGGGACAAAGTGCATAGAAATCTGCAGGTCAATGCCAGACATTGAGCTAGGTGTGTGATAAATGTTTTTAAAAGTGGTCAGCAGGTCATCCCAGGATGTGTTACTACTCCTCCAGCAGCCGAAGGACACGGGGGAAATCCGATTTTATGAGTTTATACCCTGGTGTGGGCTTGGCCCTGTGAACACAGTACAACTGCTAATGTGGTATTAGAGAAACACTAGTGTTCACTCTTGGAAAGTGTAGAGGGGGAAGAAAACATTTCTAAGGACTTTCTCTAAGCGCTTTTAGTCTCCAGGGAATGGAGACTAAAATTGTTGTAGGGCTACTCAGGATGTAGGGACAAAGGGATGATGGGAACTTCAGGGAGGGAAGTATTTTCCTGTAGCGCATATGCAGTTGGCAAGTAGCTACAGTATGTGAGAAGTCATTCATTCGAACCTGAACACTCAGCATTTTTCATTAAATATTCAAGTACACATAGTCAAGTATGCCAAGAGCTGAAGGTATAATTGAGGCTGCGGGATATGTGCTGTACAGACCAAGTGACAAGAATATCAGACAAAAAGAGAAGATCTGCAGGAATAGTCATTGCCCATGTGAAAGTTTTCTGTAAACACTGTTTACAATTCAGCTTTTCCCCAGTTGGAATTTTGGACAGTGAACGGAGAAAAAAACAACTAGATAACATGACTGAACACATTTCCCTAGCAAGGTACTGTGGTTCTTGTATTGAAGCACAATTAAACATGATGTGTACAAGATTTCTGTTCAAGAAGGAAGCGCATTTATACCTGTCTTCAAATTGACATTCGAGAATTTCATTTCCTAATTTGATTATGTGACTATGGGATTTGCAGACTTAACTCGATCACAAATATTATTAAAACTGTATACGGGATTTTAAGTTCACTGAGTGGATATTATCTTTCTAATCGTTGCATCCTTCTCAGCACCTCTTCTACAACAGACTCTCGATGCATATCAAATTGATATAAATAAGTATAAATAGGTCTTTAAATACAAATAAGTATAAATAGGTTTTTAAACACAACAGTCTGATTGTTTCTCATATTTTTCTGCATTCTATGAAAGAAAATGAGATGTAATAACACTCATGGTATTAGGGACACCTTAGTTCTGAATAAGTGTAATTTCTGACCAATAAATACTATTCTTCCCAAATGGCTGCTTTTTGAGAATATGCTTGACCATATTCTGACCATAACAACCAATAGGGCAGGTTAAGTGACTCAGGCCACTGGAGGAGCATGTCCTGTGTTGTAAGAGCGCTCAGAATCCCACAGCACGGCCTCCAATATCTCAGCCCTTTCCTGCCTGAGTGTTGCCCACCCCCCCACCCGCCTCCTCTGGCTTTGCTATTGCATGGATATCTGGTTTCTCCATTAGAAAAGACAATACAGCTCATAAAAGGTGATCAAAATATTACCTCAAATAAAACAGTTTTAGTTGAGAAAAGAAAGCACCAATAACTTTTCCTCTTCGCCTGCCCTCAAAAGTGTCAGAAAGAAAGTTACTCTAACAGGAAAATGAAAAAATGCTCCATCCTGCCATTCGTGCAGGGTTTGCTGTGTATTGTCTCAGAAGAGAATAATTACAGTCCACCACCTTGTTTTTCTTCAGGATAGGAGGATGCCAGAGCTGCACAGCTCCACTCTGGAAAACTCTGAAATGAACAGTAGGGGAAGTGGATCACCTGGGATCAGAAGTGGGCTGCGAGGTTTTACTAAAAGTTGAGTATTCTTCTGTTTCATTTCCTCCAGGATTTATGAAGGTAGAGCCACCATAAAGTTTTATTTCCCAGGACATTCCCTGGAACACTACAGGCACCGTGTCTAAGAGAATCGCCTCTAGGTTTTGCTCGTTGTAACTTTAACTTGAACTCTCTTCTTTTGCTGTGGTTCACTGCCGGCGTCTCATCTTATGTCATGATGACCCAAAGTTGGAGATTGATAGCCTGAACTTCACTGAGCCAACACGGTCTCCCAAGGAAACTCGTGTATTTATTAACTAAAGAAAAATGAATACTTTTTCTGCTAAGCATGTGTCTCGGAAGCCTCTGAATGATGTCTGTAAGACACAGACAATAGAATATCCAAGAAGCAAGCAGGAGAAGGGTAGATAGGATCAACTCAGAACAGCTCAAATGAGACTGAGAACAATACGGTGCTTTGATTGATAAGGTGATTTAAAAATTAAAAGAGGGGAGTCTATCTGTGAGCTGAATGCCAGTTACCAGAGATTGATGGATGGCATGAGTCTTCTTTCCTTTGTGGCATCTCTCAGATAAAGACGTGTTTTCTTTTAGAGAGGATCTTTATGAGACAATTGCTTGACTAGGAGAGTATGAGTGTGTGTGTGTGTGTGTGTGTGAGCACGTGTGCACGCACTGCAGCATTTTAGGGCAGGGCTCTAGACCTAGAAGGCAAGGCTGCTCCATAGCTTTGCAAACTGTCTATGCTTTCCATAGCTCGTGCACAGCTCGTGCATTCTTTAAAAACATCCTTCCCGGATAAGCCTTCATTTCCAATTGTGTCTTTGCACCATGTGGTAGCCAGCATGATTAAGGAAAAAGTGATTGTGTGAACCTCCAAATCCATCTGTCATGTCATTGGCATTGAAGAGCCTCGCTGAAAAATTAGCCTCCTCCTTCCCCCAACTTGTGTTTTCCCATCCTCAAGACAATACAGGAAGCTCTTAGCTAGGAAAGAAAGGAACAAAGGGGCAAGGAATTCAATAAAAAAGAGATCCTAGGCAAAATGAAATATTGTTTCCCTGCCTGTATTGCTTTCTTTCTCTCCAATCCGCCCGAGCATTAACCACTTGCCTGCTGTACTATGAAGCAGCATCATTTCTAGGATTTGTCTGCAGAAGGCCGTAGTCTCTGAAGACATGAGGGATGTCCAGAGTGATGAGTAGTCTGGAACACAAGAGACTAAACTGGACATAAAAATTATAGCCAAATGTGAGAAAATTCTTAGATTTCCTCCCTTGTAATTTCTCTAATATACTTGCTTATTATTTAACTGCACATACAGGCTCAAAGGCTTATTGGATTTTTATATTCTCTGTACACATTTGAGGACTTCCTGGAATTGCATACCAAATTTTATTTACCTGCACATGTGTGCATTTTTCTGGGGAGAGGATTTTTGCAATCTTCAGTTTCTTTAGAGGGTCTGTGACCCACAAAGTTAAAATTCACCGCAACAAGGTATTTGCTGTTCTGTTTATTTTCTGTTATAGAAGGTGCACCTTCCTTCTATAACTCATTGGAGATTAGGAGCTGGGGGGGGTGGCGAATTCTGGCCACAAAATACTTAGACCACGAGTAAACCACAAAAAATCCACAGGTAAATGGGGCAACAAATGCTGAATTAGAAGATGAAAGAGGATAAGGTGAGGGATATTAGATTTATAAGGCTTTTGTTTCATGTCATATTGCAGTTCATACTCAGTCAAAACATATAACATGCATCTTATATGGATTTGGGGGTTATTTTACTTTTTTTAAAAGAAATTTTCTTTTTAATTTCTCTTATTTCAATTGTTGAGAAGAAAAGATGTTGAGTTATTTGGACTAATGAACTCATTTAAAATTTCCTCAATTGAATATTAGATTTAAAGAAAGTTAATTAAAATGGGGAAATGACAGGTTAGCCAACTTGTTTCAGGTTTGGTGCTTTTGATGGAAAGGATTATTAACATAGCTTGCCACAAGCAGGTCAGTTAATGGTCAATGAAATTTTTAATCTGTGTCCATTCATCTTCACCGGGATATTTTCTAAAAGTTAAAAAAAAAAAAAACCAGCCTTCCAAGGTATATTTTACAATGGAGTATGTTGGCTACAATAAGAATAAAAGTTTTAGAGGCAAGAGAGAGACCCCTTAATATTGGGAATAATTGAGGGTACTATGTCTCATGAAGACATGAAGAACTGAACCCTAACACTAATTGCTCAGTTATCAGACTATGTAAAGCAACCTTAAAGAGACCAAAAATATCCTTTCATGATCGAAACAGTCAGCAACTAGAAATAGATGGAATTTCCTCAAACCAATAAAAGACATCTCTGAAAAACCAGAGCGAACCTCATTACTCAATGGGTAAGAGTAAAAACTTCAGTCATGAAGGTCAGAATGTTAATCTGAAAAGCCTATTGATTAGCCATTTGTGGTAGATTCGATTACTTGTTCCAATTCTTTATTCTCTTGGATGGTAATAGTATAAAGTCGAAGTACATGTTATTGACATTTTTGGATAAGTAAAAAAATGGTCAGGTATCAGCGATTTCATATGGTTTAACCTGTTACCGCTCATACCTCTGGCATGTAGCTTTGCAGTGCTCCCCCAGGAAAGGTGGGGTTTCCTCCATCATCTCACTGATGTAGGGTTTAGGCTTGGCCATTTGACTTGCTTTCAAGTCAAGGTAGTGACTGTTTGTGAGCAAAGACTTTCAGTGTGCTTGTGTGGTTTGGCTTGTACACCAAATTGTTCACCATGAGAACTTTCCCTGGTAGTCCCTTAGTCCATGGAGGATCAAATACGTATGGAACACAACCCACCGTGTGGAGTTGAGCGCAATAGACTTGCCACCTGAAGCAGAGCCTCCTCTCCCGGGGCAACTGAACCCCAATCTTCCTGCAGATTCTCATGAGCATGAGAATAATTGTTTTTGTTGTAAGCCACTGAGGTTTGAAGTTGTTTGTTACTCGGCATTCTCATAGCTGGAGCTAACTAATACAGCACTGAACAAGGGAAAGTAGCTGAAACAAAAGTAGGGTGTCTGTTCAAGCAATATTCAGAGGAAATGGAATCTTGTTACTTCAACTGGGAGCTTCCCAAGAGGAGACAGGCAGATGGGTGGAGTGCAGCCGTGGAAGCAAACACCCCAAGCAGTAGACCATAGCTTGAAGATAGGTTTTGAATAGTTGGTTGTGTATCACACTAGAGGGAACCAATGACAACCATCAATTTTTAACACTTGTCAATCTTGACCAAGATCTCTATCATCACCCAGGCTTTAAATTGGGTTCACATAAATAGGGGGGAAAAATCAAGAAAAGCAAGTTGGATTATAAGCAAGGGCATGACATTAGTTATGACTGTAGCATGCTGAGGAACAAACGCCTGGATTCTATATTGCTTTCATTTACTCTGAATTTTATGCTCAGTATTTTTCACTTCTGCAAGTCCTGGAGTTGAGAACAGTTTCAGAAATGAAGCGACAATTAACTGAAGTTGTCGGAAAATGTATAATCATGGGCTCATGCATTTATTTATGTCAACAGTTCCAGAGGAAATTGCTATTAAGTCTTATCAACTGTCATCCACTTGTCCTCTTTCATACCCTGGGTTAAACTATTACAACAA
Source organism: Canis aureus (assembly GCF_053574225.1). Classification (NCBI taxonomy): domain Eukaryota; kingdom Metazoa; phylum Chordata; class Mammalia; order Carnivora; family Canidae; genus Canis; species Canis aureus. Next base: position 21,653,186 of record NC_135646.1, on the reverse strand, counting down.
TATCCTCCAGTGTCCCCAGTCATAACTGTAGCTGCTGTTTATAAAATGTTTATTACCATGTTCCATGAACTCTGCTAGGCACTTTTTTTTTTCTTTTTTGCTAGGCACTTTTTGAACGTTGTATCTAATTCTCACAATAACATTGAAAGACAAGTATTATTATCCCCATTTGAGAAGTGAGGTATCTGTGACTCAGAAAGATTGAGTAACTTCACCAATAATACAAGCAACTACCAAGAGGGGGAACTGGAATTTGAACCCTGGTCTAACTATAATCCTATTTAACCTTGAGCAAACATCAGTTCAAGCTGGAGGTTTAGTTGTGGAAATGCAAACATTCTATCCATGGAGATTTAGCTACTGGTATAGGAAAAAAACTTTGTAATAAGTTAGTCTCAGTTACCTTATTTATCTATCTACAGTAATCTATCAACAAGTTACCAGAATTTTCCAATTTGATCTAGATTGTTTCTTCCTTTGTCCAAACATTTAATTCATTTTCATTCTAGTTATCTCCTGTGTCCTCACAACACGTTCATCATGGATCTTTGGATCATTCCAGAATGGAGTTGTTTTTCAAAAGCATAGTATAAATGAGAATTCTAATATTTACTTATATTTCTGAAATGTACAGTGTGGGATATGAGTACAAAATCCCTAACAGCTTTTTAAAATTCTGTGTCTCCTGGGAACCGCTTCCTTTCAACCCCAGAAAATCCCCTTCCCTTCCCTTCCCTTCCCTTCCCTTCCCTTCCCTTCCCTTCCCTTCCCTTCCCTTCCCTTCCCTCCCCTTTCCTTCTCCTCTTCTCTCCTCCCCTCTTCTCTTTCCTCTCCCCTCCCCTCCTTTGCTCTCCCCTCCCCTCCTCTTCCCTTCCCTTTCTTCCTCTCCTCCCCTCTTGGGTTCTCATAAATAGGGGGGGAAAATCAAGAAAAGCAAGTTGTTGTAAGGAGGTTGGAGCATGAGAGGGACTCAACCTCTCCCTTCCCCTCTTCACCCCTCCCCTCCTCTCTTCCTCTCTTCTCTCTCTCTCTCTCTCTCCTTCCACCTGCCTTCTTCCCCTGTGCCCCCCTCCTTTTCAGCCTATCAGTCCTAGGCCCTGCCACCTCCTCAGCAACTTCTCCCCACCTTCCCCACAATTCCCACCCTGTTCCCAGGCACTGGCTGACACTCAATCTATCCAACCCCATAGAGAATTTAGTGCCTCTTTCTTTATGCAGTAACAGCCCTTTTTTGGCAAAAAGCACCCCCAAGACTCTGATGTCTTCTAACCTTCCCCCTTTCTTCTCCTCTTACTCACTTCTCCCTCACAAAATTCCAATAAAGCAAACTGACCTTCAGAAGGTAGCACGTAGCTAAGTGGGTAACTCCAAATTATTCTATGTCTGGGAAATAGTCTGGAGTAGAAAAAATTAAAAGGCTGAGATCTCCCTCATTCCTCCATATGAATGTTGTTTGCCCCACCATGTGATGAATTAGTTTCTTCTTGCTGCTGTAAGAAGTACTACGCAGTTAGTAGTTTATTTATTTATTTATTTATTTATTTATTTATTTATTTATTTATGATAGGCACACAGTGAGAGAGAGAGAGGCAGAGACACAGGCAGAGGGAGAAGCAGGCTCCATGTACCGGGAGCCCGATGTGGGACTCGATCCCGGGTCTCCAGGATCGCGCCCTGGGCCAAAGGCAGGCGCCAAACCGCTGCGCCACCCAGGGATCCCCGCAGTTAGTAGTTTAAAAAAGGTAGTGCACTATCTTACACTTCTATGGGTCAGAAATCCAACATGGGTTTTACTGGGTTAAAACCAAGGTGTCAGCAGGCTGCGTTCCTTTCTGGAGGCTCTAGGGGAGAATCTATTTTCTTGCTTATTTAGTGTCATTGGCAGAACTCAGCAACTGGAACTCAGACATGGGGACTGATATCCCCGTGTTGTTGCTGCTGTCAGCTGAGGGGCCATTCCCAGCTTCTAGAGGCCACCCACATTTCTTAGTTCACAGCTTCTTGCTTCCATCTTCAAAATCAGTAAGTGGTAGGTTGAGTCCCTCTCATGCTCCAACCTCCTTCCATCTCACCCAGTGAACCGATCCAGGAGAGGTTCCCTGCTTTTAAGGACTCATGACTAGACAGGGTTCACTTGGATAATCCAACCTCTCTCTCCTTCTCCAGGTCTATATCCTTAATCACATCTGCAACGTTCCTTTTGTCATGTAAGGTAACATAGCTGCAGGTTCCTGGGATTAGGGTATGGGCATCTTCTGGAGGGTCATTATTCTACCTTATATACATGATAAGTTTCACTGTTATTTTATAGATAGAAAAGCTGAGATCATGAGGGCATTGCATAGAAATGGAAGTCCTTCTATCATACCAAAGATAATAGCTGAGAGCTGGGCTAACCTGGATCATAAGCTTCTCAACCGAGGCTATATCCTCAGCCTATATATGACCCTTGTAGAAAAATCAAATAATCATCCTTAAAAGTCATATGATAACTCTGTTTTTTTTTTTTACCTTCCCTCTAGATATTTCTATTAAATTTAGAAAGTTTTTACTTGTAGTATAAGAAAAGATATGAGTTAGAAGATATATGTTCTTAGGGGAAAAAAAACTAAAAAACTAAGTACATGTGGTCAACAAAGAGAAAGCCTCATTCATAGTTCTATTAGGCCACCTTTCCACAAGATTTGGTAAATTTTTGCCGAAAGTTCTCCTCACAATGGTCTTCCAAGAAGCTAACATTTTCCTACAACATTTTCTCTAAATGTTTTGAGTTGGATAGGTTGAGATCATTCCAGAGTTTCAGGCCCCATCACACTGGAACATCTGCTGAAGATGCTGAAGATGAGATATTTTAAAATATGTGGGTAAATGGAAGTCTTGTCAGGAGGAGGTGGGGTAGGGAATATTCGTGTGTTTATACCTTTTCCGAGTAGCTACTGCTGATGCTTTATGCTGTCTAGGAAAATTAGAAGCCCAGATTACGGCAGGTAATTTCAACGTGCAGAAACAAAGCGAGATACACCACGGAGGCTGCCGGAAGCAACTACGATTAAATTATCAATGACGAACAAGTCCAAAGGAAAAACGTGAAGCAAATTGGGACACCAAAGCTGAGTGAGTTATCATCACACATCAAGAGCTAATAAGAAGGGTGGCTTATTAGCCACCTTATTAGCCTCCCTGGGTGGCTCAGCCCGCTTAGCACCGCCTTCAGCCCAGGGCATGATCCTGGAGTCCTGGGATCAAGGCCCATGTCAGGCCCCTGCATGGAGCCTGCTTCTCCCTCTGCCTGTGTCTCTGCCTGTGTCTCTGCCTGTGTGTGTGTGTGTGATGAATAATTAATAAAATCTTTATTAAAAAACCCAAAAACCAAAAGCTAATAAAAAGGAAAGCATGTGGGAATGGGAGGTGTGGCCTAAAAGTGAGATAAGAGGCTCTACATGCAGGACAGTCCGGGGTCTCTCGAAGACCTTTCTCAAAATAAATAGTGTTTCAGGAGTCTTGGCAGTAGATACAATGGGACGCTGCAGTGCATGCCTTGTTGTGGGGATTCATACGAGAGAGCTTTGTGCCGTATTCTTTGTTGTGTATTTTTATCCCACGTGCCAGAATTTTCTATTTATGCTTTCTCTTTTTCTTCAGCAGAGAACAGGAGAGTCATGATGGGCAGTTGATAAAAATGTGGGGCTGAATTTACATAGTCACTCGGTGACTGTAATGCGCCCTGATGCTTGTGGAGTACAATTAAGAGAGCCTCTAATCGGGATAAAAATCTGTTCTTTTCGTTTCGTGTCATATATAATATCACTACAAGCTCATCTACATAGGCTATTATAATGCACACTTTTATACTACTATAGCCTTCACCTAATCAGTCCTCTACGAGCTAATCAGCTCAAATACTGTCACAAGTGGCATAATGCATGCAATTATCCTTAATTCAACTTCTAAACATGGAGGTGAAAGATCAGATTTAACCAAACAGGCTTATCAGGAATTCATGAATTGATAATCATGATTAATGGGAAATCACAGTGCAAAACTTGTTTTAATTTACCTGTTCATGTGTTAGAGAGAAATGCGAACTCTCATCCAAGCAAACAAAGAATGTCTAGACTCTCAAATGAATTTTAACCCCAGGGTAAGAAACATGCATTCACTATTTCAAGGATAATCTTAAATGACAGAAATCAGTGTGGCTAAGTCAGGATTATAGTTTTGAAAATATCCTGACCTTGACTCACTGAAAGAGAAATAATTACTCAGAAATGGAATCTCTAGTTATCGCCAATAAACGTTTGAAGGGGAGATTTACTTTGAATGGGATAAACTGAACTGCGTGCCTCTGTAGATCCTCAGATTTCTGTAGAGCTGGCTATTTTTGAAAAATGGCCTTTGAAGATAACTGTGTTAGGTTTTGTGTTCCCCTAAATATCGACTACTTATAAGTCACTGAGAATACTGACCTACAGTTTATTCATCTATTGAAATATTTATTGAGCAAATATTATACAGCACAACCTATGCTAAGTAATGGGGATAAAAATACTGACAAAAGAAGTCTCATCTTTGAGAAACTTGCAGTCCGGCTGGCAAGATAATACAAAGAAACTGTAATAACTGATATAACAGGATGAGACATTGAGGAAAATGCTGCAGGCTATCTTATTTTGTTACTGTTTTGCAACAAGGAGTTCACCAGGGAAGAGTACAGCACATGCTACCGCAACGCCAGTGCTATGTCTCTGAAAGGCTTGGATTTCCCTTCTATACCTTCCCTGGCGGCCAGAGTAAACACCTTCCCTGTTCCTGGCAGGAATGTAAGGGTGAAAGCAGATTGCGCCAGCGGTGGAAGAGTTGGGCCTGGTGTCCCAGGTTAAAGTGGGAGCCTGGCCCAACCCCAGGGGGCAGCTTCCCCAAAACTGAAAGGGGATGGTGGTCTGTGGGTTCTCAAGGCAGAGATACACCCTCTTTATTCATATACAGCAGGGAGTGATGACCCAGAGGGTGGGATACATATGGGATACTCATGGAAACTGGAAATGGAAGGATTATGAGTAGGGTCTGTGTTACCGAGTCGTTAGTCCATGGAGAGGACCCCAGGGGGGCACATCTCTGAGCCGACCCTGCTCACACACAGCATGTCAGTGGTGCACCCAGACAGCAGGGGACCCACACCGGGCAGAGCAAGGATGACAATCTTGGCCCCACTCTCTGGGAACTGTTCCAATACAGAAATCGTATACATCCCTGTGCATGTTTGGGGCTCCACAGACATGCCTGAGATTGAATTTCTTGCCTGAGGAATCTACTGTTGGGGAGCAAATCCATACCAGGTGGTGCAAACTAGATGCCCACAGGTATTACAATTACTACAAAGGGATCTAGTGATGAAGTGGGCCTGGTTTGACTAAGGTAAACCAGAAACTATCCGCCTTTTACACAGAGTGATCGCTACCCAGCTCCAGCCGGTTATGGCCATGTGGGAATGCTGGTGGAGTATAGCGTGAGCTCTTTGGTTTTTCTGATTTGTTTTTAAGAGAAGCTGAAGCGTTATGTAAACATCCTGAATTTGAAGTGCTGCAAACTAATTCACATTTTAAAATATTGTGCAGACCAAATAAATTTCATTTGCCATACCTGATCCAGAAACTGGTCATTGGCAACCTCTGGGCTACCAGGAAGATAAAAAAATATTTTTTTAATTGTGGAAAGTTGTGGGAAGTGAGTAGAGATGTTAGATTTTGAAATGGGACTAGGAGAATGGACAGGGCTTCTGATAAGATGCGAGATATCAGAAACAACTGAAAGAATGAAGCACCAGAATTCTTGTTTATTTTTCACTCAATCAATATTTACTGAGTTCCCCCGATATCAGGCAGTGTGCGAAAAGTTGGTACAGTTGTAGGGGAGTATAAGCAAGGTATCTCTGCAGAGCCCAAGAAAGTCTGTAATGGCTGGATGACAGAGTTCAAGGGGAACATGGTAAGAGGAGGCCAGAGAGACTGATAGAGGCCAGAGCCAGGAGTGCCCCCACGCAGAGGCCCTGCAGAAGAGTTTGTTCCCATCCTAAAGGCAATGGAAGATTAATGAAGGTTTTTAAACAAAAGTTCCACAATCAGATGTGAATACTCAAAGATCTCTCAAGGTTAGAGTACAAAACATAGAAAAAAAGGCCACGTATTGGACAATGTTATTCTGGTGAGAAAGAAAGGCCAGATAAAGCAGAAAGAAGTGAATGGAGAGAAGTGAATGGATTCAGAGCCAGTTAGGAGGTGGAAGGATGATAAAAGGTAATTGATGAGTAGAGAATGAAGGAAGAAAGGATTTAAGGCTAATTTCCCCAAGTTTCTGATTTGGGCACTGTGTGATGATGGTGCCATTCCCTGAGATAATAAGCTCTCATCCGAACAAACAAACAAAACAGAAGCAGATTTAGGGGAAAAGTTTATTTGTTCAGCTGTGCCATGTTAAATTTATGATGTCAGAGAAACATCCAAGAAGAGATCTGCACAGGCAATTGGGTGTATGGGCTACGAAGTTAAGAGGAAGCTTTGCACTAGAGATGTAGCCTTGGGCTCCGTCAGCATGTAACTGGGACCTAAAACTGGGGAGAGAGGGCACTGTCCACAGACAGTTTAGAGGAAGGATATCAGACAGTTAAGGGAAGATCCCTTGGGACTAGTGGTACTTAAGGAATGAGTAGAAAGGAAAATATTATAGAGATAGTAGGAAGCAGCAGCCAGAGAGGCAAAGGAAAAATAAGATGATTGTAGCTAGAAGGCAAGAGAAAGGAATTTTTTTTTTCAAAGAGAGCAAAACAGGGGCCTGGGTGGTTCAGCCAGTTAAGCATCTGCCTTCAGCCCAGGTCATGATCCTGGGGTCCTGGAATCAAGCCCCACATCCGGCTCCCTGCTCTGCGGGGACTCTGCTTCTCCCTCTTCTCCCCCACTTGTGCTAGCTCAGTCACTATCTCTGTCTCTCTCTCCCTCAAATAAAGAAATAAGATCTTTAAAAAAAGAGAGAGAGAGAGAGCAATACAACTAAAATATCCTTGAGACTTTATGACGTGTAGGACACGGGGAATTTAGGCAAGAGTAGTTTCAGTGGTCAGTTTTATCCTTATCCTTGGTGAAGAAATACAAACCCCAAATGTAGACAGTTCTTTAAAGAGTTTATTGTAAAAAATAAAAATAAAATAAAAATAATTTAAAAGTAAATTTAAAAAAAAGAGTTTGGTTGTGAATAAGAAGGGTGAGGTTGCTGGAGCCTTGACCAAAAGGTAGCATGGGATTAAGAAAAGGAGTGTGTGTGTGTGTGTGTGTGTGTGTGTGTGTGTGAACCGTGAGCTTATCTATATGTGGATACGAAAAGGAACCAGTAGAAGAAGCAAGGGCATTTTCTCCAGCGTAAGAGATGCCGAGGGGTCTGTAGATGTGGAGACATAGACATATTTCACTCTCACATCTCTTTCCCTGTGCAATGGCAAGCAAGGATATCAACTGAGAATGGAGTGGAGGAGATGGGTGGCCGGAGACTGGAAGAGACTGAGCAAGGTGTGACATAGATGTTGTGAAGAATGAGGATGGGAAATAAAATGTTGGGAGGGCTCAGGAGCCCTGCTGAGATTGGTGCTCATAAATGTGTGGTGACACAGATCCACTGCACTGTGACGTTCCCTTTGGCAGAGCTCGGTAGCCCAGGTAACGGCTACAGCATCAGGAGAGGGGCAGCTGGGTTCCTCTGGGGTTGGGGTATCACCAGAGGACACAGCAGAAGGAGACTGGGGATGGGGGTTCTGGAATCCTAGAGAAAAAGTAATTAAAATCTTGGACTTAACAATCTAAGAGGCCTCCACTAATAATAATATTATAATAATTTTTAAACTGTTATTATTATTCCTACTTATACAATGCTCGCTATGTTCCAGGCAACATTCTACATACTTCACGTAAATGACTCACAACAGTGTGATGTCAGGGGGAGTGTGTTCCCCATTTTACAAGTGAAGAAACTAAAGCACAGAAGATTTGATTAACTTGCCCAAGGTCGCACAGCTAATAGATGAAGAGTTAAGACTTGGACCCAAGCGACCTGGAGGTCATGTTTGTGACACGTTTGTTGACAACAGGTTTGTCACCATCTCCATCCTGCCTCTTTCTCTGACATCCATGCACAGGCATTTTCTACTCAATGGGAGAAACAGATGAGCCAGGCTTGCCTCGTGGAGAGATGAACACGTACAGACATAGCCCGGAGACAGGAAGCAGAGTCGGGAGGGTCTCGACTCCTTTTTTCTTTATTCTAAAATACCTAGATCAGACATGAGACTTGCTGTTCCATCCCAGAAGGACTCGGAAGCGCCCTTCTCTGAAAACCGGCATATGACAGTTGCAGCCACACCCCATCCTGACCGCCACATGGGCAGTGCTGGTGGGTGGAGCATCTATCAGTCCCTCGAAGCTGCTGAAGGGATCACTATCCCCGCACCCTCCTCCACTCCACAACATCCCACATCCCCATGGAGATGCACGCCTTTGCATTCAGCTAAAATGCGCACACTCTGCTGAGCTCTAACAGCCTAGTCGTTTGCACCTCGTTGTGGAAGTGTTTTCTGAACTCCAACTTTAACAGATAGGGTTACAGATGACAAGGTCACGCACGAAGGGGAAGGAAAAGAGAAGCATAGAGTGGACAAAACGTTGTGCCTACTTAAAATTTTATCACCCAGCTGACGGTGACCATGGCGTTTATAGTTACAGAACAATTAGATTGAACTATTCAGACCAGCTCTAGGACTTAACCTGGACTGTGATTCACTCCTAAATTAGAGGAATTTTTAGAATGAATGTATTTTCAGTGTCTTTTAAACAATGGATTCTTGCTTGGTCTTTTTTTTTTAAGTACATGTAATATAGCATTTTTTATAAAGCGTGGTTTCTTTGAGGTCTTTAAAAAGACTCCAGCTGTATAGAAATATCTCATTAGTGACAAAGACAAAGCAGGTTTTTTTCTCCTTTGTTTGCTCTAACAATGGAGGACTCATCCTACATTGGTGCCTCGGCTTACAATGGATTGTATAAGTTGGGCATTTTTTTACCGTTTTTTAAACATTTCCTCCTCCTAGCATTTGTCCAGGTGCTCAGATTTCCTTCCAAAGTCACAAAATACAATATGAGTTGAACATCTGGTTCATAAAAGTACTTTGAAGGCAAAGCAGAGTGCCTCTCCAGCCAAAGAAAGATGCAGGAGAAAGTATGCCCAAGGATTCCTACCAGGTATGGCTTGGAGGCTCATCTTGTTCATTGAAAACTGGAAAGTAAAAAAAAAAAAAAAAAGAAAGAAAGAAAGAAAAGAAAAGAAAACTGGAACGTTATCGTCTGTCCTGGATACTTAGCTGCTGGGTATTATAATCAGGAAGTATTCAAAGAATAAGCATCCAGACAAAAGACAGAGTACACAGCGTCACGCCCTAAGCATGCTGCCTAGAGAGGTATAAGGGGTATTTCCTGCACGCTGTACAGCTAGGTGAAGTTGCTCTTGACACAATAACCATCTAAAACCTGCAAGTGTTTAATGACCAAAATATAGAGCTCAGGAAGCAAGAAGGAAAATGTCGAAGCCACTCGCACGAAAGGATGATGAAAAAAATCTGTATTTGATAAATCCTATATGACCTGTTGAGCTTGAGGCCAAGTCTCTGCTATTCACTTCACAGCACACGTAGGGGTCGTGGGTTTTGCGCGGCCATCCGTGTGTCAGCCAGCATGCGGGCCTCTGAGGGCAAGGATCTTGTCCATCTTAATCAACAATTGCATCTCCTTTGCCTTAGACAAGGCCTGGCACCAATTGGGCCCTAAATGATTTGTTGAATCCTTTAAAGACCAAATTACCTAGACTAAACCATTCCATAAATTACCTATGAAACAACTGTCAAAAACACATATTGAAATGTTGTTACTAAGACTTGGCCTCCAAATAAATAGCTTATTAAATGGATTTTTCCCCTCAGCTTTGTCCATGTTTTAATGGACATACTTCATTTACCTCGTGGTCTTCTGTTCCAACAGGAAAGAAACAAAATGATCTTTTCCCTTAGGTAAGGCCTTCCAGAAGGATATATTGCCTCCAGAATGTTTTAACAAATTTCTTACCCTGTTGGGTTCAAATCCTGGACACCCAATTTAGTCAGAAAAGAAAAACTATTGTCTCAATAATTAGAAGGGCGGAAAAAAAAAAAAAAAAAAAAAACAACAACAACAACCCAAACCCAGGCCCCTATTGCCCAATAAACCTCCAAGCTATGTGACAAACAAATATCGAACCAGCACAAAGCCTGAGAGAAATTCAATAGCATCCACCTTGAGAACAAGCTGGTCTCAGGGGAGGACAATTATCAAGTGACCAGCGCTTACCTCTTGGTTATTTAGTGCGGTCAAGTACGGAGGCATCCCTGAGATGCCCTGACGCTCCCTCCTGCTCACCCCGAGCCCCTGACTCTTCAAAGTCACAGGCACTAACACTCAGACGTGTCCTGGGCTTCAGCAACTTCAAACACACCCCAGTTTCTCATTCTCTCTCTCTTCCTCCCTTCCTTTCCTCCCTCCTTCCTCTGTTTATTTTGATGGTTCAAGGGCTAACACCACACAGCAAGCAGAGGACACATGAAAAAAAAAAAAAAAAGATCATTTGAGAAGAGTTTACTGAGAAGGCTGCGAACAAGAGTACGGCAGCCAGGGACAGTGCAGCACGCACCCCCAGGGGAGCATCGGTGGGACACCCTACTAGGCCCGAGGGGGCAGGGTGGGCTTGGTGAGACCAGCTGGGCTACGTGGAGAGGGCCTCCCTGACAGGAGAGTAGCTCTCCCATCACTTTCCAGGGACCCCACAGGGAGGCAGCAGCCCCGTAAATACCTGCTTCCCACAGTCTCCTTTCTGTACCTGCTGTTGACCTCACCCAACAGGAAGCCAAGGGGCCAGCAACCTGTTAACATGTTCGGTACAGGTCAGACTCCGGAGGCACACAACAGTGCAGAAAGAGGTCGGGGGAGAGTCTGGAAGGGGAAGCAGGAGACGTCCAACATGGAACTAGACTCCTGGCTCCCACATTTAATTTCTGGCTTCATGACATAATTAAGAAGCCTCTGAGCCCAATTTTTCCCTCCCTCAATTAGATTTCAAGGCATCTTTATTCTTCTGTCTGCTGACTATATGGCCTATTTTATTTTAATTTCATAGACTTTGATTGCCTGCTTCCCAAACTCCATGATTATTTTAGAAGTCACAAACCAAAGTGATCATTTAGAAAACCAGTCTGGTATTTAATATCAGACAGACAATGACGGGTATTCAAATACTCATTGTTAGCATTTTAAATATCTAGGGTTAACTTTAACACACACACACACACACACACACACACACACACGATATCCTGGAGCCTGCACTAAGAGAGCAAAAATGAAAACCCCTCAGTCCAAAGCTAGACAAAAATGCTAGTTCTCACAAAGTTAACCACATAGTCCTCTCTGTGCAAAAATTCATCCAGGGCGGCTTATGCTGCTAATGCAACAAGCGCTTGAGTCCAGAATGATACTTGGAATTCGAGCTTGGAAACCAGAAGAACATTTTACCTGCAAAGTTTTTACATCAGGTCCTCTCCTCTCTGCTCCAACACCATAGTAGGGGCAGAGGTTCTGCTCCCCTCTGCCACATCCCACCCTCACATGACCATAATAAAACTCCCCCCATTCAGCTTCCCAGGAGAGCCATCATCTGATGGTATCTAGCTAGAGAGTCGTTTTTTATTTATTTTATTTTATTTATTTCTTTTTATTTTATTTTTTTATTTATTTTATTTATTCATTTTATTTATTTATTTTTATTTTATTTTATTTTTTTTCATTTTGGTTTTAAACACAAAATTACTTCAGGTCATACATGCGTCGTTTGTCCAGCATGCATCCGTTTATATGAGCGCATTTTCAATCAAAACTCCACGTCCTTCAGGCTAGCTATTTTGGATACCATATTTCGCAAGTGGAAAAATAATCACGGTAGATCAAGCCACGTGGCCAGGCACTCCTGCCCAGCACTGGACATCCAGCAACCGTGACTGAACGCAGATGCCAGCCAATGCCCATAGACAAGTGAAAGTAAATACAAGGAGACACTTGATGAGTAGACATTTGATGCTATCTCTCAATTTGTTCCACGTATCTATTCTCAAACCAGCGTTTCTTGAGAGTAATTGAAGGCCTATCTAGTCCACAATAATGCCAGGAAAGAGGAGTCACTAGCTCTTTAGCACAGATCTCTGTATCTCTAGCTATAGGTACCAGCATTACCTACTGCAGGCCCCAGTTACGTTGTGCTCGGAGTTAAAGCTACTTTAGACATCTCCATGTTTGGTCAAGAATATCTTTACGGTAAGGATTCTAAATGTCCCCCGCGATCATAGTTGCTTGTTGTGGAATTGTGCGTGTCATGTTAAATACTCCTTGACATCTACCCTTGCTCTGTAAGTCATGCAGCAAACTGTAGTCAAAAGCAATACAGTTCTGACTTCCTAGTACACTTGGCTTAATTCTCAAAGCATTTTTTTTTCCTTTGTCTAGTCATTTGGTCCCTTTATAAGGTAATCAGATAATAAGCATTTTTAGGTCCCAGCATGTGCAGTATGATGTGATAAAGAGAAATAAACCTTAGGGAGGGTGCCTGACAGGAACCGCCCCCCCCCCCACCCCGGAGCAGAGAAGCAGCCAGTGTTGAAGACCCCCACATGCAGAGAGCTAGTGAAATAAATACCTGATCTCACTACCTTCCCTCTACTTAGCTTTTTTTTTTTTCTCTTTTTTCTTTTTTTTTTTTCTTTTTTTTTTTTCTACTTAGCTTCAATCCCACTTTCTCCACTTATCAGCTCTGTGGTCTCAGACACATTTATTAGCCTCCCTTCATCTTGAATTTTTTTTTTTTTTTTTGGCAAATTTGGGATGGTGATAAAAACCTATTCCACTGGGTTGCTGTGAATGTTGCTGATTAAATGAAAATGTAAATCCCTCAGGATGTCACCTATAATACTGACAAAATGAATAATAGCTTCCATCCCTCTTCCTTCACTTCCCCACTCCACAGAACCAGGCAGAAGCAGCACTTGCTAACAAGCTGGGAATCACAGAATTTGATCCTTCAAAAGGATAGTAGCGGTCACGTACCCTCCCTTCCACGTATCATTCCCATTCAAGCCCCTCTTGCATAAGCTGTGGGGTTTAGGCCTCATTTGGACTCTAGAGAGCTTTGTGGCCTTGAATAAATAAATCAACTTCCCTGGACCTCAACAGATCTAGGAAATGGGGGTGATGACACCTGCACAGACGCCTTCGGGGTGGAGGGTGCAAGGGCTTGTGCACACCAGCTGACAGCTCTGTCATGCTCCTCCCTGCTGGCCATGCTTCAACATTTCTCCACGTGACGACGCCCTTGTTTCTTTTAACGGGTTTTCATTTGAAAATTTTAAAGGACAGAGCATATTTAAAATACGAGCTGGTGACTAAAAATGCTTAATAAAAAGTAACAGTGAGCAAGGGTCTTCCAGACAATAGGCAGCGAAGAAAAGGTTCTGACTTTGAGAAAAGCACACAGGACAACGGGGAGATGATCCCAATATTAATAAGGAAATTGCATGCCCTCCTGAGAATGTGGCTGATGGATTTGGGATCCAGCTAAAAAGTTTAGAAGAGATATAATAGAAAATTGGAACTTCTAAAAGTCTTGAAGCCAGAGAAGGACATAGTAAAAGTGCCACAATAAGAAGCGTTTTCTCCTTAAAGGAGAAGACCTTGGTCAAAGCCTGCAGGAAGGATGGGGACCATGAAACCCCAGAGTTAGAGATACCAAATGTATACTGGGTAGGAAGGCCCACGTGAGCTGCTGGAGCCTGCACTAGTGGGGTAGTCGTGACATAAGTCGATAAATGCGCACACAAGACAATCTGAGGAAGCATCCGGTGGGATGTGGGAACTTCCAAGATGCAGGAGACAGCAAGAGGAAGCGTGAGGGTCCATTCCAAACTTTCAAATCCACACACCTGGGAGAATGTGGGGACTTGGACCAGAGGCAGGAAAGTGAGAGACAGAGTTTTGTGGAGTCCAGAGCAGACACCAGTCTCCCAGTCCTGTGTGCAGTGGTAACAGATATGGGGTGGGTGGGGGGGTGGGAAGCATGGTTGGTGGCTCTCTCCAAAGGAGCACAGACATGTGGCCCAGTCTGGCTCCTATGCTACACTGGCTTGGTTTATTTTGACTTATTTCTCATCTTTAAGTGGCAGTACTATTGCTGTGTCTTCATCACTCTACTCGTACAGTTTATGAGTCTGTGTGTTATTGTAGCTATTTCTGTCTATCTTGTCCTTAGCGGACTGTAAGCTCTTTGAGAGTAGGGATCCTGTCTAGCTTTCCTTGATATCCTCCAGGATGTCTTTACGCACAATAGGTGCTAATCAATATTTTGAATAAATGATGAGCCTAATAGGCTAAGATACAAGGGAATCCTGGAGAGAGACAAAGTGGGCTGCAGCAGTCTCTGATGACTTTGTATTCCCTAATACAACAGACATGAAGCCTGTACAGGAAAATGGTAACATCCGCTAGATCTGAACGCTGAATGACAGATGTTTCTCGTATTAGTCTGGAGCTTTGGTGAGGAAGGGGTTACAAAGAACCAAACGAGTAGTTTTTTGGCCCCGGAATAGAAACAATTGTCAGCCTCAAAACACTGTCCTCACTCTTTCTGCCTGTTCCACTCTCTGTCACCATTTTGAAACTGTTCCAGATATGGATGCAAGGCAAATTAGACCAAAAAGGATTACGAAGAATGAGCAAACTCCATTCATCTCATTCTGATCACTTGTGGGCTTTGGTTTTAAATCCCAGACACAGACTGCTGCTGTTTTGTGACATGTTTGGCTGCTTGATGAGTCAGCAAATCCAGTGACTAGGACACAGAGTCAAGGTGCCTTTGTGGAGAGAACTGAGCGTGGACGGGGTGATTTCACTCACCTTTGTACCTTTTTTAATTAATTGTTTATCAGAACACCTCAGAGTCTCTTTCCATCCCTAGGGGAAAGAAAAGGATTATTAAGGAAAGAAAATGACACCCAGATTTTGTTAGCAAATATTAGGAAAATTTTCAATCATGGCAAGAAGAAACTGCCAGTTGCCCTGGAAGCATATAGTAGTGTCGATGTGGGGGTTGGAAGGTAAGATGACTGCAAAGCCCTTCACTTTGAACCTATGAGCAAAGCAAAAGTCAGAAAAAGAATATTGATTTTTTAAGTAATATAAGGTTCGATACATTTTTTCCCCTCTAGAATTAAATTTACTGTCATTTTCACTGTGATATTTCACTCTAAAGATGTGGATTTGGAATTGAAATGTACATGCATATGAAAAAGCATATAAAAATTGCACAAGCATAATGTGGCCTTTCTAGATGGTCTCTGCTGTTAATCCACGGATGGCTGTGCTAGTAGGTATTCATGGTAAACCGATGACATGTCTTTGAAATAGGTGCTTAATTGAAGAAAATAGGATTGTTGGATGCAAGGCCACGAAGGTGCTAGCTGGCTTATTTTCCAGAAGCACTCAGCCCAAAATGAATATCCTTGCCTATTTGCAACATTATATTCAACATTAATCTGAATGATTTTTCAATGGAATAATTTCAGAGTTGTTAGCCGTGATTTTTGAAATTGCTCATGGTGGTTATTAATAAAGAAGTCTCTCGTCCCTCCTCTTACACCCCTCTGGAATTAGTTCTCATATAGTTCTACTTCCAAAGACCTGCCTGAATTTTTCCACTTTTCCCAACCCTCATCCAAGCCACCCTCCTCTCTCACATGACACTCTGGTCTTCCCGTAGCCACTCTGGCCTCCTCCCTCTATCTGTTCTCCATACAACAGCAGGAGGAATCTTTCTAAAATATGAAACTGGTCGTGCAATTTCCCCTTTGAAAAAAGTTTTCTGGCACTTGCTTCCTACTGACTTTAAAATTCATAATATGGCCTAGAAAATCCCACCTCCTGCTTGTGACTCCAGACTCTGCTCAGGCCGCTCCCTGCTTCCTCCAGACACTCCTGCTACTGTGTGGTTTTTATTTTCAATCCAAGTTATAATATACTTAGAGAAGAAAGGAAAACAATTCTGTGAAGTTTGTAATCCCCCCATCTGAGGAAATGTCACACGCCCCTCTTCCCACAGCTTCCATCTCCTCAGGAGCAAACACTTAAAATTATTTCAGCTGATTCCTTGGAATTTTGTGTTCATATCTCTAAATACTATGGTTTTAAGGCTACTTTTATTTTGGTTTTTATTTATTTATTTACTTATTTTTAATAAACCTCAAAGCCCAACGTGGGGCTTGACCTCAGGGCCCTAAGAATCACATGCTCTACTGACTGAGCCAGCCAGGCACCTTTTCTTTTGGTCTTTATGTATTTCATTATTATTTTTTTTAATTTTTAAAAGAATTTTTTCAGGAATCTCTTTACCCACCATGGTACTTGAACTCACGACTCTGAGATCAGGAGTTGCATGCTCTACCCACCGAGCCAGCCAGGTGCCCCCTATTTTTGTTTTAAGCATATTCTATTGAGTTCTTACTATGCAACATCAAAATTTGTTCTTTAATGCTATTCTCCAGTTCTGTCCCCAACACCATCCTTCCTTCCCATTCCCAACATAGTTACCTGGTGATTGTGGTTAGATAATACCCTGTATTTACATTATTTGGGCTATGTAAACATTTTTACAGCTAAGCAATGTGCGTCAGAGATTACTCTTCCTTTCCTGAATTGCTTGTACTTTCCCTGGAGTTAATAATTGTCATTTTTTTTCCATTGGCTTGATTTTCTTATCACTAAGTCAACCCTACACTCCCCCTTAGGTGTGTAAACATCTTCTCCATTCTCTCAATTAAGTGTATTGTCAATGTTTATTAAGATATTTCCCTTGCCAGACTTCTACATCTGATGAGTAGCTGTCATCCTGGGTTCTCCCTTTATTCTCATTTTAGTGTAATTTCAGGGAAAGGCAAAGTAAGGGCACATGTACCATTTGCCATCTCAACCCACACTTCTGGCTTTCTTTCAGATCCTTATTCAGAGGCCCCAGGGCCTTCACACATGCTGTTCTCTCTTCCTCAAATCTCTTCCCTGGTCTTTGCCTTATCTCTTCTTGTCCCTTAGATCTGAGCTTAACAATCACTTCTTCAGCAGCATTCCCTGATTTCCCAACCAGTCATCCTCATTACACATTTTCTTAATATCCTGTGCTTCACCTTTATAACACTTACCACAAGTGTTAGTGCAGTGCGATAGAAACTTGAAATATTAATTTTTTTCCCTCCACAACTTACACATGACCTTTTCCCTAATCAGACACTTCCATTTATTCAAAGAAAGTAAAATTTATATAAAGGGAGTGACAAGAACAGGAAACATTTCATGCTCAGTTTTTCCACTTCCAATAGAAGCTTGTAAAAATTAAAAGGGCAAGTCATGAGGATGCAGGTGGAGAGCAGAGCTGATGCTGTAACCTGGGGACCAGGTAAAGAGGAAAAGTGGAGTTGGCATCAGGACCCTGCCAAGCATCATTCTTGGCCACTACAGAGAGCCCTGGGAGGGAGCAACACCATATAGTCAACTATTTGGCAATCTGATGCTAATATCCACTAGTACATAAACCAATATATAAATCAAAAATTTTAAATATTCCCTTTTATTGTCAAAATTATCTAAACTAGAGTATGAAACTGCATGTGATGAATGCAAATTATAGTACAAGTTAGTCATTAACTCATTCTAACAATTGCCAAAGCATTTGTTGGGTTGTGACAATTGGTGCACCCGTGTGTTTGATGCAGCTGTCACTAACTGAGGAAGATTCTCCGGGCACCCCCTACCACCACCCCGGGGCCTCCCTCTAATTTCAGTTGCAGCTGAGGTAGTTGGCTCCCGTGCACACCATCAGCATCCCAACACAAGTGTCTGCTAATCTCTTCGCGTTTCTGCTTCGACGCTTTCTCCGAAGCCACAATTCAACCAACCCTTGTGCAGGCAGATCCTGGGAGTACCCAAGAGCAAATACCCCAGGAGCCAACCTCAAACAACAATAACCAGGCATCAATGGGAAACAGTACCCCCAGACTCCCACCCTTTGGGAGGACAATTTTGAGGTGTTCTGCATGGTTTCTCAAAGTGTCCTGGCAGGATCTGGCCCCAGTCGTCCACAGTGAAAACCAGCACAATAACGACATCTCATCTGTTGACATCCCTTCGTTTCCCATCCCATTCCCACTCCCCTACTCTTGCTCTCTTGGGTCGACTTCAAATGCACTCCCTGTACCCAAGAGAGTATCCTTGTCTCAGGCTCTGTTTTGGAGAGAAACCCAAGCTAACATGCTCTCTAAATTATTTCCTGGAATGAGTCATGGTTCGATATTGGGTATTGCAGCAAACTTTTCAATGACTTCTCTCTTTCTGTGATCATCATTAGGTGACTGGAGACCCTGTGAGGACCTGAGTGATGATTCAAGCAGTGGCCCTATCTCAGCTCAGCTGTGTGGTGCTATCATCCCAGGAAGACTTCAAAAACTAGAGTGATGGATATGTTCATGAACTGATGGGAGGAAGCCTTCCGTAAGGCCTATGTATATGTTTATCAAATCACGAGGATGTACACTTCACATGTCATTTTGTATGTCAATTTTACCTCAATAAAGCTGATTTTTTAAAAAAAGAAGACAAATTAAAAAAAAAAAAAAACTTTAAAAACCAGAGGCGTCTTTCCAACACCTGAAATAAATAATCTAAAACCCAAAGCAAGTTCCAGTAATCTGCACTCAAATCCAGAAAAACAGTCTCAATACTCCAGGGCACGGGGTTTCTGTGATAAAGCTCATGTTCTGGAATGTATATTATTTATTCAATTTCATTACATATTGTAGTTATTCTTAAATTATTTTACAACTGGTATGAAAGTAGTCCCATACTTTAGCAGTCAGTGCAGTCATACTAGCGGACCTGCAGATGATCGGTCCTGCCTGCAGACTTTTATCTCCATTCCAAGATAGCCCTGTATAGGCCTATGGATAAGCCAGCAGAAGCAAAATAAGTCAGTCAGAGAAAGACAATTATCCTATGATCTCACTCATATGTGGAATTTAAGAAACAAAACAGAGGATCATAGGGGAAGGGAGGAAAAATAAAAATTGGACAAAATCAGAGAGGAAGACAAGTCATAAGAGATTCTTAACTCTAGTAAACAAACTGAGGGTCGCTGGAGGGAGGTGGGTGGGAGGATAGGGTAACTGGGTGACGGGCATTAAAGAGGCATGTGATATAATGAGCACTGGGAGTTACGTAAGACTGATGAAGCACGGATATGTCATTTGCAAATATCTTCTCCCATTCTGTAGGTTGTCTTTGAGTTTTGTTGACTGTATCCTTTGCTGTGCAAAAGCTTCTTATCTTGATGAAGTCCCAATAGTTCATTTTTGCTTTTGTTTCTTTTGCCTTCGTGGATGTATCTTGCAAGAAGTTACTATGGCCGAGTTCAAAAAGGGTGTTGCCTGTGTTCTTCTCTAGGATTTTGATGGAATCTTGTCTCACATTTAGATCTTTCATCCATTTTGAGTTTATCTTTGTGTCTGGTGCAAGAGAGTGGTCTAGTTTCATTCTTCTGCATGTGGATGTCCAATTCTCCCAGCACCATTTATTGAAGAGACTGTCTTTCTTCCAATGGATAGTCTTTCCTCCTTTATCGAATATTAGTCGCCCATAAAGTTCAGGGTCCACTTCTGGATTCTCTGTTCTGTTCCACTGATCTATGTGTCTGTTTTTGTGCCAGTACCACACTGTCTTGATGACCACAGCTTTGTAGTACAACCTGAAATCTGGCATTGTGATGCCCCCAGATATGGTTTTCTTTTTTAAAATTCCCCTGGCTATTCGGGGTCTTTTCTGATTCCACACAAATCTTAAAATAATTTGTTCTAACTCTCTGAAGAAAGTCCATGGTATTTTGATAGGGATTGCATTAAACGTGTATATTGCCCTGGGTAACATTGACATTTTCACAATATTAATTCTGCCAATCCATGAGCATGGAATATTTTTCCATCTCTTTGTGTCTTCCTCAATTTCTTTCAGAAGTGTTCTATAGTTTTGAGGGTAAATACCCACCATTTGCTTCAACGTGGATGGAACTGGAGGGTATTATGCTGAGTGAAGTAAGTCAGTCGGAGAAGGACAAACATTATATGTTCTCATTCATTTGGGGAATATAAATAATAGTGAAAGGGAATATAAGGGAAGGGAGAAGAAATGTGTGGGAAATATCAGAAAGGGAGACAGAACGTAAAGACTGCTAACTCTGGGAAACGAACTAGGGGTGGTAGAAGGGGAGGAGGGCGGGGGGTGGGAGTGAATGGGTGACGGGCACTGGGGGTTATTCTGTATGTTAGTAAATTGAACACCAATAAAAAATAAATTAAAAAAAAAAGACTGATGAAGCACGGATCTCTACCTCTGAAACCAATAATACATTATATGTTAATTAATTGAATTCAAATTTTTTTAAAAAAAGATAAACCGGGGATCTCTGGGTGGCACAGCGGTTTGGCGCCTGCCCTTGGCCCAGGGCGCGATCCTGGAGACCCGGGATCAAATCCCACATCGGGCTCCCGGTGCATGGAGCCTGCTTCTCCCTCTGCCTGTGTCTCTGCCTCTCTCTCTCTCTCTCATAAATAAATAAAATATTTAAAAAAATTGCTATAAAAAAAAAAAAAGATAAACCAACAGATCACCTCTCCATTCTTATGTCTGTTAAGCCCCGTCCAAATGTCACCATGTGGAATTTCACCCACACCACCCCTTTCAACACCCCTTTAGGAAGATAAGTCCAGGCCTTGTTTCAGTTTTCATCTTCTGTATAAAAAAATGCCAAAACCTATGGCTTAAAACAAGCATCTATTATGACCTTTAATGGTTCTGAGGGTTGACTGGTCCCAGCTGGGTAGTTCTCAATTGTGGTCCCTCACGGGGCTGTAATAGAATGTCAGCTGGGGCTGCTCATCCAAAAGCTTGACTGGCTGGGACAGCCAAGACGGCTTCTTCACCACATGTCTATACCCTAGCCTGGGATCCTTGGGAGAACTGGCGGTTGTAGAGGCATTTCTCTCCCCACGTGGCCTCCTCACATACTAGCTCAAGCGTTCTTGGTGCCTAGTGGACTCAGATAAATGACTGGTTAATATTTCAGCAAGCCTTCCATGAGACCAGGTGAAAGGCTTCTTCTGGCCCAGTCTAGAAGCCACACCATGTACCTTTTCCCATACCCTCCGGCTTACAAGCAGGTTATAGATTAGCCAGATTTTAGGTGAGAGGAAGACTATATGAATCTGAATCGGGATCCTTGGGTAGCTCAGCAGTTTAGTACCTGCCTTCAGCCCAGGGCGTGATCCTGAAGTCCCGGAGTCCTGCATCGGGCTCCCTGCATGGAGCCTGCTTCTCCCTCCGCCTGTATCTCTGCCTCTCTCTCTGTGTGTCTCCCATGATTAAATAAATAAATCTTAAAAAAAAAAAAAAAAAGAATCTGAATCCTGGGAAGCCCATTAAATTGGGGGCCATCTTTTAGAGACTTCCTACCATAGGTCTGGATATTAGAGGGGCTGAGAAAGGTAGTTGGGTAAGACCAGACAATAGTCAAACCCAACCACTTTGCTTAAATATCTATTTACTTGTGTAATCATGTGTTTGATGAATTCTATCAAGACCAGTGGTTGGCAAACTTTTTCTGCAAAGGGCCATATAGTAAATACTTCAGGTTTTGGGAGCCCTGTGACTCTGTCACACTTACTCAACTCTGCCCTCCTGTGTGAAGGCAACCAGAAACAAGTGAGCAAGTGGGCTACACAAAATAAAACTTTCTTTATGAACACTAAAATGAAAATATCTTATAACTTTCATGCATTGCAAAGTACTGCTCTTCTTTTGATTGTTTTTTTCAATTATTTACAAATGGAAAAACCATTCTTAGCTTGCAGGCAGAGCAGAAGCAGGCAGCGGGCCAGATCTGGCCTGGGGGCTCTAATTTGCCAACCCCTGGTCTGGTCTGGACTGAAGCAGGGACTATGTCTGCCTTATGCGCCCTTACAAGCCCTGTATTTAGTACATCATAGCAGTGCTCGGTAAATATTTATTGAATGAATAGTTGATTTATAAACAAATTATAAAACCCTGAAATAAGAATTTCTTTGAAACATCTTTAGTGTTCACCTCAACATCAATCTCCTCCACTTAAAACCTAGGTCAAAAATTACATTTGCAGCTTTATTGACATTTTCCTGGAAATATAGCAGTATCAGTACACCCAAGTCTCACTTACCCATGCTAAATGTGCCCAGAGTACCTTGAATAATCTGAGACTTCAATACTGAAGAGTGATGGAGGTTTATTGCCTTCTCAGCTTCTCAGAGGCGCAGGCCATGAATCAGTGGTCTCATAACTCCTGAGCCACACATCGCTATTGAGGTGCTAGCAATATGACACCGTCGCATCCTAGAATTGCCAAAAGTCATCCTGGAGACTCTTGGTCATGTCCCCTCATTCTCCAGCCATCCCGCCGGCCATCCCTGCCATTGATGCCCTAACCACAGGACCCGCTGCCAAACCAATGGTCTTCTCTCTCTGCATTCCAACCTGCTCCTTCTCCTTCCTTGTTTCTATTAAGGATACGATCAATCCCCAGTCCCTGCGGCTCAGAACTTTGGAATGTCCTCTTTCTTCTCCCTCTCCCCCATTATCCCATCTTCTCATTGCCTCAGGCCCAGTGTAGATCCTATTAATTCTTATCTAGAATCTAGACTAATATAATCTCCTAATTCCCCACCTCCCACCTACCCCCCTACACCCCCTACCTCCCCCCACCTGCCTCTTCTACCTGCAACACAACCTGTAGGTGCTAAACTAGGAGTAACCCTCAAATTACACTTAGTTGTTACTGCCTTACTTCTTAATCATGTTAGTAGCAATCTTCCTAACGTATAAACCTCATCATGTTACTAGCCGGCTCCAAAACCTGTAATGTAGTCCATTGCCAACCAAATTAAACAACATTGGCCTAACATGGAAGTGCTCCTAACCAAACTTTCTAGCTTCACCCATCACACAGAGTCTACCCTTTTGGCAAAGTGGGAGTGGAAGTGAAAGAGACTGTCTGTCTCCCAATACTTGTTCTTTCCTTTTTCCTTAGAAATAGCACTCCTGGGGGCAACCCGGGTGGCTCAGCAGTTTAGTGCTGCCTTCAGCCCAGGGAGTGATCCTGGAGACCCAGGATCGGGTCCCACATCGGGCTCCCTGCATGGAGCCTGCTTCTCCCTCTGCCTGTGTCTCTGCCTCTGTGTGTGTGTGTGTGTCTCATGAATAAATAAAATCTTAAAAAAAAAAAAAGAAAAAAGAAAAGAAATAGCACTCTTAAAAAAAAAAAAAAAGAAATAGCACTCTTGGTTTGCACACAGGCGCCGGGCCACTGCATTTTCCAGCCTGCCCTGAAGTTAGGCATGTCCATTTGACAAAGTTCTGTCAAACAGGATGTGAGCAGAAATGTTGTGTGCATCTTGTGAGAAATACCCTTAAAGTGTGGAGGGTGAGCCCTTTTTCTGTTTCTTCCATCCAGTTAGGCAGAATGTGAGTGTGACGGTTGGACCTGGGCAGCCATCCTAGGCTGCAGAGTGAGCAACCACAGATGAAGGATGGCAGTGCGACATGATGGAAGGAGCCTGGGTCTGGGATGCTTGCAGCCATCCTACAAACCCTGAACTCTCCACTCCTTTGCATGAGAAGAAAATAAGCTTCTATCTTGCTTAAGCTGTGGTTATTTTGTCGTCTGTTCTTTTGTTTTATCACTTGCAGGCAAACCTAATCACAGGGATGTCAGGGGTCACTCCTCATTTTCTCAGAACTTGTTCTTGCTTCCAGGCCTCTCTTTTGTCAGTGTTCCCTCCTCCCGTTGTACTCAACCATTTATGTCCCCATTCCCTTCTTCTATGTATATCTCTACCTTTACGATCGACTCATGATCAAGGTCCATCTCCAGTGTCTTCTCCATGAAGCCTTTCCTAATTGTTCAGTCACTAGGTTCTCCTACTCCTTAGATTCCTCCAGAACTTTCAGTTCCCTTATGCAATGTCTTCCCTCATAGGGGTCATCTGTAAACTAATCTTACCCCATGACCCTGCTTTTCTATGTGAGGGCAGATAGCCACCTATGATAAGGAGGTATCTGTTGAGACATATTTTGGGTGCTGCTCCAGCTCCCAGAGACTCTCCTGTTTTTGGCAACTGCCACTGCCCCACACCCTCTCCCATGACCACCCCCCCCCTCAGGTTTTACTATATGACTGCCCAGGGCCCTGGCGGAGTGGACACATGGACACCTCTCTCTCAGCTGACCTAGTCAGAATCTCTCTTCTGAGAAACGGATGTAGAATTCTGAGGCAGCACGTAGACTTGAGAGCTGTGGGCAGCCATGTTCTACCACAGGGGCAGGAGAAGTGGCAAATGTCAGTCTGCAGTATGATAAAAGGTAGACAAGAGATGGACAAAAGTTCTGATGACTTTCCACCTTCTTGGAATTTTATTTAACTGAAATTGCTAGAGGGTCACAGATTAGTTAGCAGCAAAGTAAAGGAGCTCTTCAGCTCTACCAGTTTGGTGGAACAACCACATGGGCTGGGAACTTCATAAACGTCTTTTTCTTTCTTCCTTGGCCCGAACTGTGCCCTCTTTGGGCTTTCTGTGACATTTGTTATCTATGGCACTCACATGACTTTATCAATTATTTACTGCCTTGTTTGGTTGGTCTCCACGTGCAAATCTAGCTCATAAACTACGGTGGAGCGTGGCTTTCTTACTTATCCTCCTGTTCCTAAAAGCTCAATGAATCCATTGGTGCGTTAGTTTTTCTCTATTTGCTTTGGGAATAAACTGAACACTCACAGGCCAGTGTTTATTATCCAAATTAGATTAATACCAAGATTGAATTTATTTTAATTTAATTTAGTAGGAAACTAAGTCCACAGATGGAAAGAAAGAGAGAAAATGCTATATTTTCTGCGCTACCTAAAAATCCTGACCCAAAAGAGAAGGAAAAAACAGAAGTAAGAATGTTGAAGAAAAATAAGTTTCAATAAGTGAATAACTTTAAGCTTTAACGTGAAATTCACTCTCAAGTGTGCTGCGCAACGGAACACGTATTCTTCTGTTTTCTATGTTCAGCAGACAGCTGGAAACCCACACAGGATGCCAAAACTATGTGACCTACATTTGCAGCTAGACGGCATTTGCTAAAATGAAATCTAAGATTTAGAATCTTTTAGTTTAAATGTCCTTGGGAGTATTATGTATACTGGATAATGGGGCAACAGATGCATTACTTTGTTTTTTTACAGGTATTTAAAACCATGCTAATCTAGGTCTCCATTCATTTAAAAAGAAAAAACAGAAACAAAACAAAGCACCTCACTTTTTGAAGGACTTTTGTCAGGGTATGAAATATTAATCTACTGAAAGTTTAACCACATTTCCACGTCTTTGGAATTAAGGTAGACTCTAAAATAAACGAAACTTCTTGCATTTTGGCTTACATTTGCTCTTTGTTAGTGTGGGTGAAATAAATAAAGCTAAATAATTAACATTGCAGTCAGATTCATTTTCTCTTGAGGCAAATGGCCTGTGAGTACATTTTCAGAAGCCAAAAGCAACTGTTTTAAGGGGAACTCCACATTTCCACAGGATTCCCTGAATAGGCTGACTCACATCTAGCGGCTAACTCCTTAAAGAGGGCACAGAGTTGGTTTTGATGACTGTGGTAACCATGGAGGTGGGCGGGAAAGTATCTTTGCGGAGGCCAGGTCAGGGAGGGACTTCCCTTAAAAATCAAGATCTGTTCTGAACTCAAGTGTCCACACCCTCTGACTCTCAATCCCCAAACTGAGCAAAGGCAGCCTCAACCTGAAGTGGCCACACATCCTCGCAGCCTGTAGAGCCGACTCACTGAGAGCCTTCTGTTTTCCTGCATGTCCAGGAGCAATGAACAAGCTATTTCCATGTTTCCATGGCTTCCATTTCTGTCTGGAATGTTTTTCCTACTCCTCTTTATTATTTCTTCCCCTCTCCCCCCATTCATCCACCCCATGTGCTGAGATCTGTCTCAAAGGTCATTTCTTCAGGAAGTCTTCACCAACCCACCAAAATGAATCATTTTCCTCTCAGTGCCACCCACAGTTCTGTTCTCATATCTACAGCTCTTACAAATTACCTTAGTAAACGCTTCTGTCCCCTTTCCCAGGGGGCTCGCTCCCCCCACCCTTCCCCCAGTATATGAAGTCCCTTTGTGATGTGGCCCTGTTTTACTCATGTTTGCATCTCAGCACCCAGACTAGTCAGAGTTTAAGAGTTGCAGAATAAAAGTTAGTTGCTTTGCTACATCAGTTAGGCGCTCTCCCTCCTAGATCTTCCCTGGCTCTTTTTTCTATGTTTATAAAGGTGCTTAAGTGTTTTCTTTTGTTCTTTTAAACTACCCATAGTAAGAATGAGATCCTGGGATTTGCAACAACATGGATGGACCTCAAGGGTATAACGGTAGGAGTTAAAAAACTCCCCATAGTAAATGATTTTAAGTGTTTGAATGAATAAAGATCCATGGCTCCACAGTGACATGAATGAATCATTAAATGAATGGAGGAGAAGGGAAAGCTCTTCCTTATACTGTGAAGCCAATTAATACATGTAGAAGGAATAATGAATTTAGAAAATTACCATTTTGCAACCAATATGATAATAATTGATTCAGCAAGAATCGTCAACAGATGCTATAGCTAGGGGTAAAAAGTTGAAGAGAAATGGACTAGTTACATAGACTCAAACGATCTCCCATAAGATTCTTATTAATTATAAAGAGAAAAACAGAAAGTTTAACAGTGAAGAGATCTAGCAAATATCATCATCTTGACCAGATAATTCAAGTGACTGGTGTGAAACCAATCAGCACCATGGGCCTCCTGATATGTATGAGAAAGACCAACATCACTTGCATAGTATTCCTGCCATAAATGCATTAGCAGGATGTAATCAGGAGAAGCATCAGACTCACTCAAATCAAGCAACATCCTACAAAATAACTGATTTATTCTCTTCAAAAGTGCTAGTCCACTACAAAGTGTAAAGAAAGACTGAGGAACCATTCCAAATTAAAGGAGACTAAGAGCTATGACAAATGAATGAAACATGTGATCTGGGATTTTCTTTTGCAAAAGAGGACACTATTGGAACAATTGATAAAATCTAAGTAAGATGCATACATTACATAATGGTATTATATCAACATTAATTTCCTGATTTTGATTATTTGCTTATTGTAATGTAACAGAATATCCTTCTCTTTTAGGAAATACACTGAAATATGAAATATAAAGCCACGTTATATCTGTGACTTATTCCCAACCAGTCCAGAAAAAATAATGAAGTGTGTATTGAGATGTGGGGTAGTGCATGGAGAGAGAGATAGAAATAAAGCAAATGAAGAAAATGTGATAAAATATTAACATCCAGGAAACACAAGGGCTAGATAGGGATTATTTGCACTATTGGAAATGAACTGAAGTCTAAAATTCTGTCAAAAAGAAAAAAGAAAACCACAAGTCAATCAAACTTCTTTTAATTCCTCATCCTCCAAACAAGGTTCCAGAAGATGGTGTCTGGAGTCTCTGTACTTCTCATTGACTCTCACCCACTGTAATCCAATATCTTTATCCATTACCCAACTGAAATGATCTTGATTTACCCTCCAATGATCTCAGTGCCACCAAATCCAATAACATGTCTCTGTCCTCTTCTACTTTTCATCCCTGCAGCACTTGACACTCTCTTTACTTCAGTCATAGAAGTTCAGGTCCTTAAGCCTAAACACAGGTTATGACTTTCTCCTCACCTACTTTTGTAGCTTCCCTCCTGACCATTCCCTGCAAGGAGGCTCCTTTACTATTATTGGAAGTGTAGTACTATTTAAGTATGGCTCTTCTTATGCATTTGTTTTACTTACATTGCTCTCATCTTCAGTTAGCAAAATCAAAGTCATCCACCAATTGTCAGCTCACATATCGCCTCCTTTGAGAAGTCTCTGCATGCCACATCGAATTTTGGTGGTACTTTTACCCTATGTGACTCCTCTCCATAGCAATTAGCACCATAAAATATAGTTGTGAATTTACTTATCTGTCTACCCACTATCAAATTCAGAGCGACAGAGACCATAGCATATTCATCTTAATATTTTCAACATCTAGAACAGTTCTTGGCACAGAGCACTCAGTGTGTAGTGGGTGAGTAACTGATTGACAGAGTAACATGTTGGATCTGAGAAAAGAATCTGGCTTCTAGACATCAAAGAACAAAATCTTATCTAAAGCAGAATGTTGTGGTGGGGAGAAGGCGTTCATTTTTTTTAAGTAAGCATATTTCATAGTTATGGCTATTTAGTATACTAGAACTGTAATACCATTTGTGGAACTACTGTCTGGCTCCTATAATAACAGACCACAACGAGAGAGCAAAAGCCTTCCATGTAGACTTTCCTTGATGTGCAAGTCTTCTCAAGATTAATGCCAGTTATATTTCTCTTTATACTCGAGTTTCCTAGTGTTTTCCATTTTATAGAGAAAATGAGGTCTGGCATGGAGCATAAAATTTGTTCATTTATCTTACAGCAGCTTCAAAATGATGCTTAAATAATGGCCTCATTTTTCTGAAAAAATATTGGTCAAATTGTTGAAACAAAATGAAACCCTGGAAGAGTTTTGCCAGAGAAGCACATTGTTTTTGTCCTCCATAAGGACTCTGCTAGAGACCGGCATTCATAGTTATCTTTCACTTAGAAAAATACTAACCTATAGCGTGTGTATCTAAAACCATAAAGATATGATAGAGATGACACTTCAAGCCCTTGACAGGGTTTACATGCTATGGAATAACAAGTTCAGTGGTGCTATTCTTTCTTAATAGTAATAAAAATCATTATTTTTTTTTTGAGGGCTATAAGGAAAGGCACATTCAGAGCTAAAATTGGCCTGGCGCCTAGTTTCATTGGGCTCAAGTTAGTATTCTTCTGTACTTTGGCTTTCTCTGTTATCTTAAGGAAAACATGGCTTCAGCTCGGTGTGGTTTTGTGGGGTTTGGATTTTGGATAGGCATTCTGGATGGACAATAAACTATGAAAGTACATAAAAGTCTCAACAAGCTGGGAGGGACGAGAATTGCTAAGAATTCAAGAGTTTTCCTCAAAGACTCCTTTTTCACACACCCAAAATGTAAATTCAAATGCTGTTCTTGTGCAATGCTCTGCACACAGAAATTCAATATTTAGTGATGGTGATGATTTAGAACACACACATTTTCTGAGATATAAAAATGGAAGTGTAACAGAGCAATCTTTCTTGTGCCACAAGAGCACAAGAAGGATAAAAGGTGACAACAAGATCAGTGAGGAAAATTAAGTATTTGAAAACTGATTTTCCAGGGAGAGTACAAAACACATAGGAAAACATCCCCGGGGTAGGCAAAATTTCTTAAGTAAGATACAAAAATAGTGCTAAGCATAAAAGAAGGATGAATAAATTAGAGCATCTTAAAATATATAACTTAGGTTTATAAAGAGATACCATTAATGAAAAGAGAACATACCTTCCCCCCAAAAGTGGGGAAAATATTATTAGCATAAAGAATTTGATTCTAGGACATTTTAAAAGAAACCCTCCCAACAATCAGTAAGAAAGAAAACAGAAAAGTCAGTTAAAAAAAAAAAACTGGTTATTGATTTGACAGTACTTCATGAACAAAGATATCCAATCGGCCAATAAACATATGAAATGCTGTTCGACCTCATTACTTGTCAGAGAATTAAAATTGCTAGTTTATCTTCAAAGATAAGTGTTTCTGTACTGGTCATGGGTATAACCAACTATTCAAAGATGCAAAAAATAAAAAATAAAAAAAATAAAATAAAATAAAACAAAGATGCAGCAGGACACCTTTTTACTATTTCTATTTACTTCATTCTGCATTGCATAAAGGAAAATAAAAAAGGTTCCAAGATGCTACGGCTCTGTCCTGAGTAACAATAACTGAGTCTTGGGAATAGATCTCAGTCGTTAACAGCGTGGCTCTCACTGAGGAAGTAGATGGTGGCTGGCCTCTTACGTATTCATACGTGTTAGTTTCAAAATGACCGCATCCCAATCACATCAAATACCTAGATGGACATAATCACCTCAAACCACTCTCTTTAAAGTGAAAAAGGAAAGAAAAGTAATTTTTTAAAAGTCTAAAATAGCAAATAATTCATCCAAATTCCAAAAACAAATATGAAACCTTAGATTTTAATTATTCAAATATTATTTGATCCTTCCTTCAACGAATCAGTCATTTCTTAAGCATCTACTACCTGTCAGGCACTGTGCCAGGGTTCCAGGGATGAGAGCTATACACACTTGTGGCAGGTAGGATACTTCAAGTCACTAACTCAGAAGAGCATACATGTAATTTATTTTTTGCTAACTGGAATCAGCTTCTGTCTATCTGTTGGCATAGCCCTTATTTTAGTCATTCCCAGATAAAACCAGTTGTTTCAAGGTCTACCCCCAGATTTTCCCTTTCCCTCCTTTCCTTCTGCTGGTTATGGGGTTCTGAGTTCCTAAGGTCTAGCACAGCGGTAGCAGTGGGAAGAAGAGGGGGGATCTGATCGGCAGTCCGATGCTGGCATAGGTCAAGGTGACTGATCAGTCCCTTGGGTTCTCAAGCATGACCGCACCTCTGTCTGGGATTATTAGGACAAGTTATTTCTCCAGTCCACAGTTCCTGTGTCCTCCTCATCCAGGGATTACAAACCTACTCTCAATCACCATCTTGGAGCAGAACTGTCAGAAGCTCTCTTGGAATTTTGAGAGCAGGGTCAAGCCTCTCAGTGAGCACATGCCGTGATGAACATTTCTACTTTATTGATACTACACTGTGGTAGATAGGATTATTTTTCCCAGTTGCTCTTTACCACCTTTTGGATGTGGTCGGCCCATGTTTGGTAGCTTGACTAGAGGAGAATCGGAGTTCACGAGAAGAAATTCAGTGGAGTCCAGTGTGGAGTGGAAACACTTTTATTAGGAAATCAAAATAACATCTCAATGAATGCTTTCAAAGAATTTATAGCCTCCTAGGGGAGATAGACTTTCACCAGTAAATATGAGGAAAGCTTTCAGGTCTGCAGTAGATACATTCATGTAAGGAATTTATTGGAGTCCAAAGGAGAAGAATAGTAAGTACCACTTGGAAAGAAACATGAGTGAGAAGTCTCCTGGAGAAGATAATTCTAAAAATAAAATTTAGGGACACCTGGGTGGCTCAGTTGAGGTCTGCCTTTGGCTCAGGTTGAGATCCAGGGGTCCTGGGATCGAGTCCCACATCAGGCTCACTGCAGGGAGCCTGCTTCTCCCTCTGCCTGTGTCTCTGCCTCTGTGTGTGTGTGTGTGTCTCTCTCTCATGAACAAATAAAGAAAGCCTTTAAAAAAATAATAAAATAAAATTTAAAAGGTGAACACAATTCCTGTGGATGACAAGTTAGGAT
Source organism: Canis aureus (assembly GCF_053574225.1). Classification (NCBI taxonomy): domain Eukaryota; kingdom Metazoa; phylum Chordata; class Mammalia; order Carnivora; family Canidae; genus Canis; species Canis aureus. Next base: position 21,621,459 of record NC_135646.1, on the reverse strand, counting down.
AAAGCTGTTTGGAGCAGAGGGAATGAGCAAACTCTGAAGGCTTTGTCCTAGATATACCTAATTTTGAGACATATTGAAATCTCCTGTTATAATTTTTATTAAGTTCTCCTTGACTTCCCAATGGACTTAGTTTTATTTTCTAGGCCATTTGGTACATATGGATTAATAAGTGTTATAGCTTCTTCATAGATTATGCTTTTTACCATTGCATAATTTGCTTCATTGTCCTATTTATCACTTTTAACTTGAAATTCCAGCACGTCCAATATTATTTTTCTGCTTTCTTGCTTTCTTTTTTATCTTATCTGGTTTTGTTTTGTTTTGTTTTGGTATCTGTTCCCCTATTCCTTTATTTTCATCCTTCTTTTTAAGTGATTCTTCTTTAATCAGTGCATAACTGAGTTTTGTTTTGATCCTAATTTAATAGTCTCTGTCTTTTGTGGGGGAATTATGTTAGTTCCCACGTACTACCATCACTGATGTAACTGATTTTATTCCATTTATTTCATATTTATTTTATATTTTCATTTCTCCCCTTTTCTCCTGTTTTTCCTGATTTGATCAAATTGCTTTTCATTCCATTTCTTCCCTAGTGAGTTCACAGTATTTTTCTAATCCAGTAAATTGCTACCTCTTCACCCTCTTATCATTACTTGTCAACTTTTCTTTTGTTATTTGAAAGCAAAAATAGTATTATATATTAACTTATTGAATTTAAATTTAAAAAAAGAAAATAAAATAGTATTTACACCAACATGATATACTGTTTCCCCGTTGATAGGCTATCTTTCCCTTCTGTTTCTCTCCTGCCTCGGGAGGTGACCTTTAGAACACTTTTACTTCCCTCTATGCTCTCTCATCCCTGCCTGCTTCCTAGGTTTTTATCAAACAACTCAGCACTTTAGATCTCAGACTGCTTTTGAATTTCACCTGAAGTCTGTCATTGAAGAGTTTTAAACATGAGGCTGAAGTGGTCAAATTTGTATTTTTAAAAGAACACTCTGCTTCAGTGGAGAAGCTTGGATAGGAGACAGATATACTTTACAGCTCACATTTTCAGATCATCCATATGCAGAATAAACACTCAATAATAAATGATGCAAGCATGAATGAGTTATGTGCAAAAATATGTATATTGTTTCCAGTGACAGACATGTTTTTGTATTTTGTGCTTTATAAATATTGCCTCTTATAAGTCTCATAAAGAAGTGGTAGGTAAGCTAGAAGCAACTGATAGAAATTCAGATGATGATGGGATCATGAACTGAGCACCTTAATTTTCCGATCCCTATCTTTAAGTCTAGAATGCCAGTAGCTTAGCTTTATGGTAAAGAGAAATTAGAGTAGTTAGAAGGGGAAGCACCATCTAGAAGTCTAAGAATGTCCAAGAGCCTGAAATGAAAGATCTAATTCTACTTCGATTTCCTGTGGTTTTTGCTTTGTTTTAATGACATACTTGCTATCTATCCTATCATATATATATATGTGTGTGTGTATATATTAGTATTTTATTTATTTTTTTGAGAGAGAGAGAGCAGGCGAGCATGAGTGGGGGGAGGGACAGAGGGAAATCTCAAGTAGATGCCACATTGAGAGTAGGGCCAGAGGCAGGGCTGCATCCCATGATCCTGAGAGCATGACCTGAGCTGAGCCCAAGAGTTGGACACTTAACCGGCTGAGCCACCCAGGAACCCTTATTCTATCCTATATATAAGGGAAACATGGATATACTTTCTTCATTCAAGTGTGGCATTCCTTTAACATTGTAACTCCTTGTAGTATGACTTTAACAGTATAACTCCTATGTCTGATGTCACAACATCTCAGGATAACTCTAGCTATCTCAAGGCAAAGCAGTCATAGCAGTAATACCTAATGAGTATCGAGTGATTATCATATGCCCAACATTGTTCTAAGTGCTTTATATGGATATTGAACAATCGTATCAGAATTCTCATAATACAAGCATTTCTGTTTGAGCTAATTGAAAATTCACTGTGCCTAGGTATCTGTCTTAGAGTCCAGCCTAATGAAATGACTCAGAATATGAAAAATACCCTTTACAAAAAAAAAAAGAAAAATACCCTTTACATGATTATGAATATTGCTCAGAATAAGAAACAGGGGAAAATAAGTAAAACAGAGCATATCTGCCTGGTGAAATATTTGTTATATTTTTTAAATGATCACACAACTCATATTTTTTGGAATTATCTCTTGAAAGCCTAACTGCCCTTTGAGAATGCCATCTGTAGGTCTGTTTTCTTCCCCACTATATTTTTGGTGGCTGCATAGAGTGTCTGTACATAATTGGTGCTCACTTAATGATTGTTAAATTATTGGATGAGCCACAGAGAAAGGTGCTCATAACCAAACAGTAGATTAAACAATGAAGAAAGGTCATAATACTGAATTTATAACTATATAAAATATGTCTATGAAAAAGGCTGGTGTGGCCTACTGAAGCTGATCACTTCCCTACAGGAGCGAGATTAAGGAATTTACTTTCTACTGTTTTCGCAGTACCAAGATTGTAACAGGAGTCTAAATGGAACTTCTCCAGGCTGTGAATTGAGACATAACAATACCTGTTTAAGTGTTCACATATTCTTGTAACATTTCCAAACCACGCATGCATGATTTCCAGGCTCTTCTGCTTTCAGTGTCTCTATATAAGAAAAGGTCAGCATGAGGAGAAGGTTAGAAGAGAAGCTATTTTGGGAAGAGATTTGTTGCAGGGCCTTGCTCTTCCTTCTCAGCCACTTTCAAAGAAGGCGGTGTCTCCAGAATATGGGCTTGAGGTTTGGCCACCGAGACCTATACCCACTTCTCACTTAGATAAGGGCAAAGTGAGGGCTGTGAGCCGAGAGAGCTGCAGTGGAAGCAGTCTACACTCCCAGCATTTTTCAAGGCCAAGATTCCTGGTGCTTCACATGGAAAAGTGGACGTCACAACCAGTAGCCAAGTATGATCTGTCCTGGAAAGACCCCATCCCAGATTCTGTGGGAAGGGTATTGCCAGAAGCAGTTCCAGCTAAATCACTGCACTGCACAACCCCATGTAAGATATGGTGGCACTGAAAGGTAAACCCTATGTGTCTAGAAAGGGTGCAGTGGAAGAGTCTAAGAGGAAGGTCACTAAACAAACCCCAAAAGTACCCCATTAGGGAAAACCACTGCTTAGGTAACAAGGACCAAGAGGAGAAAAGGAGGCCCTCTGTTTCCTTTCCTCTCTGCAGGTGTTCAAGCGTGGGTCAGGTACAGGTATTGAGCAAAAGTGAAGCTTTAGACTGCATGAGAGTTGGGAGATTATGGCTTAAAGTAAGCTGGACCTTTTAATACTGGAGGCTAGCATTGTTAGTATACACAAGTGACTGGAAAAAAATGACTTGCCTTAGAGACCTTTGAGTGATGGGGAAAGGTGAGTGGATAGAGCAGTTCTGAAACGCTGCGGTATGAGACAATAGAGCTGCTTCACAATTCCACTCCACAGACTCTAGCTCATTCATTAAACTGGTTCTATTGAGCAAAAGAGAAAAATCTGCTTTATGCTTTTTAAATTGTGTGTGTGTGTGTGTGTGTGTGTGTGTGTGTACCTACATGCATATATACATTGTGAGGAACTGTGTTTCTTGCAGAAAAATGCAAAGGTAAGGAATAGGCATCTTGATTATCAAGAACAGAAGGGGGAAAGAAGGCAGTGGTAAATCTTGGTATAAAAGTGAAGAGAATAAAGGAAAACTTTCAGCCACCAAATATTTATTTATTTATTTCCCTCCTGGTTTGCCTCTGCGGCTCTAAGGTCTACTCTCTTTCCCGCCCAGAGTCCCGGGGGGCTGACTTCCATGGACTACTTCCCCTAGCCCCTTGCCTTTGATTGTAGAGGCATTACTAGAAGATCGATGGGCTTTAGGAATAGACCAATACCCTACAGTATTTATTTCCTGTCATCCACCCCTCCCCAGCCCCGACTCTTTGCCAGGCCTAGGGTTTGGGCAGTGGTTGCATTCCTCTGCATTCCTCTGGATTCCTCCAGGCCTCTTTAGGTCCTCAGTTTTTCTCAGAAGTTTCCTCTTTTAAGGACTCAGTTGTACTGGATTCCAGTAATATCATTCCCCCTCCTCCTCAGGCTTAGGGGTGGTTGTGGCTTCCTGCTAATCCCTGGGTGCCTCACCATCCCCTCCTGGTTCTCCTGATGCCACCCACACCTCTGTGAAAAGAACTTTTCTTAAATGCTATCCATTAAAACTCTTGATGAAACCATCTCATTCTTTCTGAGAATCTAAATAAAACAGTACCTCTCTCCAATCTCTCTTACCATTATACAAGGGGAAGAGACAAGATAACTCCCTTTGGAGAATTTACTTGCAGTCGATGATGAACAAGATTACTGATGTGCCTGGCATAATCAGTAAGGAGGGGGCAGCGGAGGTACGAGATCATGGTAGTGTAGCAGTGAGCTTGGAATCAGAAGAGTTGGGTTTGGGTCTCAGCTCCAACATTTACTGACCATTTATATTTTCTTGTAATTACCAGGGAAGAATAACTCTTACTCTATTGCTTCATAGGACTGTTGTAGGAAACAAAAAGAAAAGAAAAGAAAAGAAAAGAAAAGAAAAGAAAAGAAAATGTTGTACATGAGAGTGCTTTGCTTATCAGGCATCTGCATCTTTTCGGAGTTTCACAAGGATATGGCCACGGTGCATTGGCTTCTATTGTTTCCTAGCAGAGAGGGACGGAGAGCACTCAGACTATGGGTGAAACAGTGGCCACGGGAAAATGCTCCCATCATAAACTTCTGTCTGTAGAGGGTCAAGAAGGGTAAAAAGGGCAGGGAGGAGAAATGTGAGCTGGATCTGCTGAGACTCCAGTCTTTAATCGGGCACCCTACAGCTTCATTCTGTATGAATCGTCACCATCATTTTTAAAACCAACAAGGCTCCACAATAGCTTTGCCTTTACCATCTTTCTTCTAGTCCAACGATTTCTCACTTTTCCAGATTGCCCACTATTTCCAGACCTCATAAAAGCAACATGATATAAAATTATCTGATGGAGACAGCACACATGTATGCATTTTGTGCATTGTAGGGAACCACTTAGGCAGACTCCTGCAGAGAGAACTTCACAAGGCATACTGCTAACTGAGGCTGGGCCACTGCCATTCAAATGCTCTATGCTGTTCTGAAGTTCAAAAGACATAATCACATCACTTTCTTCAACAATCAGGAATGGTAGAGACAAGATTAGGTGACAGTCTCTAAACATCTGTTTGCTGGCATTACGCATTTATTAATGAGACTTTTTAAACATGTACATACTCCTAAACCACTCAGAAAATTTTAAATACTTGTGCTTTAGAGACTACTCTGGCATATTAACATTTCATTGTGATAAACTCAATTGGTTCTATCATATGCCTCAATATTTGTGGATCTTGAAGATCAATACATGCCAGCAAGGAGTTTGCTAGCTTTTAATTTGCCCTTTAATTTTTAATCCGTGTGATTCTTAAGGAAGAAATGTAATATATTGATTTGAAATTTTGTTCAATGAAAAATTAGCTCTCTCTGGGCTGCAGTTTTAAATTAATCATCAGTGAATTTATTGAATCACTACAAAGGACCTAAATTTCTGTTATATGGGTGGTAACATGTCATTAAGCAGCTTCCTTCTGCAAAGGGGGAAAAGGTGCTCATGCAGGGGGATGAGGGAAATGCTTTTAGAACAGAATGAACTTTGCCGAAGGTTTGAATTGAGCATGCAGAGTCAAATAATGAGGAAAATAAACAATAAGACTATTTTGAAGAAGAACTTGAAGACAGGTAAACCTTTTGGCCCTAACCTCAATCACCTTGGTACTTGATACCTCTTTCCCCTCTAAAATCTCACCCAGATCCCCAATTGTTAAGCCATAAGTGAGAACCAATTAGACTTTAGTAAGTCACTGCTGTAATTTGCCCAAATTATATGCCGTATCCTTAAGAGAAATCCATTCATTTATTCAACAAACATGCATCTTTCACCTTCAGTGTAATATTCGATGAGGTAATCCATACAAAGCTCACGGAATAAGTTAACTGGGAGATAATGTCAGTTACACGATGAAGATAGTCATCATCATGATGATGATTTACCAAGCATTGTGCTAACTGCAAGACATATTTTTGTGAACAAGAAAAATATGGTCCCTGGCCTTGAGTGCCTTTCTTTCTGGTTGGGTAAGACAGAAAACACACAATAAAAATAAGCAAGATAGTAACAGTGTGATAAGTGCTTTAAAGGAAACAAATGGGGTGTTTTGATAGAAAAACTGGGAAAGTCATTTTTTATAGGATTGAGTCTTGTGTAAAGAATTTAACCAATGGGTCTGAGGTTACTTCCTTTTGTTAAAATACCCTGATTTGTAAAAAAAAAAAAATGATCATTTGAAACTAAATCTCTTAAGACATTTGTTCATCACTGTTAAGAATCAGGCAATCATCCCTCTCTTCTTTCACTTGGCCTGTGTAGGGTTGGATCCGTCTTTACTAACTTTATTTATCAGGAACAGAATGTAATCTACAGAATTCTCTGCGAGAAGGAGATACATGAAAGGAGTCACCCTCCCACCACAAGGAAACAGATACCGGAAATACCCCATCCTAGGTCAAATCTCTTGTTCCAGTTCCTGCCAAAAATTAGTTGTTGGATTCATTTCCTGGCCGCCCCCCCCCCCTTTTTTTTTCTTGAGTATAATCCAATTACTAAATGGCTTAGAAGAAATCCTAACGAAGCAAGAGTCCTGGTTAAAGGGGAGAGAAAATGAGACTTTGAAGTACAACCCCAAGGACCAACTTTTTTTTTTCTCTGTTTCTCTGCGAGCGCATGATGTTTCCGCGTAATTTAATTGGCTCATTTCTCATTTTTTGTCATCTCTTTCTTGTTTCCTAGCCCAGGGGCAGACCTCTGTACTTTATACTATTGTTTTAACCTCTATCAAAGGCCTTATTATGCATACACCATCATAAGTAGTATCAAAATCCATAATCCTTACCTTCAACTGAGTTCAATATAATTGGGCTTAAAACAACCAATTATGTCCTCAATTCAGCTGGTGTATAAGGTGAAGAATGCAATTTCCCTGAAGGAAATGGGAACACCCTGATTCTATAAAATACTTCTAAAGGAATTTTATAATTGTTCCCGTTCCCTGCCAGGCCTATCTCCCCTCCAGCTCCTGGAGCAAGATTACATTTGTGTATGTTACCTACCCTCTCCCCAAACCCCCACCTTCTTCCCAGCACTGCTTTTGTTCTCTGTAGAGAACCCCTTTCCTTCCTCCCTGTGACCCGCCCCCCCCAAATCCTACTCATCCTTCAGAGCTCAGCTCAGGTGTTACTTCCTTCTCAAAACTTCCCTCATTCCCAGAATTGTTACTGTCCCTTGTTTGCCCCTGTAACATCTAGCATCTCTTCTCACACCATGCCTGATTTTATGGATACTTAAGGTCTTTTCCTTATTTGTAATTTTTTTTAAAGATTATTTATTTGAGAGAAAGAGAGAGAACGTGTGCGTGAGCAGGGGGCAGTGGAAGAGAGAAACAGAATCCAAGCAGACTCCCAGTTGAGCATGGAGCCTGCCATGGGGCTCGATCCCAGGACCTTGCCATCATGTGACCTGAGCCAAAACCACCAGTCGGATGCTTAACAGATGGAGCAATCCAGGAACCCCTCTAATTTGCAAACCGTTAAGAACAGGAATTTGGACATGTATGTTTAGATCCCTTTATCCTCTTGCATGTTGCCATTGGCCTACAAGGCAGTCCATATTTGTATTTAGTGAATGAATATCAACCAGTCTACATACGACACCCATAATGGTTTTCTTATGTTCCAAATCCTGTGGAATAGAATATGTTTTTTCTTCCAAAAAAGAATTCCATACTAATAAGACTTTTTTCTTCCTATTCACGTTTATAAGAAGATATAAAGCCCAGTACAGAGCAAATGGCTAATGTGGGCTTTCTTTTTCCCCCCAGCAGCAACTGCATATCTAGAAAGCCATTTTTCTCTAATCATTGCAATGAACATGTAACGTACTCTGGTAAACACTGCTGTCTGATGTGAACCTTTCCTGATGTAGGCAGTTCCCTGGCCAGGGCTTTCTTTAAACAGTGCACCACACTGGGAGCTGGGAGCTCTACTATGCATATCCTATGACAAGACATCTGAGTCTTTTATTGGCACATATATGGTGGTTTCAGAATAGTAGTTTTTCCACCTCTTAATTATTGAATGCAAAGGCAATTAACATACATTTACTGGATTGGTGATTTCATTGAATTAATTCCAGATTTGAGAAGACATCTCCTAGAGGATGCCCAGCCCATATGGACTCAGAGTCTTCAAAACGGGAGTGGTCAGACATTCAAGTCATTAAATCAAAGAATGCTCTTCTCCCTCCCTAATGTTTGGATGGAACTTTTAGCACGCTCACACACACACACACACACACACACACACATAATTGGTTTTTAGGATATTTCATCAGTTTAGCTAATCTAAAAACAGAGCAGAACATTCCGTTTTTACATGTGTTGGGCTGATCACCAAACTTGATTACCTCTGCAACAAAAGGTTTTATGAACAAGTTTAAGCGAGATGTCCCAGTTATAAAAACATGTGCATGAAGCTCCAGGCTTTCAGCCCCCCTTTTCAGACCCCTCAGACTTGCCCTGTGGCCATGGACTGGGTTACCTTCAACTCCAGCAGTTAAATTTTCAGTCAAGCTCGAGACCGTGCTCTCAAGAATGGATACAGTGACCATTTTGGTGCATCTCCCACAAGAAGTGGCTCAAGATGAAGCCAGGCTGTGCCGGCTGCACACTCCCCAGAAGATCGCCTCTCAGTTGTGCTATGGTCGCCCTGTGACACAGCGGAACACTGCAGACGTTTTCCTGCAAGCTTGAGACTTCACTGTGTCCAAAAATAACTAGACAGGCCAGGTTTGGATCTAGGAAACTTTTTAGCTCATAGACATGTTTAATAATGGAAACACTGGCCCAAAATTTCCTACAGAGACCTCTGCTTTGGAAATGGTTTTATTTATACACAGCCACAAAAATACCATTTCTGAAATAGTTATGTGGGGCCCAGTATTTAATCTTTTCGTGACTCCTGGAAAAGTTCTTTCAACTGGTAAAATCCAAGCTCTTCTGTTTTTCCTCAACAGCCACCTCTAGAAGTGTAACCAAGACTACAAAAAGCAAGTAAAACCAGGGCCCATCCGCCTACTTATGATTTGACACTTCCTTGATAAGGACTTCTTTTTCCCAGAAAAATCTAGGTGCATTTTGTTCTGTTTCATACCACCCTATATTTAAACTTGCAAAAATGGTGGTGGATATTTTTTTATGTCATTTAATGCTTAACAATGCTATGCATATTGTCATTATGCGGCTTAAAATAAATGTTATAATTCCAGGGGAGTTTCGAATTCCCTGGAAAACCTTGTAAAACGTTTAAATCTCATTAATTCCAAAAAAAAAAATACTCTTTTTAATCACCAGAGTATGCGGTTATTGCTGGATATAAAAGAAAAGGCATCTTCCTACAGCAAAGGCCTTTACAGTGCTCCGGGCTGGTGCTGGAAATATGGTAGCAAACAGGATCCAGCCCTTTATCATCTCCGAGAAGAAAAGGACTTGGGCTTTAAAGTTTTGTCATTGAAGCGCTGGCTTTGCTACCCCCCGTACAAACCTAACTTCATGTTACAAAGCCTTTATTTTCTTATCTGTAAAATGGAGCAATTCATTCTTGCTTTCCTCCCCCCAGGACTGTCGGCAGAATGGAATAATATAGCTTGTATGTGCAATGCTTTGTGAGCTATGAAGGATCAAAGAAACACATGTATTACTTTTTTTTACTTTTTTAAAAAGGGAAATGAATTAAGTTACTTTAAAAGCTACTGTGGCTTTTTTTGGAGGATGGAATATGTTGTCTTTCACCTTCCTGATTTCTATGAAGAGGCAATCGTAGCAAAGGAGAGCTTTCCTATCTGCTCTCCAGCTCTCTGACAGCTAGGCAAAGGAAACTCATCTGGCCAAAAGAGTTATCAAAAGCCAATGGTACTGAATACATGTTCTGTTATTCTTACACATGCGGACAAGCACTCAGAAACTGAATCTGTAGCAGTAATTCTGTACCTTCAACTGTGGGAGGTCTCTGGATTAATGAGGATAACGCTGATTCTCATGAGGAACAGATCCTCACATATACAATGGCCCAAATACGATATATTATCTCTTGCTCATGTGAAGACCAGCACAGATGTCCCTGAAAGGTAAGGGCTGTTTTCCAAGCAGCATTTGAAACACAAGCTCCTTGTATCATCTTTTTTTTAAGATTTTATTTATTTATTCATGAGAGACACAGAGAGAGACCCAGAGTCACAGCAGAGGGAGAAGCAGGCTTCATGGGGAGCCTGATGCGGGACTCGATCCTTGGACCGGGATCATGCCATGAGCCAAAGGCAGATGCTCAACCACTGAGCCACCCAGGCGTCTCTCCTTGTATAATTTGGAATCATATTTTAGCCTCTAAATCTACATATGTTTTTAAACTTAAAGATGACCATCTGTGGAAACATTGCCTGTAGTTTATATACACCTTTATATACATCTTTAAGAATTTCGAATCTTGAGTACGTTGAAAAATAAGGATTCAGTTTTGTTTTCCCTTTTATGCATCTGTCTTAATCCTGAACTCAATTTTTCTCTTAGAAAATATTTAAATTCTAAAAACATCTTGCCTCAGAAATGCTAAATTTACTTTTAAATCTCCACTCTTAAAAATTTTTTTCTAAACACACAGGTATGCAAAACTCTAAAATGATAGGTGTGCTGCTTTCTTTTATCCCAATGTTATTTTCAAATTATAGGGTCGCTTGGAGAGTGGGCCTGAAGAGTAGCATTTGGAGGCGGAAGAGCATCATCCTCGTCAGAAACACTGCCATCTTGGTCTTGAAGGAAGAATGATCATTAAGAAGCAAAAACATCTCTGAAATGAACACACCCTCTTTAAATTCAGTTGCATTTTTATTTTTCTTACATTCTGTGCAAGATTTATGATGTTCTCATGATCTCTTGCCAATTCTTTTGATTAAGAAGATTGCGTGGGGAAAAATGCTTCTTTGAGCACACATCATACATTTTCCTGGAAGAATTGTACTATGCAGGGTAATTAATGTTGTCAATAGTGATTTTTTATTTGCAAAGCTCCTGGGCCCAGGTCCCAGCTGGCTAGGTGAGTGTTTCCTCAACTGGGAAGTGCACAGTGTAAGCACGATGGCTTCGGTACCCAAGGTGGGTGCAATGGGAGAGGAGCTTAGGGATACCATTGTAGGAGGAGAGACTCCCACATTACCTCTAAGTTAGCAGGAGTTGGCTTCCGATCCTAAACTTTGACTGCGTTTTCTGGTAGCATCAATGTGACATCAGGCAATAGCGGTGTACAACGAAGCTGAGAGCACGAATTTTGGGCTCAAACCGAGCTGGGTCCAAGTTCTGACTCTTCTCCCTACAATCTAAATGACTTTGGACAATTTGCTTAACTTCTCCAAATCCTCAATTAATTCTGTACAACAGCACTGCCTGTGTTACAGGATTTTATGAGGATTGAATGAGATAATGCATGTAAAATACTTGGAAAACGTCTGGTATATGGCAAATGCACAATATATGCTATTATTAAGTTAAATTTTAAGACCCAAAAAGGAACCTCACAAGTAACTATGAGGCTTCATTTTTTTTTAATTACTCATGAGCAAATCCCTCTGAGTCAGAGAAGAATTACCATTGTTATAAAACTCCAAATTTCTTTTTAAAGGCCTCTATAGGCTGAATTTGGTCTTCTCTAAAATTTGATAAAAAGGCCCTTTACTGGCATCATGTGGCAAAATAATACAGCAGATTAATTTATATTTAGAGAGAAAAAGATGTGTCATCTGTCTGACGTGAGATACAGATCACATTCCAGAGTGTCATCCCGGATTGTACTCTCCAGATCTTTGCTTGCCCAGAATCCAGACGAGAAACACTCTTCGGGGCTTTCCTGGATTTCAGCACCGCACACCTCAACAGCTTCACCGTCCTGGTTTGGTGATCTGGCTTGGTGAGAGGCATATCCCTTTGTGCTGCTCAAGAATCCAGAGAAATAATACTAAACTCTCGTGTCCTGTGGCATATCACCTCAGTCATCTTTAAGGGTGGAGAACTGAGACAATTATCTAATCGACAAGCCACACACTGTCTCAGGGAAGTAAATTGAGGCTGTTCTCAATGTGATTTCCCTGTCATCTGGCAGACGAAATCCAGGTTCTTTTCCTGGCTCTTATGCCATTTAAATCTTAAAGACTTAGGAATTTATGAACTTCAAAAATTATTTTCTATTTAAATGCATTACTTATTTTGAGAGAAGATTTCATCTATTATACACCAGTATTAAAGCATGATATTTTCTGCCTTTTGGGGAACTTCCTTTTTCACTCTAGGGACAAAATAATAGCAATTCTATATTTGTTGGTAACTTTCAATTTCTGCCTCATATCACATTAGATTGACCCCATAAAATACTTTATTTCAAAGGCAATTGCACAGGAAATGCTAGCTTAACTCTTTGGCAATGGCTACACTACAGCTTTAACGGTTTTGTTCACTGCTGCATCCTAGCACCTAGAACTGTGCTTGGCACATACGTGGCCCACGTACATGAAAATTAATTGAATAGGATAATAATCCATTAAATCAACCTTAGACATAAAATTATGTTACATGCCGTAGTTTTATTTTATTTTAAGATTTTATTTATTTATTCATGAAAGACAGAGAGAGAGAAAGGCAGAGACACAGACAGAAGGAGAAGCAGGCTCCATGCCCTGGGCCGAAGGCAGGCGCTAAACTGCTTAGCCACCCAGGGATCCCCCTTGCCGTAGTTTTCAAATAAAGATGCCTGCAAGATCATGATGGAATCAAAATAGAAAAAATAATTATTACTCATTAAATGAGACTATTAAAATATCTTTATTGATTGTCATGCATCTTCAACAGTTAATAGTATATAGTTGAACAGAATCATCGGCCATATTCCTTACACAAGTAAATCTTTGATTCTTAAAGTTCAAAGTCAAAACCATCAGGCACTAGAAACTCTTTTGATCAACTGAAACTATTCCTTTGCTCCAGGAACTGCTCCAATGAACAGAATTTTCTTGTTTGCAATTTTCAGCTGGCAGATGAGAAACGCATGAAGCTTTATCCAAATGGAAAACTCAGTCACTCTTGGTAAAGTAGAGGGAAAAAAACCTGTCACCTCTAAGAATTTGTCACTGGGAAGAATTTTAAAGTGATGCACCTTATTTGCACCTTATTTGAACTGGAACAGGCATAGGCTAAGAACTCCTAATTTTCACATTTAACTGGACTTTCATCACAATTATTCCTTCTCTTCATTCCCCAGTTCTGCTGCAACACTTACACACACACACACACACACACACTACACACTCACTCTCATATGGGTGGTTTCTAGGAATTTCTTGGTGGGATTGGAAGGGTCACAGAAGGGGGAGAGATTCTCTCCCACCTACCCAGTCCCACTCAGCCTAGGACTCATGCAGGAGAGGTGAGGCGAGGGTTGCTGTTGTGATTCTCCTTCTGGGTCAGCTCTCCCCTCACCCTGGCCTGCAAGTTGCATGGGAAAGTGCATATTGCTGATGACTACAGAGGCCCTCCTGGGAGGAAAAGCAGTGTTTATACAATTATGACTGAGCTGGATTCCAAACTCTTTATTGTTTTAGCTGTCTGTTTTAAATCAGAGAGAATGGCTAGGAAGTATTTTGGAAGCCAACTGAAAAAGAGAAGTGATGTAGACTTCTCAAAAGTCAGGGGTTCCCAGACTTTTGGGTTCCATGGACCAGTAACATGTCAAATAACTTCAAGAACCAAAAGACAGTTGCCTCCTTTTATTTTGCCACGTAAGACAATAAAACAATATCAAGTCATAATGTCCACAATCGTCAGCTCTTCATAAAAGGAGCAACGCTCTAATACCAAAACAGCAGGAAGAACACAATCTAGGAATAAAGGACCGTTGTCCTAAGACAGAATGGTTGGTGGCCTTAAACAGCAAGGGAGAGTGAGCGTGGGGAGAGGCTCTGGTAAGGGAGCCCACGGTCACCCTAGATTTCCTCAGATCTCACTCGCTGGTTCTTTGTGGCCACCTCCCAGCTTCTGTGCTGTACTTCTCTGGTCACTCCACCAGCCTCCCTCTTCAGAGGACTCAGGGTTCTAGAGCTGCTGGGTTCATGTACAGAAAACTAGAAGTGGCTGCATGTGGCTAAATATGCAAACCCGACTCCCTTCCTTAGAAATGGACGACCCCTGAGGGGTAATTTATCCATGATGGAGGGAGACTGGGATTGCCCCTGAAGTCATGCCCCTACTTGGCTTCCTTCCCATCCTGTCCTACTTCCCCACCTTTTCTCCTGGGGGCCATTCCTTAATATTTCCCATGCACATAAATCCTCATCTCTAGGTAGCTTCTATGGAACCTGACCCAAGACACTTGGGTAAACACTTCTTCCCAGATTGGTGTCCATGCATCTATGGCCTTTGAGGGAACATCCAGAGAGGAGACTTGGATGAGAGGGTTTGGGTCCAAGTGCAACCTTCACCACCAACCAACTGTCTGCTCTTGGTCACATCCCCGACCTTTGGCTTACCCTGTTTCACATCCATGTGACATGGTGGCTATGTGGGAGATATGAATGAGGGTGAAGTTGGGAGGCACTTCCACAAACTCAGGGAGGGGGAAAATGTAGCTTCTCTACCTCCTAGAGCTGATCTCATTTTGCTTATAAACCTCTGCCCCACTGTAGAATGAGGGCAAATGCCATTCCAAACTAATCGATGTAGTTCATCCAATAATTTAAATAGACTTTTCACATCAGTCTTTATCAGCCAAGTGCTATTCTTTCAGGTGTCCCATTCCTTTCTGAGGTGGCATCCAGAAGAACAGAAGGAAGGTATATGACCTCAGAGTGGCAGGAAAAAGGGGAACCTCAGAGTGTGGGGTGAGGACTAAGATCAGACTTTCTGCTGCCTGCTCTCTTTGGCCTTGTCCACTCAACTCCTGGGCACCCTGCTGGCATTGGGTGCTGAAGTGAGGGCTGGGCCACAGGCAGCAGCTTCCTTGTCTCAATCAGAGCATAACCCGCTCCTCTGCAGTCTAGACGTCCTCAACAATTTCCCTGCCATTAGAATCCCCGGAGGTGTCCATCGAAAGATGAATGGATAAAGAAGATGTGGTTTATGTATACAATTGAATATTCCTCAGCCATTAGAAATGACAAATACCCACCATTTGCTTTGACGTGGATGGAACTGGAAGGTATTATGCTGAGTGAAGTAAGTCAGTCGGAGAAGGACAAACATTATATGCTCTCATTCATTTGGGGAATATAAATAATAGTGAAAGGGAATAGAAGGGAAGGGAGAAGAAATGGGTGGGAAATATCAGAAAGGGAGACAGAACATAAAGACTCCTAACTCTGGAAAACGAACTAGGGGTGGCGGAAGGGGAGGTGGGCGGGGGTGGGGGTGAATGGGTGACGGGCACTGAGGGGGGCGCTTGACGGGATGAGCACTGGGTGTTATTCTGTATGTTGGCAAATCGAACACCAATAAAACATAAATTTATTTAAAAAAAAAAGGACCCCCGGAGGTTTGACTGCGACTTCCATTTGATGGCCACCTGGATGGCACTCTGTAAGCCTTGTCACAATTCACTATATGCCTGCTGTGGTGACCCCTCTGGTAGGTGCCCCAGCCACACTCTCAGTCTCCATATGTTCCTACAGATCATGAAGGACATTCAGGTCTCTGCGATACCACAGAAGAGCAGAGCAGGGCTAGCCCCACCTTCCCCTCTGCCCAGTCACACTGTGTCATCACTTTACAGTGAGCACAGGGTACGTGCAGCAAAGGCGTATCTTCCTGGAGCCTCAAACAGCAATATGAGAAGATGTGTTCTTCTTTGAGCTTTCCCCTAAACTTACCCAAATGCTTCACCCTCTGGGATTTCTCTCTGAAGAAGAAAGATCAGGGCTCATAGTCTATCCTTCTCTTACGTCTGTCTTTCTCCTCTCCACAACTCATGGAGGTCCTGAAGGATGAGTTCTTTTTAGCCAGGTCCAACCCTTGGTACATCAGGGGCCACCACGTACCCTTGTACAGAGTGCCTGCACAAGAATCCCCAGTGGGACAATGAGTAGGTCTTAAAATCCAGCCTTCTCTCTGCTCACCCAGCCAAGAGCTCAGGCCTGGACTTTGTCTCTTTAGAGCAAGAAGGTCCTTTTTCTAGTTGTCATGAAAGTATTGTAAGGGCTACCAGCAGCTCTGGTCATACCCGTTCTCTTCTGAGGGTGCTATCCACCCCTTCCCTGGAGCTTCAATGGCTGTCAGAGGACACCATTTACGAGGGAGAAGAATGACATACATGTTGCTTAATATTTTCTAAATGCAATCCACATTCTAGAGGCTGAAGGCCTTCGAGACCAGAGGCGTCTGGGTGGTCAGTTAATTCACAAGTAGCTGTTGTATTTTGCCATGAATCAGCGTTGTGCAAGGGCTGGTGTGATGCGGGGTTGGGGGCGGGAGAAGTATGACATGACCCTTAAAGAAGGAAAACTGAAGTGAGCTTTGGGGAGCAAAGCAAGAAACCACACAATTAGGCACCAGCTGTGCAGCGTGGGCTTCCATCCCGTGGAACTTCAGGGCGGATGCAGGCCGGTGAGGTCAGGAGCATCCGGGGAGGGCTGATATCTGTGACTGGAATACAGATGAGGGGGCTCTGCTGCTCTTAAACATGGCACAATCTGACTTCTCTTTTTCAGAAGACTTTATCAGTTTGGGTTTTTTCTCTATTCTATGTCTATTCAATCCCTTAAAAAAAAAAAAAGAAAAAAAAAGAAGACAAGTGAAGCTTCCAGAGGTGGCTGATTTTTGTATATATGTACTTAGAACAGGAAGATTCCTGGAAAGTCTACTGATTTCATGAAATCATGAAAGTCTACTGATTTCAACTTGATTTGTTTCTCCCGGTCAGAAAAGATCTGAAATATGATGATGAAAGTAAAACTGTGAGTGGCTAAAACAACACTGAGCGACGGTGGATTTAATCCCACCTCCTCAACATGACGCACACCTGCCATGTTGTTTGTGCCTGACCTCGATCTCATAAGACATGGGCGTGTCCACTAAGACTTTATTTGGCCAGTGTCCATAGTATAACATGTGGACATCTGAGCTGCTGTGGCCAGGTTCCTCAGGTTGTTAATGACCATGCATTTGGGTGCTTCCCTCATATAATTGATTGTTGCCCAAAGGTAATTTGTGTGGCTCAGAGCAATCGGTTCACCGAGAAGTGATGGGCATAATGGTCCTCCAACACCTCACAGACCAAGTAAGGGTGACATATATCTGAAGAGGGTGCAAACTTGGAAGATTCGGAGAAATCAGTGAATGATTTACTTTTAGTGAACTAGGGCCTATATCTACCTTATTTCTGTAAATAAATAGGTTTATCAATTTATGTGGCATCTATAAGTAT
Organism: Canis aureus; assembly: GCF_053574225.1. Lineage (NCBI taxonomy): Eukaryota > Metazoa > Chordata > Mammalia > Carnivora > Canidae > Canis > Canis aureus. The sequence goes on along the minus strand of NC_135646.1, from coordinate 21,603,812 downwards.
TACAGATTGTTTCTAAGGAAGGGGGGAAGAGAGTATGAGAAAGAAGAGAGAGAAGAGAAAATAAAAAAATGCTTTGCTAACAAGGGTGATAAAAAGGTCTATTTGTGGCCTTTCTCAGGAGATGTTTTTGGGTGCTTTTTCTTTTCTTATGTTTATCAGAGTAGACACACTATGGAAAAATAATGCACTACCTAAATTCTACTTATATTAGCATAAAAATGAAAAGTAATCACAGGAAATGATTACAGTACAAGTATGCTTATAAATTCAATATTTTTCTTTGCAAAAGATGCAGCGCATGATTTTTTAGTAGGAAAAAGAAGCATGTTTATTTCATATCATCTGAAAATGGACTTTTTTTTTTTTTAGTTTGAGGAAGGAAAAAATACCCAGGATGCTTCATGTGAGTTAATAGAATTACAATCAGTCTGAATGACACTCCCTACCATCTGAGGCACTCACCAATCTTGAACAGAAATGCCAAGTCTGATGGGCTATCAAATGAGAATAGCAATATTCATGGTTGTCCCTGCCCATCCCATCGGGTTGTTCTGGAAGATAAAATGAGCCAGTAGCATGTACAATAGGGACCCAACCCTGCATCAGCACAGGTGCTTTTTTCTCCATTCAGTCACAGCCCCGACTGTCAAGGCCCAACACCATCTGCATGCAGAATGCAGGGTACAAGCATCTTGAATCCTTGAAAAGAAAGGGCATGCACCTGAAGGGGCTTGGGTGGGGCTTGGCAAAGTCTCTGAGATGTGCCATCTTCCTCCTGATGGTCAGTCCAGGACCACTGTGCAGGTGACGGCAGCTGACAGAAACATACCCAGGGCCTCAAGGCAACAGCCACCCTGGCTCCTGCCCCTGGCTGACATGCGGGGCTATCTCTAAGGGACAGTGAAAAAAAAGAAAATATCAGCATTTTAAGATTTTATCTTGAAGCAGACTTACATTTTTGTCCTCTCAGCTTCCCCCTCTTCCCTACCCTGGAAAGAGCCTTCTCTCTTTGCCAGCCCTGGAGACAGGAGGAAAACAAGGCTGGGGTCTGAGGCTGTGGAAGGGAGTTGACTGGGAGTAAGGGGTAAGAGTCACAAGGACGAGAAGCTTCTGTTCACTTGGTGTCTGAGAAAATGAGGAAGAGAAACCCCCAGAAATGTTCCTAAAGACTGTGAAGCAGACCGTAAAGTCAAACCATACAATAACCAGAAGATAAAAGTTCTTTGAGAAGCACAAGTAAGGCTTGAAGCGCTCCTTAATTACCTTGGGACACTAGATTGTGGTTTTTCCTGGATGATATACTAAGTAACACTGGGCTGCATGAAGCCCTGGTATTAATTTAGGTGTTTATTCAGGCACCTCGCCCCAATGGCCTATATATTGCCTGAATGATAACATATTGCTGACAAAACTCAAATGATAAATCTAGTAAGATTTTAGTAATGAGACCTATCTCATGTGCCACAGAAATTCTTGAAACAACTAAAAATTCTTTCAGATCTCCACAATGATGTGGAAAGCAAAAGACTCTGTTTTCCACAGGAAAGTGAGTGTTTCTAAGGATGCAATATGCTCTAGTAGGAATTAATATGTGAGTCGTGAGTCTTATCATCTATTTCCAGTTACAACCACAGATTATTTTTTCACTTTGGCTAAGTCATCCTTTCTGACTCTTTATAACTCTCCCAAGGATGTAGTAAGAAAACAAATCAGATTATTGTTTGTATCTGTAACGTTTCAGCAAAATGAGCCATGAGTCACAAGGCTGGTGCATGAGGCAGTGTTCTTGGGAACCATGTGGCCCAGTCAAGTTGACACATAAAGTTAACCATCACAGCTGGGTTTCTAAAATTATAAATAAAACCACATTTTCATTTGATAGAATGTTGCGTATGATGTGTCTCTGCCTCTTTGCCTCAGAACTTGCCAAGAATTCATCCTTTGGGCAAGGGTACGCCAATGTTGAGGGATTCCCCTGATAGATGTTTTCCTACCTGGAATTGCTCCTGAAGAGCCGCCCTCTCGGAGTAAAGGGAGGTCAGATGCAGGGTCAGCAGCAGACTGAGAGCAGGATGGGCAAGGGGGCTAGGAAGAGCCTATGGGGGCTCACAGGATGCCCAGAGCCTTACAGTGGATGCCTCACTAGGACACCTCTATGGAAACAACTTCTTCCCACACGGAACTCCCAAGAGTTTGTGCCACCAGAGACTTAAGAACTGGACAATCTTTGAGACCTACAACTAAGGGCACGATGAAGTTGCTCAAAGAGGAAACAAAGGAAGGCCTTGGCTGACTGCTGAGCTCACATGTCAGCCCCAGAGAGCCAATTTCTCTTCTTTGCTTTGTCTCTCAGAGTTCACTTTGTTTTCCAACGAGAAAGAAATTTCATTTTAAAACTGTATCTAAGTTACACCTCCACTCTTCTATATTAGGGGGCACCAGCTCTTCCCAGAGTGTGCCTTGCATCCAGATGAGAAATCCTTAGTGAATATCATTCTGGAGTAATAGCTCCTTTATAATAATGACTTACAAGTAACTCATTACCTTCTCACCAGCCAAAAATATGCACTTCTCCAGGGCATTTCTACATGACAGTAAGTAAATATAGAAGGAAAGAATTAACTGCTTTACATGGAAATATGCATTAATTTCTTTTCATGGAAATTGACTTGACAGTCTGATAGTTCTGCCCTGATTCCTGAGTAGGTAACTGTTCTTAGTCGATTACTTCTCATAATAAACAAGATTCTGGTATACAAACTTGTTGCTCAGTCCTCAAGCTAATCTCTCTCTCTCTCTCTCTCTCTCTCTCTCTCTCTCATTTATATGTCCATTTCCTCTAGATTATCAGCCTTGTGGTATAATTATTGGGGTATACATCTTATCTTTCTGCTACATTGTAACTTCACTTACCTTTGTGTGATTCACCTTTACACCTTACATAGCACTTAGCACAGTGCTTTGCTTTTAGTAGGTTCTCTATAAATATAAGCAACATAATGAGAACATGTATTTGCCATGCAAAAGCTAGTTAATACTTACTGAGCAACCACTTAGTAACCAACACTGTGCTATCCCAATGGAAGGGCATCATCTCCAACAAAGAAAGGTTTAAAATGTTGTTAGTGAGATGACAATTACTTCTACACAAACAACTAGACATTTTGTATAGAGATTACTAGTGGGCTACTTTCTGCTTCGGTTAGTATCTTCTTCAGCTTGGTGCAATGACAAAAATAAGAAAGTGTTCAAAATAAGGGACACCTTATTATATATACATGGTTTCTGTAATACCATTGCAGTATATTAAGAAAAACTGACATATACAGGCACACACACACACCGTATCTTCTTCATCCATTCATCATAAAAAAGAATGAAGTCTTGCCACATACAGCGACATGGATGGGGCTAAGGAATATAAGAAGTCAGTCAGAGGAAGACAAATGCCATATGATTTCATTCATATGTGGAATTTAAGACACAAAACAAATGAAAAAAGAGAGAAAGAGAGGAGAAAACAAAAAAAAAAGACTCTTAACTACAGAGATGAAATTGATGGTTATCAGAAGGGAGGTGGGCAGGGGAGACGGATTAAATAGGTGATAGTAATTAAGGACAGCACTTGCTGTGATGAGCTGATATTGTATGGAACTGTTGAATCACTTTATTGCACACCTGAAACTAATATTACACTATATGTTAACTAATTGGAATTTAAATAACAACTTTAACATTTTTTAAATTTTTTAAAAAGAGAAAAAAAGATGTCTGATTTAGTAAAAAAAAATCTCTATAAAAAATGAGGGTATCAAGTTAATTGTAAAGTTCATTTGCAAGAAAAGCAAGCAAGAATACCAGAAAAAAATCCTTTTTAAAAATTTATTTGTACAAAAAAACAAAAAAACAAAACCCCACACACAACCAAATAATAATAGCAGGGGAAAACCTTTAAAAAAGGATCAATTGTGAAGAAGTATATTGAGATGTATTACCAAGACTCTATAACTAAAATTGTGTGGTATTGATACATTAAGAGAGGGAAAGACCAATGGAAAGGAATAGAAAATGCAGAAATAGCCTCAGTTGCACATGAGAATATAATGTATGATGAATTTGAAATCTCAAATCAGTGGAAGAAAAACGTGCATCTTAGTAAATAGTGATAGTTGAAGAATTACAAGGAATAATATAAAATTGGATCCATTCCTCACACCACACACCAGGATAAATTTCAAATGGATAGAAGACTTAAATGCAATGAAGTAAAACTGAATAGAAGAAAATGACATGAGTGAATCTATAATCTGGGAATGGGAAAGACTTTCCTAACCAGAACTCAAATATCCAGAAATAATGAGAAAGGTGGATTGCTGCTACATAAAAAAAAAAAAAACAAACCTTTGAATGATAAAAGTATACTATAAACAAAATATAAAGATAAATAACACATTTGGGAAAAATATTTGATAAAAGGTTAATGTCTCTAGTCTATTCGATATGAAGGAATCGTTATCAACTTTTTAGGTGTGATTCCTGGTCTGGTGATTATGTTTTGGAAAAATAGTCTTTATTGTTTAGAAATTCTTATTTAAATACTTATGGATAAAATTATATGCTGTCTTGGACTTGCTTCAAAATAATCAAGGGGGGCTGCACTGGTGGCCCAGCGGTTTGGCGCCACCTTCAACCCAGGGCATGATCCTGGAGACCCGGGATCGAGTCCCACGTCGGGCTCCCTGCGTGGAGCCTGCTTCTCCCTCTGCCTGTGTCTCTGCCTCTCTCTCTCTCTCTCTCTCATGAATAAATAAGTAAAATCTTTAAAAAAAATAATCAAGGGCAGGGAGGAGAGGGTAGATGAAATTAGAGCAGACACGAATTGAAAATTGTTGAAATTGGGTGATTGTAACATAGAGGCTCATTCTACTATGTTCTCTCCTTTTGTATATATTTTAAATTCTCCATATATAAAGATCAAATCCTGTTGGGAAAAAAGTCCATATAAAACACACAAGTAGCTTAAAAAAAAAGTCATTAGAGTCATCCTCAATCCATTTGTGTTCAAATGGAATGCAAACAGTCTCCCACATTTTGCCTGATAAATCCTTATCCACCGTATTTTTAAAAATAAAGGTCATCGCCTTCATCATTATGGCTGACCAGATGCTCTTGGGGACTCTCTGCAAAACAATGAAATCCTATGAAAGACAAATTCTGAGACCTGACTGATTTCACACGAGATAGGTGGTGTGTTGAGAAGTCCTCCCCTCCCCTCTGCCCCCAAATCATTGGAGACCAGAAGTTCCAGGACCTGGAGCAGCTGGAAGGGACAGGGTTACCAGAGTCTCATTGGACAACAGTGGGCTGACTGGCTGTGGCAAGAGTAAAAAGAACCTCAGACTCTCTGTGCTAGCTGAGACTCTCAGAGAGGATGATGTGATCCCACATACAGAGCTCCTCTGCCACAGCAGAAGCGAATCATATCTGGGGGAAACACATCCAGGCTCGTGTATTTTTGTATTGCCAATAACTATTTTTTGCTATGGAAGCACAATTGAATAATTGCAACAGAGACTATAAAGCCCACAAAGCCTAAAATATTTACCATCTGGACCTTTACAGAGACATTTTTGCCAACCATATCTTAGATCTTTAAGGATGATGCCAATTCCACTATCACCTCCCCACTCCAAAATGTATGCTGTGCTTGATTTACTATCTTGGCTGGGCAGAGGAACAGTTTCAGAGGCCTCTGCTTCACTACTTCCCTATCACAGGTAAAAGATCCAATGTGGGGATTATTCCAATCACCATGCATAAAAATTCTAACTGTACATTCTGAGACCAAAGAAATGATCATGGACCACTGTGTCAATAAACCCCGGGGAATGCACTGTAAGTTGACCTTGGCCAGGACTTCATCTGTCACCTGGCTTGCTTGTACTGGTATATGCTAGCTAGGTGCTATAGCTACTTTAGGGTATAGTCCCTTTCTTCCCTTATCAGTACCCTTACATCCCCAAGCTGGTTAATGCCATGACTTAGCCCTAATTATAGGCCAAGTGGTCCAGAGGAGGGTTAGAGGTAGATCCTGAGGGGGCACATGTTGTCATGTTGGGGAGAAACTGCTCAATTGTCTCAAGGAAGGCGAATGTGCTAGTTCTTAACAGGGACAGGTGGTACACTTCTGAAAGCTTACAGGGTGCAGGAATCCGTGATTCAAACTGGGAGAGGTGATTAATCCAGATGTCTGCAACCCAAAAGTGGAGCCCCACTTTACCCAAACTCGGCCTGACCTGGGCAGAACAGAGCCATCTTGGTTGGATCGTTAACTTTCTCTGGGGTTTGGTCATTTGCTTAAGTCCTGGGCCTCAGCTTTATATTCAGCTTTTTCTATCTTTCTGCTGCAAGACATGAGAGCCCCCTTTGTAAGTTATCAGAGAAGTCCTCTGCTTTTCAATTGCTTGTTCAGCATGTACAGCTTTTCATCACCTGTTTCTAGGACTCAACAGTGCTTAGCAATAGCCATCCAATCTCATTGCCTTTAGAGCTGCTATTTCCATATATTTCTCAACGGTCTGGTATGTCATACTAGCTAGTGTATTACACGCCAGTACACCGCCCTAATTCATCTCTGGAGAGAGCGTTAACCAGCAGATCACTACCTTGCATCAGGTGCTGTAGGTACTATCATCCTACCACGGTGATGGGAGTGCCATTGCCAATAGGGAGGTGTGTGGTCCAACTCCAAAACATCATCTTATCACCCAGTTTCTCTGACTACTCCTAATACCACAGCTGTCTCAGATTGGGTTATTCCTGCAGAAGAAATGGGGATTATATAAGGGAGAAGCACACAGATTTATGGAAATTATAGCTAATGTTCCTGTTCTTGGATTGAGTGGTTGAGATTTACTGTTGTTTATTGAGTTATTTGATAATTTACATATATTTACATATAATCTTTTGGGTATATCTAACAATACTTTTTAAAGATAGGTAGGCAAAAAATAAATTGCTTATTAATTGTTTACAGTGCATAGCATCTTAAGCTACCATAATTAGAAAATTATTAAAAAGTATTATTGCAGCAAAAACATTCTTTTGTAGGCTTCCAGATACTTTAAACCAGTATATGTGTTCTCTTGTTGTTGTTGAAAGTATATATGCTCTGCTGGACTTAACCCAGAAGAGAGGTAGTTCATTGCCTTTGTCACATTTTTTTTTAAAGATTTTATTTATTTATTCATGAGAGATACAGAGAGAGGCAGACACATAGACAAAGGGAGAAGTAGTCTCCCTGTGGGGAGCCCGATTCGGGACTCGATCCCAGACCCTGGGATCACGCCCTGAGCCGAAGGCAGGTGCTCAACTACTGAGCCACTCAGGTGTCCCGCCTTTGTTACTTTTTATTGTAATCTTGGTAATTGATTTTGAAAGAAAAATGGCTCAATTAACTTCTAATAATATAGCTTACTTTAGCCTTTTTTGGAGGAGGAAGGACAAAGGAAGAGGAAGAGAATCTTAAGCAGGCTCCATGCCCAGTGTGGAGCCCGACATAGGGTTCTATCACAGGACTCTGAGATCATGACCTGAGCCCAAGTCAAGTGTCAGACAATTGACCTACTGAGCCACCCAGGTGCCACGAGTCCATTTTAGCTTTTAACCATTAATATTTTACATCTCCATTTTGAGGTGCAGATATCTCTGTAAGAAGTCATGACCTGAACGGGGCTCTGAGGTAGCATTTTCAACAAAGGATAGTTTCCTGGGTCAAATGCTAATAAATCATCTGTGCTGATCTTGCCTCATTGAGTTTCATCTTTCCATAAACTTTATTGCAATGTTAATGTACTGATTCTCAGTTCTTTGCATGATGGAATCCTTAAATTTTGGTAAGATTTTATATGGGCCAGAGTCATCAACAAAAATCTTGGATGCCTATTTTTAGTTTTTTAAGAAAGAGAGTAAATGATTATATCTATGTTTTGTAAAAAAAAAAAATCTATATTTATACCAGCTATATCTATCTATATCTATATCTATATCTATATCTATATCTATATCTATATCTATATCTATATCTATCTCCTGCTGTTCTGTGGATAATGAATGCAAGAGAAGAGTGGAAGAAAGAAAGGAGAGATCCCACTGAGGACTCTTACCAAAGCCAAGTGAAAAACAGTGTCTGAATCAGATGGTGACAGTGATCATGGGGAGGAGGAACTGAAACAAGAAACCTTCTGCATATACCCTGGGGAAGGGCTTGGTGATGAATTCAATATAGAGATAAAGGTAAGGACTACTCAAAGGTGACTCAAGTTTCTAGTCAGGTGGACTGGGTGGAAATGGTGCCATCTGCACAGTCAGGTAATCATCAATGAATTGATAGGTTAAGCAAGGAAAAGATTAACTCAAGTTTTACTCATATTGATTGTGAGAAGCCTGTCGAGCACAAAGGTAGAGCCATCAGGGATTATCAAGCAAGGACTATTTTAAAAAATTGTTTGTAAGATTTTTAAATTTTTAAAAATTTCTTCTCTGCTGTTACCTCAGTTATACTTTTCCTATTTTTTGAGAGGAAACCAAACAGATCTCGTGGCCCTGTGGGAAGGAAGACAAGATCACCATAAAGACAGCCTGAACTTGAAACAGCCCTGGGCCAATCCTAGTACCATGTGCCAGCCCATGGAGGTCTAATATGGAACTATATTTTTCCCATATTATTGTCTATTCTATTCCTTTTTAAAGTAATAGCACAAAATATTGTCAAAACTACAAACAGTTCAATTCTTTGTAAGTTTGTAACATACAGCTTATACTTAAAATAAATGGTCATACATTGACAACCACACAATCCATAATTCCCATTTGGGCCAACACAGAAATAATCAATACATAGCAACAGGCCTACCAAATATCAATATACAGCAATAAGCCAAGCAGTCCTTTTATAGATGGGATGTATAAAGCATTAGCAGCAGGCCCACTTCTGGCTTTTATTTTTAGTTGAGCTTAGCTGACCTTTAAATAGATTTGCATTGGGAGAAATGTAAAATTTCCTCAAATATAGTACTACTTAATTCTACACAAGCCATGGCAGGGGAGGGGGATGTCTCTGGAGAGACTTTTTATATTCCAGGACTGTAAAAGAAAGGTTTAATACTAAGCTATTTCCCTGAAATTTTCACATTCTAGTGAAGTTTATAAATGTGTCTTTGGGCTTAATAAAAATGCCATGGAACTGTGTGTGCCCTCAAAGCTGTTCTCTCTTCTAGGATTAGTTTCTGGCATCCACTCTCAGGGTGATTGTTTCACTTTGACAGCTGTCCCTGCAATTATGTTATGATGCCACAAGATGGTGATAAAGAAAAAATATTATGATCAAACTATAGAGGCTGCACCACCAGGATGCAAGAAGGGCAGGCAATTAATTGATTGGCTGACACATCTTTTCCACTCATGATTTTAGTTTGTGTAGTCACAACACACAAATCCATTACTGTGGGCAAGTCTTAAATAAGTGTCTTCTGGATCCTCAACTTTTCCACCCCTTATGATTGTAGGTACTTCTTCCATTCTCTTGCCCACCATTAGTACTTGCCTCTGCTCCATCAACGGCAACCACAATAGCTGGCTTTGCCTTTGGTTGGCTTTATTCCATCTGCACACTCCACATGGTAGGCAAATTTTACATAGTCCATACTTAGAAATCACAGCGGAAAAATAGCTTCTTCAACTGGTGTCCATATATCAATTTCAAAAGTGGATTGTGATTGGCTCTAGTTGGAGCACCTGTCCACCCCTGAACTGATCACCATGCCTTGAGGGACACAATGGTAGAGTCTGAGGAGTCGTGTGCACACGCCAATGGCCAGTGAGGCAGGCTGTGTGATTAAAAGTCTATAGGGATCTCCCCATGTATGAAATGAATTCACTTTTGAAATTGATATATGGACACCAGTTGACGAAGCTATTTTTCCACTGTGATTTCTAAGTATGGACTATGTAAAATTTGCCTACCATGTGGAGTGTGCAGATGGAATAAAGCCAACCAAAGGCAAAGCACTGCTAAGACATGGAGAGAGTCACAGGGCCTGATGACATCATTTGAGCTCTTGGGTATATTACTTAGACTTTTAGTTATATGAAATAAATACACGTGCACACACACATAAGCAAAACATTTTGTATGCATCCATTTTTTTCAGACTTTATTTACTTGATTGAACTAAAGAAGCAATATAAGTTAGGTCAAAAGTATAAGAAGTTAGGGATCCCTGGGTGGCACAGCGGTTTGGAGCCTGCCTTTGGCCCAGGGCACGATCCTGGAGACCCGGGATCGAGTCCCACGTCGGGCTCCCGGTGCATGGAGCCTGCTTCTCCCTCTGCCTGTGTCTCTGCCTCTCTCTCTCTCTGTGACTATCATAAATAATAAATAAAAATTTTAAAAAAAGTGTAAGAAGTTAGATTGAGTATCTTTTGATCTGTTGCTTGGAACAAGAGTCTTGACTTAACAAAGAAAAAAAAAAACAATGGTACCCTTAAATCTAGCAGTTAATGGAGCTTAAATCTCTGAGGGTAATAAGGCATAAAGTAGAGGGCCTGGTGCGGATGCCCTCTTCCTCATTTGCTGTGCCCATATAAACAGCTGTCTTGAGTAGGCGTTCACCGTGTTTCACTGTGTTTCCCAGGTCTCTTTCGGAAGGACTTGGAGCAATTTCTGCTGCTCTCTGACAGTATCAAGGAGGTCGCTGAGAAAAGCATCTTGGAATCCTAAGTACCCAAGCCAGCCTTCACCTCCCTATTAAACAGTTTGAACGGTTTGCCATCAGGTATTGGGACTTGACCCTTTTCCTTGCCCTGACTCTCTACAGATGCTGAGCAATGAATTGAGTTCGCTGATCTAAGGTTTCTACCTCCACAAAGAGAAATATTTTAGCTCATTCCTGTTAGTGCTGAATAAATAGACTCCCAACTATGAATAATCTGAAAATAAGCATTTTGTGGGCCCTCACTGACCATTGTTAAATTGCTAAGTCATTAATCAATTTCAATTACCTGGCACGATGGGAGGGTGAGGTCTGGAAGCCAACCTAATGGCTGACATGTGGTCCAGGGTGCCCTGGTCTGGAATCTGGCTACCAAAAACATGCAAAAAGTAGCTGGGGTTTCAGCCTCACAAGCTCTGATGATTTACCGCTAAAAATAAACATGTGCTCAAGAGACAACTACTATGTAAACACTCTCAGAAAGATTTTTCAGCATCTGCATACAGAAACTGCCATCCAATACCCAGGGAAGCTGAGGGCACAGCACACAAAGAATGCTTTATCTTTGGGGGAGCCAGCATCTGCTGAGCATGAAGGAAAGGCAGCACAAAGAGTCGCTTCTCTTGTTCAGGCAGGGAAATGAAACGTGATTCTTTGTTCTGTCTTAAGCAGTCACACACTTACTGTTCCGTAACTATGCGAAGTCCTGGAGTTTGCCTTTCATTAGACTAGAAGGCCCATCCCTAGCCTTGGTTTTGGGCTACCAGATACTTCCTAGGAAGTAGAGGCACCGATACTCCTTTTGCTCACTGAGTCCTCTGTGCCATGCCCAGCATCTTACCTGGCACTTAGTAGGCACTTCAGAGATTGTATTTCTTGCCCATCTTTCCATTAACACTGTCTACTTTAGGCAAGTACAATTTGTGAAAAGCAAAACCATAAGGCAGCTAAATTAGGACACAAATATGCAAAATCTAAGGACTCTTTCCTTTGCCTCAGGTTAATTTTAAACTGAAAGTTTCCTCACTTGAGGTGCATTTAAAATGAACAATTTATTTTTTTAAAATGCACAATTTCTATACAACTCCTCAGCAACACTTTTAGTATGTAAGAAACAGGGCACATATTTGTGCGTGCCGTTTCACCTCCATCAGGATTTGCAAAAGAAGGCTAAAGGAAGAATTGAGCGAAAGAACAGCTGTTTCATGAGGCAAGAAGTTGAAAACTTAAAAGCTTTTAGCTTAAAATTAGGTTTGGGGATTATCTGAGGTCTTCAAATATTCATACAAATTGTATTCTCCCTTATCACGGGTCATAGGAGAGACGGTGCAATGCATGAGAATGCACTGCCTAGCATTGTGACGGGAAAACCTCTAGAATCATCAATTCGTGGATTTATGGGTTTTGAATATGAATTCTTTGTCATGGATCACAAACTCAACAAGTTGCATTGGCCGAGCTGTGTGGGACACAGAAGCCCCTGCCAAGATGAGGAGGGGTGGGGAATGCCATGAGGCTGGGGAAGAACTGCATGCTACTGGATTTCTCGGCTTGTGTGGAGGTCTGAAAGCCTATGTCTGCCCCTCACCAGAGATCACACTTCTCTGAATAGAAGAGCCTCCCAGATGAGCCCCTAGTTCCTCACCAGCCCAGGCCTGCCCTGCGGTTATTCACAACTGTCCTAGACACTGTAATGAAATTCTCCACCCCGATCTAAGCTTGAGTGTCTCTACAGGTGTCTTTCTAAATTTAGGCAGATGGTTTAGTTTCTTTTCTCTTATTTTGAATTTGTTTATGAATTTGTGACTTTTTATAGTTACACATAACATTTAAGAAGGATTGAGGTTTCTCTTGACTAGCTGAGGCCTGATTCTCATTCATAGCATTCTGGCCACCAGCTAGCTCCTTTCCATTCTTGCTCCCCACATCAGAATTTATGAAAAGCCATCATCTAACTCTTGTGCTCAGTGAGTCTCTCGTGGGGCCTTAATGTCAGAGACCAGAATTTTAGAAACAATCTTGTGACTAACTCTACAGGCTTGAGCAATTCCCAGACTCCAGGCCCCTTGTGATGGTTAATCTTATGTGTTGACTTGGCTGGGGCACAATGTCAAGCGATGTGGTTCAATGCTATCCTGGTTGTTTCCGTGCAGGTGTTTTTGGATCAATGCACTTAGTATAAAGCAGATTGCCTCCGTAGTGTAGGTGAGCCTCATCTAATCAGCTGAAGGCTAAAATAGAACGATATTTCTGAGTTCCTCTGAGCAAGAGGGAATTGTGCAGCAGGCTGGCTTTCAGACTTGAACTGCAACATTGGCTCATCCCTGGATCCCCAGTGTGCTAGCACTTGCCAGTCTCTCAGTTTCCATAATCATGTGAGCTAGTTCCTTAAAGTAAATCATTCTGTCTTTGCACATGTGCACATGTGTGTGTGTGTGTGTATGTGTGTATGTGTCTTATTTGTTCCATTTTTCTGGAGAACACCAACTAATGTAACATTTTTTTCTTCCATTTTAAATTATGGAGTAAACTGAAACTGTTCTGCAGACAGCATGACTGGTATGATGAGCTAAAGAAATAATATGTGCAAAAGAGATTTGAAATAAATAAAGAACTGAACAAATATAAGGATTTACTCTAGTAAATAAAGCACAGGAGATTTCTTCTTCTGGAAAAAGCTCTTGGATGAATTTCTCTTCTTTGGTCAGGTTTCCAGCAGTGGGGTCAGACAAGTTTGACCTAAGTATGGCCCCAAGTGCCGCAGTAGAAGTGGCACCATTTTTAGATGAAAATCAAGGTTGCTCTCCCTGAATTGCTCACCAAGGTCCTGGGAAGAAGAGAGGTCCTCACTAGTCTCTAATAAGTCCCCACTCTCTTCAACAGAGTACACAAGGATTTCCTAGGTGACCCCCCAAAATCACCTACATTTTCTTCACCAAGACCAGACTGATGACACAGAGACCTCTTTGTTGATTAATATATATATTATATTATATTATATTATATTATATTATATTATATTATATTATATTATATTTTATATATATATTATTTTTAACCTATTCCTTCAACAAGGCTTTTAGAAAAATCCATTGGTATGCCACACACCAACAGTACAAAGAAGATGAAGACACCATCCCTGTCGAAAAATATACATTATAAATTCTTAACATTTCCAAGGGAGATGACCTGAAACTTCTCAAATCCCTAAAATCGAGAATATGGAAATGCTTTCATAGCATCCTGGTTTTTCTCCTGATTCATATTTTTTGCTTGGAGTCATATACAATCTATGAATATTTTCACACCGCATGTTAACCTCCTTTTCAACTTGACTTGAGCTTAATCTCTTTAGAAGTTACTCTTTTCCTTACGCATAGAAAATGGCTTTGTTTGTTATGTGTTTGCTCCTGTTACCAGAGATAGAATCAGTGATGAGCAGAGAGGATCAGAATCGATGGGTCAGGAGGTTTATCTATTTACCTGATGCCCAGACTTGGACCAGAAAATTATCCATTTGGACCTGATATCCAGTCTCATAATTCAAACAACTGAACTGATGCCCGAGTTTACATATTGACATATTTTTTCTCCTGTAGTTGACAAAGTGTGTGTTAAACACTTAAATGCCAAGACTCAACCACAAAATACATCTTTGTTCTCACGCCCAACTTGGCTCTCTGAGTGTTGATGCCATTCTGTCCTCTGGAACTGGACACCTTGCCTGGGCATTCTTTATGGTAATGTTTGCTCCCCATCCACTGATCTCCATTCATGGGTTGCTCTCCCCACCCTACCTGCCCCACAACTGAAAGGCTTTATTCATTTGTTCAGATACTACCAGTCTATTCAGTGTGCCCTAGTCCACACTGCTTCATTTCAGTCTAGTTCTAAGCCCTGATAAGAGGCTAGGCCAATTGTTTTATTTTTATTTTATTTGAAGTAATTATTTGATTTTCTATCAAACTCTTCAATATAGTCTACTGTCTTAAGCTCTTCAATATTATTTTTCTTTTGAGCTTGGCGAATAATCTTTTTATTTCATCTTTTGATGTTAATATTGCATAATACAGAAATTGTAAATGTATAGCTCAAGGAATTTTCAGAAAGTGAACATATCTGATGGATAGGAAGTACCCAGGTTAAAAGATAGAATATTATCCTCATTATTAAATAAATAATAGTTAATGTCTATTAACTAAAATAGACATTTTCCTTGTATTCCCTTCCAGTTATTGCCACCATCTTGACTTGCCTGTTTTGTTTTTTAAGATTTTATTTATTTATTTATTTATTTATTTATTTATTCATGAGAAACACAGAGAGAGAGGCAGACACACAGGCAGAGGGAGAAGCAGGCTCCATGCAGGGAGCCTGATGCAGGACTTGATCCCAGGACTCCAGGATCACACCCTGAGCCAATGTCAGGCGCTAAACCACTGAGCCACCCAGGGATCCCCTGTCGTTTAATTTTACGTAAATAGGAGCAAGTAGTATTGTTGCAAACATGGGTATATGCCATTCAGATCTCCCTTTAGGAAGGAACTTGCACTGAGGAGCGTGATGAGCTGACACCCTCTACGAATTGCACAATCAAGAGCCATTGCAGAATTTCACCAATACCATGCTCTCTCTAGGCTGCACCCAGCCAATGACTGAGCATAGTGTGGGTACTAGAGCCACACTATTTCTGCTTAATGCTGCTCTAATAGGCAATCTTTGGTCTAGGGATCCCCGTGAGCCTGGCTGCCCTATTGTCTGAGAGTCTTCTTACCCACCCACCACCTTCCTTCCCCCTTTTCTTTCACACTCTACCTGCCTATTTCCACTCTCTCCCCTGTATTTTACATATTACATCTCTTGGAACTTCAATTCTATTTGGCATCTGCTTCCTAGAGGACCTGACCTGACACACATTTTTTTGTGTGTGTGGTGTCTGGCTTCTTTTGCTTAACATCATATGTTCATCCATGAGCAATCCTTTTATTATGAAGTCAAATTATATACCAATAAGGCTATTAAAAATCTGTAGATTTATATGTTAAATTTTTATAACTCACTGTAGTCTCTTTCTCATCTTTGTGATTGGATCTATTCTCCCAACTGCCAGCCTCCTTGAGCCTCAGATTCTCCCTGAAAGTCTAACATAGTTTGAAGTGCATCTCTGATAACAACATGTCTCAGATAAAGCTCATAAACTTTCAATGGCTCATTCATTCGTGTAACAAATAGACATTAATACCCACAATGCCAGACTCCAGGAGGGGCACCCACTGGTAGGTCAAATAAATTCCAAATTCACTGCTGATATCTAGCAGTGGAGAGTCCCACAACGTGGCTCCAGTCTGCTTTTTCAGGTGCACCATCATGAACCCCATATTTACCCTTGAAGATGTATGTTCCTCCATGCCAAGGATTCCTTAAAACTTCCCACTTGTGCCAGTGTGACCCTCAAGGCAGATCTGGGCAGGACTGCAATCCCTCCCTATCTGCATCCCCCAGGGCAGAGAGTCAAGATTTGACTTCAGCCCTCAGGCAGTGTCTATGATGCTGGTTATAATAAAGGTAGGCCTTAAAAAATAAGGAGGAAAGCACTGGGCTGAGAACTGAGAGAACAGAGTTCAAGACCCTGTTCTTCCACTTACCGCCTTTGTGATTTGACCTCGTCATGTAATCTTTCTGAGCCTCATTTGTTCAATGAAAAGATCAAACTAGATTGATCTAAAGTCCCTGATGGCCCTGTTGAAGACTAGATGATTAGAGAAGAGACAGTACTGGTGCATTTGGCTGCATAATGAGCCACAACATGTACTAAATGGTGCGGTCACTTTCATTGTGTCATTTACTTAGAATCTTCTGCACTGCCTTGCCCAAACACTGGGTTACCCTGGTGTCCATCTGGTACCTATTCTGTGGGCATTTCAGGGACTTTCATTTCCTATATTCAAGTCTGGAATCTTTGAGAGCCCTAATTTCAATTTGGAAGGGGATAAAATTGGCCCTGCATTTCCAAACTTAGAAAAGCTCAACATTCTATGATCCATCTGTGTCATAAACATGTTCACACACAAACACACCCCAAAATCCAATGTCATTAATATGGAACAGCTGTGTGGCATATTAATAACTTTGGTTTTTAACTTGATTTTATACAATTGAATCTTTATATCCTTTTGTATGGGTCTAGAAATTTTAATTGTAAGAAGCAAAGTGTTCATGATTCTAGGAATGCAAAATTAGTCATTTCAATAACGTTCCTTTGGTTTAGAATTCCTGCCAATGATCTAAAAATAGTTAAAGAAGTTCTTTTGCTTTTATTTTAAATATGAGTTCCTTTAGACTTGATCATCTGTCATATGAGCTTCCTAGCTTCCCTCTGAATCGAATTCCATGTGTGAATTTGTAATGCCTGAAAATAGTAGTTAAAAATGTAAGCATCAACAACATACACATAACTATGCTCAAGTTAAAATGCTTACTATTAATGAGTATGATTATGTAATATTTTAAGCACTTATTAGCACTTAAAAATCTTCACATAGGGCAGCCCCAGTGGCTCAGTGGTTTAGCGCCGCCTTCAGCCTTAGGGCGTGATCCTGGAGTCCCAGGATCGAGTCCCACGTCAGGTTCCCTGCATGGAGCCTGCTTCTCCCTCTGCCTATGTCCCTGCCTCTCTCTCTTTCTCTCTTTGTGTGTGTGTGTCTCTCATGAATAAATAAATAAAATATTTTTAAAAAATCTTCATATAGCTCTAATTTTCCTAGGAGTCTTAATTCCATTTTCTTAGCACATTTACTTGGCAGTTTTAAAAATGGCTAGAGAAAATCTAGATAAATTCTGACTGGAAATTTAGTACATCTCTTTACATTTATTATATGACAGGGAAAGAAAGGAAACTAATATCGATTATGTGTATATGTGCTAATGCAAAATCTAAGTACTTTCACATATATACTCTCATTTAATTATAAACAAAAATCTTATAGTAAAACAAAAAAAAAGTATAAATGAACTTAAGGATTTAATAGAAGTCTAATGACTTTACTTTGAAGATTTTTTCAGTGCCTATTTTAAGTTCAGGTTGAATAATGAGCATTTATTTGAGCTCCCTAAAAGCATCACCTCTGGTGTATAATTAAAATAAAATCTTCCAGGATAACCTTGATAATTAAAAATAGGTTCTGCGTTTTGACCCTTCTATTTCTCCTGTTCTGTCATGTTCATGTAATATTAAAATTACATTTTATTTAGTCTCCCTTTGTTCAGCTTATTTTCTAGAAAATCTGAGGACAAATTTTCATTAGGTATGATATGTTCTTCATTGAGTGTTGCCAAAATGGGTTTCATTTATATCTAATAGACTTCATTGACATAAAGTAAGACATTTTTAGGTTACTTCTAATTCAAGTTTTGAATTGTTAATGAGTCTGCAGCAAAAAATAGCAATTAAAAAAATAATAGCACTTAAATAGACCTATTTGTACCTCTGAAGTATACTGAAATTGTCTAAGCATGCTATCATAAAATAGAAATTATTGGAGGGGCAAAACCTCTTTTATCCTGATTGGCAATGAATAGTCACCAAGATAAAAGATTGCAAAAATTTTATCCTTGTACAGAAAGAGCAAAAAAATCCTGCCCTTCCTAGGAGCAATTTGTAGAAGGTATAAAATAAGAACACATTCTTTAATTATGCATAAATAGAAAAACATGGACAAAAGACAAATAAATATTTTCAAATATTAAAATGTATAATAGCAATGGCAGTGGCAATTTTTCTAATTGATTGAAAGTTAGCATTTTGGGGAATTGCCACATACTATTATAGTTCACTAAAGTGGAAATTTAATAAGTAAGACTCAAGTGACTTAAAAGACTCATGTTATTAGAAACAGTTACTGACATTTAGGAGCAAAGAACCACCACATTAATTTCTGGTTTGATTTGCACAACAGGCCAGGAAGTTCTCCAACATTATCACCATTCCCTATTATAGGCCATGTCGATGTTAGAGGCAGGCCAAGATAAGAATGGCCCCTAACTCCCTGTTGGCCTCATTTTTCCAAGAAGTTTAATTGGGGGCATCAGATGTACATAATTATTTACGTTTGTTCTCTCTCACCTATATTCAACTCCTGTTAGCTTAGCCCATCAAGAGATTGTATAAATTATAGACCAGTGTTTCTCATTACCTACAGAACTTGTTAAAATACAGAATCTTGGGTGCCTGGGTGGCTTAGTTGGTTAAGTGGCTGCTGTTGGCTCAGGTCGTGATCTCAGGGTCCTGGGATCAGGCTCCCTGCTGGATGGGTAGCCTCCTTCTCCCTCTCCAATGCTTGTGCTTTCCTGCTCTCTCCCTCTCTCTTGCTCTCAAATAAAATCTGAAAAAAGAAAGAAAAGAAAGAAAGAAGAAAGAAAGAAAGAAAGAAAGAAAGAAAGAAAGAAAGAAAGAAAGAAAGAAAGACGAAAAGAAAGAAGAAAGAAAGAAAAAGAAAGGAAAGAAAGAAAGAAAGAAAGAAAGAAAGAAAGAGCGAGAGCGAGCCCCGGCGCACTCTCCTGGGCGCGCAGTTGCTCTGTTACTGTCTCAGGGAACCCGAGGGCATCCTCGCCCTCCTGGGTCCTGCTCCAACTCCCCACGAGCCCCTTCCCGCAAGATACATCCACGAAGGCAAAAGAAACAAAAGCAAAAATGAACTATTGGGACTTCATCAAGATAAGAAGCTTTTGTACAGCAAAGGATACAGTCAACAAAACTCAAAGACAACCTACAGAATGGGAGAAGATATTTGCAAATGACTTATCAGATAAAGGGCTAGTTTCCAAGATCTATAAAGAACTTATTAAACTCAACACCAAAGAAACAAACAATCCAATCATGAAATGGGCAAAAGACATGAACAGAAATCTCACAGAGGAAGACATAGACATGGCCAACATGCACATGAGAAAATGCTCTGCATCACTTGCCATCAGGGAAATACAAATCAAAACCACAATGAGATACCACCTCACACCAGTGAGAATGGGGAAAATTAACAAGGCAGGAAACAACAAATGTTGGAGAGGATGTGGAGAAAAGGGAACCCTCATACACTGTTGGTGGGAATGTGAACTGGTGCAGCCACTCTCGAAAACTGTGTGGGGGTTCCTCAAACAGTTAAAAATATACCTGCCCTACGACCCAGCAATTGCACTGTTGGGGATTTACCCCAAAGATACAGATGCAATGAAACGCCGGGACACCTGCACCCCGATGTTTATAGCAGCAATGGCCACGATAGCCAAACTGTGGAAGGAGCCTCGGTGTCCATCGAAAGATGAATGGATAAAGAAGATGTGGTTTATGTATACAATGGAATATTACTCAGCTATTAGAAATGACAAATACCCACCATTTGCTTCAACGTGGATGGAACTGGAGGGTATTATGCTGAGTGAAGTAAGCCAGTCGGAGAAGGACAAACATTATATGTTCTCATTCATTTGGGGAATATAAATAATAGTGAAAGGGAATATAAGGGAAGGGAGAAGAAATGTGTGGGAAATATCAGAAAGGGAGACAGAACGTAAAGACTGCTAACTCTGGGAAAGGAACTAGGGGTGGTAGAAGGGGAGGAGGGCGGGGGGGTGGGAGTGAATGGGTGACGGGCACTGGGGGTTATTCTGTATGTTAGTAAATTATACACCAATAAAAATAAATTAAAAAAATAAAAAAAAAGAAAGAAAGAAAGAAGAAAGAAAAAAAGAAAAAAGGAAGAAAGAAAAGAAAGGAAGGAAGAAAGAAAATCTCAGACTCAAACCCCAAAGATTCAGATTCAGTAGATCTGGGTGGACCTGAGAATCTGTATTTTAACAAGTTCTCAGGTGATGCTCCTAAATGCCAGTCCTATTTATTATGTTTCTGTGGAGAATCCTGATTAATACCAATACACTATGGGAGCTCCACCCACATCATCTTGACATTTTGGCATTGTGTACTGCCATGCGTGCTACCCAAGGGCTTCTAACAGACACACTTGCAACTCTTAGCCTGATGGATTTCTCAGGCCAATAGAATCTACTTGACTGGTACACAGAGCTGCTGGAAGTGCCAGCCTGTAGGACTAGAGGACACTGAAGCTGTCCACGGCAGCAATGTATTTGAAACTACACTTTTTATTAGGCTCTCTGCCCCTCCCTGTCTCATTTCCTCATAGTCCTACTTGTACTTCTAAGGATTACCTCCTAAGTAAACTGTTTTATTCAAGTCCTTGTTTCAGGGTCTATTCTGGGTGTGCCTTCGCGACAAAAGTAGTACATACAGGGTGGAAGAATCAATAAATAACAGTCTGTAACAGTCTAAGCATGTTGTTCACAAGCATTGACAACAATGCCAGAAGAAACAGGTAAAACAGCTGAAAGTCATTGCCTCTGGGGAGGAGATCCGGGATAGACCTGAGGAAACAGGTAGGCAAAGAACAGCTGGTGTTTGTTAAAACTTTGTAATATTATTTGATTATTTAATACATGCATATGTATTTCTTTTATGAAAATAAAAGATAATATAGTATGCTTTTGACTTACTTGCAGAATAGGAGCAGCAGGGGAGAAGAAAAAAAAATACTGGTTGATTAAGCAAGAAGAAGAAATTTTCTTGGAAGAATTTTCTTGTGATGTTAGTAATCAGGCCAGAAAGAGATGATGGGAAAAAAATCTACACAGACTTTATCTATACAGTTTAGGAAGGAAAATGTACCCAAGTCTAACTGCATATAAATATGGTAAGATAGAACATGGTGGTGTTTAAGTCATTACTAGCCCTTCAAAAGTGAATGGGGCTCAAAAGAAATGTAAAAGAGAAAGACTCAAGATTTCAGGGAGCAAAGTGGAATGGTATTCCTTAAGAGGGAATTCAGATGCAAGAAATTTTGAAGAGCATTCTCTTAAAGCCATAAATAGGATGTCCAAAAAACACTAACCAAGAAATAGCCCCCTTGGAGAATGAAATGTCTCTAAGTGATAACAGAAAACCTGAACAGCTTTTGAGAGAAAACAACTGAGAAAATCAAGATAGAATATGCAAAATATTATTAGGTAGGTGGATTTCATGGTGACCTAATTTTGTAGCATGAATCCAGAAACTGCCAGTCCTATGAGAGAATTCACTCCAAACATTCATAAAATTAAGTGGTTCAGCTTCTGGAAATAACTGAATAAACTCCTATCAGACCACAGACTACAAACTCCAGGAAAACTATAATAACAGAATAATCTGAAGTACTAGAGAGAGAAAAAAAGAAGGCAGATGTTGGAAAGGGGTAGATACTTGGAAGAAGAAGATGAACCAAGGTGAATTTCCCATTTTTTGTGGCTTTTAGCTCAGGGCTAAGCTGCAATTGGCACCACGCAGAGCATCTAGAACTTTGAAAGGAAACCAGTTACTTTGCCTTGAAGAACCAGAAGACATAGTGTGCATACATACAGCTGCAAGGAACTGAGAGAATTATCCCAGAAAGTATTTAGATAGATGGAGCTCCAATAGCTCCGTACAAATCTCTGCTGGACCCCTCAAGTCTAGATAATGATAAAAGAACTGAACTGAGATTTGAACTCCCATCTAAGAAACAGTGTTTGAAGTTTTAGTCTAACCAAGTCAATTGCCTGATAAACCAAAACAAAATTAGATAAAACAAGAAGTCAACACTCTCCAGAGGAATTTAATACCATCTAGTCTCCACATAATAATAGCCACATTGTCTGGGATACAGCCCCAAATACTCAACAAATAAAAACAAAGAAATTGCAACCCAGACTCAAAAGAAACAACAATCAATGCAGACCAAACCCCAAATTATTCAGATATTAACATTAGGAGGCAAGAGTATTTTAAGATTTTATTCATTCATGAGAGACACAGAGAGAGAGGCAAAGACATAGGGAAAGGGAGAAGCAGGCTTCCCATGGGGAGCCTGATGCAGGACTCGGTCCCAGGACCCTGGGACCATGACCTGAGCCAAAGGCAGATGCTCAACCACTAAGCCACCCAGGTGTCAATGAGGTAGAAGAAAATATGCTCAAAATGCATGCAACCTAGAAAATCTCAGCAGAAAAAGAGAAACCATGAAAAAATAAAACAGAAATTCTAAAACTGAAAAGTGGAATATAAAACATTTGCTGGGTGGAGCAGAATGGAGATAACAGAGGAAAGAGTCAGTAAACTTGGAGATAGATCAATAGAATTGCTCTAACAAATAGACGGGGGGTGGGGGGGGCACCTGGGTGGCTCTGTCAGTTGAGAACCTGACTCTTGATTTTGGCTCAGGTCATGATCTCATAGGTCATGGGGTTGAGTCTTAGGTCAGGCTCTGGGCTCAGCAGAGAGTCTGCTTGAGATTCTCTCCCTCTGCTCCTCACCACTGCTTGTACATGTACTCTCTCTCTCTCTCTCAAATAAATAAATAAATCTTTAAAAGAAAACAGACAGGAAGGAAGAGGCAGGGAAAGAAGGAGGGAGGTAAAAAAGAAAAGGAAAATTAAAAGACAGAAACTCAGAGACCTGAAAGACGATATCAAAACATGTCAAAACACCTTAACGAATTTATAATTAAAGTCCCGGGAGAATAATAGCATGAAGCATAAAAGAATATTTTTAAAAAGTCACAGCCAAAATTTTTCCAAATTTGGTAAAGTCATAAATTTACAGATTGATGAGGCTCAGCAAGACTCTAGCAAGATAAATATGAAAAAGCCCTTATTAGCACATGATAATCAAACTGCTAAAAAACTACAAAAAAGAAAAAGTCTCAAAAGCAGCCTGAGAAAAATACATTTCCCCCAGGTTATTGTTAGCTTCATATCTGAAACAATGGAGGCCACAATACAGTGGAGTGACATATTTAAGATAGTGAAAGAAAAAAAAGCTATATGCAGTGAAAATATCCTTCAAGAATGAAGATGGAATAGAAACACATTCTGAGTTAAGAAAAAGAAACTAAGAGGATTCATCCTCAGAAGTCCTGGACTACAAGAATTACAAAGAACATTCTTCAGCCTGGAGGAAATGGTACTAGATGGAAACATGGATCCTCAGGAAGGAATAAAGAGCATTAGAAACGGTAAAGAGCTGGTAATTATAAACACCTTTTAATTCAACCTTTAAGAATGCATACAGTTTAGAGCAAAAATTATAACACTGTCTTGTGGGATTTATAATATATGAGGCTACAATAAATATGCTGATTATAGCATAAAAGAGAAAGGAGGTAAATGCAACCCCTATGGTTGCAAGTTTTGTACGTTTTACATAAAATGGTTAAGAATAGGGACACCTGGGTGGCTCAGTGGTTGAGCGCCGTGGGGTCAGGCCATGATCCTGGGGTCCTGGGATCGAGTCTTTTACCTCTGCCTGTGTCTCTGTATCTGTGTGTCTATTGTGAATAAATAAATAAAAATGATAAAGAATAACTCTAAGAAGGCCATAAAAATTAAGGATAAATTTTGGATTTTTAAAAAAATATATTGTTTATTTATTCACGAGAGACACAGAGAGAGGGGCAGAGATAAAGAGGGAGAAGCTGGCTCCTCGCAGGGAGCCAGATGTGAGGGATCATGACCTGAGCTGAAGGTGGACGCTCAACCACTGAGCCACCCAGGTGTCCCAAGGATAGACATTGTAATTCCTAGAGTAATTAGTCGAAACATACAATAGAAAAAGATATAGCTAAACAGCCAATAGATAGATTAAAATGCAATTCTAAAATATATCCAACCGGTCCAGAAGAAGGCATAAAAGGATCAACAGAGGAACAAATCAACAACAGGAACAAACAGAAAACAAGTAACAAAATGATAAACGTAAATCTAACCATATCAATGAAAACAATTCAATGGTAATAGGAGTCTTTCAAAAAATGGCATTGGAATAACTGGATTATCCATATGGAAAAAAATCAAACCCTCGCTCACACTATACACAGCTAGAATCCGCCATGGATCAGCCAAATCCATAATCAAAAGCAAAATCATGGTGCTTTTAGAAGATAATCTAGGGAAATAGTTTCATGGTCTGGGGATGGGCAACACTTTTTAAGACAGGATACAAAAGCAATCAACGGATTTGGGAAAATGATAAATTAGACTTCACCAAAAACAAAAACTTGTGCTCATCAAAAGTTACCGTTAAAAATAAAGAATAGATAAGCCACAACGAAGTGAAAACTGGGATTTATTTATAAGAGGACTATTTATAAAGATGTGATCAGAGTTTAGGGAAACCAAAAGAGATAATGCCAGACCAGAGCTGGAACAGCAGAGGGCAAGCAGAGGTTACCGGAAGCCCGAAAGATAGAATCCTGTACAAAGAGTCACATTTGGGGGAGCTGGGAACTCCAGGATGCAGATCGGTGATCCTTAGTCAAGGAACACAGCCAGCTTGGGGCAGTTCCATAGGATAAGACCTAGGAGAATAAACAGCCTCACATTACTCTTCTCCATCTCTCCCGTCTTTCCCGAAGGCTCCCTCTTGACTGAAACCAACCAGAAGCCAAGGGCAGGGAGACACTGTAGGGGGCCCCCACCCCCATCACCTTGGCATTTATATTCCCACATGATTCTCTTCAAAATCACATTTTAACATTTTTATTATATGATCACACAGGACTTGCCAACAGGACCATTCCAGAAGTCCCCACAGACACGTGGTGAGATCTCTGCCAACTCTCAGCTTCCCAGCTCCTTCAGCTCTCACACTACCCATCAGAAGGTTAGGGATTCCAGAAAGCACAGTCTTGGACAGCACATTCACGTTGCCTGACAGACTCTTTTCTGAGAAAGCTTTGGTAACTTTGGTTAACCCAGAGCCTACTGTGGCAGATTTCCCTACCCCCTGTCACCATGCTTTTTAATGCTTCATCTCATCCTCCAGGGTGGAGTGGATCAGCCAGCTATCTGTACATTTTCCAGGGACTTTTTTTTTTTTTTCCAGGGACGTTTGACAGACATTTTGAAATTATGCCTGAGTGACCGGACCAAAATTTGAATGTGGGATAAAGTAGAAGCGTCAGGTAACTGATAGTATTTGGAGCAGAAAGCAGCTAAGTCACCAGTAGAAACAGAGCACTGGAATAGGGTTAGATTCTAATTTCTGAAGAGATTAAAAAAAATCAGATCCCCTAAATCTCAACTGCTTCTTGAACCAATTTTCAATTTTTCAAGAGACTTGCTAAGGCTTTGAGCTGTATCCCAAGAAACCTGAAGAAACTCTAACAGACCTCAGTTCTTGCAAACTTAATATACTCAATTGTTTCTTTCCTGCAGTTAAGTGACAGGCATAAAAGAAAAAGGAAACTTATTGCCTCGCACAATTGAGCAGTCTTGAAGTAGTCAAGTGAATTTTGATCTAGCCACTCAATTATATCACTAAGGACTTTTCTCATTGTCTATTCCTTCTGCCATCGACAATGTTGGCTTCATTTCTAGGTTTCAGACAGAACCTATCCTTTCGTGGTGGCAGCAGTTTCAGCCCTTACCATTTTATCATTGAGTGCTTGGAGAGCAGAAAAGAAACTTCTGATAATTTCTGTACAAATCTTGAGATTCACTCTGATTGAATCAACTCCTATCACATTCCTATCCATGAACCAGTCTCAAGCACCAAGGGCATTATTAGAGCTAATATATCAATGTTTTACACATGAAGCTAGAGATGGGTTCAGCTTTTATAAAACTATCTGACTTCCCAAAGGTATGGGGGTTATGAAGAATGGGACAGTGGAGAACGGATGCTTGGAAGCAGCACATATGTCCACATATGTCCTAAATGGCTATCCAAAGATTATACCTCTTCCACCGGTTTATTGAGTCCTGGCATTTGGCTTTAGGACTCCATAGACCATTCCAAATATTTCAGACATATTTTATTAAGCTCTGGTGGGCCACTCTAAAGGGGAAGATGGGTTTATCCTAGAACTTCTCTCTCCACTAAATTAAAATAAGATCTGTAGTCAGCCATCTTCTTCCTGCCTTCTACTAAAATACCCAGACATACACATACTATTAAAGGTATTTCATTCTTGGGGTACCTGGGTGGCTTGGTTGGTTGAGTGTCTGCCTTCAGCTAAGATGGTGATCCCAGGGTCCTGGGATTGAGCCTCACATCGCACTCACTGCTCAGCAGGGAGCCTCCTTCTCCCTCCCTGCCTGCTCATGCTCTCTCTCTCTTTTTCTCGCTCTTAAATAAATAAATAAATAAATAAATAAATAAATAAATAAATATTTTAAAACGGTATTCTATTCTTGCATGGGTCAAAATCCACACAGAAAAGATGCTTCATGGGGCACCTGGGTGGCTCAGTAGGTTAAGCATCTGACTCTTGATCTCAGCTCAGGTCATGATCTGAGGGTCATGCCCCACACTAGGTTCCAGGCTGGGTGTGGAGCCTACTTTAAAAAAAAAAAATGTTTCATGCAATAACCCTGAAGTTTCCCTAATATGGCAGCTAAGGGTTTTGAGCATTTTAATGAGGTACCAATTAAATACATTTATCTCTACTTTATAGCTACCTTGTTTCCCATTATTCCTCTCTCACCTGCCTGCAAGACCCAGGATGCTATCTAGATCAAACCAAGCTACAGAACTCAAACTTGACAAGCTGATAAGCCAATGGAACAGGAGATACAAATTATGCTGATCTATTCCTTTACTATACAAATAAAAAAGGTAATAAGATACCTTGAAAATAGAGTAAATAAAGAATATGTTTTTAAAAATTAGGCAAGCAGTTAGTTTGGGCTGTTGGCATATTATCCTTGATTACAGAATTTTAAACTAAAGGTTTCCACTGATTCACAAGAAAGATTCTCTTATAATTTGTTTACATTTATGTGTTTCAACCAATTAAGTACCCTTTTGCAAAACAATGAACTTCAACCCATACCTTCCAACATATATGAAAATTAACTCAAAATGGATCATGAACCTAAATGTAAAATCTAAAATTATAAAATTTCTAGAAGAAAACATGGGAGAAGGGTGCCTGTGTGGCTTAGTGGGTTAAGCGGCTGCTTTGGGCTCAGGTCATGATGGGGGATGGCTGGAGTCTGGTTCCCTCCTCAGCAGGAAGTCTGTTTCTATATCAGCTCCTCTCTTTACTCATGCTCTCTCTCACTCACTCACTCTCTCTCTCTCTCTCAAATAAATAAAAAGTTTTTTTAAAAAAAAAAAAAAAAGAACACATGGGAGAAAATATTTATGACCTTTGGTTAGACAGATTTTTTGGATATGCTATTAAAAGCTCAATCCATAAAAGAATAAATTGAACTTCACCAAAATTAAAAACTTCTTCTCTTCAAAAGACAGTTAAAAGTGTAGAACAGACAAGCCACAGACTGGGCAAAAAATATGTGTAAATCATATATATCTGGTAAATAGTTGTATTCAGAGTATACAGCTGATCTTTGGACAACATGAGTTTGAACTGCGCTGGTCAACTTTATACATGGATTTTTTGGATAAATACAGTATAATACTGTAGTGTATTTTCCCTTCTTTAAGATTTTCTTAGTAATGTTTTCTTTTCTCTAGCTTATATTAATATAAGAATACAGTATACAATACTTACATAAAATAGGTGTTAAATCAACAGTTTATGTTATTGGTAAGGCTTCCAGTTAATAGTAGTCTATAGGTTAAGTTTTGGGGGAGTCAAAAGTTATAAGTGGATTCTTAATTCTGTGGGGGGTCTTTACCCCTAGTCCTTGTGTTGCTCAGGGGTCAACTGTACAAATAAATCTCATAATAACACATTTTAAAAATGGGCAGAGAAAATGAAGAGACACTTCGCCAAAGAAGATATAGGAATGGTAGGTAAGCACATGAAAAGATGCTCAACAGTATTAGTCAAGAGGAAAATGCAAATTAAAACCACAGAGAGATACCACTTTGCATCTGTTAGAATGGCTAAAATTAAAATTATTGACCACACCAAATGTTGTTGAAGATGTGGAGGAATTAGAACAGACCCCTGGTGGGAATGTAAAATAGTACAAAACTTTGGGAAAAGTTTAGCAGTTTCTTATAAAGTTAAATGTGTACCTACCTTATAATCTAGTCATTCTGTTCTTATTTATTCAAGAGAAAAGAAAGCATATGGCCACACAAAGACTTTTCCACAAATGTTCATGGCAGCTTTATTTGTAATCACTAAAAACTGGAAACAACACAAAGGTCCATCAATCGGTGAGTGAATAAACAAATTGTGGTATACCAGTACAATAAAATACGATTCAGCAATAAAAAAAGAATGGATTACTGATACATGAAGCAATACGAATAATTAAAATAATTATGATGACTAAAAGAAGCCAGGCCCCAAAGGAGAGTATATAATATAGGAGTTCATTTATAGAAAATTATAGAAGATGGGAACCAGGCTATAGTGACAGAAATTGGATCAGTGGTTGATTGGTGGTGGCAGGGATGGAGAAGATAGAGGGTAGGGAGGACGTGAGGGATGAATCACAAAGGGGCACAAAGAGGCAACTTTTGGGGATATGACTCTGTTCCCCATCTTGGTTGTAGTGAACATTCAACAGGCGTATATATGTCAAAACATCAAATTGTACAATTCAAACATGTACAATTCTTTGTATGCCAATTATATTTCAGTAAAGTGTTAAATAAATAAAGACTTAGTGCTTGTTTCAGGAGCACATACACTAAAATTGGAATGATACGGTGTGGTCCCCGCACAATGATGACACGCAAATTTGTGAAGCATTCCATATTTATAAATATGTACACAAGGGACATTTAAATGTGTTTGTTGGAAATATCCAACCATGTTGTCATTTGACAATATTTGCTGAATGCTTCCATGCACTGAAGGTACAAGAAAAGGTCTGAGATGTAACCCCTATAATCCAAAGGCTTTCAGAGTTGTTGGCAAGTTCTCATTTTGAACTTGTGGGGTCTGAGCTGTGTGTGGGATCTATGATACAGATTTAGGATCTAGAAGTCCAGAGCCAAAGACAAGGTATGAGCTGAAGGCATAGATACTGGAGTTGGGATACATCAAGCAAATGTATTTATTTGGAGAAATCACCCAATAGGACACTGTTGTATACTGGAGCACCAAAAAGATAATGTCTGGGTCTAGTTTTTACTGCTTTGTTCTCTTATTTCCCCAAATAAACATAATCCTATTCTCCTAATTTTGATCAGAATTCATGGCAGGCACCCCTTCGTTATTCTTTTTTTCTCCTTCGCTCAAGCTCTCCATTCGAATCGTTATTTCCTTCTAGATCCATCTCTCTCCTTCAAGTGCATCTCTACTCCCTGAAGCTCTCCTCACCATCTTCAGGCATCTTGAAGTCTGGTCCTGACCAGAGTGGGGGTGAGCTGGTGAGTGGGGATTGTAGTATCAGATCAGGGGTAGCCTGCAGAGTTTCATCACCAGACTGTGGGAAGCCAAATGTAGATTGTTCATCCAGACGAGAACTATAGCATCTCATGAAGTCCTCGTAGGTCTTGATATCTTCTATATTCTCTGAAATCTTCACTACCAATGCAGTTACTCTTTAGAGTAATGACCTACCTGGTCATTACTAGTCTGAGATGGCCCTTCTCTGTCCACAGCCACCCAGCACTTGACTGCTACCTCTAGACCATCTGCTGTCCTGCCTGTGGCTTATTGGCAAAAGGCAACGCTGGATGGGAGACTTCAGAATCTGGATTGAAGTAGCTTCTTCAGAGAAGTAGGCTTCAAGTAGTGTTGCCAGTTTCCCTTTTATCTTATCTCATAGTCCTGGTAACTGTGCCTTTTCCTTCTTCTCCACCTTGTACTAGAACTCTTGAAACAAAATCCCCATCTCTGCTGCTTTCCTATTCCTTAGCACCTGGCTTGTTGGCTGGCTGTATCAGACAAGAATTTCAGTTGGTACCAAAGTAGTGAATAACAGTGGCTTAAACAAGATAAAAGTTTATTTTTCTTTCAGGTAAATAACATCCAGAGGTAGACAGCCCAGGAATGCTGTAATGGTTCAATGCTCAGGGACCAAGATTCTGTCTTTCTTTCTAAAACAACATTCTTAGCCCTGTTTCTATTTTCAAGGTTGCCTCGGGGCCCCCATTGTCTGTTGAAGCGCTGGCCATCACTGTTGTCTTTCAAGGAAATAGCAGGAGAAAGAGATAACGGGAGAGGGAGTAGAGGGGGGGGGGGGGCACATGGCAACTTTTCCTCCTCTTTTTACAGAACCTTCCAGAGAGTTCTACCTAGAAACTGCTGCTTATATTTCATTGGCTAGAGATTAGTTACATGGCCAAACCTTGCTGTGCAAACCAAATAAAACAAAGATTCTAAGTAAGACGGAGAGAATGGATTTTGGATACACAATCAGAAGTCTCTGACAAAATCGCTCAGCTTAGGAACTTTTGCCATTCACATTATATTCCCCTCTTTCCCTGGTCCAGTGTCCTATCCTATCTCCCTGATCCTAATATCTGCTGATGGACTTCTATAAATCTGACTGCCTGCTGATTACCCACCTGGGTCTCCAAATTTTGTCTGTTTCTCTTGCTATATATATAATTGCTGAAATTACTCGATTAGTCCTAATTGGCCTTCCATGCTGTTGACACCATGCTTGGACTTCCTGTCTATGAATTCCTGGTGAGCAGTATTTTCCAGTATTGCCAAAGATGCTTGAAGTTTCCTCAGGGAGAAGAAGATGAACATATTGCACAAGAGGCAAATGTGGGAAAGGGTGATGACAATCACCATGTCAGACAGGAACGCACATCTGGTCTGAGGCAAGCAGATCCTTACCCTGCCTAAACTACAGCATCTTCCTCTTCTCCTTCCCGTCTAATCAGTCCTCCTGTGTGGGATATGCCCCTGTATCCAAGGCCTTCATTCTCAGTTTGGAAACTAGATCGCTATCTTCCAAAATTTCTCCTCATTGTGGCCTCCCTGGCTCAGAATCATTTCTGGTTGTAATTCTTCAGTCTTAGACTTCATCTTAGAAATTATGTTTTCTTGACTGTTTTCCTTCACCTGAGTTGTCAGACACCCATTCTCAATAATAGTATCTCCAGGCTCTACCCTGAGAATGGTGATAAATAAGTTTGCTGGAACAGGATCATCCTGGCTTGAGAAACTCAATTGTTAAACTTGAAATATATTAAAAATAAAAATAAATATATAACGCAGTTGAGATGTTGATAGCTTGAAACTGGCTGCGGTAGGAGTATTTACAACACGGAAATTGGCAGATGCTACCAACTAGGGCCTCTTTTCCCCAAAAAAGTGGTTTACTAGCACATCATTGCTTGTTTCTCCCCAAAATTGTCCCTTGTGCACTCACGTGTGTGTGCACCCCCCCCCCAACACACACACACTCACACACACAGTGGACAGTTGTAGCTCCAGATCTTCACCTCTTAATTCTACCTTAGCTTCCAGCAGCAGATAGCCTTTTACTACGTACCTACAACCAGGATTCAACATTTTGACTCCTACTTAAACACTTTTGATATTCAATAACTGAATGAGAATTGATATTTTTGAAATACATTCTAGACCTTAAATACACTTATCCAAAACTCCTGAGCACACTGTTTGAGAATTGCTAATGTAGCACATCTGTCTACAGATAATACATATAACCATATGCAGGAATCATCTGTGGGGGGAAAACCTATATACCTAAAGTGGCGTTTCAGTAGAGGGATTCATATATTAGCATCAGAGATGGTTCACCACAGAATATTAACTTCTATGAACTTAATATTTGGAGAAAGAGAGCCAATTAATTATTATAGGTATTTCAGAAAGCCTTGTGCAAACTGTGCAATCAAAAAGCTTCATGAGCCAACCAAAATCGTCAAGTTGCTTTGCCTTTGACAAGAATTATGTCAGTTCAGATAATGCTGTTACCTCATCATGATCAGGAGCTCTGTGACATGTTTCTTTGATGAATAACAATTAAAAAATGAAATATTCCTTATCTTTACAGTATTTTAGTAAATAAAACCATTCAAAATATGGAAGAAAAAATAATAGAAGGATGAAGGAAGGCTGGGGACACTAGACTATGAATTTTTTAGAGGTTGCAAATACGGTGATTAGAAGCACAGGCTCTGGAGCCCGACTGCCTGGGTTTGTATTAGAGCTTTGTCACTTACTAGCTCTACGATTCAGGGCTAGTTACTTCATCTCTCTGTGCCTCAGTTTTCTCACCTATGAAATGGAAATAAAAGCACCTACTTTACATGATTATTGTAAAACCAAAATGAAATACCCCATAAAGTGTTTAGACTGGTGTCTGGTATGTAGCAAATAACTAATAAATATTTGCTCTCATTTTTATTATTAATGCTATTTTTGGAGTGCTTATGATGTGTCAGGAACTACGCTATATGCTTTAGATTGAATCTCTTGTAACAGTATGAGGTAAAAAGTAAAACCCATTTTGTGAGTAAGAAAACAGACCTTCAATGAAATGATGTACCTTTTCCAAGTTATCCTGGCTAGTAAGTGAAAGAGGTTGGCTCAGTGTAGTTTCGGAGTTCCCATTTAAATGATAGAAATGTGTAAAACCAATCCAAGCTGCCTGATATTTAGTATTCTATCGGGAAATTCTTTCTTCATAGTCAGCCGAACCCTTGCATGCTGTAGCATAAACTATTCTGTTCTGTCTTCAGCAGAGTCAGAAAAACTCATCAACATCCCTCTGTTTCCACTCAAAGGCATTAAGTTTCCTTCTGACTTGTTGTCTCCAGGTTTTAACAACACACAGGCTCCAAAGGCCCTCTTCATGAATTCTATTTATTAACCATAGAATAATTTCCACAGAAGTATTTCCACTTTCTTTACTGTAATTTTAAAATTAGACTTTAAATGTAGGGTTCATTCTTAATGTAAGTAGGGTGCTGTATCCTTTGGCTGAACTTGCTTTGTTTATGAAACAGCTGGATATAAGGATCCTTTTCCCCTGTTTTAGACTTCTTATCCCAAATTATTATCTAGAAGCTGCTGTTCACAAGTTGTCACAACATACTTAATAAGAATTTTTAAAATGTTCAAGTTTTCATTTTGTTTCATCGGGGTAAGTCTAGGTTCATTTACATTTAGTTGTACAATCAGGAAGACTTTTTTTTTTTTTTTTTTTTAGGAAGACATTTAAATAGCTGTGTGGACTGGTGTTCTCTAAGAGATGGATATTATGTCATTGTTTATCATTCATTCATTCTCCTTGTCTGGGTCAGCAATGTGCTAGACATCAGGAACAAAGGACAATAGTCCCTGATCACAGGGAGTGTACGTTTGTCTCATCAGAGACAAAAATGTGCAATTGCCTAATTACAA
Organism: Canis aureus; assembly: GCF_053574225.1. NCBI lineage: Eukaryota > Metazoa > Chordata > Mammalia > Carnivora > Canidae > Canis > Canis aureus. Next base: position 21,569,698 of record NC_135646.1, on the reverse strand, counting down.
TGGTAGAGCAAAGTACAGAAATCAACAGGAACATGAGAGAAAGGGGGCAGGAAGATACCCTCAAATGTGGAGATAGTGGGGTCTGATAAAAATCCGTGGTGACTGACCAATCAGAGACCCAGGCTCTAAGTCCATGCTTACTATTTACATCATAATTATGCCATCCATTATGGTTGAATGGTACTCCTCCCATGAAAACATATGTTGGAGTCCTACCTACCCCCAGCACCTCAGAATGGGATCTTACTTGGTGATGGGGTCATTAAAGTGAAGTCACTAGGGTGGACTCAAATCCAAAAGAGAGGAATTGGGATGCAAAGACAGATGTGCATGATGGGAAGACAATGTGAAGACATAGGGAGAAGTCAGCCATCTACCAGCCAAGGAACACATCTTTCCCTCATCAGTCCTGCTGACACCTTGATCTTGGACTTCTGGCCTCCAGAGCTGTGAGGCAATACATTCCTGTTATTTAAGCCACCCACCCAGTCTGTGGTACTTGGTTATGGAGGCCCTACCAGACTAACAGAGCACTGTGCTGTCATAAGCATACCTCACATCACAGGCTCCACTCTGGGTGAGGCGCTCAAAGTACAACCAACCATAAAACTGTCTGCATCTGCCTTTGGCTCATTTGTATGCTATGACTCAGAGGAATCTTGAGGTTTCTTTAAATAGTGACTTTGAGTCTACAAGATTCCTTTATCCTCTTTAGTGTGGATACCACCCATGGGCCTTTGTTTGTTTATAAGGTAAGAAATATACAAGTATATGGGGAATTCTGGAGTACAAGCAATACCCAATGGGTAAAACCTTACAGTAAGTAACAGATCACTATGGCACTACTTAAGATAAATGGTTAATAAACACAAAAAAGATGTTCTGTCTCACATGTAATCAGATTTGTGACAAAAGTACTCTTGGTAAATGGAAGAGGCTACTACACATCAGAGAACCAACAAATGCACGCATCCAGAGTGAATGACGGCCTGTTCGCATATATCACACACATACCACTGCCACTTGTCCTCCTGTTGAATGAACCTGGAATTATCATCCTGGAATACACAGGGACATGTGACCTTTAAAACCAAAAACCAAAAAAACCCACCTTCCGTTGTATATATTCACTTTAGGCAATAGCTTCTGAGGAGAGATTTTTAACCTGGAAAAACTCTGAGGCCGTGAAAAGATAACCTAATATTTAGCTCCTGGATAGACTAAGCAAGTTCAGCCAAAGGACATTATTTGTTTTGGGGTTTTTGTTGTTGTTGTTTCCAGCATGTTTTGCCCTTAGGTCGGCAGGGTTCCCCTTTCTTTTCTCATCCCGAGTCTTTCTCTCCCTGGAAAATTTCCAAGCAGAACCCTGGTTCCAGGTCCTAACAGCCCCATCTGCCGCCACTGGAACTCAGAGGGATGACTCATTCCTGTGTGTTTGCCTCAGCAAGCTCTTCAACAAGACTTCGTTCCTCTGCCCTTCCATCCCTCAACCCCTCGGCCTTGGCCAGTGTCCACAGTGGGCTTTTCTTTCAGTCTTTCTTGATTTCTGTCCTTCTACTGTAAAAGAAAAAAAACTAAGTATGAAAACCATATACATAGGGGAAAAAGGAAGTGAATAAGGTTAAAAATGGAAGCCCCTCCTTCCAAGGATTATCAGTAGCATCAATGTGCACATCCTTCAAGGTACACAGATTCCTGTTCCTTCTCCCCTTTTTAAGAGTGTGTTCTCTACATATTGTTCTGACTGGCTCTTATCACTCAAAAATATGTCAGCAAACATATATCTCCCTCATTTTTAACAGCTATTATTCCACAGTGTAGATGGATTACATTTATTTAACCATCCCTCTACTCCTAAATGTTGAGGTGTGGTCCGGTTTTTTTGGCTCTTACAAATGGTACTATAATAGACATACAATATAAATATATTTTGCACATTTAGTGTTTCTGTAGGACAAAATACTTGTGATGGAAATGCACGGTCAAAGCATATATGCATTTTTAATATTTATAGATGCTACAAATTACTTAACAGAATTTTTATCAGTTCACACCCCAGTCAGTTGAGTATGCAAGTTGTTACTTCTCATACACACTCATGAACACTTGATATTAAAGCTTTTTTTTTTGCCAAGCCAGTAAGAAAAAAGTGCTATCTTGTTTTTACTTACACTCTGATTATCGGTGAGATAGAGTATGTTTTCATATGCTTATTATCACATAGTCCTTCTTTTGAGAATTATTTCCCCATATCTCAGGTCCATTTTCTTATTTTGCTCATTTTCATTTTGCTGCTTCTTTTCCCTATTAATTTCGAGAAGCTATTTGTTGTTCAACTTCTTCCTGTTGTGTATATATGTTGTATATATATCTTCTCCCATTAGGTAGCATTGTTTATGGTACCCTTTGCTGCATAGATATGTTATTTTTTTGTACTCAAATCTGTTTAATCTTTTCTGTTAATTTCTAGAGTTTTTATAAAGATCACTAATATTGTGAGTCGGCTATATTTTCTTACAGTCATTTCTATTTTCCTTTGTTTAGGTTATTAATCCATCTGGAATTTCTTCTGGAACATAGAATAAGATAATGTTTTAGTTATGCTTAACAGGTTTGTTTTTCTTTCTTTTTTTTTTTTTTTTTACAAAGATAACAATTCCCTGTCGGTGGTCCACAAGTAGCTACCATAGAGTGACTCAGAGATTCAGGCTCCTTTCATCTTTACTCTCCTCCAGTAAGTAATCAGCAAATTACCATTCAGGACACACTGACACACTGCCTATTTTTGTAAATAGAGTTTTATTAGATCACAACCATATCCATTTGTACACAGAGTCTATGACTGCTTTCCTATAAAACAGAGTTGAGTAGTTGCGATAAAGACTTTATGACCCACAAAGCCTAAAATGTTTACTATATGGCCCTTTGTGGAAAACGTTTGCTGACTCTTGCTCTAGAGACCCAAGCTCCTGAGTTTTACATGGCAGATTAAAAAGAGAGATCATGTAGTGGAGTATAAAACGTTCCATTGGTCAGAATTCAGTCACGTGGCCTCACCTAACTACACAAGAGGTGGGGAAATGTGAATTAGTTGTGCCCCCACAATGAAAGAAAACAGATTTGTGGAATTGTTAGCCAATACCTTACACAGTGTACCCTGCAATGATTTTTTTTTCTTCCTCTCTACTTTTAATCAGAATAGGCTAGCATATGCTACAGAAACATTACAACTCCTAAATCTCAGTAGCTTAGAACAACAAGGTTTATTTTCTTGCTGGTACTACATATCCAGTGAGGGTGAGCAGGGGTGGCATTGCTCATTGTTGCAGTAAGCCAAGCCAAGAATTTGATTCTGGAGCCTGGGAGGATTATGCATTGTGGGAAACCCAGAGTGGGAGCTGACTCTAGAGGAGAGAGGAGGTGCTGGGTTCTCAGAGCTTTGGCTTGGGGCAGTGGCCGGTAGGCAGCAGGGCTGCCTCTTAGGAGGCTGCTTCTAGGGGCACAGGGGACTTTTCCCAAGGACCACTGCCTGGTTGTAGTAGAACCAGGCATCACCTTGTAGTAGTAGAACCACCTATAGTGGTAGAACCACCACCAGTAGAACCACCAACACCTTGCTGGTTGTAGTAGTGGAGGGCAAAGAGAGTGTGGTGATGTGTGAACCTCTTCACTTCTGCCCGGAACCGATACTCATCACTTGAAAGCAAGTTGTAAAGCTCCACTGTACTTCAGTGGCATGGAGAAGTGCATCCTACCATGTGCTTCAAAAGAAGCAGGGCTAGAATATTTGTGGACAGCCCTAATACATGCTACACTCACACACAAACAACACATTCATCTCCTCCCTAAGGGAAATCACCAGTTTCCACTCAGTCACTCCACCTAGTCAAAGTCAAGGATCTCTAAATGATGACTCTCCAGCAGGTCTGAATAGTGGTTTGGAGCCTAGTAGTCTAGCGGTCTTAGATTAAAGCCTAGCAACTAAAATCACTCTCTGTCCCCATTACATATTCAGATGCCAAAATTGTTATAGAGACAACAACTAATCATGGCCTGTAACGGCCTTCTGGGATCTGAGCCGTTTGCATGAGTGTGAACCCTGCTCTGAATGTGCAGAGAATCAGGAGCCAGCACAATCTAGGGGGGTGGAATATGGCACTTTGCTGAAATCAATACTGCAGGGAAAGAGCCTCATTGAGGATAGGTCAGTGTTGCCCCACACTTATAATTAAGTACATTGGATAAAGGGTTTGAGTGACAATATAGGGGAAAGCGCATTAAAAACACCTTTATAGAAATATTTGAATATGTAAACTAGCATAATTTGTTCATCCCTAAGAGAACATTTACTCTTAGGATTCTTGTTTGTTTTCTTAAGAAAAGACCTTCATTGTTCTATTTGATTTAGAAAACAGTAAAAAGAGGTTCATGGATTATAATTATAGAGAATCATTTTTGAACAACAGTGTCATCCTAGCATTAGACAGGTAATCCCCAGATAAAAATTTCAAATGATACAATTTTTCAGATAAATTTTCAATATCTGATTCAAACACTGATATTCCAATATTTTTCCATACTCTATTTCTTTCAACTTTTACATCTCCATGCAATTATAGAAGTGCAATTTGTATGTTTTTAAAATCATTTATGCTTAATTCATCAAAATACTGCTTTGTGAGTTATTTGATGCGCAAAAAAAGTTTTTTTTACATACTTTTCAATAAGCATTTAAAACCCTCTGTCCCAGAAACAGGAGAAATTTTCATTTTTTCCAGAGTAAATAATTATTTTCTTTAGTTACTTTATAATTGTCTTTCCATGGGCTAGGCCATTCCCAGGAGAAGATTAATTTTAGTCCAGTTTGTTGTACAGTGGCCACAACTACACAGCTATTCTCCATTTGTCTTTTTTCATCAATTCAATGCTGTAACATTTTGCTCTCAATACACATGCCAGTTACTCTGATAGCTACTACCTACTTGGTGGGAAATAGCCCTCAAATGCAAAATGCCATGTATGGGCTTCTGAAAACTCTTCCCGCTGGTCATATTCAGTTCTTGAAAGCATTTTTCTTTCAGATTTTACTAAACCAGTTAGATTTGGGAAGAGAATGAAGTGGTGGAGGAAAGGAATAAAGACTGAGTTCAATGTTATTTCCAAAGCCTTCCCAGGAAAACAATTTATTATTCACTTTGGAATTCTAATTATAGAGATAACCCCTCTAATTAAATGAATTATTTGGCCACAGAACCTAAAATGTACATCAAATTTAAGTCTAATTGCCACAAGTTATCTTTTACACCTAAGTTTAATAAGCAATGGGATGTTCATCCTTCATATTTCTATGTAATACGGCTTCTCAATGCAAGTTTTTCTATCCACGGCACAGGTAGGGCCAGACTGTATAGATAAAAATCCTCATTCCACCATTTGCCAGCTAAATAACTTAAGCAAGTTTTAAAAAAAAAAAAGTTATTTAAATTAAATTAATTAACATATAATGTATTATTGGTTTCAGAGGTAGAGGTCAATGATTCAATGATTCATCAGTCTTACATAACACTCAGTGCTCATTTCATCACATGCCCTCCTCAATGTCCATCACCCAGCCACACCATTTCCCCCCCTCCAGTGGCCCTCAGTTTGTTTCCTACGATTAAGAGTCTTTTGTGGTTTGTCTCCCTCTCTGATTTCATTTTGTTTTATTTTTTCCTCTCTTTCCTTTGGGACCTCTGTTTTTTCTTAAATTCCACATATGAGTGAGATCATATAATTGTTTTTCTCTGATTTACTTATTTCACCTAGCATAATATCTTCTAGTTCCATCCATGTCATTGCAAATGGCAAGATTTCATGTTGTTTTTTTTTTTTTTTGTGTGTGTGGCTGAGTAGTAGTCCATATATATATATATATATATATATATATATATATATATATATGCCACATCTTCTTTATCCATTCATCTATCGGTGGACATCTAGACTCTCCATGGGTTGACTATTGTGGACATTGCTGCTATAAACATTGGGGTGCAGGTGCCCCTTCAGATCACATTTGTAATCTTTGGGGTAAATACCCAATAGTGCAATTGCTTGGTCATAGGGTAGCTCTATCTTCAACTTTTTGAGGAACCTCCATACTGTTTTCCCGAATGGCTACACCAGCTTGCATTCCCACGTGTAAGAGTGTTCCCTTTTCTCCACGTCCTGGCCAACATCTGTCATTTCCTGACTTGTTCATTTTAGCCATTCTGACTGGTGTGAGGTGGTATCTCATTGTGGTTTTGATGTGTATTTCCCTGATGCTGAGTGATGTGGGGCATTTTATCATGTGTGTCTGTTGGCCATTTGTATGTCTTCTTTGAAGAAATGTCTGCTCCTGTCTTCTATTTCTTGATTAGATTATTTGTTCTTTGGGTGTTGAATTTCATAAGTTCTTTATAGATTTTGGATCCTAGTCCTTTATCTGAGGTGTCATTTGCAAATATCTTCTATTCTGTAGGTTGCCTTTTGGTTTTGTCCAGTGCTTCCCTTTCTTTGCAGAAGCTTTTTATCTTTACGAAATATCAGTAGTTCAATTGGCCTTTGTTTCCCTTGGCTTTGGAGACGTGTCTAGCAAGAAGTTGCTGTGGCCAAGGTTCATGGAGGTGGCTGCCTGTGTTCTCCTCTAGGGTTTTGATGAATTCTGGTCTTTAGGAATTTAGGTCTTTCATTCATTTGGAGTCTATTTTTGTATATGGTGTGAGGAAATGGTCCAGTTTCATTCTTCTGCATGTGGCTGTCCAATTTTCCCAGTATCATTTGTTGAAGAGATTGTCTTTTCCTATGGATAGTCTTTCCTGCTTTGTCAAAGATTGGTTGACCATAATGTTGAGGGTCCATTTCTGGGTTCTCTATTCTGTTCCATTGATCTATATGTCTGTTTTGTGCCAGGACCATGCTGTCTTGATGATTACAGCTTTGCAATAGAGCTTGAAGTCTGGAATCCTAATGCCACCAGCTTGCTTTCTCAATAATCCTTTGGCAATGTGAGGTCTTATCTGGTTCTACAAAAATTTTAGGATAATTTGTTCCAACTATGTGAAATAAGTTGATGCTATTTTGATAGAGATTGCATTGAATGTATGGATTGCTCTAGGTAGCACAAACATTTTAACAATATTTGTTCTTCCAATCCATGAGCATGGAACTTTTTTCCATTTCTTTGCGCCTTCCTCAATTTCTTTCGTGAGTATTCTATGGTTTTCTGAGTCCAGATCTTTTGCATCTTTGGTTAGGTTTATTACTAGGTATCTTATGGTTTTGGGACCAAATGGAACAGACCCATAACCAGCAAAGAAACTGAAGGAGTAATCAAAAAGCTCCCAACAAACATGAGTCTAGGGCCAGATGGCTTCCCAGGGAAACTCTACCAAACATTTAAAGAAGAATTAATACCTATTCTACTAAAGCTGTTTCAAAAAAATAAAAGTGGAAAGAAAACTTCCAAACTCTTTCTATGAGGCAAGCATTACCTTGATCTCAACACCAGACAAAGGCCCCACCAAAAAGAAGAATTACAGACCAAAATCCCTGATGAACATGGATGCCAAAAATTTCACCAAAATACTAGCTAATAGTATCCAACAGTGTATTAAGAGGATTATTCACCACAACCAAGTGGGATTCATACCTGGGCTGCCAGGATGGTTCAACATCTGCAAATCAATCAATGGGATACACTACATTAATAAAAGAAAGGACAAGAACCACAGGATCCTCTTGATAGATGCAGAAAAAGCATTTGACAAAGTACAACATCCTTTCTTGATTAAAACTTTTCAGTGTAGGGATGGAGAGAACATACCTCCATAGCATTAAAGCCCTCTGTGAAAAGCCCAAAGCGAATACCATTCTCAATGGGTAAAAACAGAGCTTTTTCCTTAAGGTCAGGAACACGACAGGGATGTCCACTATCACCACTGTGGTTCAACATAGTACTAGAAGTCCTCCCCTCAGCAATCAGACGACAAAACGAAATAATAGGCATCCAAATTGACAAAGAAGAAGCCAAACTCTCTCTGCACTGTATGGAAAAACCCAAAAGACCTCACCCCCAAATTGAAAGAACTCCTACAGGAATTCAGCAAAAAAAAAAAAAAAAAAAAGTCAGGATCTAAAATCAATGCACAGAAGTCCGTTGCATTTCTACACACTAGCAATGAGACAGAAGAAAGAGAAAATAAGGGGGTCAATAGCTTAGGCAAGTTATTTGATTTCTCCATGCCTCAGTTGCTTTATTTGCAAACAAAAACAAAAACAAACAAAAAAAGAAAACAGAGAGAGAGGAGAGAGAGAAATCGTATCTACCGGATAGGATTGTTTGAAGACCTAATGAGTTAGCACATATAAAGCACTTACAAATGTTTAAATTATGTGATCAACACACAAGCTCAGTGGAACAAGAACCACCACCACCACCAGGCCACGTAAGTTACTTTGAGCTCCTCTATTCATCCTGGCTGTGCTTTGCCGACACAGGCACGTAACCTCGGCAGATCTGCACTTGACCAGAGAGGGGTCGGATTTTACGTCCGATTGTGAAGTCCTAAACACGGAACGACGAGCCGTTCTGTACACTCTCTGGACCCATCGCGCAGCGTGGGAGACACAAGCCACCCGGGTCTGGTGCTCGTCGGGGGCCGCCGAGAAAACAGTTACTAGTATTGAGAGAAAGGGAGGCTAGGAAGTCCCCCTTTTCAAAGAAATCAACGGAGCTGGGAGCGCTGCCGGCGGCTCAGTCCCGCGCCCCGGGAAGAGCGCTGAGGGACCGCCTCTGCCGCCGGCTCCCGCGCTGCCAGGTGGAGGCCGTGCGCGCGCCCAGGTGTCTCCGCAACTTGGTGGCTGCGCGCGGCAGTGACCCAGCCCCCGGCGCCCGGTGGGAGCGGCAGCCAGAGAGGCGAGCGGCGGGGACGCTCGGGGTGAGCGTTGCCAAGGGGGCACCGGCGCCCCGGCACTTTCTCAGCGCCTGGTTCTCCGGGTCCTTCCGGAATCGGCATCTTTGTTTGGGCTTCGCGCTGGGCTCGGCGCCGCGGGGCACCACTGCCTTCCCCGCGGAGGCGCATCCTGCAGCGGCGGACGGTGCTGGGGGCGGCGGGAAAGTGCACCCCCCGGGTGGGAGCCGGCTCTTGGGGCGCGCAAGGGGGGAGGCAAGGTCTCTGAGTGGGGGGCGGGGGGCAAAGTGCATCCCCCCCGGGATGGGAGGCCGGCTCTTGGGGCGCACAAAGGGGGCGAGGCAAGGTCTCTGAATGGGGGGCGAGGGGCAAAGTTCACCCCCCCCGGGATGGGAGGCCGGCTCTTGGGGCGCGCAAGGGGGGGAGGCAAGGTCTCTGAGTGGGGGCGGGGGGCGGCCCGGGGCGGGGGGCAGGCGAGGAGCTAGGTGCGGGGCAGGCAGGCAAAGTGCGGAAGCCGTACGGGGATGCTTCTAGAAAGTGGGGTGGGAGAAGGAGCTGGGGCGGGCGTGGGGAGGGAAGGCATCCGTGTCAGAGCGTGCGTGCGAGCCGATGCAGAACCCGAGGGGCGGGAGCGGCTCCGAGTGTGCGGGCGGGAGCGGGGGGCGCCGGCTCGGGTGTGCGCGCCCGGGTGAGTGACACCGAGGGGCGGGCTGGCCGGCGGCCGGCGGGCGGGGGCAGCCGCGAGGGGCGGGAGCGTCCCTGCGTGGAGCGGGCCGCGCCGGAGTTGAGTCGGGGCCGGCGTCCAGCCCGGGGGCCGAGGCGGCTGCGCCCTCCGCCGCGAGCGCCCGCAGCCCCGGGCCAGCTCCGCTCGCCGCGCGGCCCGCCCTCCGCCCGCAGGGGCCGCCCCGCCGGCCCGGGACAGAGCGGCCGGCGCTCGGCGCGGAGGTAAGCCGGTCCCCCGCGCTCCTCGCCCCCTCCTCGTCCCCCTCCTCCTGCTCCTCGTCCTCGTCCTCGTCCTCGTCCTCGTCCTCGTCCCCGCGCGCCGGGCCCGGGCCGGGCTGCGGGGCTGCGGGGCCGCGGGGCCGCGGGGCCGCGGCGGGGCCTGGGCGGCCGGGACGGAGGCTCGGCCGGGGCCCCGCGTTCCGCCGCCGCCGGGCCGCCCAGCCCCCGCCGCCTCCCGGGGCGCTGGGTGTGGCCCCCGCTCGGCGCCGACGCGCGCTGGCGGCTCAGACCGGACGCGGAGGTCGCCGTCCTTCCTTTCCCGGGCCGGCCGGGCGGGCGGCGGGCGCGCTGGGGAGGCGGGCGGCCGCCGCGCTCAGCCCGGGACCCGCCCGCCGAGCCTCGCCGCCCGCCCGCCCGCCCGGCGCGAGCGCCCCCTTGGCCTCGCGGAGCGGAGAGCTCGCCCGGAGCCCGGAGCCCGGAGTGCGCGCCCGGCGGGAGCGGGATGCGCGCCCCCTCCCCGCGATGCCCCGCGATACCCCGCGATGCCCCGCGATGGGCCGCGGGCAGGTGCGGGCAGGTGCGGGCAGGTGCGGGCGCCCGGGGCGGCGGGACCCCGGGTCCGCGGAGAGCGCCCCTCGCGCCCCGGGCACGCGCCCCCCCCCCCCGCCCCCGGCCCTGCCCGCGCGCGCTCCTCCGCCCGGGGGCTCCGCGCTCCCTGCGGACGTGCGGCCCCAGGTGACGCCTCACCTGCCCGGGGTGCCCCCGAGGCTTCCCATCCTCGCAGGGGCGGCGGCCGGCTCTCGGGCCCGGGGTGCGCGCCAACTTCCCGGGCCCCGCTCCCCGCCGCGCCGGGCCCGCTCGCAGGACTCCTCCCGTGCAGCGCCTTGCCCGGAGGCGGCCCGCGATCCGCAGCTCGAGCGCCGGTGAACAAACCCTTGAACTTCAAACACAGCCTCTTTCTTTACAGAAAATGTGATCTGTGATATTTTGCACTTGCTTTTTTTTTTTCTTTTAAATGTGAGCCTTATGTGAAAAACTTTTGCCAGTCCTATCAAAACTAAGAGAAAAAAAAAAGAAAGAAAACCGACTCAAATTGTAGAGCCTATGCAGAGGAAGAAAAGGCTTTATTCCAATATTTGAAAGAGTATCGTCGTGCGACCTTTTAGGATGTCGTCTTAGTGTGTCTTAGAGGAACAGTTCATTGCCATTCTGATTGATTTTGTTTTCTACAGATTAAGCAGATGGGCAAGATGGCAGGGAAAAGAAGGGACAGGAAGTCAGAAATTGCTTCATTCTAAAAAAATAAAAAAAGAATAGTCAAGCAGCAAATCCAATTATTGTGAAAGATATTCTGAAAATAAAGACTAAGATTGCTTTCTGGATAAAGTATTTCATTGGCTTTATTATTGTTTTTTTTTTAGATTTAAATTCAATTAGCCAACAGCTTTGGCTTTATAAAATTGTATCACTTAACTAGAAAGAAAAAACAGTGTGTTGTATGCATGGGGGCAGTTTTGTCAAGCAACTGAACTGTTTAAAAATATCTGTGTATGATAATATTTATTGGATCTTTAGCTGGGGAAAAATCAACTTTAGGAATGATTTTCTATTTGAACAAGGCAAATATTGCTGCAGCCTCTAATAAGTATTTTGGATTAAACTCAGGCTTTGCTAGAACCTATTTTATGGAGGAAGAGAATGTAAAACCTGTCGAGTTCTGTATCTGTGTGGCTTTATTTTTAAGATTTTATTTATTTGAGAGAGAGGAGAGAGGGCATGGACAGAGGGAAGGGGGAGAGGGAGAAGCAGACTCCCCTCTGAGCAAGGAGCTCCGCAGCACTGGATCTTAGGATCCTGGGATCATGACCTGAGCTGAAGGCAGATGCTTAACCGACTCAGCCACCCAGGCCCCCCTCCGTGTGGCTTTAAACACACACACACACACACACACACACACACACACACACTAGACTAGCCCCAAAGATAATTTGCATAAAAATACAGATCACTTGAATGCAGGGAATATTTAAGAGGATAGTAAAATCTCAGCATCTGGGAAAGGAATATATTGGCAATTTTCTTTCTCCCTTTAATCCTTGCCTCTGAAAATATTAAGTCATTTCCAAGAATCAGCATAGTTTAACATACTAATTTGAGCAGGCAAGATCATAAACTCCTTTTGTATTCATGTGGTTTGGGGGGAGCTCCCTAATGAAAGTCTTAAATTGATTGTTTCTGTGCTCCCACTGATTTTCAAGTGGCCATTGTGAGGATGGGCTTGTGAAGCTGTTCTACCTACCACTTCATAATGATCAGGGAAAGAAAATGCTTAGGCCACACCATCGCAGGCTTTGAAGCGCTGCCAGTCGGGAGCATCTCATAGATCAATTTTGCTGTGCAGATGGAAATACTTGCCATAAGAAGTTAAGCTTTAGCGATGTCTCATTTTGGGTTCTAACTTCTATCAGTTTCTCAGTCAGTGACCATAGAATTGTACTGCCCTTAACAATGAGTATTCATTTATGGCTTATGTGCGAAGGGCGCCTTGGTGGTCTTTCTTCTATTCTCTTTACACAGTTTTAATCAGCATCTCATGATGTGAGCCAGGATGAGAACTTTTGGGTACAGTGTTGATGAAATGGAAGAAGTTGGGGTAGCTCATAGTAAGATCCAAGTGGCCGCCACCTGTCTGGCCATATGATAAAAGTGGAGTGAGTTTTAGATAATAATAGATATTGCCTACTCACTGCCCTGTCATCTTCTGTAGACCCTTTCCTGACTCTGATAATTGAATCATATGGCTGTTACAATTTTTGTACACAGAGTAGTCGCTTTTATCAGCATGGCACAGAACATGAGAGCAGATATATAATATGGCAAGATTTAAGTGATGGAGTCTGTTTATTGATTTCTGAATGATTGTGCGTAATTCAGCTAATCAATTCATTCCATCCCTGTTCTGCCTTAGAATGTAATCACGCAATTAAAATATGATTTTCTTGATACAAACAGTTAAAAACCCAGTACACATAATTAGAGAAGAAAAACAAACCTTTCTTTTTTCTTTCCTTTTTTTGAAGTAGTCTGCTATGAAGGTGTTATTTCCTTGACACATCAAAATGGCTAATTTGGAGTTGTGATGCTTGTTATGTAAATAGGCCATATGTTGAATTTCTACAGAAGTTTCTTCGTTCAGTGTTGTGGTAATGGATAGGATCCCCTAAGTACCATAACTAAGAAACATCGTCTGTGAAGATGTATCTCTTTACTATTTATATCATTCCCGTTATTTTTGTTTAATAGCTGGTGTTTTTATTTTCTAATAAAATATTCTTAGATGCGATGGTGTTATCCTTACAGCATATACATTTTTATCTCTAGCACTGATGCAAACTCTGCTCCTGTTTATGCACCTGTTTCATGGTGGGTGTCCTGCTGTCAGACTAACCCTGCTGTGTGCCTGATAACAAACTTTGCATATTCTCTGCTAAACCTGTGCCTTCCACAATGAAAAGACTTCCCTTTGCCTGATACTCAGGGTTCTTTTCATCGCCCAGACTTGAGACCCGGGGACCATCCCTGACTCCTCTCTCTTTTCATTCGCTCGGTAAAACTGTACATCAAGTCCTGTGAACTTTTGCTTTGTAATAGTTTCTCTGAGCCAGTCCCCACATCTCCTCTGCATTCCTCACTCTTCCTGAGAGCTCAGGTCCTTGGCCATCACTGTTCTGGGATGACTAGAGCCAGCTACATCTTGATCTCTTAGTAAGTTGTCCCCACTTTGCGTGCTTCCACCGCACCAGCCTTCCTAAACTCTTCTCGTTGGAACTGCTGTCCAGGGACTGTCTTACTGGAAGACTGTGTTGACCTCAGGTTTATCTGATTCTAAAGCCAGTGCCCCTTCTACTAGTTCAGATACTTTCCATACTGTACCCCCCCACACTTCAGTCCCATCTCTCCATCAGGCTCTAGTATAGTATATACTTCACAGTCTTGCCCAAATTTGACTTACCAACTTTATTTTCTACTTCTTTCCAAAATGAACCTTCTTCTCCTCCTGGTAATTGAATCTCACTGCCCTTCTAAGATGACTTTGTACCCTTTTGTTCATGCTCTGCCTTTTAGAATGCCTTTTCCTTTTCCCTCTAACCTAACAACCGTCTCCAAGTTAAAGTCAACCTGATTAGGTTACTCACTGGTTTCTTCTTCTTCTGCCCTTTTGTCTGCACCGTCCCTTTAGACCATCAGATACTCTCCTATGCTATCCCGTGCTCAGTTCTTGCTTTTCCAACCTGACGGCAAGTTCCTTGAGGGTGCTGATGTACCTCGCATGCTGCCCTTGAACCATCTACAGGGCTTTGGCACAGCAAGCTCTTGATAAGTATACCAGCAGAATCAATAGGCTGTAAGGGTGAGTTTTTTTTTCTAAGTGATGGGCCTTGATATTGCCTGTGTCTTGCTCGCCATTATGTCCCCAGAGCCTAGCCTGCAGCTTGACACCTAGTCATGACCTCAATAAATATTTGTTAACATAGAAATTAATGTTGACATTGGATAAAAGGGACAGGCATTTGAAGGAGACATCTGTCAAGGAGTTTTTTCCCATTTTTCTTCCGTGGTTCTAATCAGCCTCTCCATTCATCAGCTGTGAGATTCTGAGGCCTCGGCATTTTCCAGAGTCGAGATAATGATGGAGGCAGGCAGTTGTGAGTTGGAATTAAGGAGGCTGTCGTTTTTTTAAGGTGGAGTGATGGGTCCCAGTAGTGAGCAAAAATAAAAGCATTCGGGCTTTATGCCAGTACCTTATACCTAAAACAATTAGGCTGGAGTCCTCAGTTAAGTACGAGTTCAGCTAATCAGCCATAAAATCCAAGACTGTGTTGCAGGGACTGCCCAGCACTTTTCATTTTAAAATTTCCTTGTAAATTAAAAAAAAAAAAAAATCATCTGGGGATCCATCCACAGATGAAAGGTAAGGTAAGGGAACGTTGCCACACCAATAATATTGTATTTGGGACAGAATTCAATTCTTTAAGCTTGCAGTTAGACTCCCTTTGTACAAGACCCTGTTTTTGCCAGGAAGGAGTTTATAGTTTTAACAGGAGAAATGACACCATGTGTCCCGAAAATGAAGGTCTAAGAGGGCGCAGAAGGGAAGATTTCTTCTTGGTAGGAAGTAGTGGGGATCTTTCTAAAGTGACAGTTGTCTGAGCTGTTTATTGAAAGATCTCAGTAGCTGTCATCGGGAATATAGGAGCAGGGGAATGGTGGCGGGGTGTGGGGTAGCGCTGGGCAGGCATTCTGGAGTTCCGACTGTAACATCTGTACTCTGTGACACTGCCACTGCTCCTAAGCTGAAACCCGGCCAGAGCTCTCCTGGGCCTTGGTGGGCTGCAGTGTTCAATAATGAAATGTAAAGGATCTACAGATCCCTGCAATAATTACTTTTGGTGCCAACTGCTGAACTGACCATGACATAAAGCACAAAATAAATCTTGTAAGCAATATAACCAGTGCATTCCTGGGTAGCATCCAACTTGCTCAGAATGCTCAAAAAGGTTTCCTGCATTATAGAAACGTGGCTGAGGATTGAAACTTTAATAGGGAGAGGTCTGGCCCTCAGCAGCCAGCCATCTGAGACACTGCCTCGTGTACCTAAGAGAGCTCAATAAATGAGCAAATATACTGTTCTGTAGAATCCTGGTTCTGATTCAGTAGAATCAATATTATCATGAGCTGTAAAACTAGGACAGATGGGTCTAAGTTTCAGGGAGACAGATTTGGGGTCAGTGTAAGAAAGGTGGCCCTGATATGGATTGTGCTAACCCCCCGCCCCATGACAAAATGTATTCGAGCACAGGCTGTAACAGGTAGCATCTCATTTAAACACATGTCTTACCTCCTTTTTTTCCCTCAAAACAGTGCTTTGAAGTACATCCCCTTATTACCCCCGTTTTACCGAAGCACAATACCCAAGCCTGGAAAGGTTGAGTAGCAAGTTAGGGGTAGAGCAGATGTCAGACATTTGAGGGTTGAGACTAAATATGTGCCGTGATGAAGAAAGGACACCAATACTGGATGGGCATTAGGATTTTTAATATACTTTTTAAAGATTTATTTATTTATTTTAGAGAAAGAGCTCAAATGAGTGAGAGTGAATGGGGAAGGGCAGCGGGGTGGGGGGAAGAGATTCCTCAAGCAGACTCTTGAGTGCCGAGCCCAGCCGGGGCCTGAGCCGAGATCAGGAGGCTGCTGCTTAACCAACTGAGCCACCCAGGCACCCCTTGGCCGTTAGGATTTTTAGGGCCCTTCCTAACACTAGGATTGGTGGTGTAATTCTCCTTAGGGATCAAGATATTGATTGTTGCAAAGCACAGATTCATCAACAGCAGCACCCAATTCTAAAAATTCAGAACAAAGTGAATAGAATCCTCACCATCGTGATAGGTATCATCTCCTGATCATCTCATTTAAACCTTGTGGTGATCTTGCAAGGTAGGAATTGCGTATCCTTTTATGAGAGAGACACAGAAGTCAGGGATGTTACATAACTTGATTGAATCTGCAGAGTTGATAAGTGGTAGAGGAATCTGTTTGGTGTCTGACTCCCCCCCCCCCCCGCCCCCCAAAGCCTCGGCTCTTTTCTTACACCGCTCTGCGAGATAATTCGTGGAGATACTGAAATATTTACCTATCAGTTCAGCACAGACACTGACCGACCAGAGGGGCCACAAGCTATAAAGAACTGCTGTGGCTCTTCCGAGTAACCAAGGTGACAGAGGTAAAGCCCAAAGGTATGCGAAAGGCTTGGTTGCACACCAGACCACAGATCGGGGCTCCAGGAAACCAGTGCCTTCTGTGTTCAGCATTAATCTGATTTTATACATGATAGGTAGTACTATTTTTTTAAGTCTTTTTATGTAATTATATTTCATTTCTATTTCTAAATAAAGAGAAATAGTTTGGCAACTAAAATGTTCTCTCTTCCTTATAAATGGTAGGTCTTCCCTCGCACCTTTTCTTCCCTTTTCTCTCTTTACTCTGCAGCTAATCTTTCTGGACACCTTCCCCTCTTGCTTCCTCTGGGACTTGGCTCTATTTTCTCTCTTTTCTTTAGGGTCTCAACCAACCTTTTCTTTCAGTGCATGAACATGTGTAAATCTCCTCGTGTTTTATAAAAACAGGAGACAAGACAAAACTTCCTTGGCCCCTTCCCTCTGGGTCTGGTTGTGTTCCATCCCGTTCCCGGTGTTAGGAGGACAGGGTCTTAGGCAGCACTGCACCTCCCCTTCTCCCTGCTCAGTCCTGGCCTCTCATGACAGCCACGTCTGACCTTCAGACTGGCAGATCCATTGTCCGGGATTCTCTTCTGAGTTTTGACCTATGTGCCTTAGAGATCCCTCTCTGCTCCTCAAATCCTTGCCCACCTGTTTTCTGAGTCACTCCTCTCTCCTGGTTTCCCCTTACAGCATATTCCTAATGTATTTTCTCTCCTGATCAATGAAACCCACTTCACCAATTTTTAAATTGGGAAGTTGTTCTAGATTCCTCCCTCTTCCTCAACCCCTACATTTCATTGATCACCAAGCCCTATAGAAACCATCTTTCTCAGCTCTGGAATCCACCCTGGCGAGAGCACCACCACCGTTACTGCTTTGGTTCGGGCCCTCATCACTTCTCTTGAGGGTCATCGCAGTGGCCCCGTAACTGGTCTCTCTGCCTCTGGCTGGCCTGCCTCCAGTGCGTTCCCCACACTGCTGCCTTTCTAAAAGGCAAATTTGATCACGACTCTCTGCTGCTTAAAATCCTCCAGCGGAGTCACTGCTTCTCCACGATAAAATCTAAGCTCCCTAGCATGGCACAAAAGCTCCTTTGTGATCTGGGCTCTCCCTTCGCGTGTGTATCAAAAAGTCTTCTCTAATGTCCTGGTCTCTGCCCTGCCCATAGCATCCTTACTAGAGGAAATGAGTTGTTACAGGAAAGCAGTGAGAGAAAAGATGGGAACAGAGAAGAGATTATAGAACCATGCTATCTAGTACTGCAGCCACTAGCTGCATGTGGCTACGGAGCACTTGAAATATAGCTAGACCACATTGAGATGTGATGTGAGAGTAAAATACACCACAGTTCAAAGACTTTTTTTTTAAAGATTTTATTTATTTATTCATGAGAGAGAGAGAGGCAAAGACACAGGCAGGGGGAGAAGCAGGCTCCATGAAGGGAGCCTGATGTGGGACTCGATCCTGGGTCTCCAGGATCATGCCCTGGGCTGAAGGCAGGTGCTAAACCATTGAGCCACCCAGGGATCGCTCCAAAGACTTTATATGAGAAAAAGTCTCATGTATGTAGACTATTTTGTTAACAAATTTAAATCTTGATTACGTACTGAAACAGTAATATTTTAGATATGTAGTTTAAATAGAATATATTATTAAAGTTAATTTCACAAATTTATTTTTACCTTTTAGAAACATGGCTACTAGAAAAACTTAAATTACCTGTGTGGCTTGCATTATGATTCTGTTGGACAGCATTGTTATAGAGCATCTCGTTCCCGGGAGGTGGATCCTATATGAGCCAAGCCCATGAGCTTCTTGAATGATTAAGTCAGCCCTACAGGTATAGAGAAGCAGCGATTGCTCGGTTTCTTAAATCCAGAGATACAAAGTGCTTTAGATAAGATTCAGAATCAAACAGACAGATTGTGAAAGCTACAGCCAGGAGTCATACTTACAGTGTGCACAGAGCTGAAATCATGATTAAAGCACATCTGTCTCCCTTGGCCTACCCAGTCACCGTCAGGAGTGGGAAGCAAGGATACTTGCATGGTAGAGGGAAGATTTGAGATAGACAGGATAGGGGCAAGAAAGGGCAAGTGGAGTCACATTCCTGAGTAGCCTCCAACATTATGGCACCAGCTGGAACGACGAGAGTCTTGCCTCGGTCTCTGAGATGCCCCCATCCTGCCATTGATCCTTCCTGATGGTCTAAGACCCAGCTCCCCCACTGCCTAGCTCTAGGATTCTGAACAAACTAATGAGCCACTGGGCTCTAACAATACGTATGGCACAGAGTCATTGTGCATCAAACAAAATGACGTGCCAGGCAACCGTCAGGTACTGAGGGCAGCAGTCTGTGGATCAGTTGGCCCACAAGGCTTTGAGGAAGGGCATGTAGACTGTCAGAAAGACCCAGAAGATATGTTGTGTCCCAGGAGATACGCAGAGCTTTGTGTTTTCACAGTGGAAAAGCCAACCAGTGATAGGAAACCAGAGCTTATCAGGTCGGAGCAGCAGGGAGAAACCTGGAGGTGAGGGGAAGCAACCATCACCATCATGAGAAAAATTTAGCAGGATCAGATTCCAGTGAAGTCTGATAGGCAGGGTGACTCAGCGCCCTCTCTCCTGCTCGTTTGCAGATTGTGTTCTGTTGAGCCCCCTCCAGTTCAGGGAAGAACCCCCTGAGGAGTTGTTTTCACTTGTGTCTACATATTAGGCATTTGTCTAAGATTCTCGTAAGGAGAAAGTTTCATGTGCTAAAAATAAAATTTTGAAAGTGGTGTACCCACAGAAAATGGCCACCCAGTCGGTGTTTTGCTGTGCCATCTGTAGGATCTGGGACCAGCGTAGGCCTTTGCAGGAGGGTTACAGCTCCTTGCATTCGTACCTTAGGGGCTCTCCATGGGATTGGCCCCATAGTTTGCCTTGCCCAGGCAACTTACCTAGGAAGCCATGACGCATCCTCAGTCTTGAGTAACCACATTTTCACTTTGTGCCCTAGGTTTCACTTGTCTCCTCATTCCCAAGTTCCTGCTTTGCGTTTTTGTGTAGGAAACCCAAATTGCCTTCGATGAAGGTCCGGTCATGTATCTCTGTGCCTTCTTAAGACCGTAGTTTTGCTGCTGAGCCACAAGCCCTGGGGTAAGTCCCTGCTACTCCCTTCCAGGCTTCTTCAGTACTGACACCTGCCAGCAGTGGGCAGGAAACTCACTGAGATTGACAGCCTCCCTGGACCCTGGCTGTTACCTGGTTCCAGACCCCTAACAGCAAATACTACTTACTAATGAGCTGTCCCCCTGGTCTCTGGGTCCCATTTGTACCATATGTGCAACTTGGGAAGAGAAGGGGAAGGCAAAAAGACCCGGCTGTTTTTCCTAAATTATGATACATCCTCTTCTTTGTCTCCAGTGGGAAGGCTGGTCTCACGTGTAGACGAGAAAGGTAGCAGCCTTCATGGTGTGATTTCAGAATCCGTACTACTCGAAGAGGCACTTCAAATATCAACAGCTTCTTTCCTGCTAATATGTGAAAGCTTACATCATACAAATTCTGTTCCCTTTCTTAACATCAATAGGATTTATCAGAAAAAAAGAGGACAAATTTGGTGCTTGAAAGACTTGGATTTGGTTTAGGTAATTGGCTGTCTGTATTATTTAAATTATTTAATCTTCCTGAATCTCAGTTTCCTTATATATGAAGTGAAATTAGTGATACCTACTTGTTTTGCTGTAACTAAATAAAATAAGGTATCAAGTGCCCAGCAGCCGGGGCTCAAATGCAAAGGCTAGGGAAATGGTAACTTAAATGGGTTGGACCCATGCTCCTTAGGTCGAATACTTTGATAAACCCTTCCCTGAGACTGATTAGGAAGAGAATAAGCAAACTGGGTCAAGGGGCCCAGACTTTACCCATCCAGGGGTGAAAAAGGGCCATAAGGAAGTTTCGCTCAAGGCCAGTCCTACCTAATGGTTTGCATCAGTGGAAGTATTCATCTGGGATTGAGTACAGCTTGAAGGCATGTTTACATCCTCTGCCAGGATAATATAAGAATAAACAAAGCAAGTTTTTAAATCTCTGAATAGCCAGGTGCGCTCCCGTCAAAATAAACTTTTATTTCTATTCTTTGCTGATAAATTACAAATAAAGGAAGTCACTAAAATACCCTGAAAAGGACGATTCATAGACAAATTAGACACCAGGGACAGATTTCACACTTACTTTGTTGGAGCCGTTCTTTCCTTAACTGTGGGTGTTTGGAAAGTTCTTTTGTTGTAGTCTTTGTTGCTTACAAGAAGTGGAGAAAAGCTTTAGTGTACTAAGGAAAGAATGGTTTTGATTGGAGGCAATATTGTTCTCAGTGTGGGCTGACTTTCATATATTACAGTGATTGCTAATACATAACTGAGAAAACCCATTTATTGAAGTGCCACAAACAGCGGTGGGATAGTCTGATGTGACATACCGCCACTAATGATCGATGAGTGTTTATTATAGGATTGTGGGCAGTCTTCTAATTTTTAAGAGAGAAGTAGAAGATGTTATGCTGGCTCTTGTGGCTGCTAATGTCCAGACCTAGAAAGTCTTTGTCCTTTCTGTTTACTTCCCCTGTGAAACCTGAACGGTGGGCTGGATTCAGGGCATGCACGGGGCTCCCAGCGACTTTCTCAGCTGCTGATGAAACTGAACCACCCCCCTTTGATACCGTAGCCTCAGTACAGTGTCATGTGAAAATAGTGAATGCTCAAGGAGAAAATGCAAATCAACGGCCTCAAAAGTTAAAACTAAAAGCATTACGAATATTATTTAGTGCTGGTTTGTGACATTGAATATATAAACCCATTTATTGTTTTGATAGTCCCAGAGCAAGAACTGTTTCAGCTGCAATGGCTGATATCAACTGAGGTTGCCATGACAACATTAATTTATAATTTCCAAACTTTGGGAGAATTTCACCTTCTGGACTCTTCCAGATTGCATTTAAATTTATAGCTATTTCTCATTTACCAAGGCAGGCATATTTGGATATTGCTTACATAAATGCCCCAGGACTATCTTCATGAAAGTCACTAATGTGAAATTAGAAGCATAGAGTGTGTGTTGGAAAGGCATAGTGGGTGATACGGTTTTTTTGAGTACCTCCCCCCGCCCCCAAGTGCAGGATTCCCCTCCACAGCATCCCAGTCAGCCAGCTGCCAGTTGAACCCTGCCAGGAATGAGGACTTCACAATTTTGCTATGCTGAGGAATTCTGCTGGCAGTCGCCTGCCATGCTTCTAAAGCACCTTAGATTTGGACCTTGTCTCATGTGTGGTGGATGGACCAGCACTCATTATGAGGCACAGGCAGACAAAAAATGCTAAAATCCACCTCCCTGCAGCTTCTCCGTTGACCCCCAGAGTACCACCTTCTTGTGGTAGCTCCTTCAAATATTTGACCACAGCTCTTGGACCTCCTACTAAGAGTCTTCTCTTTTCAGGGAGACTTGGTCCCAGCTCTTTCAGCTGAGATTTCTCATCCTGTTGACCCTCCACTGATCACCCATTGCTCTGCCCATGCCTCCCTCTGACTTCTCTAAACAGTAGGAAACAACCTCGTTCAGGGCACCCTTCTTTTATTAATCTAGTCAAATAAATGTTCTGTTGGCCTCGACTTTAAATCTAGGGCAGCACCTCGTTAGTTTATCTCCAAAGTCAAATAAAATTTCCAAGTCTTTTTTTAAACAACTACTACAAAGCCATGTCTCCCTTGCTGTGTATTTGTGCAGTTGATTGTGTGAACCTGTGTAGGTGATTTAACATTTGTCCTTATTACATATTGTCTCTTTTTGTCAAATAATTTTTCTCCTCTAACAAGACATTTTTGAATCCTGATTTTTTAAAATTTAATTTATTAATGGTACTTCTTTCACTTACTAATTACACACTTGAGAATTGCACTTTCTCTCTCATTGATCAAAAGTTGACCAGGACGGCCCTGTGACTTTTCTTTCTAAGAGACTTGGCATCAATATGTGAATTTTGTTAGTTGTTTTTTTTTTTTTTTTTTAACTAGTTTGTAGTCTTTCACTTGTGTTTCCTTTCTTCTCCCCAGGCTGTCTAAGAGAATAGAGTCAGGAAATATTTAGTGAGATGCCTCAGTAATGCTATCATTGTTGATTCACTTATTGCCAATCATAGAACCTCTATTATGAAGGGAAACAAGATTAATTTGAGGTCACTTTTAGATGATATTAATCAGGTTTTCTTTTGAAAAAATTACTAAAAGCATACCTAAATAACCTTATTTTTAATTTGATTTAAAAATAACAATTTTATAAAATAAATGCATCCCTCATCTATAATTTCAACTCACATGAACTTGTTTGGTTCAAAGGAATTGCTTTTTTGTACATCATTCAGTTCTCTTTATAGAATCATTGCTCTGAAAATGAATTGGTGGTGTGACAGGAAATCACTCCTTAGGTGTCACTCCAACACATCATTATATTCACATCTTCTGGGATAGACAGTAATCAGGCTGAGGCATGTCCAAACAGTGTGCTGGTGTCTACGTAAATGGCTCTATGACAGTATCACTTAACATGACCATGACAGAGTATGCTGATGGCATCATGTCACTAATGGATGTGTTTTCTCTAAGTGGAAAATTCTGTATTATTTGAAAAGATTTTTTTTTTTTTACCCTCACACAAGCTCTTTGAGGTTTTGTATTAATATCACATATCTGTCAAATATACATATGGCGCTTCCTGTACTATATTTGGTTGTATTCATATTCAGAATAGTTTTTTACATGCTTTTTACCTTGGACTCAGTGGAAAGAAAAAAATGAGGTAAAAGAATAGGAGCACTGAAAAACTCACATTTTTTTTTTTTAAAGAACTCTGTAAGTCTAGGAACAAACTATCACATCATAAAAATACTAGTATTTGTGTAATACTTTACATTTAACAAAATATTCTCACACCTTTCCTTCTTTGAAATTTTCTTTCTGATTGTAAAAACAACGCATACCCATTGAATTGGAATTTTTATCATTGAAATGGATAAAAAAATAATAATTAGAAGTCAGCTAAAATTTCGCCACTCGGAGATTGTCATTGCAAGCAGCTGGTGTGTTTTCCTTCCAGATATATGTGTGTGGGGGGTTGAGTATGCATATGTGTATGTGTGTTTAAACTAGCCCCCTGGTAGACCTAGGAAGTTTGTATCGAAGAATTAGTGTGACCTAGTAGTTAAACGGGCTTTGGGGGTACCTGGGGGGGCTTAGTTGATTAAGTAGCCAACTCCTGATTTCAGCTGGGGTCATGATCTCAGGGTCCTGGGACCATGCCCCATGTTGAGCTCAGCACTCAGTGGGAAGTCTGCTTAAGGATTCTCTCTCCCTCTTCACCTGCCCCTTCCCCTGCTCTCTGTCTTACTCTCTCTAATAAATAAATAAATCTTTAAAAAAATAACATAAATAAAAGGGCTTTGGAATCAGACAGTTCAAGATTCCAGTGCTGGCTATGCTATTTAAGACTGTAAATTACCCAAACTATCAGAATTTCAGTTTTTCTTTCTATTAAATGAAGATGATAATAGTATGCATCTAATAGGTTTATTTTAAGAATTAATAAGACAATGCATATAAAGTACATAGCATGGTGCGTGGTTCATAGTCAATGCCCCGTAAGTATGAGTTGTTATTATTATACAGGTTTTCTCATCTATTTTCCTCACTTAAATTCTAGGATAGCAATTTCCCTTGTCATAAAATATTATTGGAAAAATATTTGGAATGACTGCATACATTTCAATATATGAATATACTTTAATATAATCATTTTCCTATGCTTAGACCATTTCCAATTGTTCGCTATCATAAAGAGCACCAGCATTAATATCCTTTACATTATTTTTTGTGCATAGACACAGATTCAAAATGAATCACTAATGGCATTTTATAAGAGAGGTGGGGAAAAAACTAACAATTCCTTAGTGTATACTAATTTACTAGGCTGTATGCTAGTTTTTTTTACAGTAAAATTCTTGTTTATGTCTTCCACAACCCCTTTGAGGCAAATCCATTACCCCCATTTTTCAGATGAAAAAGCTCTGAGGGGAGATAAGTAGTTTGCCCAAGGTCATAGAGATAGTGGTGGTGGAGATGGTATTTGAAGCCAGCTGTCTGATTTCAAAGCTTAAGCTTTTCCATTCTGGCATGCAGCTCATGCCTATCCTTTTAAGGCTGGCGGAATGAATAGTTACCATTGTGCTTTTTACAAAATGTCACTTGGTACCACGTAAAAGATAGGACACTTGGCTGGAACTCTTGGCTTACTCAACATAGTACCTCTTGTGTGCGTATGTTCTTATATGTTTTGGAATTAAGCCTCATTAAAATAAGGTGTTAACTAAAGGCAATCAGACATTGATATGATTATTTGATGAAAACAAACATCAGGGTAGAAAACATTTATTTAGTCAAAAATACAAAAGTCATCTTTGTTGTAGTTGTATGGACTAGGCCAGAATTACTTCTCTCCCTCGGAATCAGAGTATTTCACATAAATCAGTATAGGAATTAAGTGATAAAAACAGCCAAAGTAAATTGATGGTGTCAAAAGAAATTGTAAATTTCATTACTTTTACATTAGGGGTTGAAAGGAAAAATCTTTAGCTTTAGCTATAAGATGATGCATCAGGAAAGAGCTATAATATTTGCTCAACATGTAAGTATAGGTATAGGGGAGACATCGAATATATTGGGATAAACCCCCAAAGAATTATTTGGTGAACTGACAAGTTGTCTTTAAAAAGCCAGCCATTCGGAACATTTATCTTGGCAGCTCTCAAATCTGACTTAGAGCATGTAGTGTGGCAGTCAATTTTGTAGGAAAAATGCATAATTAATATGAAGATCAAGGTGTAGGTATTGCCAGTCAGTACCTAACACAGTTTCTTAGAACAAAGGAACAATTGAAGTTGTCTTTTAATAGGGTAATCCTGGTTTGTCATTTTGTAGGCTTCAGTTCTTACTAAAAATGAACAACAACAACAAAAAATCCTAGTAGTAAAATTTCACATTGAAGAGGTACTTTGTTGCAGAGTTTATAACCAACTATTGTCTAGTCAAGAAAACTATCTTTGCCTAAGAGAAAAAAAAAAAGAAAGCTATCTTTGGTTTTGAGTTCTTGAATTTTTATAGCCTTTGAGCTTACACATTCTTGCCTTAGAATTGTTCCAGTTCTCCTTAAGTCATTTTAGTACTTGCAAGGGATCAACAGTGTCAGCCACAGCCCCAAAACTACAAAGGTTTGGATCTTGACAGAACATGCCTACCAGCTTGACCTGTTGAGGGTATGTCCCCTGTGGCGATGTCTTAGCTGCAAAGGGCCCAACAAGTTAAATTTGGGCTCTGTATGCAATTGGTGAGTAGTCGTAATATGAACAGAGAACTGGATCTGAATCTGCAGACTGGATTCAAGATGTGGCTCCATTATGTGTTGGCTGTCTAACTTGGGGCGGAGTGCTTTACTGTCTCTGACCTGGGCTCCCTCAGCACAGAGGGCATAGAGAGGATTAAACATATTGAGCAAACCATTTGGTTAACTTAAAAGTACTTTTTATAATGAGTTTCCAAATTATTAATTAATGGCCACAGGTCATCCCTCTGGAGGAGAAGCCCATTTACCATTTAAAATATTTTCAAATGAATAATGGGAGTATTTGTAAAATGTATGTAAAAATACACCACTCCTGGGGCTAACCTCACCAGACCCTCTTAACTCTTTGCCCCTGCTTTATCCCATACTAATGGGATAGGCCCTTTCTCTGCTCTGGAAACCCCTGGTACCTTGCTTGGAGTCCCTCAAAGCTCATTCCCATGGTTCATTCCTCTGATGAGGGAAGGAAGCCCTTGGCATCAGTAGGTGATTCCTTTGAACACAGTCAAGACCTTTGTGAAAATAGGCATTTAAGATCTATTATGTTCCGAGTTAGAAGCAAAATTTTTATATTTGATATGTTATGTACCTTTCAATAAAAAAAGACTCAAAGAAAAAAAACTAGAAAGTGGAAAAACATATTCCAACTAGATTGCTTTATACAAAATTATAGGAAACTCTTTGATTATTAAAGTAATCATTGTTGCTGGAGGGAAAAAGGAAAGAGAACAAGAAGGTAAGAATTTTGACACTAGGCAGTGTCCATGCAAGCTCTTCAGAAGTCCCTCTTGGTTTTTCCTCCAGCCCTGACTATGTATGTCCTAGTTAAGGGCACAGAAACTACTTCTGAATCCAGCTGTAAGAAAGTAGCTCCCAGTCCCAGGGCTGCTGTGGGCCAACCTCTCTGCCTTTTATTGCCTCCCAGTCATGGTGGTCCTTTCTTTCAGTCCTTTAGAAGGACACAGTTTGACCATTAGCTGCCCTAGGGCTGAAGGGGACTGTAGGACTCTTACAAAGGTGTTTCTGGCAATTAATGATTGAAATGGCTCTGTGGCATTCTGCAGGGATGGGCATGTGTAAGCTGGGTGCTGGACATTTTAGACAGGCCTCCATGACCGTTGAGCAATAGGGAGCCACCTGCAGGCCAACAGATCCCCAGATGACTTGAGCATGCTAGCTGGGAATGGCTAAACCTGCTTGCTATACTCATTTTGAATCAGTTTCTAAAGTTTATCTCTCTTACACTGGAAACCATTCTGAATTTCCCCTCATTTGCTTTGGTACCACATTTTATTCAGCTCATTTCTTCATCAGCTATTCCTTGCGTGTCTATTCGATTCTAGGCACCGTGAGAGGAATAAGGAGTAATCAGACACTGAAAAGGAGAGAACATTACATACCTTGGGTGGAAAGTGAGATATGCCTCCAGAGTTGGGAAAAGGGGGAAGTTAAATCCATAATGATTTTACTTTTTTGCTGTACTTTCTACAATAAATTGTACTACACAAAAATCTATACCAATATTCATTTATGTAGCAAATCCCATTATAATGAAAATTCATGTTATCTGTGACTGGGGCAAGCATCACCAGAGCACAATACCAATACAGCAGAAGACTTTGGATGGTGCCTCGGAGGGAGCTGAAATGGGACTTGACCTATATATCAAGCTTTTCATGGTTTTGATATTTTTCATTTCCACGTGTCAACAAATACCTGACTTGATATTAAAGCCAGTTAAATCAATATTTCTTCCTGTAGTGAAGGTACAGCAACATATATCCAAGGGCAACATATCCCCAACAGCCATATTTTGTTGAGTACATATATTTTGTCATAAACCTAACTGATTGAACTACCTTCAGTGAATAGGATGAAAATATCAACATAGCTAGCATTAAAAAAAAAAAAAAAGAAACGAAAAGCCATAAAAAAATCTTCTCCCTCACCCCTCATTTAAGCAATCCCATAATTTATTTTGCTTACTTTAATCATCAGGAATGACAAAATGGAAAAGATCTTGATTGTGGTAGCTGTGGTTTCTCCTTGTGCTCCAGTGGGTCTGCCTTAACCCTTCCCCCAACTTCCATCCCAACTGGAGGATTTCTGAACCAGAGCAGCATAGTAATGGGTGCAAGGGAGTCCAAGAGTTTTAGATTGTAGGGTCCTAATGATTGTGATGGAAAGGAGAGTAGGGTATATACTCATTCCTACATTTTTTTCTGAACTTGTAACTATTAGAAGATTTCTGAAAGTTACCTGTTAAAAATTCCCAGTGTTTCTATAAATAAATGGCCCGAAGTCAATTTATACACACACATTTATTTCCTGTTACCAGAGAGGGCTTACTTCCTTGGGTACCATGGAGAGAAGAGGGATTATTATTCACTGGGCTCCTACTCTGTGCTAAACACTGACAGTATCTCACCTCTAGTAGTTGTTATATCCATCTTATGTGCATCATGGGCTGCTGAGTAGTGTATCTGAGGGCACCAAACCAGAAAGGGATTTGAACCCAAGTTTGTCTGCTTCCCAAATCTGTTCACTTTTTATATCAGGTGATTTTCCATAACATAAGGATTGAAAAAACATTTTAAAAAAAATTGGTAAAGTAACACATGCTTATTATAAGGAAGTTCGGAAGGCAGAGAAATTATAAAGCAAAAGGAAAAAAAAAAAACCACCCGTAATTCTTCACCCAGGGGTTAATCACTACTAAATTTTTAATTGTTTTCTTTACAACCTTCAAAAAACTATCATTTATAAATTCAAGTGAGTATTGTACCTCAGAGTTGTCATCTTTGACATTTATACATGTACTCCAGCAATGTTGCTCAAAACATTTTTGGAATCTCAGGGCCAATTTAGGAACCAAACTCTCTGTAGACGTCCATGCACAGGGTACTTTATCTGGATACCTATCAAAATAATACTTTTTGGGGGTACGTTCTTCCATTTTTTGCCTTCTAAATTTTTTTGCTGAAAATACTTAAGCACCCTGCAAAGAATACCGTCGTCGCTGTCTTTAAGAACCATAAACATCTTGTGCTGACTGACTTCTGTTGTGGTGGGAGACAGACTTTGCCAAAATGCTACTTTCTCCCACGTCAAAGATTGATGGACATTTTGGGGCATGTTTAAAAGTCCATATTAAACATTATATCTATAAATGTTTAATAGCTTATTTGACAACTCTTGTTATTTATTACATTGTCTCTACAACTTTGTTTGCCTTTTTTAGTTTATAAAATCAAAAAATTGCTTCTGTCAAAAGTTTGAAAAGCATATTTTAAAATCCATTTCTTTTTAATGGAAGTATTACACTCACAGAATTATTATTCCCCTCCGAGGAGTTTCTGTGAAAGCAAACATGTTTAAGTGTGATGAACTGATCCTTAAATAAAGTCAGTAGCATCTTGTGTCAAAATAGATGTTTCTCAAAGAAGCAGTCACGTGTGCACTCACACACACACACACACACACACACAAAAGATTGCTACCAAAGTGGCCATTCGTATACCCTGATGAAGTCAAGAAAGTCAAAGTGTCAGACGAGTTCTCATCCCTTTGGTTTATTGCGTCCAACACTATTACTTTGAGAAAACAAACCTAATGCTCAGCCCAGGCATTTCACTGCTTGTCTGGTTTCTGCCTTATTTTTCACAGACCTTTTCACCTGCCCCCTCCACGTAACACCTCCTCCCCCAGTGTGGGACTCCAGATTTCGGATTGATGCAGAATTCACTGGGCCACCCCCAGGGTTCGGAGAGGGCAGGATGGGTGCGTGCAGCTATCCTCAGGGCTGCAGCCTTCCCTGGGCTTCAGGTTGCCAAGATCGCCGGGATAGGACTTGGGCACTATGCTCACAGAGCCTATACAAGGCGCGGGCTGGGCCTTGGGGTGCGCCCCAGCGCTGCCCGCAGTGCCTGGCTTTGTGTTCCCCAAGGTGGGCTGGAGGAATGAAGGATTAGAATATGTTCTCTCAAAAATGGACTGTTGAGAGGAGGTTAGTTAGAGTGAAAGAGAATCAGAATAGAATTGCAAATTGGGATCTCAGGGTGTAAGAGCCTCTAGGTCGGTCCCCTCCTTTAAACATGAAACCCAGAGAGGTCAGCTGACTTGGAGAAGGCCGCCAGGAGGGCTGGTGCCAGAGCCAGGCACAGTGTCCCACATCCTGACCTCCTCGCCCGTCCTTTCTGTGCTTCCTCCTTGCTGTCACTCCCCATTTGCCTCTTGGAGGTTGAGCTGACTGCAGGATCAATGACCAGAGCCCCTGCAGCCCCACACAGTGCTTAGCAGGGCATCGGGTGTCCACCAGCATTCTCGGGGAACACCTGAAGAGATTGTTGACTTAGTGAGTGACTTATGACCCTGGTACCTATCCCTGTGCCTAAGTGGTTACTAGCTAAATGGTGAGCTTCCTGGGGTTTGGTGAATATTATAGACTGTCTCTTGGAGAGCATTATAACAGTAACAATAAGAGGAGTGAACATTTGTTTGTAATAAATTAGGCAGGATATCACTGTATAGCATCCAGCTTCGGAGGCCAGATGGCCCCATGTCCCCCCTCCACCACTTACCTGGTATACTTTTATGACTTGACCTTCCAGTGCCTCATTTTCTACATCTGCAAAATGCCAATGGCAGTAGTGCCTACCTCAAGGTATTGAAGAGTCAGCCTATTTGAAGCCCTGGAGCAATGCTGGGCACTTTCTAAGCAATAAATGTTAGCTATTTGTACTTATTAAAACAGCACTGTTGTGTTTTGAATTCATTGCATGAATTATATATTACCCAGGCTTCTCAACAACTCTATGAGGAGAGGGTAATGTTAGTATACCCCATCTCACAGAGAGGTTCATCTACCTAAAAGGTAGGAAGGTTAGGAGGGACCAATTCCATGTCTGCCTGCCTCCAGATCCTGTGCTTGGGTGTGGATGTGATGGAACGGGGTGATATGGCTGCTAAATGTGAGATCTGACCTCCCAAATTAACTTTCTTCCTAGAGCATCCCGGGATCCAGGCTGCTTTCAGGAATATCTCTGTGGATTCTTGGGTAAGTAGAGATGTTCCTTCCCTTCTCTGTGTTCTCTTCCATTGCCCCTGGCCGGCTGTCCCTGCACCTGCAGCTGACTCCCAGAGGGCCTCATCACTGCCTTTGTCAGCCTCTCGGGGTCTCAACACCAGTTCTATTTACAGGGGTATAGACCGAAGGCACTCTTGATGGGGTGCAGGGCAGGGGCAGTGGCCTCACCCACATCGCCCTTCTCCACCTCCATGAGCACTTCAGTGGATTTCTTCAGAGTAGTTTCACGCATGCACAGTACTTCAGCATACCAACAGGTATTTTATAGATGCCTTGTGATGGAGAAGGGAATCATTCTTTCTACAGAAAAGAAGAATGATTTCTGGAGCCAGGCTGCCTGGCTGTCCCTCCTTGCAATGATTCTATTTTTGCTGTTGCTGCTGCTGCTGCTGCTGCTGCTGCTATTGAAGAACTTGCTCTGTTGCCTCTAGAAGTCTGACTTGCAGTCTTCACTGCTCACCCAGGGTTGAGTGGCAGCAGAAGGACATAGGCTTTTGAGCCAGACAACCTGGCTTTGCATCCCGCTTCGGCTGCCTAGTAATTATGCAGTATTTGCGTGTCAGCTGCTTCTCTGAGCCTTAGTGTCCTGCTCTTTGAGATGGGGATAGTTCTACCCATCTTGCAGAACTGTTGGGATATTTCTAGCCACGTGTGTAACGTGAACTGCACAAGATTGCTATTCCATTACACACAAATTATGATGATCAGTCATTAGTATTTGAATGGGTTCATCAAAAGTGTCTGCTGCACAGAAAGCATATTGTTATTTTTGATTCATCATACTTTACCTGGAATATTTTTTATTCTTCTCCCAGTAGTCTTGCCTGTTTAAATTAATGTGCTTAGCAAGCCATATATTCATTGTGAAAAGATCATCACTGGCCCATCTGGACACTGTCAAAGGATTGTCAATTCTAAACTGAGGTAGTCCAAACGAATGAGGTCTCATTGTACCTGAATATTTCCATGAATGTTAAATCTGAACTTGACTTTTCTCTATAACCCTGAAGCTTTAGTAGTAAGATGACTGTAACTTTTCGAAAAGAACCATTAACATTGGTGGGAATTGGAATTTTTCCATGAGTGGACTAGAATAAGTTTACTTCCTCATATCTGAAATCTGAATCACCACTGAAAACACTTTGTTTATAGTTGTTCAAAGAGAATTATTATGGAAACTACTGGCTGGATTCCTTCTCTCTCTCTCTCTCTCCCTCTCTCTCTCTCTCCCTCCCTCTCTGTCTCACACACACGCACATGCACACACACACACACACACACACACACCTGCTGCTTAGTTTTTCTTTGAGTTAGGCCACTGAAGAGTTACTGTGTAAATTCTGGCAGCCTTCTCCCCATCAGACAAGCAAGGGCACAATCAATTACTGTTTTCTTGGAACGTACCAAATAATCAGAAACTCTGATTATTCTGCTGGAAGGCAACAAACAGCTTGATGGAAAGATATACCAGTTGAAAACAATTCTCATCATATTTTTGTCAGGAGAATGAGATGCCTCCAGCTGTCTGTCACTAATCATATTAGAGGTGGAAAGCAGGAATGTTTTGGCCTGCAAAAGATTACTCCAATCGCATGTTGGAACACTACTTTTACTGGCTGCTTATCCCAGAACAGTAACATTGGACATCCATTCTGTAACTCGTCTTGCCAGTTGGTCTGTAGTCTCAAACATATGTCACATGAGCACACTTAAGGAATTTTCTAATTACAGTTCAAAGGCTTTTCTTTTATCTTTTTATGCCCGCTCTGTACACATCGCTGATTGAAATGATTTCTCCCTTAGCATAATCCTATTGCCAGCAGTTACAAAAGAGTAGGGAGATGGCAAAGGAAACCCACAATAACTGGAGAGGTGTCCGAATTCAATTAAGAAGAGGCCTCTCCCATGTGGATGCATAAGCCATATAAATCCATTTTAATTGTGAGCTTGTGGTACTTATCTGGTCATGTTTATTTTGGATGAAAGTGCCAAAGCTGGATATAGACCAGAACTCCAGATCTTTGAGCTCTGATGACTAATTTGGGTATGCATTGAATCCCTTAATTCATTTCTTAATTAGTTCTCCCAGAGTTAGAGTTGCTTGGTTACAATCATTTTCACAAAATTTTCATAAATCAAAACAAATGTACATGGATTTTTTTTTCCCTCCTATTGGTTCACGTTTTGCTCTGGTTTTGTTGGTATCAAAATAAACAACAATGCCAGCAGTGATGACAATCAAACCAGTATGTTGCCAGGCATGTCTTAGAGTATGGACTGAGACACCAATTAGTTATACCTAACTCAACCACTTACTGCCGTGGACCTTGGTCAAGTCACTTTCCTGTCTGTACCTCATTTCCTTTTGTAATTGGGAAGAATAATAGTACCTATCTTAAGGATTGTTTTGAGGATGAAAATAGCATTGCATATATGAACTAATTTGCAGAAAGTACCTGGCACTATAATAAATATGTTTATTACTATGCTTTTTGTCAGTAAGATAATGAGAGACTGATGAGCAGAACAGTTTTGCTGGTTCCACAATATTGTCATCTAAGTATGTTCTGTCCCACTTATGCAATCCATTTGGAGATCATTCATGATGGTTATGAAACATTGGAAACTCTAAAGTTGGAATTAATCTCTTATTTGCATTCCTCAGTTTGGCTACAGGATTAACATTTTGGCTTTTCATGCTTGATCAATATGAGTGTTAACTTGAACCCTTTCGGTGCAAAATTCCCTTTAAGATTTGAATGAGCATTTTGTAGATACAATGTTGGCCCTCATGAAAAGGAAAATTATGATCACAATATGTAAAAAATGTGGGGAGGGGTCTTGAGAGAATTGGCTTCAATAAATTCACTGGAAATTTTCAAACTGTTTTTAACAGCGTTAAATGGATTTAATATCGTGGTTCAGATTTAATGATTGTGCAGGAGTGAAAATCCAGGGAAAAATAAATTTAGTAATTTAATGAGCTTTCATCTTGGCTTCAGAAGAGTTAGTTAATATTAAAATTGATTTGCAAGAGATGCACTAGAATTACCTTCCCTTAGGTGTATTTTGTTTTTGGGGGGTTTTGATTTGCAATCTGTAGTGATCTCTATTGTCTTTTCTTTTTTAAAAAATAAGTTTAAAAAAAATAACATAAATGTGTGTTTCAGATGTATAGTTTTAGAATTTGCCATCAGTATACGCTACAAAGTGTAGTGTTACAAGTCTAGTTACCATCCATCGCTGTACAGTTGACCCCCGTCATCCATTTCACCCACTCCAACCCTCTTCCCCTCTGTTAAGCATTTGTCTGTCCTCTATATCGGTGAGCTTGTTTGGGCTTATTTTATTTGTTCTTCTGTTTTATTTTTTTAGAGTCCACATATGAGTGAAGTCATATGATATTTATCCGTCTCCATTTGACTTATTTTGCTTTGCATAATACCCTCAAGGTCCATCTCCGATGTTGCAAATGGCAAGATTTCATTCTTTTTTATGGCTGAGTAGCATTCCATTGTGTCAAAAGACCACATCTTCTTTATCCATTCATCTATTCACAGACACATGAATTGTTTCCATATCTTGGCTATCGTAAATAATGCTTCAGTGAACATAAGGAAAAAACTTTTTAAAGGAAAAAATTAAATAGAACTGCCATATGACCCAGCTGTTCCATTTCTGGGTATTTTTCCAAAGAATACAAAAATACTAATTTGAAAAGATAAGATGCACCCTTATGTTCACTGCAGCATTTTTTGAGGAACCTCCATACTGCTTTCCACAGTGGCCGCACCAATTTACATTCCCACCAGCAGTGCACAAGGGCTTCTTTTTCTCTGTATCCTCTCCAACACTTGTTATTTCTTTGTCTTTTTGATAATCACCATTCTAACAGGTGTTAGGTGATATGTCATCATGGTTTTGAAATGCATTTCCCTGATAATTAGTGATATCGAGCATCCTTTCATGTGCCTGTTGGCTGTTTGTCCTTTTGGAGAAATCTATTCCGATCCTATGCCCATTTTTTAATTGAGTTGTTTGTTTTCTGTTGTTCAGTGATATGAATTCTTTATGCATTTGGGATATTAACCTCTTATTGGATATATGGTTTGCAAATATCTTTTCCCATTCAGTACGTTGCCTTTTCATTTTAGCAGTGGTTTCTTTTGCTGTGTAGAAGTTTTTTACTCTGATGTAGTCCCATTTATTTTTGCTTTTGTTTCCATTGCCTTTGGAGTCGGGCCCACAAAGATGCCGCTAATACTGATGTCAAGGAGCTTACCACCTATGTTTTCTTCTAGGAATTTTATGATTTCAGGTATTACATTCAAGTCTTTCATCCATTTTGAATTAATTTTTGCATATGGTTTATTTTTTATTTTTTAATTTTTATTTATTTATGATAGTCACAGAGAGAGAGAGAGGCAGAGACATAGGCAGAGGGAGAAGCAGGCTCCATGCACCGGGAGCCCGACGTGGGATTCGATCCCGGGTCTCCAGGATCACGCCCTGGGCCAAAGGCAGGTGCTAAACCGCTGCACCACCTAGGGATCCCTGCATATGGTTTAAGATAGTAGTCTAGTTTCACTCTTTTGAATGTGACTATCCAGTTTTCCCAAAACCATTTATGGAAGAAACTGTCCTTTCTCCATTGTATGTTCTTGGCTCCTTTGTCATAAACTAATTGTCCTTATATGTGTAGGTTTATTTCTGGGCTCTCAGTTCTGTACCATTGATCTGTCTACCTGTTTTTGTACCAATACCATACTGTTTTGATTACTGTAGCTTTGTAGTATAATTTGAAATAAGGCACCATGATTAGTTTTTTTAAACTATGATAGGACCTAGCAGTTCCACTTTGTGCACAGATGCACATGCATATGTATATATATTCTGCAGAAATGTAAACCCTTGTGCATCCAGACACAGGTGTGAAGTGCTCTTAGTAGCATTGTTTATATTCATCTCAAGTGAGAAACATCCAGAATATCTATCAGTAACAGAATGGCTGAATATATTGTGATATAATAGTAAGATGGAATACTATGCATCAGTGAAAAGGAATAGACTAGAGCTACACACAATAGCACAGATGGATCTTATAGACAGGATGTTGGAAGGAAAAAGATACAAAAGAATATATAACAATCTTATTCTGTTTATATGAAATATGAAAACAGACAAAACTGCACTCTGTTGCCAAGGGGGGCATACATAAGTAGCTAAAACTATAAAGAGAAGTAAGGAATTTATTACTGAAAGAATGAGGATAGTGGTTACCTCTTAGGGGAGGGTGTGCTAGGGAAGGAAAGGACCTGGAGGGCCTGTGGGAATGCTGGCACAGGTCCTGTTTTTTTTTTTTTTTTTTCTCCACAGGTCCTGTTTTTTGACTGGTCTGGTAATTACATGGATAATATGCAGCACATTGCATCAAACATTAATATTTTATGTGATTCTCAGCCTGAGTTATAGTTCATAATTTTAGAAGTTTTTAAAATGCAAAATAACTTTCTTTGTGCCCTGAGTTGGTTTGTCCTTGTCCTCCAGAGTGTTAGGCCTGTCATTGTAAGATGCCCTGGAAATAAACTATTGCCTTGTTGCATGGAAAAGTGGACTCCAAAGCGGGATGTCGACCGTGGGGACCTCTTGAGAAGATGCATTTGAGTGGAAAAGAAATTGATTAGAACCTACATTTACATTCATTTTATTTTCATAAAACATTGTGATAACTGCTGGTGACTATACTGATACTGACATAATCCCTAGGTCCACAAATCGAGTGGTCAGTTATCACCTGGAGAGAGGGAGGCAAGGCCAGGCCCTTCATAGCGGCTTCCCCACTGGTTCCTCGACTTAGGTTTTTTTGCGAAATATATTGTGCCTGGTTAATTGGATTTACAAATTTTATATTTTAGTTTTAATGAATCCTCACAAACTAACAGAATCTTTAAAAGATTCTGTAAGGAATTTCATATTCTTTTGAAAATGGCAGAGTTTAACATGAACTCTCTGTCAGGCACATTGTGAAGTAATGACCGTGACCCTTGAATCAGATCTTGCAAGAAGCTGGCTGTGAAAATTCTAAATTATCTGGGAGACCTATGGATTTATGTCCACTGTGGTTAATTAATCCTTGACCTTGTCCTATGTATATTTGCCTGGAGGTAGTCATGGTTAGCAAAATCTGTCCTTTTCTATTTTGTTCATGTTATTCAAGGTATATAACATGTTAACATAATAATATAGGTATATGAATTGCAATTAAATAATCACACATATTTGGGGATACATGTTGGAAACATCTTGAGCACCCCTGCTATGTAGCTCAAAGGATACACCCTGCTAATAGTTAAAATATGTAGAAGATGGTAAATTTGCTACCCATATCAAAAGGAGGCACCTCTCAGCCCTAATGTTTTTTTATTGGCAAATATAAACACTAAGGCAATAGTTTATATATTTTACTTGATTAAAACTTTTCTCAGGAGTGGGAGAGATGAAAAGACATGCACACACACTCAGAATAGTTCTGTTTTTCTGTTTTGTTTGTATTCTCTGTACAAACATATCATTTTAATTTTTTTAAGATTTTATTTTATTTATTCATGAGAGACAGAGAGAGAGAGAGGCAGAGACACAAGCATAGGGAGAAGCAGGCCCCATGCAGGGAGCCCGACGTGGGACTCGATCCCCGGTCTCCAGGATCACACCCCGGATGAAAGCGGCACTAAACCGCTGAGCCATTGGGGCTGCCCACAAACATATTCTTTTAATTACGGGTTTTGTATGTTAACAAATAAAAAAAGTTGAATACCATTAGGTAGGCTTCCCCAAAGCCAAAGTAATAGAATGTACTAGATGGCACATGCATCAAGGCTGCAATGCGAAGGGCACTCTCCACCAGCCGTCAGTAGGCATGGGTTCTCAGCCTGGTTCTTGCCACTTGCCAGCAGCCAGGCCACAGCACACAGCACACACCTCTCTGAGCTACATTGCCTTTTCTCCATTGTGAGGGTGATAATAGCAACCCTTCTTCAACCCTTACGGGAATCACATACGAGAGCATCTGAAAATGTAGGGTTTCCTACAAATGTGATGAATTATGATCGTGTCCCTTTTCTTCTCCTTTAACAAAATGTACCTCTTTATTGAAGTGGTGATGTCCTTAACCTACCAGTTTCTTTGGTTGGAAGACACAGAAACTGACTGATTAGCTTAAACAAACAAACAAAACCCCAATCATTTTCAATATTTCTTATTGGGAGTATCCTGGGGCATCTCACCATCTTGAAGGAAGGGTGGAGCCATGAGCTACATGAAGGTTTGCAAGCAAGGAAGCTCTGGCCATCAGTGTCTGTCTTCTCCAAGATACTGCTATTAATGTGACCAAGCACTGATGACTTTCACCCTCTGTGTTTCATAGTTCC
Organism: Canis aureus; assembly: GCF_053574225.1. NCBI lineage: Eukaryota > Metazoa > Chordata > Mammalia > Carnivora > Canidae > Canis > Canis aureus. The sequence continues at coordinate 21,531,102 of NC_135646.1, read as the reverse complement.
AAGTTTGAGGCCCTTGGAAGAGAGAATCTTAATTTGTCCAACTTAGGTTGATTGACAACTTTTGACCAGTCAGCCTTGGGTGAGGGGACAGGGTCACCGAGTATAGACAGCATTCCTGGGAGGGCTAGTCCCGCATACCCTGGGCCATTCCAGAAAATCAGGGATCCCTGTGAGCTTCTACCTACATTCGTGTTATTAGTATTAGTGTTCCAATAATTGCTAATGACTCGACTTTCTTTAAAGAATTTACATTAAAAGCTTCAGATATAAATACAGAATTATGTGAGTGATTTCTTCAGTAAATGTCAACATACTGACCCGAGCCCCAGCTGCTTCTCATGCTCTTCTTTAGGTGTACACTGAACTTGAAATCACTTTCATTGTTGTGGAAATTTCTGTGTAGGCCCCAAGGGGCATCCTTTTGCTCAGGCTGCTTCTCCAGGGTTTGACTCTGTGTCTCCCTTAGCTGCTGCTTGACCTCTTGTTAGAAGGTATTAAATACACGTTAGCGTTCCTAATGCTGACATTCCCTTCACTGACAGCCCGACTTGCCCTAACATTTTATGGCAAAGTGTAAAGATGGGAAGAGAAGTGCACAGAGTCTGTGTACTACAGATGCGTTGTCCCACTCTTAAAGGATCACAACTTTTTTCTCTTGGTAGCCTCTTAAAGTATATTTGAGTATATCCCAGCCATTCCTCACACGAGACAGGTATCTGATAAGTAGCATTTGTCCCACCAAGGCTTAGGCAATTCTTTGTAATGTTTCAAGAATGGAAATGATAAAAACATTTATATGCCTGAAAAAGTGATGACAATCTTCCAAAACAAGCTACCCATCACTTTCAAATATTGCCCTGACAGGTCCTAAATAGGATATTGTTTCATTTGGATCATTCACCATAAAGCATTGAGAGTTCTGAAATTCTTTGTCTTTCAAGCACATATACATCCAAAATCACCACAGTTTTTATTGTTAATACAAAGAGACATATTCCTCCCCTAAAGAAGTTTCTTTCTTAGTTAGAGAATGCATGCCACGAAAGACGGAGAGACAGTAAAGCAGTCACCATTTACTTAGCCTCCATCGTCCAAAGTGCTGAGTTACAACACAATCTACAGTATGCATTCTTTCTTACCAATTCCCAATATATTACCAACCAAGTGCCTCCCTGGTTACAAGGATGATTTATTATTTGTCATATTTTAACTGCTGAGCCACGAAATGTTAAACTTGTATTGGCAGCTGTTGTCTAAAGGTTTGCAGGTGCCCTGTCTAATGCTTTGAAAATCTAGCATTAGCAATAAATCACAGCATACATAATTTTTCAATAAAGTAATGGAAAGGATTTTGCATTCTGGTTCCTCTAAGCTTTGGTATTTGGAAGTTACGTGGGAAATTCAAGTCAAGGGGTAAAACATTCTCAGGCTTTAACCCTTGAACTTTGGGGCAGCCATAGTCAATAGCAAAAGCATCTTGGTAGCTTTGTTCTCCTAACCCTGAGATCTCTTGGCTCTGGGAACTGACAGAGTGCCAAGTATAGGCCTGATTGCATTCCTTGTTACTGAGGAAAACAGTCAAAGGAATTTTCACTTTCTTTTCAAGGGGGTACCTTGGGCATTAACATTTTCCGGAATAGTGAAATTGTCTGTAAGACTTTTGCCAAGCTTGCTGAAAAGAGCACTTCAAGAGGGCTCTGGCAGCCAATTAAGAGGACATGTGTTGCTTACCTAGAGTGACAAAGAGTTAGGGAGATTAAATCAGAGAAGTAGGAGAGATGTGGCTTTGTCCTCTGGGAGCTTGCACTCTGATTAACGAGCCCATGTCCTCTTTTCATCTTCTTTCTCTGTGGTTGGCTCAATGATTTACTAAGAGTGCATGCCATATTCAGCTAGCCCCGTAAGAGACCACCGACCATCCAAATGTAAACTCTCTTCACAGTATCCCCAGTGCTGTGCCCCTTGCCTGGTACATAGGGATCTTTAATTAGTGTTTGTTGAAAGAAGGAATATGTTCTGGCAGTTGTTTCTGCGATTGACATATTGATGAATTAATCACATGTTGGGCCCAGATATACTCGGGACCAGATAAACTCTGATCAAAGAATCAGTGCCCAACTCTAGTAGATTGGGATCTTCCAACCCATGGAGCTAACATTCTAGTAGAGGAGCCAGACAGTGAATAAACACAGCAAAACCCGCAAATGATAAGGGCTACAAAAGACCTCAGCAGGGTGAGTGCTGTGATGAGGACTAAGGGATCTGAGAAACCAAAATCTGGAATAATGTAAACTCTCAGTGATACGGAAGGAATTGATACAAGTTTCCAGAAGGCTTAGTTTACTCCAGTAGTTAACATATCCAAAGAAAAGGTTTCAGCTGATCGCAGCATTTCTTAATGTAAATAGGTTCGCAGAGTTGTCACCATGCTGGCAGTGGGAGTTTCTACTTTACGGAATTTTGCTTTAACCCATCAGTTGATTAGGGCCTGGTGCCAAGGCCAAGGGTCAGCTCTCTGCTTCACTTCCCTCCTCCAGGCTGCAGCTTCTCGCCCAGAGCCAGGCAGCTGTCTCCCAAATGTACGCTGTCAGTCACATAGGAAACCAGACGACCAAAAGAGGGTAGATCAACACAAACTTATCATCAAAGCTGAAAGAAAGAAAGAAGCTCAGAGCGAAAGCTGTGCTGACTGTGGGCCAGAAGTGTTATCTTTGTATCTCAAGGACAGAACGTTTAATAAAGATTTGGGTACAAAGTACACATCACCCTCCAGGCATGCTGAACTATGTCAACCGGAAAACTGTTCCTTAGGGTTTACAATTTCCCCTTTTTCCTAAATTAAAAAATGCTAATGTGAACTCTTGACTCTCAACAACACATGTTATTATTGTATATAGGGCAAAGAGTAAATAAGACACTTGCCTAATGACATAACAGTTCATTTTAACTCAGCAAACTGGAAGTAATTTTAGCTTGTTTTCTTTTTTCCATGCTTCTTTAATGGAAATAGGCCACAATCATTTTTATCCTACCATTCTTCATAACCTTCTAGCATGCTTCCTGTTTATGCTATTAAGAGCTGTTTTTAAAGACCCTTGAGGGATATCTTTTAATATATTCTTTTAAAAATAATTAGTCATCTATAGTACCCCCTTAGAATGTCTGAGGGCTTGGAAATATAGAAACTTCTTAATGAGGTACGCTTAATGGTCTATGCGGAGTATTGCAATGTTTACACCTAGTTCAGCTAATGTAAATTATTTTTAATTAGTCATTCTGGAAAAGTAGTAGATGTAGATGTTTTAGAATAGGTTCAGTACCTAAAATGCACCATTTGGCTTTTATGTGTGATATTTATAGATAAAATTCTATAACTAGTATTTATAGACTTTTTAAAAAAAAAATCACAAAGCCAATTGTTAGGGACTCATAATAATGTGAAGAATGTGTCTTGTTGGGGCATGAAAAATACCCATGTGGGACGGGCGACCATTTCTATTAAAATGCTTTATAAACTTTAAAATCCTATACAGATGTGATATGTTATTATTCTTTTTACACTGGTGACATGCAGAACTTCTGGAGTGAGCATAGCTTTGTGTTTTAATGCTAAATATGTTCCTGTTTTGAGTGAGTCTTTTTTTCACATCTAACTCTTATGTCAGAGATACCCTTGAGTTCCCTTTCCGGGTTCCTTCATACTACACTTGACTTTTGAACCCTCCAGTCCACACTTGTGTCACCAGAAGCACGCGTCACATGATGCTTTAGAAGGAGCTGCCATTTCTAGGAAGGAATGTGAGCCGACCGTAGATGATGGCCATCTCCCCATCCCTCACTTGCCCTAGAAGAAGACTGAGCAATCACTCAATCACTCATTCCTGGTCTTCTGTGGGTCCTCTCATGACCTTCTGACATATCTACTCTTCAGAACCTCTCTACCGTAACACTCTTTGCTCTTTGGCATGATACTTTCTTTGCTGCTTTGGTATGTTCTGCAGCCTGGTTCTTTTTTCTTTTTTAAAAAAGATTTTATTTATTTGAGAGAGAGAAAACACACGCTGGGGAAGAGGCAAAGGAAGAGGGAGAAGCCGACTCACCACTGAGCAGGGAGCCCAGGGCGGGGCTCGACTCCAGGACCCCAGATCCTACCTTGAGCCAATGGCAGACGCTTGACCGACTGAGCCACCCAGGCGCCCCTCGTTCCTTTTTCATAGTTCTTCTAGGCACCTGCAGTTTGCATCTGGCAGCCTTGCGTGTTGGTTATTTCCTCTGTTCCTTCCTACCTTCCCAACACCACCTTCTCTGCACTTCAGCCTCTTCCCTCCTCACCCCCACCACAGCCACAGGAAACTACAAACAAGAAAATGTGTTCTGGCGATACTCCTCTGCTGATTTCCCACCGCCCTCTTCTCTGAGGGAAATTGCTCTTTTCCACAGCACTCCAGAGTTGCCAGCTGCAGCTTTGTTCTCCTCCTTTCACAGAAAGCTCACGTGGAGTGGGCGAGCAGGAGGCGGGAGGACTGGGTTGGGGGGCGGGGGCAGGCCCAGCTCTCTCTCCTCAGTGCTCCGCCGGGAGAAGTGCTTCATTGTCCACATCAAGGACCAGGCCATGGGAAACAGACTCCCCGACAGTCACTATGGGCTACACAAATATTACTTCCATTTAGCTTGACCTTTCATTGTGCTCAAAAATGACTGAAAATACTTAAATCGTGTACAGTATTTTTCTGGAAACAGAAATTAATGGGGTTCTTTCAAGAAACCACACTTGAACTTTTGCCCTTTTCTCTCTTTTTGACTCATTATATCCAATTCAAGTTTTCCTTTTATCACGTATTTTCCTTTTGTGAGAAATCGCTAATTTCTCTACTGATAGAATCATGAATTACAGAAGCAATGTAATTGTTAAAAATAAGGATACCCATTCGGCCTTAAAACAGCTCTGGGACCTGACTCTTCCAAACATTTTTGAAGTGCTTACCGTGTAAGCCAGACTGGCTTTCTAATTCTGTAACTACTCTAATGTATTAACTCGATTAGTTCTCAAAACAACCCTGTGAGGGGGCTAGTGCTGTCATCTGTCAACGTTTTACGACATAGACACTGAGGCCTGATGAGGGTAGCTTGCTCAAGGTCTCATAATTAATGGTGGGTAGGGCCTGGACTTGAACGAGGTGGTCTTGCTTCAGTGTCCATGTTCTTAGTCACTGAACAAATAGCCTGAGTGACTCGACCGTGTCCTGTAATCTTTGGGAGCCTGACTTTCCCCATCTCTGAATTGGAAATAGTAACACCTGTGGTGAGGATCAAACACAATAATCATTTGAAAGGACTTCATACCCTGTGAAGAGCCACAGTATGAGGTTTAGGTTGGGGTCAACTGTTGGTACTTTCTATTAATTGGGTGAATTTGGCCCTTGCTCCTTGGATATTCTGCTGGTTCAGGGGAAAAGCAACATGTTTCTCTTGAGGTTTTCTTGAAATCTCAGCAACCCTCGGATTTCACAATGAAAATGATTTTTTTTTCCTTCCAAAATGGTGGCATTCGGGAATATTTAGCGCTTCGGCAAACTCGGCCTAACACTTTTAACATGCCAAGGAATTTCAGTGATACTTGTTCCCTTTGATTCTCCCTTATTCATGTAGTCCTTAACACCCTTTCCTTTTTTCCCCCCCAAATCATGCAAAATCTATTTTCTTTCAAGTCTGCTCACCACATACTGGTGACTTGTCTTTGAGTGTCCTTCAATGTGTCATACAGGGTCTGGGACTTGTGTCTTACTGCTCGCAGGGGCCATGAAACAGAAGAGGATGTCAGACAAGGTTTAGACCAGTGGAAATGGAGTGGAAATCAACTACAAACATGAGGATTTAGAAAGGCCATGGCAAGGAAAAAAAAAAAAAAAGAGGCTCCACAATACGGAACAGGAGAGCAGAGCTAGACTCCAGAGAGTTGTGATGGGTGGTACTGGAAGAGGAGAACCAGGGAAGAAAAAGGGAGAGGAGACTGGAGCGACAAGTGGTAAAGGAGATGAGTATTTCCTTGCCACTGGTCTAGGGAAGATGGAAGCTTCCTCCTCCTTCTAATGCTAGACCTGCTTTCCTGGCAGGCTCCTGCATTTTCAGGTCTGCAGTTCCCTCACAAATTAGAATGTTGGGGGATCTGAATTCTTACAGTCCCTTGAGAAGAATGAATAGCCTCAGGGCCTGACTTTTTGTGATTCGTTGGAGCTTTTATGCTTCTTAGATATTGAGTTCTTCCTATTTTCTTTTAATGGGACTGGTATCGCATACCCAGGGTCACTTTGTTTCAAGGGGTCTTCCAGGCAGGATTCATGATCATAATGAGTTATTTTTTTCCCCTTTTCTGGATAAGAACAATATCCTTGTCATTCAGTCTCCAAATATAGCAAGCAGTTATGATAGAAGAATATCCTTATGTTAGGAAAGAAGTTGGCAGCCTCAATGATGTGAAAATGTCCAATTTAGAAAACATGTTTAAAAAGAAAAGCGGCTTTAAGTCCTTTTTGGAATCAGGTGGAATAAAAAAGAATAAAAAAAATGTAAAAGAAAACGTGTGGTCTGACAACACATTCCATTTCCTGTCTTTAGTCTTACAGGTACTTGTTGATTTTGCGGGAACTTCAAATGTCATTTCTATCATTTCATTAAAATGTCAAACTGCAAACTGGTTCTGGCATCTAATTGGGAGCATAACTTGGAGGATAGATTTTTTAGCTGATGCATGTAATCAGAGCACTACAAGAATGTTGCCAGGGACTGTCTAGAATTGCTTTAAGAATGGTGTTAAGTGTATAAAAAGACTACTTAGCACAGGGAAGGGGAAAAAGACATCAAATCCTAAAGAAAGAGTCAAAATGAAATATAGAAGTTAATCCTGGCTAGAGGTATATAAATAGGGAGCTCCTAGTATAAAATTATCTGATTGATTAAAGTGTCTATAGTTAACATTCATCAGAATTATAGGTATAAGCACATCTATCACATTTGGCCAACCCAAACATGCCTGTAGTTCCTCTTTCTGAAGTGCTGAACTGACCATAGCATTTGAAATGCATATAACTCAAGTAAATAGAACCGTGTGAGTCCCTTTGTAGAGGGTAGTTTGACAATATGTATTTTTTAATCCTTTATTTAAAAATTTTATTTTATTTTAAGTAGACTCTACACCGCACTCAGGGCTTGAACTCATAGCCCTAAGATCAAGAGTCACATGCTCCATGGACTTTCATCACAGAACTTTTATCTCTAGGCATTTGTGCTGAGAAGATAAACTAAGGATACATGCAAAGGTTTTAGCCACAAAGATATTTAGCAAAGTACTTACTACTGCTAGACATACTTGCCAATCCTTCATTTTTCATTATTAAATCCATTATTTACAATAGGGTACATAAGAAATGTACAAAACAGATTAGTTACAAATACTATGTCTAGTACAAGAGTGAAATACACTGTTCAGCTCCTATAGATGATCTTGTAGATAAATGTTGATAAAGAAGAAGTTCATTCTATGTTAGGTGATGAAATCATGTTCTAGAAAAATAAGGATGTACAATGTGATCGCATTTTTGTTAATGTATGGATGTATTCTTAGAAAATATATTTATTTTCTAAGAAAACCTGGAAATATATTTAAGGGTTTTGAAAGTGGTTCTCTGGGTGGTATGTATGATCATGGGTATTTAAAATGTTCTTTTTTGTTTATCTGGGTCTTTAATTTTCCTACTCTAAACACATACTGCTTTTACAACAAGAAAGAACCAGCAAAGTTTATTTTTAATTGAAGAAAGGAAAGTATGTGAGCCAAACCATATGAAAATGACTGATTCTGGATAACTAGAGACCTCATGTGTTGTGTTTCAGCTGAATATATTTGTAAACATATTTCAGCTGAACATGTGTGCCTTGATTTGAGAACAGTGATCACTGTTTCATGCACCTGATTTAGCAGAGATTATGAGCTTTTTTTTCCTAATCTCTGCAAAATGAAGGAACTCAACTTTGTAGACCAAGTGTGGGGTTTCTTCCTACTTCCAAACCCCAGGTCTATACTTTCTAGGTTTACACAGAGAAACTGCTGAGTTAGAGACTCTTGCATTTCTCATATTTACAAGCTGCCAACTGGTGAAAGCATATTAATAAGGATTCACCTTATTATTTGTAGTACACTAACCTACTCTGCAGGTTTATCCCTGGTGTCTTTTTTCTGCTGTTTTGAAGAGAAGCTTTCAAAAGAGCTAGTTTTTCCATTATTTGATGGTTACTCTAGTTTTGAACTTTTGGGGGAAAGCTTATGGTGAGGATCACACAGCCAAGAACTGCTCTGTGTTCCAGGGGAACTTTGGCAATAGGTGGGTAGCGGTTGAAGCAGACGGTGGCAAAGAACTCACTTCCTTAGCAAATAAAATTCAAACCAGCTGTTAAACCCTCATGACCTTTCAGTCTCGGCCTTTGGTATCATGGAGGCCTCTGTCTGCCCACACCTTCTGGGCCCAGTTTAGCACAGGGAGGGGCGATGTCATATGATTTTACTCATCAGTCACTCTTGACAGATGTCATAATATTCTAATAATTTTCTCCTGCCTTTAAAAGTATAGTTTCAGAAGGAGTCCACAGTCATCAGAGAGGTAGATTACAGTACACCTCTGGCAGACAAGCTTCCTCATCCTCTATCTTCTGAAATGGAAGTTAGTGCAGAGTGTTGTGCCACGAGTTAGGAAACCCGTGTTTTAACTCTAGCTCTGGCATAAACTTGTTGTAAAACATTAGAGGCATGACCCAGTCTTTTTAGGTCCAAGGTTTTCTCTGTACAGCGAGTGGGCTGAATTTGGTGGTTTTCAAGCTTCCTTTCAGCTCTGAGATTGTATGAAAATGATCTACAAAGGCCATTTATTGTTGTCTACATAACTCAAGAGTGAAGGCAGGGCTTCTGTTAACAATCCAGCCCTGTGCTTCTTCCTCCTTCTTATCTCTCCTGGTGCAATAAACCATTGTTTTCTTGTTTATCTTCCTTTTCTCATGCCACACGACATTATTTCAGAGAGAATCTCATTCTGGCATTCTCTATATCCTCTAATGTATGATGTGTTTTTGTGACTAGTGAAAAAAAATTCTTAAGCAGCTACTTCCATTATTCTCCAGTTTTAAAAGCTATCCCCTGGGAACTAAATGTCAATTCAAACATTCGTACATTTGTTATCTTTTCTAACCTAACCCATAGAAGTCTAAGGCATAATTTGAAACAGAAGAATTCCTGCCTTGAGACAGTGGACTCATAAATATGTAGTATGATTTATCCCTACAATTTAAGAAGAAATTAGGATATTTAACATTTTTAGCAGCATTTTCTTTCAGCATCTACGTTGAATATGAAAAATTCGCCTGCTACACATGCTTGCCAATCCTGCATTTTTAATTGTAGATAGCATATTTTAAAATTGAGTAACAATTTCAGATGAATCTACTGTAAAAGAAAAATCAGGTTAATCTAATGAAAGATTTACAAATCAGAGATTTTACTTGGGTGTTTTAGTTTGATATCTAATTTGTAGACTCTGAAATATGTAACATCTCCTTAACCTATACAAGGTATCTGTTTTCTGTAGTAAGCAAGAAACCCCAACCTAAACAGGCCACAGAAGAGACTGGAAACTGCTCACTCAATACCCATTCTTTCTTCCTTCCTTAGTTATACAACCTGACTTTATTCAAGGAGCCAGTGTGCCCAGCCAGAAGACTGCCTCCTGCAGGTAGGGGTGGCCAACAGAGAAATCTTTAGACAGGACTTCCAGGAAACCTCTACAGCAACAGTTGCCTGGGCTGTGCATTCCTTGACTCTGCTTCCTCTACATTCCTCTGTGTTAGCTCTTCTCTGAGCTCCACATGTTCACAAGATGGCTAAGGCAGCTTTAGTCCCACCACTGTCTTCATGCAAACCTAGCAAAGAGAAAGTCTGAGTTTTCTAATAACTCAAAGTTCCAGATTTGCTTCTCTTTGGCCCGATTGCCCATTGAGGTTGCATCAAAGCCATGACTGAGGCACTTAGAATGATGATATGCTGATGGGTTCATCCTGGGTCATATTATCTCACCCCCAGACCCCTTCTGGATGTAGCTTTACTGAGTCCTCTAAAGCAGAATAGAGCAGCTGTGGGAGTGGTTAGATACCGGAATGTGGATAGATGCTGGTGGCACAAATATCCACCCTACCAAGTTTGCCAGTTTCTTCTCCGAGTTATTATATAGTCTCCAGTAATGAGGTAAACTTGGTTTGCAAAGTTACAGTACACAATGATTTGGTCTCTGAATTCATTTATGGTGAATGAAATTGAAGTCTCAAGGCCACACCATTAATCCAGATTAGATATCAAAATATCTGTCTTTAATTTTTCAGATTAATGTCTTGCAATAAGCCATACAATTTCCCACTCTCATTACCATCCTCTATTTGGCCCTCTGAAAGGGTAGAATCAGTTTGCTGAAAAATGTTTTTAAACCCCAAACAACTGTATTTTCCAGTATAGCTTGTTGATGCAGCAGAGGACATTGTTTCCAAACATAAAGTTGTATAACTAGTTAGAGCTAAATGGAATTTAAAATGACTTGTGATAAACCCTGAAAAAGTGGTACTTTAAAACAGTAATGTCAGCAAGCTGCCTATTATGTTACCATAATACCAGTGCTCTGAGTTTAGATGGAGGAGCTACAGGGCAATGACAAAAAAATATTGTGGGCTTCTGTTTTGTATGAGTGAACATGCAGAAGTGATTTTCAAGTGATTTACTGCAGTTGCATGTTGGGACATGGTATGCAACAAGACAGATGATTATGGCCACAGTTCTGAAAATGTTCAGATGGCTTTCAATTAGCTTTGGGCAAGGCTGCTTCTTGCAGAAGCCAGTATTGATTTTTCAGAGTGCCTTGTAGCTTTTCAGCAGAAGGGCTGATCATGTCAATCCTTTGAAGCCACAGGAAATGTCATTGGAGAGTGGACTGCAGAAGGCTCGCCTGCTGGGAGACTGGCTATCTGGGACCAGCGTATGGGTTCAGTTAGAGGCAGATCTAGCTCTGACCCTGGCCCCCCCACATGTGCCAGTAGATCACTCAAACTCTTGGAGCTTCGACTTCCTCATTTGTAAAGTGGGGGTACATCAGAATCTCATGAGAAAAGGCAAGTGAAGCTTCTAGCCAGGGCCTCAGACCTATCTGAGTATTTAGTAAATGTTAACTATTGTTCTGTTTTCAGAGAGGACTCTTGAAAAGAGGGAGGGGAGTTGAGTTTTTCGCTTTTTTCTCTTTTCTGGCATTTCATTCAGAAAAAAAAAAAAAGTGTGAGAATGAAGAAGTTGAGTTTGGGTTGGCTCCACCTGATGATGCTTTTACTTTGTCATATGAAAAATGGAGAGTTGATATTGGCATTTTGTAGGTGCTCTGTCCTCTACTTACTTAGGACGCAGGTTTGTTGAAAACAGCCTCTCTGGAAGGATGGTGTCATTGCATCACATCTAAGAATGGCAGCCATCTGCCGTGGGAGCAGCAAGGATTTCAAGAAGTCATTGAAACTTCAGGCTGCAGATGGCACCACGTTAAAGACCCCTGACATTCTTTCTGTTTGTCATCAGAGACCTGCTGGGAAGAGTGAGCATCTGAAAATAACAGGACCCAAGGACTGGAGACTGAAGCCTAGAAAGAAAAAGTGACTCAGAGGTCACGTTGATGAGTCAGTGACAATTGCAGGACCTAAAGCCGAGGGTTCCTGATACCCAGGTCAGGGGGAATAATGACTGTAACCACCGGATAACTATTGGTTATCCTCAAAGTCTCTCCTTCCTCTTGCCATAAGCCATATAAATTCCCTTTCTCACTACCACCTATATATGGCCCTCTGAAGGGGCAGTTGCTGGTCTCACCCAACCACTGGAGGATAGGAACTCCCTTCTGCAGATTCAGTTTGTTAGAAGCCACCTACTCCCTCCCCAAATGTCAACATTTGTAGATCTTCCTATTGTCACTCTCTTTTCCATGAATTGAAGCCACATCTCTTGCTGGAGTTCTCAGAGTAGCCACCCTCCTAAGCTGGTGAGTTGGAGAACGGCTGGAGGTCTCACTGTGAGTGCCTCGACTTCCTCCTAAGGCCCTTGTTTCCAGCCTGGTGCCACAGACAGCCCTCCATCATACCTGAAGCCTCCTGCTCCTTGGATTCCATTTTTCTAGAGAATAAACCCATGTCCCGAGGGCTGGGGAGGGTGGTTGCCTGGCTGCTCTGAGTGGGGTGGATCTCTTATCCTCCTGAACCTTCTTGGGGTTGGAGAAGCCAGCCATTTGGGGTCCCCAGCTGGCTGGCTTCTCCTGGACATTCTTATCTCGGGGTCCTTGAGCTCGGACCACCTCTGCAGAGTCCATTCTGCTCTTCACTTTGCCTTCCATCTTCCCAAACTTTTGTGTCACATCTCAGCCACTTGTGTCTCCTCACCCATTTGTTGTCCTTTTGGGCTTTTGCAGTTTTTTTTTTTTGTTTCTTTCTCACAATACTAGCAGGTTTTGGAAAGAAGCAGACATCAGCGTATCTGTTACCTACCTCCTGGATGTCAGTACCCTCCCCCTTTCCATATGTTGTACAAAACTTCATCTCTCTTAGTACGAGGCTCTAATATGGATCTAAAGCCCAGTGAGTAGCGACTGACCAGGGATGACTGTAGTTTATTATGATTATAATTATAATTATAATTATAATTATAATTAGGGTATTGGGGATCTTGACCTTCAGCTACAGAGAATGGGTTAAGGAAATCTCTCAGTACTGATGTGTGCATTACCCCCAGCAAGGAACACACCATATGTCCAGTCACTACCAAGAACTTTCCAAATAACAAATTCAGGTTTTGTGTTATCACCAAAAATTAACCTCACAGTCATGTTTATGAAAGTGTTCTGAAAATGAAATGCACCACTCTGAAATCAATGGATGGAAATCAATGAGAACTCTTGAGGGAGAGGCGGATTTGCGTGTTCTTCTGTAGCTGAGCACTTGCAGGGAGGAAGTGCTGAACCTCTCTCTCAGTGCTTGTGTTTTTTAAATGCATAAACCAGCAGCAGAAGGCTTTCCCACACGTGTGCACATATCAGGGATGCAAGAAAACAAACGTGTGTTTAGTGTTAACGTACGGCAGTGGATTTTTGTGACTACAGCATGTTTGCAGTAAAAATATTTCAAGGCAAGACGCTTTTCAAAACCCCGAGAAATTAAAGTTAAGTGAATGGTGCATATTCTATTTTGCCAAGGACTAAAATTCTCCATTAACAAATAAATATATTAGCCTGTCAGTATAATTTTTCCACCACCTGATGTATTTTAGTTGATACTATATTATTCCTGGGTACTGACATGCATAATTGTTACTGAAGGGAGTCACTAATAGTGTATTCAGAATTGATGACTGATTTACATACCTTAAACTGAAAGGTGAGACCAAAAATTTTGGCATTTCCCCCTCCCCCATTCCTCCAGTGAGAGATTATAAATTGAGTTTTTGCTTTACTACAACTACCGTTCAGCCTTGAGAAAACGTAGCTAATGGTAATGTCGACTTCAGCGTGAGATAGCCCCGTGGACTTCATTCAGAAAGTGCTGGATTCTAGAAATATCTGAAGGGCCCGGTGGTAAATCTCTGCCTCTTGACATAGTTCTTTAAGAGGGTGGATCTGGTTCAGTATTCAATTAATGGTTGTTTCCTACGATCCTTTAATGGATTCTGAGAATGTTGTTATATCTCTTCTCCAGTCTGTTTGGCCACCTTTCCAGTTTGGGTACATCTCAAGTTTTATGTGTATGTGCTTGAAGAAAGAACCAGAGACTGATGATGTCTTTCTGTGTCCCACCTCTTGGGTTTTGTTAGCACCCCACCAATGAGACAGTGCCTCATGGTTAATAGCCAAAGGAGAAGCAGCTGCATTTGTATTCTGAGTTTGTGTCCTTGTGTGAGCAAAACTGGCAATTTAAGGACGATGGAAAAGGGCATACACTTAAAGACATAAGATGAGGGGATCCCTGGGTGGCACAGCGGTTTGGCGCCTGCCTTTGGCCCAGGGCGCGATCCTGGAGACCCGGGATCGAATCCCACGTCGGGCTCCCGGTGCATGGAGCCTGCTTCTCCCTCTGCCTGTGTCTCTGCCTCTCTCTCTCTCACTGTGTGCCTATCATAAATAAATAAAAATTAAAAAAAAAAAAGACATAAGATGAGTTTTGCAAGCTGTCTATTAAATACAAACCCTTTTGATTTTGAAGCCACTATATAACCAGCAGAAGCTAAACAAAAAATAAAGGCAAACAAGCAGTGTTTCTCTCTTAAATATCATCCCAAATAACTGGTTTAACCAGTTTCTCCGCCAGTCTATTGATCAGTTGCTCTGGCCTTGTGCAGATGCGGCTATGGAATGCTCTTGTGAACCTGCTGCCTTTTTTTTTTTTTTTTTAAACCCTTGGCTTTAGAATAGCTGGATTTAATGGCAGGGGGCCTCAGCCTCCGTCCCTGAAGACTCTTTTCCTCCAACTCCTTGGAGGGGGAAGCATGATTAATTTCTCCCCCTTCCTGATGATAGGCAAGATCGGCAGGCCATGGGTACCCCCATGCCAGCACACCTGAATTCAGGGGGCAGCTCCCCAGACAATTGCTCTCTTGTTTCTTAGTCTCTTGGGCCTGGGGAGCAGTGAGGGCGAAAGGGTAATGAATTCCTCTAGGTGGTGATAAGAGCTACATTCCAAGAGGATTAACGGCACAAAAACCAGCTTCTAGGAGGAAGAAACTGAAAAAGCGAGGGAAGGGAGACACCCACACTGATGCACAAACATAGACGCACAGTGAGCTTTTTCCAGTGTGCTCAAAACCACATTCCGATTTTAGCTGTCAGAAAGTGCAGCTACTTTGACAAGAGCATCTACATGCTTTAAAAGGCTTGGGAGCACCTTGGTTTGCTGAAGGGAATTGTGGTCATATCCTCCACTTCGCCGTAACAATTACATCTGGTGACTATCACGACCTCCTCCTTGATCAAGACGCAGAAACATTTTCCGAATACCTTGATTTCAGAGTTTTCAACCTAGAGGAGCAGAAGAGGGGAAGAAAAGGTTCACGTAATTCGTGAACCACATCTGAGAATGGTTCTGTCAATAGAAATTTGGCCCCATTTAAATGTTCCTCAAATGGCAGGATCACTGCAATGAAATTTGGGATCCTACTTGTGCAACTCAAGTGGAGGCCCCTTGTATGTGCTTCAATGGATTTATCTGGTGAAACGTAAAGGCAGTATCATTCCTGTGTGCTAATCGAGGGCCAGAACCAACCCACACACATCTGCCTAGCGATTCCTCACTGCTGTTATGAAAATAAACCTCTCATTTTTTACAGGAAGTTACTACCCCCGAAGGGGAAAACGAGAGCACATGGCTGTGGTCCTTGATTTCCTCAATCACTTCCAACCCTTTACCACCCCCTCCCCCCAGTTGTTGGGATACCCTAAATGTTCAGATTTTAAATCTAAACACCTTCTGTCTTGCCATTTCCCCTATTGCTGCACGTGTGTGCGCGTGCGCGCACACACACACACACACACACACACACACACCGGACTTAGTTTATCTCCACAAAAATAATTCTGAAAGTGTTTGCTAATCAGACACATTTCTTGAGAAATAAACACATCATCAGCTCTTATGGAAGCAATGACTTTTACAAGTACTGTGCTATAGCCTAAACCAGAAATACATCACACTATTGTAGGAAACTACAGCTTTTACATTTTCTTGTCTGAACTCTGCTCCTCTTTTTAGTGAGAAGAGGACATCCATCCCCTAAATATCCAAGCAGGGCTTCGGTAGAGAAGCCTGACCCACACTTTGTGTGGCCCAGTCCATCGGAAATCTACCCTCTTGATGTCACTACAGGCTTAATGAAGTTAAACATTTGCCTAGTGAGTTTGTTTTTGAGAGGAGTCGCTTCAGGAAGGCATGTTGGAACAAATCTAAGCTTAGCTAACCATGAGTAATTCTTTGCCCGTGTCCATAATTTTAACAATGTGAATCATTAGCTCAGACCCTGTTTTTTATCCCAAAGAAGAAAAGATGCATTAGGCAAGACCACGAATTTTAGTGAAGGCTCTTTGTGCTTTAGTAGGAAAGAATGTTGATGTTCCTCACCTTTGTGCAAGGAGATGACTTTAGCCTTGGCCTCGTGACCCTTAAAAAGGAGCCGCAGGTTTCTGCAGTGTAACCTGCTCTAGTAATGAGCCACATTTGGCCATTTCCATCTTGCTTACGTGCTTTGGTCTCCTGCCTCTGGAGGCCTCACCAAAGTGGGAGGCTAATTATTGACAAGGATTCTTGTTTTGTTTTGTTAAGATTTTATTTATTTATTCATGAGAGACACTGCGTGAGAGGCAGAGAGACACAGGCTGAGGGAGAAGCAGGCTCCCTGCGAGGAGCCCGATGTGGGACTCGATCCCAGGACCCCAGGTTCACACCCTGAGCCAAAGGCAGACTTCAACCATAGACCCACCCAAGGTGTCCCACCAAGGATTCTTGTTAATATCCTTTCTTCCCATTTTGAGGGAAAGTTTGTAGAAAATACAAGTAGCTTTAAATGTATTTTAAAGTGATTTCTGGGATACACAAGAAAATGCTTTTCAATTGAGTTTGTTAGTTATTTGCTATGACTGAACAAACCAGATTTTAGCAACAAAGGCAGTACCTTTGACGTCTTGCCAGGGTTGTGTTTTGTAGCTAAACATGACATTTAGGAAATGTCAACTCTGAATGACTTTTTAAAAAATTGTAGTAAAGTACGGTTGGATATACGTACAATCTCTGATTTACAAGAACTTGACAAACAAGTTTCCAGTGGACATAAAAGGCCGCCCTTCCTCCTTCTCTCTCCCCTTTCAGGATCCCTTTCATTTCTCCTCTTTGCCCTTCCACCCGTCTCCCTCCCATCCCCCTCAGTGTCAGGCCACTTCAAGCACTGCCATGGAAACTGCCTGTGGAAAAACTTGGCTGTTCTGGAAAATGCGTGGTTTCTATAGAAAAAAGTGGAAGAAGAAACTGTGTAATAGGCACAATTGAGCCTGGCCCCAGAGATCACTGCTGGGGAGGACCAAGTGGACTCCCCAGTATTTTCTTTAATGTGGCATGATTCCTTTTTATTCCATTTACTTTCTTTGTCTTAACTTACAAGTTAGTTTTTCTTTCTTTCTTTCTTTCTTTCTTTCTTTCTTTCTTTCTTTCTTTCTTTCTTTCTTTCTTTCTTTCTTTCTTTCTCTTTCTTTCTTCCTGATCTAGCTGCCTTTGAGAGAGTCAAGGAAAACCGCTTTCATTTGGTGGATTGAGTCAGGCTATAGTGACCATACTCATACACAACCCTTGTGTATGTTTAGCGCTTTTTGTCTTTCTGTTTACAAAAGATTTCCACACACACATTTGTTCTTCAGCTGCTTTACAAATGGTGAGACAGACTCAGAGAACTTGAAATATTTGAGCTGCTAGAAGCAGAACTAAAAACTGCAAATTTAAATTCTGAATTTAGTTCTCCTTCCATTCCATATTCCATTGTGTGTGTCAGTATTTTTATGCATTATGTTTTTGTATATTCACACACGTGCACACATCTCTGCCTTTTTAAATAGTGGAGCAAACCTGTTTGCAGATGATTAAGAAACAGTACAATTCACAGACTCTCAAACCATCTCTCACCTCAATATTTTGCTATCTTATAAGATCCTTATGCCTAGACGGTGAAAATTAGATAACTGGGCCTTATTTTGAGAGCTTTAGAGATTGAGAATGTTGTGTGTGTCCATAAAACATACTTAAAAACCTGAATGTTAAGATTTTACAACTTGACTAGGAAATAGCTATGTAACTATTAATTAAAAAATTAATGAAATTCATGAAATATATCTTTTCAATAACAGGCCTAGTCCCAACACTAATAGTATTTTTACGTCTGTGTTTTGCACTCCTTATGTTTAGTAAGTCAGTACACTCTTGGCAAATGGGTATTATTTGTATCTACAAAGTATATTTGAATTCCATATGAGAAAGCCAGGTTCATTAGATATTTTCATGTGTTAACCTTCTGATCAGGGCTTAAATAACACAGTTCTGAAACTGAAAATGATGAAACATGCAGAAAAACACATTTTCCAGGTCTATTTATAGTAATAATAATGATAGTTCTAAACAGATTGTCTCACTGGCAATGAACATACAATGGGGACATGATAAGAGATGAACTGGTGCCATTTTCTGAGATAGAAAATTCTCACATTTTACATAAAGCCAGAAGTAAAAATGGTTCCAAGAAAAAACATGTGTTAAGAATTATAAGTGTTTAGCTTAGAAGGAGGGAAAAAAATTGGGTTATCACAAACATTGCTTTTTTTTCCTCCCAAAGTATAGAAACAGTTTCCATTCTCTGACTCCATGATGTCATACTCTGAATAAGAAATAGTGAAGGAAATGGAATTATGCAAATCAATGACAAACTTGGTATCAATTAGATTTAAATAGGAAATGAAAATCTGAGCAGTGTGGTAAATATCTACTAAAGCCTTAAAGATCGTGGAATTATTATTTGTTAGAATCTTGTTTATGGCTAAAATTGTGTAAAGTTCTACCTAAATATTTTCTCAAACTATAGCATCATCCTCTATAAGAATATAAGAATATATATATATATGTGTATATATATATATATATATATATAATCTATAAGGATCTATAAGAATCTATAAGAATATAAGAATGTTAACATTCTTAACAGATGTTGAATTTTTGTTCCATTCATTTTTATTTTATGGCCGGGTTTTGGGGAACATATATTTACCTCTCTAATCTGCCTCATTTATAGGTTACTGCTATTGCTGATGGTCATCCCAATGGCAGTATCTATAGGATTAGGTACACTTGGGCTCTGCTGCAGCCTTTAGCATTGCTGGCTAAGTGAGGCCACTAAGAAATGAAGCCAACCCCCCAGTGACCTGGAAAGACTTCTCCCTATCTGAACCTGACAGAAGTTCATAGGCTCTAAGTCTCAGCTCACCCTCTCACTTTCTTTGGAGACTGGTAGGCAGTTATGGAGACCAGCAACTTGTGCCTTTCGAAAAACCTGGAAAGGGAGAAAAGCCACTATGTAACTGATGTGATTTTTTTTTTAAATGCCTCTTTTCTTAGTTTAAACAGGGTTTGAAAAGCCAACCCAGACCAAATTATTTTTTCCATACTTTGATACATCTTGGCTAAATTTTAAAGCACAGGTTGTATTTTATATAATGAGGACAGGGAAACTTTATTCCCATTTCACACAAAATTCCAAGTACAGTGACTTGGTCTAGGTCCATTTACATGCAAGTAGACCATCATAATGTTAACTGTGAACTAGCATTGGGTTTTAAAGTCTTTGTAGTTAATTTTAGAGCAGCAGTATATACGTGAGAGCAGTACCTGTCTCCCAAGTGCATTGCGGACATCATGTTTGAGAGGTGACAAGGATAATCAGTTTGACTTCATAGCTGAAGGCATCCAAGCACAACAGAGCCTGGGAGAGACTTACTTAACCAGAGACAAGGAAACTGCCCTGATGTCAGGCAGCTAATGTCCTGTCACTTGCCAAACATTCCTGCTACAGATTCATGTTCTGAAATTTTCATGAACCAACTAGACGAACAAACTGTGTGGTCTGGATTAAATAATATCTGCTGAAAAAGAAAGGAGTGAAGTTAGCCAGAAGGCCAGATGGCAGCTGTATTTTCTGCAGAACTCTATTTGGAAAGAGCTTTATGTAATTTTTGGTCATTTCTTCCTGTCTTAGGAGTCTGCTTTCAGAATAAGTCACACAGGTTTCAAAAAACAAATAGCATAGACATAGGCTTGTCATACAACCCATCCACACAGCATTCTAGCTATTTGATGAAAAAGCTTGGTTTCCATTTCTTCCAGAATTGTTGTCTATTCTATCCTCTGTCCTTTTTGTTACCCACCTGTCTGAATTACCCCAGAGCTCACTTCCATAGCTTACAGTACCGTGGAGTTCACATAGAGGAAAAATGGGGCTGAAGAGGTCATGAACTTATCACTAGCTCTTTGTGGTTGACTAACGTTGTTCGGTTATGTGCGGGAAACCAGCAGTTGTCAACTGCATACACACAAATGTGGAGTTTCCTTTTTCTTCAAGGCGGAGTGCCATTTCTTGGCTGTATCTTCCAGCAAACTTAGAAAGTAATATCTTGGACTCATGAAAATTTAGTTCCTGTTCCCTGTTTCAGAATTTTCTCCTGCGGTTATAGGGTGAGCTTCAAGCATTTAAACAGGAACAAAAAAACACCAACTCACACCCGGATTCCTGAACCATAGCAAATCAAGAGAGAGCAAAATGTCCAGAAATCAATTAAGGTTGTTCATTTTCCAAATGGTGGGAACATCTCTAGGCATATTTTGTTTCTTCTCTTTCTTCCTTCATTTCTTATTGGTAACCAAGACTTGATCATAGTCCTTCTAATTGGCTATTTGTTTGATAGTTTCTTCACCATGATCTCCTTTATCACTCTAGCCAGAGTCTCATGGTCTCATTCTAGACTCTTCAGAGCTGCTCCAACCAAATGCAAATATTGTTCCATCTCCTATGCATCCTAACCCTAGTCTGACCTTCATAAAACATAAAACACGATGGTGTTCACATCTTTAGAGAGGCTAGCCATTCCATAGTTTGTTCTGCAGGAAATGCAATGCAGATAGATATCTCTGCCTAGACCTCATGGCCTGAGTGACCTGCCAGCTCCTCTCTTTTCTCTGTCCTCCAAGACCCAACTTCATTTCCCACTGCTTCACATTATGTTGGTTCTGAAGTCAGCGTCTGATGAAAGCCAGCCTGTATCCCATTTCTGTGATGTCTGTTTTTGGAATAAAGTGTTCCAAGAGAAGTCTCACTTGGACTACCCTTCCCTTTTTCCTTCTAGCTCAATAAACACTCATTCATCCACTTTCTCCTTCTAGTTCAGTTCAACATATACTTCCTGAGCATGTGCCATTAAATAGTGCATGGTGGAGTGCAAGGCTGTGTGAAACAGGGTCCCTACGGTACTTGTCCGGTACTTAAAGTCTAGACCAGCAGGCTACAGAGTGGAGTGCTCAAAATAATCCACTGGGGTTATTTTGAGCACTCCAGGAAGAATGTACTGGAACTTATATTTACATTTTTTCATGTCATTTTAAATTTCTCTGTGAAGTATATAACATATTAGTACATGGTATTAGGCACATGGTAGACATTTACAGATAAATGGTATACACATATTGTGTATCCACATGTGAAGCATTTTTACTAATGGAATGAACAATAAAAAAATATAGAGAGCCTCAGGGGCCCCTGGGTGGCTCAGTCATTTGAGTATCTGACTCTTGATTTCGGCTCAGGTCATGGTTTCAGGGTCCTGGGATCGAGCCCTGCATCAGGCTCTGTGCTCAGCAGGGAGTCTGCTTGAGATTCTCTCTCTTCCCCTCTCTCTCTGTCCCTCCCCCTGCTCTCTCTCTCTCTTTGTAAAATAAATAAATAAAATATTGAAAAAAATAGGGCCCCAAATTCAGAACTTTAATTGGGGTTGTAGGAGGTCAGCAGATTGGCCCACTCCAATCCATTTATTCTCCATTTAAAAAATTATTTGCTAATCCTGTACAGTGTGCCAAGCAGTGTGGAGAGAGAGAGGTCAGGTAAGAGATCAAAATCTCAGCTATATTTCTGACAGATGCTCACTGGAAAATGTGGCTTTATATCAGAGCCAGGATGATTAGATAATACTTTGCTCTTGCAGTAAGCATGACCCAGTCATAGGCAACATGGGACATTATAGGACATTTTCTACCTCCCTCCTTCTTAACCCAAAGCTTACTGGACCAGGAGCAGCTAAGAAGTCACTCTCTTTGTTAGAAAGATCCTAACATGGGGCATGCTCAGATTTTTTTAAATGCACCTATGAGATAAGCCACTTCCTCATGGGGGAGAGAAAGTAGGCAGCAGGTGGAAAGAGGTCACAGTGTTTCTATAATATGCAGTTCCCTTCTGATAAGTACGCCACTTTTGTTCAGCTTTTATCACCTCCTAATAAGTAAGATTTTCTGTTGTTTTGAACGTATCTCCCTAAAAAAAGAGCACTCTTTTCACCAAAAGTATAAGCAAAACACATAAAACTTGATGACGGGATTTTGAATTGTGTGCTTGAAGGCCTAAAATGTATCTGGACTGAGGCCTGGAACCTGATGCCATTATATGGCCCTTCCCCAGAATTCACTACTTGATTTCTTAACCCTGCATTAGAACACAAAGTGTGTGTGTGTGTGTGTGTGTGTGTGTGTGTGTGTTTGAAAATAATGGTGTGGCTGTCAGTTTCATCTAACTTGTGAAACTCCTTTCCTAGCTCTATCCCTCTATTCCTCATCACGAGTGCACAAAAGCACGCACACACACACACATCCACACACAGGATTTCCTACAGTTAAATTTTGCAATTTTTGGCACGTAACGGAATCAAAAACATGGGTGAAGCCATGCGGCCCTGGGGGGGAAAAAAGCAAAGAACGACAAAACTTGTTGCTTCTCAATGCTAAGCACAAGGTAATTTAGTGTCATTCTAGAAAGAGCGAGGAAGGGAGAAAGAGAAGATGCATTGGAAGGACATCTCGTCTTGGAGTGAGGGACTTTGTTGAGGTCCATTCTAGTCCATCCTCACTCCTCCTGCCTGACCTTCTAGGGCAAAACTCTAACATGACCTTCTGGAAGATTAAAATCTATCCAGTTTTTAAATATCTACAGAGAAAGATTTCACAACTTCCCTCAATAACTAATTCAAAGGATTAAAATATAGGTTTAGAGAACACCACAAACTGTCCAGGCATTCTTGCTTCAGTTTAAAATGGTTTTCTTTCAGTACTGGGAGAGACAATTCATCACCATCCCTCGTGTGATATCATGGTATTAAGTTGACCACTAGATTTACAACTGAATAAGCCAATCCAATGCCATCATATACCTCCTTTTGTTTACTTTGAATCGTCTGCATGGTGTCTCTGTCTTCTTCAATTTTCTGCACCCTGCTTTAGATGTGGAAACTAAATAAAAGGATTGTATGATGGTTTCCATGTGCTTATCCAAACTAGTCAGCTTAAAAAAAAACAATGCTAATTTAAAATCAGCTTTTTGCCTGTCCCTTTTGATTTCTTCGGGGTATTGGTGATGTGGAAAACAAAGGCAGAAGAGAAATTATTAAATTTCCTTACTACCTACAGCCCATTGACAAGTCCTTGAAACAGGCTGAGTGACATTCCTCTAGGGGCTCAACTGCCTTGATGTTGATACTTTGCTAAGGGCAAGAGGCAGTCTGATCCCCAGGACCCTGCAAGTCTACCTTAACATATAAAAATTCCTTTGGAAACTTCCTTTATCTCTGCCCTCCAAGATACGTGCTGGCAGTCATCCCCCAAGCATCTGACCCATCGATATACATCTGAAGGGTCTCATGACTGACTTTTTACTAAACAATAATAAATGACCTTTTGTAATAATAACTAGCCCCTTTGAGATCCTGGAAACCTTATTTCCAAAATCCCTGAGAGGTTTACGCTCTCCCCAACCCCCTCCCAATTTGAAACTATAGAACCAGCCACTCCTCGTGACCCTAGTGCAGCTCCTTCTGCCCACGGGTTCTCCCCCCTACTTTAATAAAAACCACCTCTTTTGCACCAAAGACGTCTCAAGAATTCTTTCTTGGCTGTCAGCTTCAAACCCTAACGTCCTTCCTACGTCATTAGGACATTTATACATAGTTCTTTAGATTACCAGAAATCTTCTTAATCCAAAAATGTGAATGCTGGAAATTTCAAGAAGGTCAGGGAAGGAAATTTTTGAGCAGATCTTAGTTAGGATACCTATTTGGCTTCTGAGATAAAAACAAAACAACAGTGGCTTTAAAATGTAAAGGTCACTTTCTCCCTGTGAAAGTGTCCACAGCGTGCAGGCTGACGTAGAGGCTCCACAGTCAAGGGGACTCATCTTCTTACCTCGTTGCTCTGCTCTCTTGTCCTGATGGCTTCCATTTCAAGATATTGTCACATTTTAGCCAACAAAAGAGTGCAAGAGGAAGAGGAAACCACACCTTTGTTTTTAAGGGGACAGCCTAGAAGCTGTGCATCTCCCTTCTGTTCACATCCCACCCGCCAGCACGTAGCTGCATGAACATACTAAGCTGTAAGGGAGGCTGGGAATGATGCCAGGTAGTCTCGTGCCCAGGTAGGAGTTCAAAGCTGTATTACCAAAGAAAGAAGGAGGGGATAGATGATGGGGGTAACAGCCCTGCCTCTGGCTCTGTCGATCCAGCCTGAGAAGCACGTTTTGACCATGACTTCAGCCAGGGGACCTTTAAGTAGTGTAGAAAATACCTAAGGATATGAAGAAGGAGAAAATCCTGCTGTCCAGTAAGAGCCCAGACCACTGGAGAAGATTTGTGTTTCAGGCTAGCGGATCTCAGGCCTGGCCTTCAGTCTCAGGCCTAGCCCTCTCCTGCTACTAGAAATGAAGTTGAAGCTTAATTAACTCCAAGAATACTTTGGCTACTGTACCACCTAATTAAAATATATTATCTAAGTGAGGTTTCCAAACTAAATAGGTTCAATATAAAACCAAGGTCACAACTTTGCCTGGTTACTCTCATATCAGGCCACGGAAGCCACGCTGCTCTGTCGCTCCTTGATCTAGATCATCTTGTTAGTCTAAAGTATTGCTACACTTCCATGAAAGGGGCACAAACATGTATCTGAGGCTTGTAATAAAAAAGATATAAAACTTTTTAAATGCCAGTAAATGAAAATTTTAAGTTAAAAAACAAATTGTACTACTGCTACAACTCCCCTTGTAAGATCTGTATAACTTTAAGAATGTTCTAGGAAAATACCCATAAAAAGACATTTTGCTGATTACAATGCTATACATATTCCATCTGGGACTTGCAAGTTCTATTTGTTTACTCGATTAACCAGGCGCTTTTTCCTGTTAGTGTCCACATTCGTCTTTTTCAAATGTAACCCTGGTTTTCATCTCAGCCTGACAAGACCAACCTGGATTTTGACAGTCACACTGATTTTTATCTATTTAAACTGCTAGAAGCAAAATCTGATTTTGTTCCTGGCTTTTGTTATTGAGAAAAGTAATAAAAACCAAGGCAGAATTAGATCAGGGACATCCATTATTTTAACCAGGAACAAAAAATAAATATATAGCTCTACCTAAGTATTGGATTAATTTAAGTATATGGGGGATATTAAAAATTGCATTTAAAATGTGTTTCTCAGCTGATCACTTTTTTGACATACAAATTTAACACTTCTATTGTATGATGTAGAAATAATAATATAATAATAATGAAAATTCTCATGTGTTGAGTTCTCAGTATGTACCTTCCTGGCACAAATTTCTCTGTGCTCAATGCCTAAGCCTCGAATCAGTCCTATCCCATCTGCATAGCTGCTAACAAAGCAGAGGAAGGAACTTTGAGTGGAAGATAAACAACAGGTTCTACCTCAATTAATGCTCCCAATGGAATAGATTATACATTCTCATCAAAGGCTACATTGCCTGCAAGGGGGTGAAAATTCATTCTTGAAGAGTGAAGGAGTCAGATATTATGGCTGAAGTCAGATTGGGCGGGGAGGAGACGTGACAGTGGAAGAGTGGCCGGAGAGAAGCTACAATGCTGACTTTGAAGATGGACGGGGACAGGAGCTAAAGCATAGAGATGAACTCCAGAATCTGGAGTTCCAGATCCTCCTCTGGAACTTCCAGAGTTGAATGCAGCCCTAGTGACACCTTGGTTTTAACCCAGTGAGATCCGTGTTGGACTTCTGACCTACAGAACTGTAAGACAATAAATTTGTATTCCTCGAAGCCACTAACTTTGTGCTAATCTGCAATAGCAAGCTAATACCCCAGTTTCCTGTCCAGAAGAATAGAATGATCTATGTCACAGGTTTTTGGTAAGCATTAAATAAAATAGTCCATGAAAAGCACTTAGCATAGGGAGCATAGTGACATCCTGACCTTGCCAGTGCTTGGATGGTCAAGGTTTGCACTCAGAGCGCACTTTTCCCATGTTTATGTTGCTGATAGACCTCTTTCTTTTTTTTTTTTTTTTTAAGATTTTACTTATTTATTCATGAGAGACAGAGAGAGAGAGAGAGAGAGAGAGGCAGAGACACAGGCAGAGGGAGAAGCAGGCTCCATGCAGGGAGCCCGACGTGGAACTCGCTCCCAGGGCCCCAGGATCACGCCCTGGGCCGAAGGCAGATGCTCAATTGCTGAGCCACCCAGGGATGCCTGACCTCTTTCTTTATATCAGTGACAACAGTCAAGTTTTATACTGGCCCTGTCACTTTAAAAAGATTCTGTAGATTTCTCCTTAGATTCATGATACATGAATTTATATTTCAATTATGGGAAATGCCTTTTATTAACTTCTGTGAACAACCAATCCTTAGGTCCTCCCCCAAAGCTGTTCTGTGTCTTCCCCCTCTCTGCCCTGTCTGAAGAAATGCCTGCAGCCTTGGTGGGGTCTGTGGAGAGGTGAGAGAGCAAATCCCCAGCAGTAGCAGAGAGGAGAGAAGGGCCAGCTACCAAGCACCCCAGTAAGGGAGAGGGAGCACCAGGTGAGGCTGCCCTTTCCGAGAGAGGCTTTCCAAGTTAGAGCCTGGCTGGCCTGGGAAGGCTGAACCTCGGCTGTATTGTTTTCTTTTCTTAACTTTAAGGAAGTGTGTGTGTTTTCATTCTTGCTTTTTTAACAACCAGGACAATCCCCGCTGAAAATGAGAATCTTTGCAATGAACATTCACTGACTTGCTTCATTAAGTCAGTTGGGTAGAGCCTAGTGTAAATGAAGTGAAGTCCACAGGTTTTTCTCTATCTTTGTTGAGTCAATTATTTTCACAGAGAACAGATTTTGCATTATCACAGGAAAAGAAACTAACAGCATTATATTCCTACTACCCGAGTGTTAAAACTGTGTGTGTTTACATATGTTATCTTTTAACTCACAGCATTGCTGTGAAATAGAAATTATTACTCTCATTTCCTGCTGAGGAAGAGGGAGTGTCCTCACGGTATCACTATGAAGTAAATCAATAGGTATTATTACTCCTGTTGTTAGCCAGGAGCCCAGGGGCTCAGGGAGGGTGGCATCTGTACTGGTTTGGCTGGGACAGCAACGTGGCTGTTGTCTGGGGCTGCTGCTAGCTGGTTGCCCAGGCAGGACCTGTTCCTGAAGCCATGTTTCAAAGCCTGGTTGTTAGTCTTTAGGATCCATGTATTAGACTTCATCTGTGAGCTGAGAGATGCTCAGATTCTACAGTGATACACTCAGGCTAACGAAGTTTTAATAAGGATAATGAGCAGGCATTTATTTTTAGGGCATTTCTTTCTTTCTAAGGACCAGGACATCCCCTTTCCAATATTAAGGGCTCATGGACTTCTCTTGCTCCCCACACCAGTCTGATCCCTGCACTGCCCTAGCATTCTTTCTGAAATGTGCATCTGGCCTTTCCCCTCCCTTGCTTGTGGCCTCTCAGGGACTCCTTGCTAACCTCAGGATAAGGCTGAGGCTCTACATCCTATTCACAGACTTCTCTTTATGTAGATTCATCTCCTCTTCTGGTTCTCGGATACGGAGCACCAGGCCTGAACATCTTTTGCACCTGGGCTTTGGTGAATTCCAGTCCCTCTGCTGAGATCATGTTCTCCCTTTTCATTCCCTCTTCGCTGCACCCCATTCATCTGAATAATCAGGGTCCAACTTAGATCTAACATCCATCTCAAAGCTTTCCTTGAACCTCTTAATGTTACTTATTTACCCCCCAACCCTCTGCCCCATCAAAATGCTCTAATAAAATCTTGTACTTCCTCTGTAATAGTGTGTGCTGACTCGTGTCCCGTTTACCTGTCTGGTAACCCTCACCAGAATCAAAGTTCCCTGAGGCCAGGGTTTGTATTCCACTCACTGTTTTTCTAGTACTTGGCACAAGTCTACGCATTTAGGAAGTTCTTGGTAAAATGTTCTCAAATGAATAAGGAACAGAAGACCTACGTTCAAGTCCTGGGCCTGCTGCTTTCTAGTTGTGACTAGAAAGTTGACTTTGGACAAGTTCCTCATACACTTAGGGTCTTGGTTTCCAAATTTAAAAAAAGAGAAATTTTACTGAGATGTTATGAAGTTCTTTTCAAGCATGAACATACTGGGATTCTAATGCAACTCATTAGCCATCCAGAAACCATAAATCAGCAATCATGTCTTGCAAATGAGAAGCTGGGAGCATTGCCATGGACTTAATTTCTTGAACATGGATTGATTATTTCATTCCATCCACTTATACACATTAATGGTCAACAGATTCATACTTGTTCTTATGTTGGTATTTTTGTTCTTGACCCAAGGGTTTATCTTCTTCAGGATACTCTCTTCATTTTATACTGACTGGCATATCTGAAAAGAGCCCCTTAAGCCCGAGAAAATAATAAAGCCTGTTTATGTCTACTTTTTTGTTCTTATGTCCATCTGTTTTTACCCAGAGGGAGTTAATGAAACTTATTGCTGTACTAAGAATTTCAAGTGAAGGTAATTTTAAAAACTGTTAGATGAGAAACTGTAGTCTCAAATAAGAAACAAAATCTGCAATTTTTTGCTGATTTTCGTGGACTTGAGTTGGTAATAGATCTAATACCATATATAACTGTGTGAAATATTTGATATGAAAATAGAGACGCCTGGGTGGCTCAGTGGTTGAGCGTCTGTCTGCCTTTGGCTCGGGTCGTGATCCCAGGATCCTGGGATCGAGTCCCGCATAAGGCTCCCATGGGGAGCCTGCTTCTCCCTCTGCCTGTGTCTCTGCCTCTCTTTATGTGTCTCTCATGAATAAATAAATTTTAAAAATATTTGATATGAAAATTAAAGGAAAAAAGAGAACCACTAACATGCCAGCAGCAAAAGTGTTAATGTCAAATGTAAACCATTGCAGTAATTCACATGCAGTAACTTCACTTTCCTGGTGAAGGAATCCATGTCAAACTAGGGGTTATCTGTGCTTATACACTTTGGAGGTTGCTTCCTTCTATGTTCCCAGCACTAATTATCATAGGAGTCAGAATCTAAGTATATCTCAGATACTTGTTGCTAGTAAATTAAACATGTTTAGATATTTCATTCATATTTCCTACATAATAATCTACAGTGGTAATTTACTAAGAATTTCTATAGATATAATTAATTTTTCCTAAAATTTGCTATATATTTCCTGGTAAATGTGACTAATTCAAACTTGAAAATGATTTTTAACATTTTTCGAAAGTTACTTCTTAACCTTATTGCAAAGTCTTGATCAATATTATTAAAATGTTACATCTAATGAGATAAAACATCAGTACTCTACCTAAACCCACTACATGCGATTTTTATTTTCTGCTTTTAATTGAAAGTTTTTCTTGCCCAATGCAGAATTCCTTTTATCTTTGGACAAAACTGTATTTGGCCTAGCTTATAGGTTAATTAGCATCAGGATCTTTTCCCTGTATCTCCATTATTTTTATGCATTGTTGCTTATTTAGCAATCCATGGTGATCTCTGACCTCCTGACTCAGCAAAGCTCACTTCCAGGTCAGGTGGCCATGACCTCTTGTAGACAGAACAGTTTGTTAGCAGCACACCGGGAAAACACCAAAGACAAATGGATTTGTTGTTTCTTTAACAATGAGTTACTCAGAGCTCAAATCACAGCCAATGAAAATTATTTGATGACTCAAATACTTGGTATAGAAACCTTGATGAAAATCTATACTTTTCAAGAAAATAAGAATATATCTTTATTTTATATGGAAAATAAATTGTGGTTTATTTGGGAGACAGTTTTTGCATTTGATTACAGATGACTTAAATTACTTTGCAACATCTGAGTGTTGAAGTGAATTCCAGTTTTTTAGGCTGCATATAGGGTATATGGATGTGTAAATGAAAGTTCAAACCCTAAAAGTTACTGGACACGTTGATGATCCACTAAATAATACTATTAATTTGGCTATATTCTTTAGCATGTTAATAGTTTCCATCATTAAGATCAATTATTTTTTTAAGGTTTTATTTATTTATTTTGAGAGAGAGAAGGAGCACAAGCAGGGGGAGGGGCAGAAGGAGAAGGAGAGAGAGAATCCCAAGCAGACTCCCTGCTGAACATGGAGCCCTATGTGGGGCTCAGTCTCACAATCCCGAGATCATGACCCGAGCCAAACCCAAGAGTCTGACGTCCAACCAACTGAGGCACCCAGGCATGCCCCAAAATCAATGATTCTTAATGGCAGGTGATAAATGATGCAGTTCATAAACAGTGTAGTGCTTTGTCTCATAGGTCTGATTTTTAGAAATTACTTAATTTGATATTTCAGTAGCATTATAGGAAAATAAGAATGTTTTCTTTATCAAAAGATTGAGAAACCTTCCTTTAATTAATCTGCAGTTTAAAAAAAGGTTGGTAAATGGCAGGATTTTTGGCAGAGAAGAAACAAGGAAAATGAGTTGTTCCCGTGCAGCAGGAATCCAGATGTTCCAGGGCAGGCAGAAGTGTGGGTATCTGTAAACCCAAGAGAGGACACGCACTTGTAAAAGGAGGAAGGGAAAAATACAGTGTCCAGGAGAGTTTCTTGTGCTCAGTAAGCGCTCAGTAAATAGTTTTGAGCGAATAAATGAGCTGAGACCACCCAGCCATATCAAGCATTGGTATAATTTACTTCTGATCTAGCATACAAAAGTGACACAAAAAATAGTAAATGGGAGTGATGAGAAACTTAAATTATTTGGGCATCTGCTAGAAGTCTTATTTATGTTCAAAGAAATACAGGGTTTCAGATACCAATTTACCTCATTTTCATCCCTAAGAAGATGAAGGAAATGAAGGGAACTGCTATTTTGGATCTAATTTTAACCAAGAGATTGGTTGGTGGAATAGAAGGAGAAGGAAACTTTATTCACTTATTCAATGAAAGT
The DNA here is from genome assembly GCF_053574225.1 of Canis aureus. Taxonomy (NCBI): domain Eukaryota; kingdom Metazoa; phylum Chordata; class Mammalia; order Carnivora; family Canidae; genus Canis; species Canis aureus. The sequence continues at coordinate 21,499,969 of NC_135646.1, read as the reverse complement.
TGAGCATCTACTATGTGCCAGACTCTTGGAAGATGGTGACCGTGTCATTTTAGCTTTGTGATAATCAGCGAGCAGGTGATGGATAAAGCCAGATATATATTACAGATATTGGGAGAGAAATTTCAAATTTCAGAGAAGAAATAGATATGATTCTACAGGTTGAGACTCTAGACTAAAGAGATGAGAACCTCAACTCTTAAAACTGTGATTAGGGCTCTTTGAATGTGCTCTCAAAGCTTCTCAAACCTCCCTTCTCAAATTCAGTATCATACCAGGTCACTATTGCCTTTGTACTCACTTATCTATTTGTTGTGAAACTTTAAGCTTCAACAGGGCAGCCCTGTATCTGTCATGTTTATCTTTGTATCCTAGTAAATGGGACAGGCACATAGCTGATACTCAATAAAGCACATGTATACACTCATACACACACACACACAGGCACACTTCATTGTGTATATAATGAATTAAGCAATAAACAATAATGAAATTCTGATAATATAATCATGAAAGTTTTTCCAAATTATCAAAGATAATGCACACACACACACACACACACATTTGTTAAGTTGAAGAGTCCACATTTTTTTGAATGATTAGAACTAGAGGTTTGAAAGTTCTAAAAGGGTGAGGAAAAAAGATGGCTATGGCTGCAAAGGGCATACTCAGGTTAACTCAAAATATAAAAGACCATTTAAAGAAAAATGCAAGGATAGGCAAATAACCAAGAACAGATACCAAAGAGAGATAATCCCAATAGAATGGTGTCAGGAAGCCTAGAGTTCAGAGTGAGCTGAAGTATGTAAAAAAAATTCTAAAAACAACAAAAGGGACTTAAAAAGCTGGCAAGGAAGCGTTCTACAGAAAATGAAGGTCACAGAATAAACCAGATGTAGAAAATTGGAATGCTTATGATGTCAACTGTGTTGTTCCCATTTTTGATAATGACATAGTTACAATTTCTGTCAAGAGTGGAGTATTATTTTTAGTTGTACTCCTTACTGTAGAATTTTGTTTTACTTCTGTAGAAAAAAGAACAAGAAAAGGACAGGACCTCTGATGAGAAAAACAAAGGACTGTTCAGCTCTTCTTATTCTTGGCTTTTAATCAAGGATCAGGATCTCCCATCTGATAAGGTTAGAATAGAATGAGGGTAAGAGGGAATTGAGGGAGCAGCCCAGGTGGCTCAGCGGTTTAGAGCCGCCTTCAGCCCAGGGTGTGACCCTGGAGATCCGGGATTGAGTCCCACATCGGGCTTCCTGCATGGAGCCTGCTTCTCCCTCTGCCTGTGTCTCTGCCTCTCTTTCTCTCTGTGTCTCTCATGAATAAATAAATAAAATCTTAAAAAAAAAAAAAAAAAAAGAGGGAATTGAGGCTGATGGCAGCATAATACCAGATCCTTAGCCCTTCCTTGTAGATTGGGGTCTCCTGGCCCAGATTGTAGCCACAGGCCTGAGAATGCTCACACCTGTGATTCCCCCGCTCCAACCAGCCATCTTGAGGGAATGTTAGCAAACACAGAATCTCAGCAGAATTTTATAATTTATTCTGAAATTTTTGGGAACACTCAGAAAAGAAAGCGATAATCATTAGGCACCAATAAGAAATCAAGAGGGACTAAGTGATATTCCTGTTCCGTAGAGAAATTAGAATGCAAGATGAAGAAAATGTGATAGTTAAAGGTGTGTAGGAATATCATCCAGCCAGTTTTCACAGTATCTCAAGATTTTATTGTCGATTTAATAGAGAAATATGAAGGGAATAACAATAGTTAAGTGGATTCACAAGTAGGTTTGCATAACCAAGCCCAGAGAGTGCTAAAGAATGGGTCCATGTGATCACAGAAAGTGATGTATAGACATTTACTTCTGTTTTATTCTAGGTTTTTCTTTAGCAATGACTTTAACAATGATGAGTTGGATGAAAATAATAGGAATGACAGATGCCTGTTGGATTCTTAATGTGTCAAACACTGTTCTATTACTCTGCATTATTAGTTTATTTAATCCTTACAACAATCCTATGTAGTCAATACTTTTATTTCCACTTTATAAATGAGTAAGCTGCAGCACAGAGAGTTTAAGTAACTTCCTCAAGGTCACACATTTCTTAGGTATCAGAGCTGTGATTCAAGCCCAGACTGTTTATTTAATGGCGTAAGTTACATAAATGATATCCTTCAGGCTTGTGAATGACCAAAGTGAAATGTACAGCTGAAGTGAAAAGCTGTAGATTTGGTATCCAAAAGAATTCCAATAGACTGGAAAAATTGGTTAAATTAACAAGACAAAATTAATTTAAAGTAAATATATCCTCATGCACTTAAGTTCCCCCAAAAATCAACTGTGAAAGTAAAGATTGGGGAAATGGGACTTACTAATGAATCAAATGAGGAAGTCTTGGGTTTCATTAGTAGAGGCTTATTATAACCAAAGTATAGTGTGGTGTAGTTGTCAATGAAATGCAATCTTGGGTTGCATTAAAAGAAGAATAAAACCATTAAATGAATATATATATGTGTGTGTGTATATATATTGGCACATAACACGATACAACATAATATATGGTATAGATATCATATATACCAGAATGAGAATACACAAAACTATGTCATGTGAGGAATGAATGCTCTCTCAAAAATAAAGTTCTAAAGATCTGACAATACAAAATGTTTTGTCTATAAAATAATTTAGAGATTTATGAAGTCCTTACCAAATCTAGCCTGAATGATCCTGTACTAAAATAGAGAAAGCATACATAGGACAAATGTGACACATGGAGAAAAGTGGTCAGATTTACGGACTATCTGAAAGCATAGCTAGGAGCATTGCATGGGAAATTATAGGAAGGCAGTTGATTCAATTTTACCTAAGAATTTGTACACAACTAGTCTCATGCAGAAGCAGCTACATTAAAAGGCATGGAGTCCCCATGATGGAATTTGTTTGAGCAGACACCAGATGGCCACTTAATGAGGGTGTTGGAAAAGAATTGACTTGTAGGTCAGGAAGATGGGAGACCTCTGAGTCCCTTCTAAGTTCAGATTCCAGAAGAATGAACAATTACTCGACCTCTCTCTATGAAATAAGGAGTGAGGGATGGATGTTGAGTGTTGAAACTGTTCCAGCTTACAGAACTATGGGGAAGTTGAGACTCCAGGGGAGTCAGATTGAGTTATGATCCAAATCAAACAAAAAGTCTAAGTTACACAGGAGTTATCCATGCCTTTCTGGTGATAGTTTTCTCTTGATTTTATCTCACTAGTAAGCCACAAATTATTTTCCAACAAAGCCATAGATTTGGAAGCATTTCCAGTCTTGCCTGCAAGCAGGCTTTTTTCCGTGACCATCTCAGATCCTGGGCACAAGGAACCCAAAGAAGTATTTCACTTCTAGGAGTATGCCTCGAAAGTATCAGCTAGACCTAATAACTTGGTTTCAGTATTCATGTCAAGCTTTTAGACAATACACGACTAAGGCAGAATGAGACCAGTCTAGATACTTCATGGAAAACTTAGAGGAAGACGCTGAAGAAAGATTATAAAACTACCTCATCTCCCCTTTTGGAACTTTGAAGTTTCAGAGGGACTCTGAGGTCCCCCATTTTCCTGAATTATAAGTGAATTGTTTGACAGGAAGTATCCGGTGCAAATTTGAATATTTCAGACCTGAAACTTCTCTCTCTCTCTCTCTCTCTCTTTTTTGTTTGCATTTTTGAACAGGGTGTCTCCTCAAGAGAGGTGAATAAAATTCAAAATGGCATAGCAGCTAGGGTTCACAGCTTTGCTGCATGACTTGTGATGGTGTCTGGAAGTCATCCTTCCTTTGGACTTTCCCACTCCACTTAGAGGCCAGGAGGCCAAAGTCCATTCTGTGCTCTGACTTCTGTACTACTGTGGCTTCACCTTGCTCTTAACTGAGGTTTATATGCAAGATAGAAAAATATCTCATTTAAAAAGGTGAAAGTCTTAACTCTTATTTCTCGAATGCATAGTATCTTAATTCTACCCAATTTCCTAATAAAGGAAATCTTAGGAAAAAAAAAAAAAGCATCCCACTAAGTGGTCTTCCAGTCTATGCTTGAACAAATCCTGTGCCAGGAGACATGTTACTCTTAATGACAGCATCTTCCTTTTAAAGACACCAGATGTTAATATGACGTGTCAACTATACTTCAATTGAAAATTAAAAATGGGCAGCCCCAGTGGCGCAGCGGTTTAGCGCCGCCTTGCAGCCCAGTGCGTGATCCTGGAGACCCTGGATCGAGTCCCACGTCAGGCTCCCTGCATGGAGCATGCTTCTCTCTCTGCCTGTGTCTCTGCTTCTCTCTCTCTCTCTCTCTCTCTCTCTGGATAAATAAAATCTTAAGGAAAAAAAAGAAAATTAAAAATGTTTTTAAAATAATAATAAAGATATAAGACGTAATGGGAAGAAGGGAAAGGGAACTCAGGGAGATAATGCAAGTAAAAGAAAGGGTGAGCAGAAAGATGAGACATGGTTTTGGCAAAGTGTATTCCACCGTGATTTGTCCTCACTGGGAAGTGGAGAACAAAATTTAAAACACTGAGAAAACATTGTTCTTCCCGTTAATAACTTTTCTATCCCATTTGGCTTTTCTGCCAATCTGGCTTTACAGTTCTGATTATAATTGTTGCAAATACTAAGATTTCCTAACTGGATCGAACCCATTAAGTAGTTTTTAAACAATTTCCTATATTTGCATCAAACCAAAATAATGGCAGCTGTCTAGTAGAATAAGGACAAGCTTGGGAATCAGTTTCAGAGATGTGAGTCCCTGCCTTGCTATTGACTGGCTCTGGGACCTCGGCCTTAACTTCTCTATGCCCACTTCTCTCATCTATGAAATGAAGATAGTAATACCTGTGGGAGCACTGGGAGGACTCGGTGAAATAGACATAAAGGGATAAAACCCAACATGGTGCTTGAGGAATTTTTGTTTTGTTTGCTATTGCATTCCCCAGGGTAATGCCTGGCCAAAGGAGATGCTCACTAAATGTTTGTTAAGTGAATGAATGAATGAATGAATGAATGAATGAGTCAGTGAGCCAGCTCAGCATATGACCCTTCTTGCTAAAGGCATGTCAGTGTTATCAGACACGAGAAGTCTTCTGATTAGTCAGAGGTTTGAAGAAGGAGAATGCTTTGTCACAGATAAATGTATTTTTTCCCATCATACAGCAGAGCTTCAGGATCTTTAAAAAATTAAACCAAAACTCTGAGCATTGGGTTGTCTTTATAGTCTTTCCTCAGTCCTTCCTTTGTGTTTTCCATGAGGTTGTCTGGAGTGGTCTCATTCTGTCCAGTCATATTTTGTTAGAAAGCTTGAAATGAAAAATGAAACCAACTGAAGTCTGGCTGGCAGCCATTCAGAAATAGACTTTTTTTTAAAAAGTAGATTAATTTTCAAAGGCATTTTCCCTCTTTAATACTTACTCAGATTTTTAGAAGAACCACTTAGTAAAACAAACAAGAGTGTCTTTTCAGTGTCTGGTTATCTCTTTTTCAAGACTGAGTTTGGTAAGTTACATAATATTAACTGTTGATTATTCCTGGGGTGCAAAGCCAGGTAAAAAATAAAACCAAATGAAATATTTAATTTATGAGTTGCTTTCCTAGAGTGAAATGAAACTCAGCTGCATAGCTTTTATTTGTTTTAGAGCACATATTTAATATTAGTCAGATTAAAGTATATTTTTGCAAAAATAAAGGAAAAAGAATCAAGTTGCACCAAGTTGAAATGGTTAAAAAAAAGTCAAGTTTCAATTCATATCAAAAAAAAATAGAGAAAATTGAGTTTAGTTTCATTAGTCATAACCAAAAATGACAGGGGAGTGGCTCAGAGAATTGGTGTGCAGTGGAGATGGAAAGGAACTCTCTCGTTTGCTAAAAGGAAAACAAAACAAGGATGTTATCTCTTTGCTTCAGTATGAACAAGACAAGTGTGTAATTGAAACCTCACCATATAACACCTTTCACAAACCAATTTCTGATGTCATCTGATTGCTTACTGCCTGCTAATCTTATCTCTGTTCAAAGCTAATCTTAAAACATTGCATCTATCTGAGGTGCATAGTGGACCCCCAATAAATATTTATTTATTTATATTTATTGACTTCTGTGCACTATGGAGGCAGGCTTTCCTTCTGGCCTTACATGTGACTTACTTGTTTCTGCCAGAGAGGTTTCAGTTTTGCTTTTCCTCTTACCTGAAATGCCATGCCCATCATTGTCAGTACTTCCTTAAAATAGTGTAAAAGAGCCCCGCCCCTCAGAAGCCCTAATAAAGCCACCTATACTAAAGCCTCCTTGCCCCTCTGGAAGCCCCATTATAAACATGATTATAGACATTTCAGAATGGTTTAAGATGCTGCTACTGGCATTCTTATTTCTCTTGGTTCTGACACACCCCCAACTAATGCCCCACAATAGACATCCCTCAAGAATGATTATCATTTCCCATGGGGACACACACGTGTGGACATCCCTCCACATGCAGTGTCCAGCCCATTGGGGGCACACTCACAGGACATGTTCTCTGGCTGGATAATGAAAGTTTTAGCCTTAGTAAAAAAAAAAAAAAAAAAAAAATTAACAACCCTACTTGCTTGTTTCTGCCAGTCTGCCAAGAATGGGTATAAGCGGAATCGAGGCTGTGAGAGATGGATCTTTTTTCATCAAACAAGTGATCAAAACCTAATACATTTACACCTGAAAATTGCTTTAAGGTAGATTGGATGACTAACAGAAAGTCTTCCAAAGGGAAATAATATATGGTATTATATTTATTTGAAAGGCCTGTACAATATTTGAACTACTGTACAAAAACCAGTTTTGATTCAATCTTTAGAAAAATGATTTGGAAGAGATTAAACTACATATCGCTGAGGCCTAACAGACCATCGTAAGCATTGGGTATTTTCTGGACTTCCCCCAGTGTGAGTTGAGCCACAGGGCAGGCTGGAGTTCAGTGCAAAGGAAAGAGGGTGAGGTGTGTGCTCCCACGCCTTTCATGCTGTAAACTCAAGGAGTAAGCAGGCTTGCCATGGAAAGGCTTACAAAGAACCCACAGCATACATATGGGTGTATGCAGCAATGAAAATCTGTATCTGTGGGTAGAGTTAACAGGCATATATAAATGGTAAGGTTAGTGGTTAAATGTAGTTACCTTTGGACTGAAAACCAATTAATTTTTGTTTTCTCATATTCCATAGTAAGGGTACAGCTTCAGCCTTTCTCTTTTGGGCAGAGTATAGGTTTTGATGGAGGGGAACTAACTAGAGGGCTAGTCTAGTGACCTGGTTACCCCAACTACAAGACTATATGTGCAGAAGAAATAAAATAAGTAGAAGACATTGAGGAAGTTACCTGGTTAAAGAGATGGGACACCTGGGGTTTGATATGGGAAGATGTGGAGGACTTCAGCGCTCATGGTTGGACCTTGACCCTGAGAATGACCATAATATTACAGATTAGACATACGGGCTGGGGAGGAGGATAGGGAGTGGATTGGAGGGTATGTAAAGTGACGTGGCTAGAAGAGCATTGGACAATGCTGGTTTTCATGGTGGTGTATAAAGTGATAACCCAGTCTTCGATGTTGAGAACCGGGGAATTTCTTGCAATCAAGAAAGGAAAAATAAAATAAGAGGACATTCCTTGATTTCCATGTCTTTACTGAACATTTAATTGTCTAAGGCACTCTTCTACACTACTACTTTGGAAAAGAGGAAGAAGTGGAATTTATCAGAGATAGGCTTTTTAAAGGGAAGGACTTCTTTTTGTAATTCATTGAATCTATTAATATCTTATATGTTTGAAGTGCTTTAAAGGTCTTTATTTTCTCATCATAGCATATTTCAGGTGGCAAGTTTTTATTTTTTATTATAGTTAGAAACTGAAAGAAAATTTACTAAAATAGTAAATATGACTTGTAGAATTTTTAGCATATCATAAACTGGTCAGAATGAGTTTTTTATTATCAGTGATTGCATTAGAATAAACTCAAGAGCATTAAAATCATATTAATTCTCTCTTTTATCCATCTTAAAATGGTTACTTGAAATCAGAAGGTATGAAAGGAGATTTAGTAATTTTTAAGCTGTTCTCTAATTAGCTCTAAGACTTCATTTGAACTTTGCTCTTTCTATATTTTTACTGCTTATTGTCCTCTGAAGACAGGTACCTTAGCTATGAATTTGGTCACCAGAGCACCTATCACATCTGGTTAGCCACATGGCCAGAAACTGACTTGGCATGGGTTTCCAAGCTGTTCTGCAGGGAGGAGGTATTCATGAAAAAGAACACGAAAAACAAATGACCCTTTGGGCACAGTCGGAGCAGTGAGAGTTTACATCTTTCTTGGCAATGCTGCAACCAGGCCTCCGTTTGCCACCCACGCCTCTCTGGAGTTGCCCTAGGGTGGCAGTATTCAGGGGAGGGGAGGGCGTAGCCCTGTAAGGGCAATTTGTGGTCAGAAGGTTGCATTTCAGGGGTCAGCCCCATCACTGGCTAGATGTATGGCCATGACCTCTCAGGCTTAGTTTCTCACATAAAATGAGGATTATGGAAAAGCAACCACACAGGCTATAGAGGGATCTAGTGAGATGATTTCTCTATTTATATTTATTTTATAACTCCTACTGTGTGCCAGGCACTGTTTTAATCACTTTTACAAGTCAGAACTCATGCCATCCTCATTACCACCCAATGAGGTCCTTATTATTATCACCCTCATTTTACTGATGAGGAAGCGAAGCCATAGAGAGATGGGGGTAGTCACCCAAATCCCAGAACTATTCAGAGGCAGGATTGGGATTCCAACTTGGTAAATTGTAATTTTTTATTTCCTATCATAAGAAGATAAGTAAGGAAGATTCTGAATAGCAAAAAAATAGGCCGGTTCCTCTCTGCAATTATTTAAGGGCCAAAGGTGCTCCGGATGTTGACAGAAGCACCTTCACTTGTGCACCTGCCTCTACCAGTCTAGTACGGGGCCAGCTGCGTGGGCTCCTCAGAGGACTTTGCCTGTGGGCGGTTTAACATGGGCTCTGGTGGTGGGGATCCCGACAGGCCTGACCCTAAAAAGAAATAGCTCCTTTCTGTGGACATGTTGAACTCACATACTAGTTTTTTTTGAAAATCAAACCAGCAAACAGAGGTAACACATACAAGACTAACTTGCCTATAGGGAGAACAGGTGTTCACAGGTAAGAAGGCCCTCTCCATTTGCCGGGCCCCGGCCCTGGTTATCCCCACCCCCATACGCCTCACATCAGCTTTTCACTGGGAGAGACTGAACGTTCTCCATGAGCATTTCATTCCTCTGGCTGAGAGCATGAGCCCTCATGAAATGGATATACCCATGGATATAGTAGTACAGTATTCATTTAGTGCAGAATTAGCCAACAGATGCTTCCAGTTAGGCCTAGAACCGGGGGACAGGTTTTAGAAGGGGGAGGGGAGACAGCAAGCCTCAGGGTGCAGAGCCAGGAATGTTTGCTAATTGATTGATGCGCCTGCACTAGTGGTGCAGGAAGATTAGAAGCCTTTAGCCGATGACCAGACCCAGACCTGACCTTTGGAGCGATCGCTAGAGTCCCAGCCGTACTGTCTCTCGGCCTCCGAGGCAGCGGAGGGTTCGCAGGGCCCGTCTTCTGGCTCGGCCTTCTCTGAGAGAAGAACGGAGAACTCGGCGTTCACGGACAGGCCTGACGGCGGAAGCTCGGGCCAGTTAACAGCCGGTCGGTCCTCGGAAGGTGAGTCCCTCTGAGCCGCAGCCGGCTGAGGCCACTCCGGGCCTGAACCTACTCCGGGCCACACCCAGGATCCTGCCACCTACCCTGGTTGCTGACTCCACCTGCATCATGATTGAGATGACTGGTCACAGTAACAGCTTGTTGATAAAGGTGGCCAGTTGGGGAACAGGGTTGATCTGCCTGTTGAGAAAGCCAGAAGCTCGGGCCTTGGCCTGGGATCCCTGATTTGGAGCACACCGGGAGGCCTGAAAAAGTGAGTTGAGGTTGACTTTGTTGGAAAGCCTCAGGAGGAGCAGTCACTGGGGCCGCGGGGGCTGGAGTGGAGTGAGGCGGGTGGGCAGGTGTCGGTGCGTTGGAGTGGCTAGGCTGCTGGCTGGTTCTCTCCTGCTGGATGTTGAGGTGCCGCCTCAGCTTCCTCATATTCCCTCCCAACCCAAAGCCAGGGCATGTGAGACAGTCATCCTAGACCGTCTTTACCCAGTCAGGGCCAGTGCCATTTCAAGGAAGTGGGAAAAACCTTCCTCTGCTACTTTGAGAAAATCATTACGTGTTTACTCAAAGACTTCTGACTTAATGGATTAGGAATATTGCGCGCTTCTTGGAACAGAAGTTTTTGAAACCAGACTATGCTCTGAAAAGATGATGGTTCCTTTGCCAGGTGTATTCCAGGACAAATGAGCCAGCTTCCCCAGAGCTGGCTTTGAACGTGTGGCTCCTCTTTGCCAAGTTTAGTTAGGATTTCTCTTTGCCAGTCCAGAGTTATGTTGCAGAACTGCAGTGCATGTTTTCTTTGGAGATGGATATCAGTGTTTTCTTTATAAAGTTGCTATAAAAATTTTTAAAAAGCCTACAGCCCCCACTGACGGCAAGCCTGCCTCCAGCCCTCTGCTATGCCTGGTCTCTGCGACGAGACTTGCAAGCAGCCCTTAGTGCTGCTCTGCCCAGAACCTTGAGCCAGCTCACTGCCAACTCTGATTTCCTGAGTCCACACTCTGATTTCCTTCTCCACCTCCTCGTCTGGCTCTTGTCTATGTTTTTGTGTACATGTCTGTCTCTATCCAGTGATGGAAGGAGTCGGGAGGTCCAAGTCGAGTGCTCAACTCAGGCACTCATTAGCAGTGGGACTTGAATAAGTAGCTTGTTCTCTACGCTTCCATTCCTTTTTCTATGAATTGAGGATAGCACACTCCATATGGAGTTATGATGAGAATTAAATGAGTTAATACATGCAGAGTGCTTATGCAGCGCCTGATATACAGTAAGAGTTCAGTAAGTGCTATTTTGTAACCGCTGCCAGCATTCCCAGTAGAGCCTGGCACGTCGTAGGTGTTTAGTGAATGTCTGTCACGTAGTAAGAACAAGCATTGCCCTCTCTGTAGGAACCGCCCATAGCTAGTTGAAGAGCTGGGCACAAGGAAGTAAAGGGAAAGCGTGTGTTTTCTCAGCATTGAGGCTGGGAGTCGTCTGTGCATTTGGTGCTCAGCTGTGTGAAGGAGAACTGTGCTTGGTATTTTTGTCCACACCCCTCCGGGATCAGAGATTTGCTCGAGGGGCAGCAGAGGGATGAGGGGAAGCCAGTGTAATCTGTGGGAAGAGAGCCTTTGATGGCATGCTTGGACAGAGTGAAATTTCTCCTTCTGAACCAGTCACTTCACCTTTCCCAAGGCCTCTCTGAGGATGGGCATGTTTTAAAGACTTGAGCTGACATCATTGCATCTTGAAACATAATTGAACTGCTGGTACAAGTGGGTACTTGTGCCAGGCCCAGGGTCACCCACATCGCTATGGAAACACATGTATGCTTGAAAGCCCGCGATCAGAAGCAGAGCCTTCCAGGAGCCCAGCACCAGGTCACTTTTAGAAAAAGGCATTTATTTATATTCGCAAGCCGTCAGAGACCTATGAAATGAAATAATTTCAAATTAAATAGAAAAACCATGCCACAGCTGAATGCTAATAAAGCCTGCCACACGCCCACCCCGTGTGCTCGCAGTGCCTGGGATCTGCTGCATTTATTTTAGTTGCCCTCTGCTCTTTTGCCTCCATTTGCATTCTGCTGCCGCCCGTGGGGAGGTGGTTTGGCTCTTGATGCAAAAATGGTTCATCTTCATTCACACGCATTTGCCAGTACCAGAGTGGAAAAATGCAAAGCGGGGCCTGCTATAGAGTGTGCTTTGTGCTCTTGCTCTCTGTGTCTGTGTGTGCAGCACATACAAGGGCGTCCAATTCGGATGACTCTGCCTCCCACGCCAGTGCTGGGCTGTTGAGTGGAGATGTTCTCCCGTGGAGGCCTGAAACTTGCATCAGCACATCTTGCCCTAGATGTGCTCGAGTGATATTCTAAGTGATTGGGAGCTTTTATCTGCCTCTGGAAGCAGGCCTTTTCAAATAAGTATTGACTGTTAATGACCTGTTTAAATAAAACATTCAATTTTCTTTCTTCTCCCCACAAAGAACTTTGTAGGCAGCGACATTTCTAAACCAGAGGCTAACCCGGCCTTTCAAAAGAGGCAGAGCCTGGGCTCTTAAATGTGAAATTTTTTCCTGACATTTGCCCTTAAAATGCTTCTCAGCGAAGTTGTTCTAACGGTGAGTTTAGTACATTGAAGTCTCTTTGAATGGAAATGCAACCTTGAGAGGTTTTATTCCCCCTCCAAATTAAACAAAAAAGTCCAGGTAAAGTATCCTTATATGAAATTCATATTTCAGTCACCATTCTCTGTTTCATTGTTTATGTGTCCTCATTCCTAATAATTAAAGGAGCTTTCCTCCAAGGAACAAGGCACTACACAAGAATTTTTATTAAACTGAGGGAATTAAACCACAGAAGAAAGAGCTAAAGCACTCGGAGCATAAGAGACCTCAGTAATTACGACACCAGATAAGGAGCAGCAAAGGACGGAGGGGAAGGGACCAGAGCACAAAACAGAAGAGAGGGATTAAGCAACAGGAAGGTCAAGCACCAGAAACCCCACATAGTGTTAAATTTAGACGAAGTCCCGGTCTTATAAATTTTTAAATTTATTCTGAATTGTATAAATGTAGACGGAGCCTTCTGCTGGCATGAAGGTACCCCTGGTTGTGCTTGGCGGACTGGACGGTTAGTCCCTGACCAGTTTAAAGGTGATCTTTACAGGGAGACAGCCTAGTACTTTGGAGATGACACCCATGCCTTTTTTTTTTTTTTTTTTAAGGCAAATTTTTAACTTTCTGCTGCCTTAGCTGTTGAATGCATCCATCCCAGGGCCCGTACCCCCTTGTAGTACTGAGAGCTGGGAAGGACCACAGCGGTCATGCTCTGAAGGGTAGAGAATGTGTGGCCCCGAGTATGACTGTAGGAATTCAGGACTTGCTTCCAGAATCTGCTCCTTTGACCTATTGATTTCTATGAGCTGTAGGCCCTTGGAAAACAGCAAATTCAGGGAGAGGCTGTGTCCGAATTCCCCTTGGGCAGTTTTGTCAACCAGGTAAGACTGTTGTGTCCTGTCACAGGAGAGAGAGGAGCCTAGAAGTTGACAGCACATTCAGACACACTTTATCACAAACTATCATACCTCTCGTCTTTCCTAAAAATCATTTGCTCTTCCCTGAGAGGCCTGCACACACAACCCCTCCCCTTCCCTGGTAAGATGGTATTTAATTCTGAATCCTAAGCCACCTCGGGTGCTTCCCCACTTTTCCTTCGGTATCTCCCGTGTCTACACAAGGTACACATGTCAATAAATTTCTGTTTGTTTTTCTCTTGTTCATCTGTCTTCTATTACAGATTAACAAGAGAGCGTGTCAGGTAGGAACTCAGGTAAAATTATTTTTCTTCCCCTGTAACTCCAGCCTCTTGTTCTGTAGCTGGAGACCTGAGGCCCTCATGCTGTATGGTACGGATCTAGAACCTTTCTTCAGATGTCCATCAGGACGAGGCACCCCATGTAGACAGATCTAGTCGAAACTCGCCTGACCTGTTTCTCATTCCCCCAGAACACTGCTCTCTGCTAAGAGCCAATCAACGGCAGAAGAGAAGGAAATAAATTAATCAGTTGTGTTACACCTTCTTCCAGAGGTACCAGCATGCTGTACACCGAGTAAGAAAGCAGATGGCTCTTTAAGTTTGGACAGGTTAGGAGCTGGCACTCTGGGCGACTGTTGGATACTCTGCTTTGACTGGGGTTTTTTGCTGCTTGCGTCGATCATGTTGAGTAATTGACTCCCCACCCACAAGCTCAGTCCTGAGTCTTCCTCTCTGAGGCACCCATGAAAACGTCTCCAGGGCCACCTTCGTGATCACACGCTGTCTGGGCTGCACCAGAGTCAGATACGTGGACACTTTAATTACTTTAATGTAGAAAGAAGAAGCAGTTAAGCCTTAGACCCTGGAATGTCCTGCAGCCCCTGGGCAGCATGGAGGAGCCTAGGAAACACTTTGTTGGCTCAGGGCCAGCTAAATGCAGCCTTCTACACGCTCCTGCGAGGTAGGAAGCCACAGGAAAGCAGCCATCTCTTTATAACAAGTCCATTCCTGTCCATTCCTGTGTGAGTTGAGTGGTTTTGCTCTGCAGTTTGTGTGCCCTGCGTAGACAGGCCCAAGGCACGTGTCCCATGCCTGCCCTGCTTGAGGAGCCAGCGCTCGGACGGCCTCCACTCTCCCGCAGAATTCTTGCAGCACTTCAGCAACAGCCCATGACTTGTTCGTGATGGTTTTGAGAGGCTGTACGCACAATGGCCGTGGCTCCAAAGTCACATGGCCCGGGTTTGAGTCCTGGGCCTGCCACTTACCTTGAGACCCAGGCTCAATTATTGAATTCCTGCATCTTGGCTTTCACACGTGCAAAATGGGGGATAATCATCATTTCTACTTTATAGGGGGAGGGTTAACTGAAAAAAACAATGCTTGTTGAGCACTTAACATAGTGCCTGGCTCCATAAGTGTGTTAAGTGCTCCATAAGTGTGTTAATTATTATTAATAATATGTTGGTGGCCAGATCCATCTTTAATGTAATCCGTGGGAAACTGGGCCCCCATTTACGTGTCTAGGCTTCTGTGAGAGTCTGTGTGTTGTGTGTGGTGGTTGAGATCAAGAAAGAGGCCCTTTCTTAACATTCCCAGGATGGAGACTTGAGAGTAGTGGTTCTCAAAGCCTAGGCCACGTGCCTCTGAATGCCCTGGGGGGGCCGCCTAAACACTGACTGCTGAGCTCCCCACCAGAGCTTTGGCTTCGGTCGGCTAGCGAGAGGTGGACAACTGGCGTTTCTAACAAGTTCCTAGGTGACGCTGATCTCCTCTAGGAATCAAACTGAGAGCAGCTACTCCAGGACAGTGCTTCCCAATAGAAATACAATGTAAGCCATGGTGGTCATTTAATATTTTCTAGTAGCCACCTTTAAAAGAGTAAAAAGAAATGAGCGAAATTCATTTTAATGTTGTTTATGTAACCCAGTATGTCAACTATTATCATCTCAACACATAATAGATAGGAAAAATATTGAGACAGTTTACATTCCTTTTTGTAGTAAGTCTTTGGAATCGAGGGTATGTTTTACAGTCCCTGCACATTCTGGTTCAGCCAGCCACATTCAAATCTGGCTTTGCATGAAAATGACCTGGGGAGTTGCTTTTCTCAGGCCTCAGCCCCCTCATCCCAGTTGGCATTGGGTTCCAGAAAACCCTATTTCTGAAAGCTCCCCAGTTGATCCTGATGATTAGCCAGAAAGTCAAACTGATCCTGTCTTCTCCCAACCTGCTCATTTCCCTCTCTGCCTTATTGTCGGGATGTCCGCCACTTACCTATCTCCTTCAGCTACATTATGATAATTTATGAAATACTCTATTAACAGCTCCAATTATGCGTTATGATCTTTATGCCTTTATAAATCATGGGAGAACTTTGCATAAATGACCTTGAAAAAATTTGCTAAAATCATTATTTTAACATTTTTCTTATGTATTACCTCTGGTTCCCTGAATCCATTTCAAGAAAAGTGATGTAGTACCTGAGAACAGGAAAGTGAATCTAAAAGCAGTAATAGGTTTCAGAGAAACAAAAGTGAAACTTCATTACTGTCTACACAGTAAAACACAAGGGAAACAGGGTCAGAAAGCAATTTGACATTTCAATGTCTTGTTTTCACTTTTTGTGTTGTATATGATTGCCTGAGAATTAGAAATACGTATATTTCTTAAACTCAGAGTTTGGTAGTTGGACAGATTGTCATATGCTGAGTCTCACTGAATTGTATTAATTAGAAATGCTGAAGCATATTTTCCAGAATTTGTTCTGTTCAGGTTTTTCATAAAGAATATTTATTTTTGTTATAAACTAATAGATTTTCTGACTGGCATTAATGTATATTAAGTAAGATCTCTGCATAATGAGTAGTTCAGTTTGATATAACTTTGTACATGAAGTGACTAGTGGTAACCCTATTTGTGGATTATTAATTTTACACCAGAGAAGTGTATAGATGATATATTGGTGATAAATTGTGAAATTCTTTTCTTTGGATTGATATCTTTTCCTAATAAATTTTTGACTATGGAATATATATATCTAGAATGAAGTGAGAGATTAATCTGTTATTTCATAAATAAAATTTCAGTCAACAACTTTCTTGATCTTTATTTTCTCTAGGATATATATAAAACTTAGATGATATCTCTGTATGTTTGTAATATTATTAATGAAAGCGAAGTACAACTTTAAGGAAAGGAATTTCAAGCAATACCTAAGCTATTGAAACGTTACATCGATATCAGGAATTTCTGGTTATTTTAATTTTATATTGATTGATTGATAGGTACAGAGTATGTATTTATGGATCTGAATAATTGGGCTTCAGTAACTGGTAGGTTCTGAGAACACTCTTAAGTGATAGTAGGAATTAGAAACAGAGGCTTTGCCAGGAAGTCAGAGATCCCTGTACATTTCTTGTGGATTTAAAGCTCTTTTGATCAAGGTATGTTAGGATATGGGCATCCATCCTGTCTGATAGTGATAAACAAGTACGTGTGGTGACCAAGTGTGACATGAGAGAAATAAGGAGGTCTCTTGGTCCCAAACACCTGTCACTCACAGCATTAGAGGCCTCTTAGGTTAGCTCAGGGGTCTGCAACTCTAAGTTGCCAAACTCTCTGGGTTTATTATTTTGGTGTGTTCTTTACCTAAGTTAAACAATCAAGATTAGATCAAACTGATCCGACTGTCCAGATGGAGTCCATAGGAGAAAACAGAATCCCCAAAGAATAGGAGCACAGCATAGTTTCATTGTCATAGAGGAGGAAGTGAGCTCAGGAAGGGTAACGAGCCTCTGATACCAGGCCACTTGGGGTGCGCTTCGCAGTAACCCAGTGGGACTGGTGCCGGACTGAGGGTGTGGACATTTAACACGGGTCCTCAGCTGGTGATCACCCCTGCCCAAACCTTGTCCTGACCGAGAACTCAGTTTGACTGTCTAGCCATTTAAATTCTTAATTCTTTAAGGCAAACCAAATTTAAGTTCTATTTATATTAAAATCCTTCATCTAGTTTCCATAACTGGAACTACAGCTGATTCCCCAATCTCCCTGTTAGGCACCAGCCAGCCGAAAGCCTTGACATAGAGAGAGCATTGGAATCCTCCTGGAAGGTAGAGCCTGTAGACGCTGTGCTCCACACAGGGGGAAAAAATTAAGAGAATAAAATGGGCCAAGAGCAGCCCCTACAATTATCTTTATCTTAATCTTTTCCATCTGAGAAACCTATAATAGCCCCTTTCTACCCTCAGAGCTGGCTTTTCCTCACACACAAACTCATGTAATTAATCCACTGGCACCACTACCACAGAAGAGTCTTCTTGAGTTAGACGTTGAGGTCAGAGAGAAAGGGAATTGCCGAGGAAATGTATGTAAATATGTATATTAAGTAAAAGAAAAGTATATGTGTGTGTATTGTTCATCTCCAAATACAGCTCACCTTTCAGTGCTGCTACCTCCTCAGATCTCAGAAATGTTCTGTCCTCAATGGAATTCTTCCCTGATTCCTCCGTGGATTAAAACACTCCAGCCTTAGGAAACTCTTCACACCCAAATCCTAGACATCAAAGCACAACAAAAACAAGACGCTTGCTTTTTCTATCCGATTTCACACATCTATAACGGCAAGAGGAGATGTATCCAGAAGATTCAGCTAATCTAGTCTAATGAAAGGAACTGTGGCTCCCAGATCTATCCTAACAAATAGCACTAAATCCATCTGTCACCTTTGACCCTCATAGTTCCATAGGTATAACCCGTATCTCCGCCTCCCTCACATCCTTGTTGCCACACACACACACACACACACACACACACACACACACACACAAAGAGTAACATGCAGAAAAATCCACATATGTGCACAGTGTGTGTTTACATGCCAAAACTTCCATTTGAATAAGAAAATCAAACATCCAAATGTTTTCAAATATGATTGTAGACCATTTTGAAGGTATTGTGATGACTGATCAAAGGTTCCACTTTTCATCTATGGCTTATCAACAAAAATGCTTGCTTATTTATCCTTGCACTTCACAGACCATGTCTCTTCACTGTTCCAGATCATCAGAAAATAATCCCATTCTCTGTTACTAGTAACTGTCAGGAGTAGCAATAAATGAGAATGAAATTCAATTCAGGTATTATTTGCTGGCTAGTATTTTTTTTAAGATTATTTATTTCAGAGAGAGAGAGAGAATGGTGGGAGGGGCAGAGGGAGAGAAAGAGAATCTCAAGCAGACTCCCCACTGAGCACAGATCCAGACACAGGACTTGATCTCAGGATTCTAAGATCACGATCTGAGCTGAAGCCCAAGAGTGGGTCGTTTAACTGAACTTTGCCCCTCAGGAACCCCCCAGCTAGTATGATTTGCTTTCTTCCATATGCCAAATCAGAGGATATAGAATTTGCAGTCAGTTATGTAAATGGGAACTGTATTCAATGGGATGGACACTCATTGCAGCCCAATATGAGAAGGAGCTGTCTTACTGGGGATTGAGTTCACAGAGTCTCTCCTGCTAGTGTGCCCAAATGCATGTGTTAGTGGCATTATCATTTGGAAACTTATTAACATGAAATCTTACTGTTTATAATATCTGATAATATGTAGTAATAGATCTATGTGGATTCCTATTTGAGTGGTAATAGAGTAAAGAATACATATTGCCAAGCTTTCATCCTAAATGAACAAAAGATAATGGATCTGAATTTATGTTTTATTTAACTTATTTAAGACCTAGGTTTAAAAGGAAATGGTGAGGAGAAATCAGAGACTTATTGCAAGTTGTCCCCGAAATGTATCAACTCTAGATACACTCATTGTAACCTGAGTCAAAAAAGAATGTAAGATAGTTTCAGTGGTTCTTGATTGACAAAAAGCATTAATCATGCAAATAGGGAGTATAACGATATCTTGGCCTATCCTACTGCTAATTTGAACCAATCTGTTTGCCCACTGAACTCATTTATGCTCTATTTCAAAAAGAGATTGAGACTATTAAAGGCTTAAGTCCTGTCTTCCATAGTAATGGTGAAAGATTTAGACCAGATGAAAAGAAAGAAAACACCACCGATTCTTATTAAGAGTACAGATCTTTCCTGAGTGGGTCATTTCACAAAGAAGTTTGGGCTCCAGAGGTGGAAACCCTAAAGAATTTAAGGAAACAGAAAGACTGTGGGCAATTTTAAGACTCCATTTGATAGAGATCATGAATTTATGGTCATTAAAATTATGGTGAAGTCATATACATATATATATATATATATATATATATATATATATATATATATATACACATTTATCTGGAAGGATGTTCATATGTTGATAAGTGAAAAAGCCAGTTTAAAAACTTAGTACATGGGGCACCTGAGTGGCTCTGTCAGTTAAGCATCTTCCATTCTGCTCAGGTCATGATCCCAGGGTTCTGGGATGGAGGCCTGCATCCAGGGCCCTGCTTCTCCCTCTGCGTCTCTCTGCTGCGTGTGCTCTCTCTCTCTCCCTCAAATAAGTAAAATTTTTTAAAACTGTTATGTACAGTGTTTCTTATGTTTAAATTTGGAATCATTTCTCCTGTTTTCTTCCTTGAGTGCTTTCGTATAGTTATGTATATGCAGGAAAGACTCAGTAAATGTTTATTTTATTAACTAGAGGCTAATAAAAACTTTGGGACAGCAAGGATTGGGATGACAATGCTCTGTTAAAATAGATATGCTTTTCCTCCTCTCACTGTTCTTGACCACCTTTCTTTTACTTAATAAACACGGTTTGGGTGCACACCCATCTATCCTTGTCATTTTTCATGTCAATACAGTATGAATAAAAGATTTTACATTGCCTTCTAGAGTTATCATAACATGTTTTTAGAACATATCTAAGACAAATGCTTAGCTTTAAAATATTTTTATATTCTAAAATGGTATTTATGATTATGACTGAATGAAATTGTTTACTGTGTTGGGAGAGAGCATGAAAATATCACATTGAGAAATCAATTTTAAAACTTTAATCCTTTTTTCCTTTTTTATAGGGCTTATTCCACTAGAAGCAAGATGGCTGAACTCAATACACATGTGAATGTCAAGGAAAAGGTAGGATACAGTTATAAATTGGTTATAGAAACTCCAAACTGTGTAGTCTTTAGCTGGTAAAAACTCAGTTACAATGGAAGAAGGGAAAAATGGTTTTAGGGGATATACAGTACGTTTGACAACTAGAAAACCACCCAACAGAAAGAATCATAAGAAGTATTTACTCATTGTGTGTTAAGCATATTACTTTCATTTTCTCACTTAATCTTGACCATAACTCCATGAAGTTAATAGTGTTGTTATTCTCATTTTATAGAGAGAAGAACTGAGATATCAAAAAGTTAAGTAATTAGCCTAAGTTCACATAGCTAGTAAGCTACAGAGCTGGGATTTGAATCCAGGCAGTGCCATCCTACAGCTCATACTCTTAACCACCATGCTGGGTTACATCTGAAGGCTAGGGTATTATGTTACATCTCCAGAATAGCCTCATATAGAGATGTCCACAGCATTACCTAGTGGTTATGCTGGATAACCTATAATGTTTCTTTCAATGCAGGGAGTTCATGACTCTGAAAATCTCCCCCTTCTCATTATTTGTTGGGGGCTGATTATACTTCAAAGCCCTCCCATGTCTTGTCCTTCTCTGTGAAGGTTCCTCACTGTTAGGGTCAAAACCCCTCACTTATATATGCTACCGTGCACTACTAGCACTTAATGATCATAAACCGTAGACCATATGAGACCATGGAGACAAATTTGTCCAAGCCATTTATCTGGCACTGTGGAGACTGAGGCACTACAAGAGATTTGTCTGTGGTTGTATGACAGAGTGGGAAGGTCTCTCCACCTTCCACAGGGCCAACTCCCATCCTCCGCTAGATTGTGAACTACTTGAGGGCAGGAGTTTGTCTTTCATGTGTTTGTATCCTCACAGTACCTAAAACACAGAGTGAAGGGTTAGAGAAGTAACATTTGTGGAGTCCTGACTTTTTCCCTTTCATTTGACAAAGAAGTGTTGAACTCCTCCTTTGTGCCAGACACTGTTCTAGATGCTGGGATTATGGCACTGAACATGTAGGTGAGGTTCCTGCTACCATGGAGCTTGCTTTTTAGGGCAGAGAAACAGAGTCCGTACTGAGAACGTATAAATGCATATAGTCATTTCAGACAGTGGTATGATGAGGCTGGCCTGAGGAGAGGGTCTTTAAGATGGGGTTGGTCAAGGCAGCCCTCGCAGAGGAGGGGACACTTGAGCTGAGATGAAGACAACAGGAAAGAAACACCATGCAAAGATCCAGAGACAGAGCAGATAGAAAAGCAAGAGCCTGGAGGTGGGATAATTTGAATGTGTTTGGAGGCCAAATGGTTAGTGTTGCCAGAGTGTCCGACAGAGGGATGGCGAGGGGGGATGAGATCAGTGAGCACGGCAGGATCCAGTGTTGGTAGTGTTGGCTCTTCTCCTGTGTTGCTGGACCTCCACAGGATCCGTGGGTGGAGTCCAGGGTTCCACAGACTTGCATGAGAGAAAACACATTTTCGACTTCACTCACATCTAAATGAAATATAGCATCTCCTGCAATCATGAATGCAGGCAAAGGAAGAAACCCACGGTTGCAGCAGGGGTCTCTGCGACTTTCACAACTAGAGGTCACAGATACCTTCATATCAAATTACACTCGTTACAGATGTCCTGAAATGTCGTTTGTTCATGACCACTTCAAAACTACTGTAGTTACTGGAACTTCTGCTGCGTTGTGTTATTCGATGTTAATAGAGGAGCACAGATATTACTGTAGCATGAATTTTTTAATTTCAACTTTATTTCAGTGTGAATGGTGGTTTCCTTTATAATCATATGTATTTTATTTAAAACTTCACCAGACTGCCAAAGAGGGCCTGTGCCCCAAAAGGTTTAGGATCTGAAATAGCCATGTAGGGCTTTATTCAAAGGGCAAAAGTAGATGCTAAAAGTTTTTAAGCAGGAGCCTGACCTGTGTGATATTTTTTTAGAGCTCACCCTGGCTCTGTCAACTACTATGCTACCTATTTGACAGATCTTCGTATTAAATAACATTCTGAGGACACGGAAGTTTACAGTAAAGTGACTTGGTCAAAGTCAGACTCTCAGGAAATGTGGAGGAGCAGGGAGGGATTCAAACTCACCTGTGTCTGGTTCTAAAGCCTATCTCCTTTCCTCTGCATTTCTGCTTCCCAGAGTTTTCCACCAAAGTACCCCCAGGACACAAAAGAACACACTTGTGACCCCAGGTCTCTGAGAAGATGGCCAAAACCATTTTCTACATCATACAATTTATTTGAAGTCTTTCGTGTTATCTTAGAAATTAATACAAATTTTTTAGTTACTATATTCTATAAGATATTCCATATATTATGTTAATACAAAATTATTTTTACTTATTAAGTATTGAGCAAACAATAGCAGAAAGATGTGCCTCTTTTACATCATGACTTCACATTCTTCCTGACTCACAGTCATAGTCTTAGGTGAGACTGTGTTTCCCAGTTTGAGAAGTTGGGTCTGGCACCACCATGCTGACCCAAGATTGGCCCCTTTCCAAATGTCTGTTGATGAATAGATTGGACAGCTCCTGAAGTTGGATTATGGGAAGGAAAAGCACTTTAAAGAATCAGAGTCATAGTAATCGATTCTTTGCAAAACATGGCTAGTTGGACAGACCAATATGGTAGGCTCAGCAGAAAGAGTGTCTTATTCAAAACGAGGTGGCATCCAGCCAGTCAGGGGAAGGAGGCTCATCTGTCAGCGCCCAGACCACAGAGGTTCAGTGTGAATGCTCCATGTATTGGCTTAGGCGCCACATTCATCCACTTGTCATGATCAATGGCACATATGTGCACGAAGATTAACAGGAGATGGTGTTTCTGCCATCACACTTCAGTAACTTATCAAAATGCTGGCATTATTTTGAAAGAGGGTGACGCTTAAGTTGTAAATATTATCAATCTGCATGACAATGAAAGTAGAGCTCCTCTAACTCAATTAGTAAATTCCATCTTCCTATACCAAAAGGTTAATAGATTTCTCAACTCAATAAAATAAATCATCATAAACAACAGAAAATTCTGATCATTTATAATTTTACATTGATTTATTTTAGTACATGTATTTCCTTTAGTTATTAGCTTTTATGGCCTTTTTATGATTAGTTTGTTTTTCAATCTGTCACATGAGCAATGACATTTTAGTTTTGAAAATTAAGAATAATAACAACTGTTATGTCTTAAATTATCAATTATAAGCTTTTACAGACCTGAGAATGGATCTATGCAGTATTCTTATAAAAACCTAGACAAGCACTGTGGGAAATTAATACTTAACAAAAGCATTGTGATGAAATGAGTACAGTAGTTACCTCTAGTGGATCCCCTGTTGGATGAATCAAAAAGGAGTAGGTGCTTGGTGAAGAAATCATTTCTGTCCTCGGGAAGCTTTTAGTCCAAAGGAGAAACTAATAATTGAAGGTTTAATATCCAAGACAACTGAAATTTGTAATTGACGCTCTCTGTGGCTGTTTTATTTTAAACTATCATTATATTATTGGATTATAAGGATTTAAAATCAAAGTTATCGTTGACTCAAAAGTTCAGTCTCCTTAGTGTGACCTACGTCCTCTGAGATCTGACCCTGTTGTCTTTTACACCTTGTTTATTGCCATTTACCCACATGCCCCCTTCAGCACCACTATCCTGACCTTGAATGTTCCTGCCTGGGGGCCTTTGCAAAGGCGGTTTCCTCTATATGGGAGGTGTCCTCAGGAACCTGGCCCTCACTCACCTCCCTTTCAGGAGCTCTTTCAGGGGAATGTCTCCCTTGTCTTCCCTCCTGCCCCATTTGAATTCTCTATCCTCTTGTTCTCCTTTGAGTGGCTGCTTTCTGATCAAAACCATTATTCAGATTGTGATTGTTAGTTGTCTTCTCAGCAAGCAAGGCTTTGTGCTTCTTGGGGGACGGGATTGGGCCTCTCTTATCTTCATATTCTGGGACTTAACACATAGTTGACCCCCAAATACAGTTGTATAAATGAATGGAAAATGAATGAATGAACATCTCTACTTGAATAATGAAGTACTTTAGAGACTATATGTCCCATTCACAAAATTTTGCGAAATCTGGAGCCTTCTTAAAAACTAAAATATAGGTTAATGGAATTGTCATCTTATTTTAGTACTCTCTTTGCTATGACATAAAGCAAGCCTTGAATTGCTTCTTAAAACAGAAAGTAGGGTTACTTAGGTTGACGGTGGTTTTGCACAAAAAAAGCAGCATCTTTATAAGATAGTTATCAAATACCGGTAGCCTCAGATAGGTTTCACCATAACAGATGAGGTCCTTTGGTGAATAAAACTAGTCATCCTGATGTACAAAAAGAAGAAGAAGATGAGGAAGAAGAAGAAGAATCCCACATCTCACTTTGTTAAGGAAAGAATACCAGAACAAAATCTTTATGCTAATCAGGACCTTATATTTGGGACATCTTCGCTTTTTACAACTCTTCTAAATGACATATTTTTTAAGGAGTTCAGTACTAGAAACTCATGGATGAATTAGGAAAGAGGCTCAGTAGTGATGATTATATTATTTCTCATGTGAAATACTTGATTGTCAAGCTAAATTGATTAATAAAATTTTATATGTAATTCTCAACTAAAAAAAATGATTAGAACTGGCAAAGACAAAATAAAATTTCTAGTCAGATATTTTCATGCATTATTATAAATCAGTTTAAATAGACTATAATTCAGCAATACAATTTGGGGATGGAAAGCAGAGGGGAATCCTTGCTTATAAAATGGGATTACAAAATAATATTTACTGACTGTCCAGTAATGGACTGATAACTCATTCCAACAAAGAGTGATCCCCAAGCAACCTTAGGGAACCGTGTATGCTTGGGACGTGATCTCCAGTGAGGTAAGGTCATGGAGTTTGGAGACAGAGGCAGAGATTATCAAGTCACCTAACTTTTCTGGGCCTTGTTTCCTAATCTGTAGATTGGACATGGTAATAATACCACCTAACAAGTCAGCAAATACAATAATAAATTGAGTGTATGAGCTCTTAAACTCTAAAAGATCTCGGGGGAGCTCATCTGTTTTCATTTTATAACATAAAAAAATGGAAAAGGAGCTCTAATTAGCATTCTTGTTTGGAACTCAAAATACAAATTCACACAGAACCAAGATTAGAAAAAAAATAAATAAAAAAAGCCCAAATGAGAAAATGAATATAAAACTGGACTTGACTTTTTCAAAGAAACATTTTATAGCTATTGCTGAGCCTCACAAAAAATAAGTGAGGCTGGAAAACAGAATGATATGGCAATGGAGAATAGCTTAGTCTAGAATATCCTTGCTGAGCTGTACCACTTATTGTGAATAGCTTTGAGAGCTCTTAACATTATAGAGGTAAATTGGGCTGTAAACAATAATCATAGAGAGTCATTAAATTGAAGAAGGAAGAAAAGAAAAGGAGGGAAGAGCCTCTAGTCCACCACGAGGACAGAGAGGGGTCATTTCTACAGATGACCGAAATAAACTGTATCCTAAAGTCTGTCCTCAACAGGTGGGCAGATGTCCCATTTTATGACTCTTTTTTCCTATTAACTGTCTTGATCTACGTTTTACAACGTACTGAAATATAGGTCTTTTTTTTTTTTTTTTAAGATAGTTCAATTCTTTATGTGGGATGGGATATGGTCAGAAAAACCTAAGCATTTGATTAAAGAAATTTTAGCAGGGTCAAAGCATCTGTAAAATATTAGCTTCATTTAACAGAGAACTCATTTCATAGGATGTGGGACAATTTTAATGATAGGCTGTTGTGTTTGTTTGTTTAATTCCAGTGTAGTTAACACACAGTGTTTTATCAGTTTCAGGTGCATGGTACACAGTTGTTTTTAAAGACCAAATCATGCCAGCTTTGGGGCAAATCTTAATTTCATGATTTTGTAGGGATGTGTAAATCAGTTGAGCCTAGTCCTTGGATTCAAACAGCAAAAACACAAACCACACAAACGGCTTCCAGGTTTCACATGGACAGGTTCTTGTCATCATTTTCTCATAGGAAAGGGTCATTAAATTTCCCTTTCAGAGAAAGGAGAAACATTGACAATAGTTATTGCCTAATGCTTATGTACAGAACTGCTGTTATTGTTGCTTGGCAACTAGAAGAGATTTGACAGGGAGTCTAAAGGAACTGAATGAATAAATGGAAATGTCAGCATCAGTTTCAGGGGATAAGAAGAAATTTACTATTGCAGGATTAGCATCACATTGCTTTTTCCAGGCTACATGATTGGAATTCACAGTGTTTCTGTTCTGCTTCTCCTGCCCCCCCTCCTTCCAGCCTTTTGCTGGGAAAGGAGCCCCTTTTGCACTGTGGCTGAGAGGTATATGTAACATAGATGGTTAATGCTAAAGTATACAAGGGCACGCCAGAAATTAAGACCTTTGGCAGCAGGGAAAAAGTTACTTCTGTTGGCAATCCCTTGGAATTTATGGGCACTTCACCAATATTCTAGCTGTTTCTCACAATGATCCTTCGTATTAAATTATCCAATTGATAGGGATTTTTTAAAAATGACAGGGCTACAGTGGTTTCTTCTCTTCTGACCTGGAGCACTAAAAATCTGTCCAGATATGTTGGATTGGATTAGATTAGATTAGATTAGATTAGATTAAATAGATTCAGCACTTAAAAGTGTGCTGCTTATGCTGTTATTGAAGCCACTCTTTCTCTGGAAGTCATTCCTCTACAACTTGATTACTTGCTCCTTACAAACACAAATGGACTTTTAATTTAGTTATGTACTCAAGGGCTCCTGTAATAGTAATATCATAGACTTTATGTCCCTAAAATATTTGTTAATCAATATTTAGCTAAATAAATGAGCCAAGATTCTATAATGGTGGTTCTCAGCTCCACCCCCAAGAAGGGAGGAGGGAGTGGACCATGCCTCCCTGGTTTGGGGCAAACATTGGAATGTCAGTGGGGAAAAGACAGGACTAATTAGAAAAAGCATATTTGTGTTCCTTTGCGTCCTCCAGGAAGCAGATGCCAGTGTGGAATTAGATGAGCAGGAGATTTCTTGGGGGTAGGGCCAGTGACAGAGTGCTTATAAAAGAGAAGGGAGAGGAAGCATGAGCAAGCAGGAAGCATCTACACACTTACATGCGGGTCCGGCGTCTTTGAAAGAAAAGGGAGAAAAAAGGAAAATCCGGTAGGAAGAGTCTGAGCTTGCAGTGCAGTTTTAAGGACATTTCTGCTGATAGAGAATCCACTGGCCGAGTCCCACATCCCTTAGAAATGAGTTTCCATTAATACCTGCCACCACAGTCACTGGCTGGGAGCATCCTGTGGGGAGTGTGGCTTGGGTTCCGTTGTGGCTTCCCACAGCGAGAGATTTTCATAGCACAATAATTCAAGAGTATAACATTTTATATTTTAAAAAAATGGAAATACCTATATTTAAATTCAATCATATAAGAGAAAAGCGTAAGATTTATATGTTCATTGTAAAGAATTAATAAAAAGTTTGAGAACCACTGTTAATTAGTAAATTAAAATGCAAACTCCAGTATCCCCCTACCCCTTTAGCAAGCTAAGCCATACTGCCACTGGTATTAGGGAGCCTTAACTTCTTTGGCAAATAATAATATTTTCTATTAAAAATGTATTCTATTTCTAATCACATTTAAAGAAACAAAACATGTTAATTCTGCTGAAAAACTGTGTATCCTTTGGTAAGATTGTATAACCTTTCTGGCCTTCAGTTTCTTTATCTGCCAAATGAGAGAATTCATGTAGAGGATTTCCAAAACCCTTCCCAACTCTAATGTTGGAGAAGTTCATAGTCATTCCCACCTTATAGGTATTTTATAAGACCGTCAAAGTGGACTGCATCGTGGGTCAGAGAACATGGAGGCAGTCATGGCTCTGAAACAAATTAGCTGCCTCAGTTCAAATGTAGGACATAACCTTCCTGTACTCAGTTTCTTGTAAAATAAAGAAATTTGATTAAACCAGCTCTAAGGTCCATTTGTGGCTCACTGGTAGGGCATTTCTGATGTCACCCTGTCTATAGACCCTTCAGAAGAACTCTGCTTCTCAATCCTTGAAGATAACTGTCAATAAAAATGTATTGAAATGATGATGGGGATCAATTACATAAGCTAAAGTTAACGTTTTTTCTTTTATTGTGGTAAGAACATTTCACACGAGACCTCCTCTCTTTAAGTGTACGATGTGTTTGTTAACCGTAGGCACAGTGCACATCCCTAGGACTGAATCATCTTGCATCATCACTGAAACTTTGTACTCATTGAAAAGCAACTTCCCATTTTCTTTTCCCCCAGTCTCTGGCAACCCCTGTTCTTACTCTTTGCTTCTGTATGAGTTTGACTATTTAGATACCTCCGATGAGTGGAATCATGCAGTATTCACCCTTTGTCTGGCTTATTTCACATAGCAGAATGTCCTCAAAGTTCCTCCTTGTTGTCACATATGACAGGAAGTTTCCTTCTTTCTTCGAGGCTGAAGAGTATTCCATCCTATTTACATACCACATCTCTTTATCCACGTATCCATCAGTGGACATTTGTTAATGTTTGGCTTTTTTATTGGCTGAAATTGTAATTTTAGCTATTCAACCAAGACTGAATATGCAAACTAGTTTTAACTCTTTTTTACTGTCTTTAGAGGAAAAGCAAACAAACGCATAAAATCATCAGGAAAACAAAATCGGATGATAATATTTATGGATGTTTAAACCAGTATGCCTGTTTTGAATTTGTCAAACCTGTTAGAATTAAAACATAGTATAAAGGTGAACAGCTACACTTCCCCCGTAGCAAGTGTTCCTGGTTTCCATGGTGTTTAGACAGTCTCCTTACTTCACACCACAGTGAAAAAATATCCAAGGTTGTGATATAATTTAGAGATTAACTTAACTCCTTTATTCTGGTATTGACTAACAGGTAATTAACTTCTTTATTCTGGTATCGATTAAATGGTAATCATGACTTACATCTTCCTGGTTACTCTTTATCTGAAAAGTTCTGTGAATGAGCGGGAGGGGGGGGAACCCCAGAGGGAGAGTGGACGTTAATAATTCCCTTTTTCCCCCAAGTGGAGACCTTAAATTCCAAAGAAGAGGCGGAAAGCTTTTTACTGAGTATTCCAAGTTAGAAGCAGATCAATTAAAAGCATCTTACTTATTCCATTCTGATTAAAATCTCAAAAACAAAATCCCTTGAAAAAAATAACATTGCCTTTTTTTTTTCTCACTAATAAGTCGAAATGTGGAATCCATCAGAGAAAGTAGCCAGACAGAGTATTTACCCAAGTCCTAATACTGTGTGGGTGCAACGGGCTGCTGGAAGCACTTCCAGGGGACCCAGGGGCTTGCCCTGGTCTGAATTATGTACAAGTCTAGCTGGTAGTTCTGGGAAAGTATGAGGGGTCAGCCCAATTACAGTCAACACACAGGTATGTACTGAATCCATGCTAGCTAAATGGGTAAAATGAAATGTGTATGAAGCTCTTTGCTCGTCTCCATATGGATGAGAGGGACCACTGCTGCTAATAGCAGCCATTTGATATATATTTTTTTAAGCCTGAAAGTATCAGATTAAAGGTCAGAATTTGAATTATGAAAAATTTATCATGGACTGAAATTAAAAGATTTAAGACACTTTGGTTATTGGATTTTAATTTCACTATTTCTTTAGATAGGAGAAAAGTCCACATGAGTACCTCTTGCTCTCCAAGTCATTTCTAAGAATTAAAGAAGTGATGTAACTTTAAGCTATTGGTTTTCATTTAGTATTATAACAACAGTTCAGTTAGTTCGCCTCCCTCCCCCACCTTCAGATGTTGAGTGACTTGACAAAGCGTAGACCTCGAATTGATGGAAAGAAGTCTGGGTGGTGGTTGTTTTTAACCCTTGTGTGCTATTCTTCAATGGCTGGAACAACATTTCTCCCATTGAGAGATGGGGTCTGTGTCCCTCCCCCTAAAATTAGGTAAGTTTTTGGAACTGGTTGACTAGGGCAGTAGAAAGGAGATAACACCGTCGTGTGACTTCTAAAGTGGGTGATTCAGCATCTTTCTTACCAATTGGAACACTTGTGCTGGTCCTCTGGGATGCCATATAAACAACTGAATTATTCTACTCCCACCGTGTTGTGCAGAAGCCCAGGTTAGCCCGTAAGGAGAGGCCACATGGAGAATGCCTGAAGCTCCATAAAGAGAGAGGAGAGATGCCCGGCTAGATCCCACCCATACCTGCGTCCCTCGGCCCGGCTATACCCGCTCCTCCATCTGTCTGCACAAGAGACCCAAACCAGACCTGTGCAGCTGAACTCCCAAATTCCTGGCCCACAGAAATGTTGAAAAATTACAGACTGGTTGTTGTTGTTGCTGCTTTAAGACTTTATTTATTTATTCATGAGAGACACACAGAGAGAGGCAGAGACACAGGCAGAAGGAGAAGCAGGCTCCATGCAGAGAGCCCGACGTGGGACTTGATCCCGGGTCTCCAGGATCAGGCTCTGGGCCAAAGGCAGGCGCTAAACTGCTGAGCCACCCAGGTGTCCCTGATTGTTGTTTTAAACCACAAAGTTTGGGGGTGACTTTTTATGAAGCAGTAGCTATCTGGAGTACGCTCTCTAAAAGTAAAACTGTCATAAACCGGAACTGGTATTTTTGAAGTTATGGTGTTGCGTAAGTAGTGGAGAATGACTAGATGACTAGATGGTACACACAAGTGAATTAGTGGATAGGTGAGCAGTCTACACCTAAAAAGAGGTCTGCCTTTCGCGATCCTCTTTTTCTTCCGTACTGTCCCTTACCCTTGTGTTTCTCATTCATGGTTCTCAGTTTCTGGATGGACATTAGAATCACTTAAGAAAACAAAAAAAGAATCAATGACCAGGCCTAGATTTAATTGTCAGAGATGGGACCTAGGTGTAGGAATATTTTTAAAATTCACCAGGCAATTCCAGTTTGCAGCTAGGGTGAGAATCGCTATTTGATGGCGAGACGGTGCCCAAATCTGTTTTTCCTGGCTCGGTTCTTCCTTGGAACTGCAGATTCAGAGACTGAGCTGCTTTCTGGGTATCTGCATATGTAGAGACCTCACAAACCCCTCAAGTAGAGTGCTGCACCTCCCCCAGGGCTCCTTGTCTCTCAAATGATACCACTCTCCACATAAATGGTCAAGCCAGAAACCTGGGTCACCCATTGTCTTTTGTCTTCCTCATTCCTTGCAGCTACATAATACAAATTAGTCACTTCTTCTGACTAATTTGGGAGTCATTCTCTATAAACTGCCCAATCTTGGGCTATTTTCTGTCCACTGGACACTGCATCAGAATCCTGCCATCCACTTGACCTCCTCCCACTCACCCAAATGGAAACAACAGTGACCTTCTTAAATATGCAAATATCACTCTCTTCTTCTGAGTAAACCATTCAGTGGCTTGCCCTTAAAATGATGAAGCTTGCTCAAAATGATAAGATGGCTTACAGAGCCCTACACATCTTTGCCCCATGCCTTTTCGATCCAGCTTCAGCTGAAATCCCCTTCCTTGTAACATGCAATGCTCCCACTGTCCGGAAGCTTTGAATGTGCTTCTAGTCACTCTCCGTTAATAGATGCTGTATGCTCTTCTTGGAACACTCCATTTCTCCCCGTCCCCGTCCCTTGTGGCCTTAATCACCCTTCATCCTCAGTGCTCAGATGGCGCTTCCCTGACTCTAGATGAGGATAGGCTTCCTTGTTACTGGCACCCAGAGCGTCTCTATGCCTTCTGTAGCATTCCTCAAGCATCCGCCTTCCTGCCTTCCTGCCTTCCTGCATTGTGAACTCCAAAGCCGGTCAGGGAGTGTGTCCGTCACCACCTACAGTCCAGCCTTTAGCATAGTCTGTACATTGTGACTGAATGAATGAATAAGCAAATGAGCATGGGTTAAGAGGTGAACATCAGCTCGGAAGGAAGTTCTTGTAGTAATACTCTGGCCTCTGTACTTGGCTCTGACCCATCCAAGCTTCAAATCAATTGGGATAAGGTATAGAAGATACCAACTGATTTTAAAAGCAATACAAAGTTAGAAGGAATGGCTAATGCATTCTCTGGTTTTTTTTTTTGGGGGGGGGTGGATGGGGGGATGGCAAAGGCAAGGTTCCAGTGGATAACAGCTGGCTTGAGGGATGGGTCAGAATTTACAGATTGAAACTTAACAAAGATGAATGCAAAATCCTACACTTGCATTCTGGCTGCTGCACAAGTATAGGACAGGGGACACTTGGCGAAGAAACGGTCCACGGTGCGTTCATTGCAAAGGAAGCTCCGTTTTAGCCAGTAATTGATGTGACTTCTAAAAGTGCTAATGCCATCTTAGATTCCTTTAATGGACAAATGGAGCCCAACCAGGACAGCTGCAGGTCCCACAGTCCTCTGCTCTGGTCCAGCCACTCCTGGAGCAGTGTGCTTCATTTAGAACCACATTTCAGTCAGATGCTGGACCACGGTGGTAAAAGCTTGGGAAGCACCACTGATTAAAAAAACAACAAAACAAAAACCCAAACTGCTGAAGAGAATACATAGAGAATACATTTACTCCATACAAGATGGCATTCTGGGGAACACTTTGGTCCCTCAGAAAAAGTGAAGGGCTGGCTGGAGGGAAAGGATTATATTTACACCCCAGAAGACTGGGACCAAGGATTGGCGTATCTAACATCGCATCTCTGGCCACATCCTTCTTATCATTGGCCTCTCTCATCCTCCATCCTCTCCCTCCCTTTGATATCTGCTCTGTGTTCTTGACAGGATTCCTCATCCCTCAGCCTCTCCCTTCTCTCACTCCATCACCCCCCTTCATAGACCACAGAAGCCTCCATCAGCTCCATTTATGATTCTCAGCCCCACTATCCTGGAGTCCTAAGATGTACCACCGTGTTCCATAGGGTCTGTAACCTTGAATCATTCCTTTTCTCTGCTCCTGCTCCTGGCTTACTGAGAAGTGCTGTAAAGACCATGACAACTCTGTGTCCAGCACTTGTGGAGACCCTCACTCCTGCTCTTCATTCTTGCATTCATCAAGGCCACTCCTCTCACCTTCCCTGAGGCAGCTCTAGGCCTGTTCCCAATATTTAAGCCCTGAAGCGAGCTGTAAAATTCACTCAGGAAATCATTTCCTTACATTCTCCTCTTCACAATCTCAAGTTTGTATTATACCCTCCTTCCTCTTCTTTCTCAAAATTCTGAGAATGAGAGGGAAGACTGTCCCCTCCTTTCAAAAGCTTGCTTTCCCACATGGATTTTGATACCAGTTTTCTTTCATTTCCTCTGGGGCTTTGTTTCATAATTCATCTCCTGTCTTTCCTCTGCTCAAATTCTATCTCATTGCCGGCTCCTTCCCTCAGTCTGATAAACATACCCATTTTGAGGAGGCTAATTGTGCAGTGATTGTTTTAAGATGGTTTGGAGAGACATAAAAACCCAGCCAGAGAATTCCATCAGAAGGCTTTTTCCAGAGTCCGGGCAAAAAGCAAAGGGAGCATGTGAGGGGTAGTGAAAGGAAGCATAGAGAACATGTGAATCAGAGAGGATTTCATTGTCAGAATGACTTTTGTCTGGTTGTAATTTATGACTTTGCCTTATTTTCCCACTGTTTTGTCAGTTCCTGGGGGCAAAGATTGTGTCAGATTCATGTCACTTTACCTCACAAAATCTGGCTTGAATGAATAGTTGGAATTCCCTCAAAATACATGTGTGTGGTAGGGAATGCTGCCCTTTGAAAGGCATCTTCTTTTAAAAGATTTTATTTATTTATTCAAGAGAGAGAGCACAAAAGGTTGGGGAGCAGGGGCAGAGGGAGAAGCAGACTCTCAGCTGAGCAGGGAGCCCACCACGGGGCTCCGTCCCAGGACCCCGAGATCATGACCTGAGCCCAAGGCAGATGCCTAACCGACCGGAAGCATCATTCCTGGAGGGTAGACATTTTCTTAAAGAGGTTAGTTGGCAAGCCAGGGAAAGTCATCCCTGTATTAGGAAGAAGAAAGGAGCAGACCTTTGCTCCTCAATTGTGCTCCCCTGTATTAGTTTCCCTTCGTTGTAACAAATCACCACAAATTTAGTAGCTTTAAACAACACGAATTGATTATCTTACATTTCTGAAAATCAGAAGTCCAGAGGGTTCTCACTGGGCTCAAATCAAGATGTCAGCAACAGCTGTGTTCCTCTCCGGAGGCTCTAGGTGCAGAATTTGTTTTCTTGCCTTTTCCAGCTTCTAGAAGCTGCTTGCACTCCGTGGTCATGCCCCCTTTCCTCTTCAGACTTAGCTGATCAGGTCTTTTTCACATTGCATCACCCTGACATTGACTCTCTTCCTCCTCCTTCCACCTACAAGGACTCGGTAATTATATTGGGATCACTGAGATAATCCAGGATAATGTCCCCATTTCAAAGTCAGCTGCCTAACAACCTTAATTCTGTGCATCCTGAATTTGTCAGGTAACCTAACGTATTCACAGGTTCCAGGGGACCAGAGCATGTATGTCTTGGGGGTCCATAACCACACTTACCACCTCCTTGGACAAGCAGCCTCTACATCACCCAGGAGCTAATTAGAAATGCAGAATTTTGGGCTCTGCCCCAAGCATCTGAATCAGATTCTGCATTCTGATCAGATTACTAGGTGATTTGAATACTTTAAAGTTTTGGAAGTCACAACTAGACTATCTCTAAGATCTTCTCTACTTTAAACTATCCATGATTCTATGAAAATTGCATTTTTTTCCCACCTTCAAATCTTCATTATTCCTTCTAATCCTGGTTTCCTGCCAAAAAAAAAAAAAAAAAAAAAAAAGTTAATTTTGATTTGTACCCCTGGTGTTAATTCCCAAAAAGTCAGCCAAGTAGAACATGACAACACCTCATGCATATTTTTTTGCTGGCAGAAAGTAGATGTTAGAAAAGGCAATTAAATTATAGAATTATCCATGATGCAGAGGTACTGGTCTACAAAGAGTATTTTCTTCCTCAGGATTCATAAGAGAAGTGCCTTCATTAGCGTGAAGATATTAGTGGTCCAGCAAGTGAAGCAAAACATACACAGATGAGCTGTTTTTAAGGCGTCTCTGAATGGCTCAGCATTTGAGAAATGTGACCAAAGCTGATTATAAAATTCCTTTCAAAGTTGCAGGAATGGCAAACTCATAAATAACTCTGGCTCTCACTGATGTGAAAAGGAGGTTGCTGGCTGTTTGATTGCTGTCCTTGTTGTAGGGGATACGATTAAGCTGCAAGATTGCAAGCTCCTCAAGGCCGAACCAGCCATGTACAATGCCTGGTACCTAGGAACTCCATCCATTGTGGGCTTGAATACTTTTTAATACTGTAATACTTTACACTGAATTTCAGAAATGCACCGGGAAAGAAGTGGATAAATAAAACTGGAATATTTCATTGGCCATCTTCCTAGACTTCCTACTCCCTTTGGTTCATTCACTTGTTCATTCATCTATTCAGCAAACATTTATGGATCATTTACTGAATGCCACCCATTGTTCTAGGCTCCCATCAATATAAAACTATGGTCTCTGTCACTCAGGAGCTCATATCCCAGTGAAACAAATAGTCACATAAGTAATTATGCCAACACGAGTGCAGAAAGCAGTATGTGAACAAGGCTCATGGGCATTTTCCATTCTGTTCCTTTCACATTCTAACTGGATTTATCTGGAAAACCCTCTATTTCTCCCCTTTGCCAATAGAATCAATTATTTGGCTTTATTATTTTTATCTTCAGCCCTCGCTGCTAGCGTTGCATCTAGGCACTTGCTGCTTATCGTGGAAAATGAAACCCTCTCAAACCAGTGCAAGTAAAAGAGGGGTTATTAGAAAGGTCCAGCAGGGTCTCGTGGGACTTCAAGGAAAGTGAGAGGAGCAGGAAAGGCAGGAAATGAGGCAGCTCCAGAACAGCCCCGCTTCATCTCCACTCTGTTCTCTCTCATGGTGTTAGATAGTCCAGAGTCCCAAAGGCTGACAATCCGAAGAGCCCACTCTGTCTTTCCTGACAGGCCACTCCCTGACCCCTGTGACCAGTGTCACTACATCTTGATTGCTTCCTTCGTATCACTCACTTAGCATGAGTTGCAGTTATATACAGTTTAAATTTACACATTCACATGTCTTTTCCTGTGTACATTTGTTGTGATCATATCTGTTTCGTTACTGCTGTATCCGGCCACTAGTACGTGCCTGACCATAGAAGGCATTTAGTGAGGGAGTAATGAAAGCCTTGGGTCTGCTCACCGTTCACTGAGGCTGTGCAGGAAGTTTCTTGAGAAGTACCAGCACCCTGGCCACATGTTCTTTCCATGTCAAAGACACTCGAGAGGGACCCTTCTCCCTTGTGGCCCAATGTAAATGCGCCAAGACGTCTCTTTTTGAAATTTATTGAGCAGCTAATATATGCCAAATTCTATATCAAACACTTTACATGCATCATCTCCTTTCGTTTTTACTGAGACTCAAGCAGGTAGTATCCTCATTCTACAGCGACAAAACCAAGTTTTAACAGCTTAAGCAGTTCATCCAAGGTCCTAGGGCTTGCAGGTAGGGGGACCGAGGTTACACCGTAGGTCAGTTTAAGAGCTGTGTCCTCTGTAAAGTATTCCCTCCAGGCAGGCCTTACTGCTGCTCTCTCTGTAGTACCACATACCTTGTTCATGAAGACAGCACTTTCACGTGCAGACGGCTCTGGCTCCCCTGCTACACTACGCTGTCCCTCTTAGGGCAGGAACTGTATCCTGTTCCCCTTTGCATCCTCAGCACCTGTCACTTTGTGGGAGCTCAACCAGTCTCTGTCTGTGGGGCTGACCTTTGCAATGACAGGCAGTTACTATGCTATTTCATATTTTTTAAATCTCACAAAATACTATGAGTACCTAAAAGGAAGTAAAATTACCAGGTGTCGCGAATAATCCATCCCATCTCTGTTATTGAAATTTAGAGGACATACGCAGATCCTCCCCACCCCTGTAACGTTGAGGTCATATCACAGTCAACTGACCCCCACCCCCATGTTATTGTGGATGGTACATGCAGAGTGATGGGATGGCTCAGACCTGCTGGCAGGATCTTCCTTTGACTCAGAACGGCAGATGGATACAACTACGAGCTGACATTCTCTCACTCAACAAATAGTTAAGTACCTACTACGGGCCGTCGTTAGTCAGATGCGGTGGGCGTGTTGAGCATGTGGAAAAGTCTGAGAGGAGAACTCTGGCCCTCATGTCGCTTACCATTGAATAAACACAGTGCGTACGCACTTAGGATAGAGAGCAGAATGTGCTAAGTGTAAAGAGGCACCTACTGATAAAGTCTGTGGGAATTGAAGGGGGGGTGACTTCCAGCAGGGCCAGTAGAAAAGGACTTCGTGAAACACGTGGCATCTCAGCTGGACCCTAAGATTCAGACAAGCAGACACCTTTCGTGTCAAGGGCAAAGCACAGAGGTGGGGGTGGGGCCTTTTGGAAGGGCAGTTGAATGTGAGACCATAGGGAGGTAGCTTTATTCTTAAGAAAGGGAGGAAAACGCCATGGCTGTGCTCTAGAAAGTGCAGTCTGGGGTGGCCTCGGAGTGAATTTGCGGGAGATACTGGAAGCAGAGGGAGCAGTTATTCTAAGTTTATTTGATAATACTGGGTCTCTCCTGATCACACAGCTGTGTAGGTGGATTGAAAACTTTGGTCAGGGAACCCTTTTTTGAAACCCAGACATAGTCTGAGTGACTCATCAGTAAGCCAAGAAGACTTTCTAAGGAGTCATCACAGACAGGCTCAAAAAATGCACACTGTGAACGAGGAAACCTGCTAACAGCTCTTAAACCAGACAACTCAAGTCCAGGGGAGGTCGGGTAACGTGGGAAACTGCAACCAAACAGCGTCTGTGCACGCCAGGCCGCCTCGCTGCTCGGTGCGGGCGGGATGCCAGCGGGGCGGGCCTGAGGCCCAAGCGGGCAAAGCCTGCTGAGCCAGATAGAAGGCTCCAGAGAGAGGAAGAAGGAAGGGGAGCTTAAAACTCAGAAGGTAAAATCAAAACAACTTCTGAGGCGCGAAAGGCAGATTTCGCAGTTGCAAACCGAATTTGCCAGGCCAGGTTTAACTTGGTAGAAGCCAAACGAGGGAAGTGTGATTTGAGAAAGCTTGAAGCAGCTGCTGGAGGACCCGCCGGCTAAGCGGTCCCCACTGTCACCCAACAGTGCGCCCCTGAGGGGCCCGGCGAGGGCCCAAGAACCCAGAGGGTGTAGCCACTGGGCTGCCAGCCGGCCTCCATGGGCGCTGCCACTGCAGGCACCCGCTCGGGCCGCGGGCCAAGTGAAGGCCGCAGACCCAGTGAAGGCCGCAGACCCAGTGAAGGCCGCGGGCCGAGTGAAGGCCGTGGGCCAAGTCAAGGCCGCAGACCCAGTGAAGGCCGCGGGCCGAGTGAAGGCCGCAGGCTCTACCAAAGTCCCTGCAGGCCTGAAGTTTGCGAGCGACCCATCTGCGACCTACCATCAGTCATGTGTTGATTGTCCCTTCCTCCAGGAGCTTCAGTTCTCTACCTGCTCACTGTAACCCCGCCTGTGTCGCCCACTCCTTATTTTTAGGGTCACCTCATCATGAGGCCTTGCGAAGGTTTAAACGCTTAGACCCCTCATTATGACTCTACTGTGTCCTGAATCTAGTGACACTGCGAGGTTCCTGTGTTTTTACGCGCACATCTGAGCACATAGGACTTCTCCGTCTTTCTCAAAGACGTTTTCATTGGAAAATAGATGGTAGCGAATTTATAAATAAGAAAGTGGAAAAACAATACTATGCTCTTCACATTAGCCAAGCCCTGTGATGAAAGCGAACGCAGAGCTTGGCCTGGAAATTCACTAGAATTCAATATTACTGTGGAATATCTAAGAATAGGCAGAAATTCTTTTTTCTTTTTTCTTGTTTCTTTAAAACTTGACGTCCATGTCTTAAGTATCTTCCTCTGAGAATTGTATGCAATATTCATTGTTAGATTTGATATCAGAACTCAGTTATTGGCAATTTTCTTAGGATATGTTTGGAGCTAGTGTATATAAAATGACAAGGATGGATGTTTTCCATATATTACTGTGGTTATATTTTTTTTCCTTTTAAAGAGGAATAGGCAAGGGCTGTATAAATGTCTACAAGGGAAGTGTCTCCATAAGCTGTGGTTTATATATTATGTTTTACTTTAACATAATAAAAAATATGTTCTGCAGAGGAGAGATTGGAAGCAGGGCCAACACTTATTTTATGTTTCTTCCATAATTCTGTGTCTTTACTGATCAAACAACTATGCAGGGAGATTGAAAACTTTGGTCTCATGTAATTTTGATGCAGTTAACATAATTAATTAATAATTATTGCACTATATAGAAGGGTATGGCTGATATAGTAATAATAATGTAATTATCAAGAAATTTTATGTAATACTAACCAACCATGATGGCTTGAAATACTAGAATTTTATTTAAAAGAACTTCAGGGGCACCTGAGTGGCTCAGTCAGTTAAGCATCTGACTCTTAGGTTCAGCTCGGGTCATGATGTCAGGGTCCTGAGATCAAGCCCCCTGTTGGGCTCCGCACACACTCAGCACAGAGTCTGCTTAAGATTCTCTCTTGCTCTGCCCCCCACCAAATAAATAAATCTTTAAAAAATAAATAAATAGGGGTGCCTGGGTGGCTCAGTAGTTAAGCGCCTTCCTCTGGCTGAGGCCATGTCCCAGAGTCCTAGGATGGAGTCCCGCATGGGGCTCCCTGTAGGGAATCTGTTTCTCCCTCTGCCTAAGTCTCTGCCTCTCTCTGTGCAAGTCTCTCATGAATAAATAAATAAAATCTTTAAATACGTAAATAAATAAAATGTTTCTTGTTCTATCTCTATCTCTGTTAATGTATAAGTGAAGATATCCTTCTAATGTAGTTCTTTTATTTATTTAAGAACCATAAAAGGTGAGAATAGAAAAAAAAAGGAATCTTGAGTCGCATACATATAAATATATATATTGCATTGAAGTCCTTGGTAAAACCCATATGTTTAGCATTTATGATTGTCAAGTTTCAGAACCAGCTTTCTCATCAATAGTGTCAGACTTCTATACGTTAAGTACTTATAGCTTATGCTGTTTCCTCACGATAATCTAAATACTTTTGTTTAGTGATCTATGTGAAACAGGCCGCCTATTTTCTGACATGATTAGAAAATGGGCTATATTGCTTAAGTAAATGTTCTGCTCATTAGACTCACATTACACATATCTTACCCATGTAATCCATAGTCCATGAATCTGATCACAGTGAACTGTATATAACTCTAAAACTCAATTAGCTATAATTTAACCATGATTTCATGATCATCATTATGGATACCACTTACCCTTGCACATACAGACTAGAATCTATCAGTAGCAGCTACAGTAATCCCCATGATAGAAAGTTGGGTGAGCTAGGTTTTGCTCAGGTAAGTAGAGCATCCTGTAGTAATTCCAAGTTCTGTGGGATAGAGGTCAACTGATTCTATTAGTAAAGAGTATGTGCTAAATTCGATTAAGAAATACTTATAGGTCATTAAAATTTTATTATAAACTTGACCTGTTGAAATCCTTAGCCCTTACTTTTACAACGTTTTAAATGTTTGATTTTTCAGAAATACGTTTGGGAACATTCTATATTATGGCTAAGATTGCCATTTCAAAAGTATAGTGCCCCACATTTTTATAACTCTATAAACATTAACGGAATTTTACAACACACTGGTGTGAGCCTTGACATGACTGCTTCCACTGTGCAGATGAGAGAAGCTGAGGCATGAGGCTATTTTTGTAAATTTTCCAAAGATACCCCCTGAGCCAGTGGAGAGGAGAGCCTGAAACAGAAAACAATCTGTGTCTTCACTGAAAACACATCCTGTATGCATCTGTAGTCTTGGGGGTGGGTTGGGGGTGGTGGGGTAGATCACAAGACCAGAGTTGGCTTTTCACACTCACTAGTACGGTTCCCACAAGGAGCTCTTTGTGAAAACGTGTACACAAATAAAAAGGATATCGAGGTGATTACTAGGATGAATTTTTCCTCATCTGAAATGCTTGAGTCTGCTTAATGGCAAGAAGATAGATGAGTTGGCTTTTTAAGGCCTTTCTAACAATTATACTTCTATCCAGTGAGAGATTCATGGGTGAACAGTATTTAAAGTGTTTACCTTTCTTTTTCTTTTCTTTCTCTTAATAGATCTATGCAGTTCGATCAGTTGTTCCCAACAAAAGCAATAATGAAATTGTCTTGGTGCTACAACAATTTGATTTTAATGTAGATAAAGCAGTGCAGGCCTTCGTGGATGGTAAGTATACATGACCCCTGAACCTGTTAGAACTAAATATTTTATACGTTCTGTATTTTTTTCCTTCAATGCATTGAATATCAATTAGTTACTAATAATTTAATTCTCATAAAAATATGCTAAGCTTTAACAACACCTTTATGAGCTCAATAGAGCAGAATTTGGGGTTTCTTTTTCTCCCATTAAAAAAAAAGGAAAAAAATTGTAGCTAGTTTCCAAGGGATACCTATTATAATGACACTAATTCTGTTGTCCACCAGTCTTTCCAATGTGTTATAAACATGTCCTTTACTTGATGGTGTCCTTGTGCATGGAGAGTAGTGCACTTCCTTCCTGATGAACTCTTCAGCCAGCGTAGTTCTCCTTGGCCTTACTGACTGCCATCCTTGAACTCGATGCTTACATAGTCTGAAAGGACTGGTTTATTCTTTAATACCCTTAGTTTTTGATTTTGAGATTGCCTAATTAATCAGAATATCAATTTATCTCCTCTACCTTTAGAAACTTTTTGCTGCCTAAAAAACAATTTTCTTTAGACAGCCCATTGCCTATTCCTGAAGTCTCAGGAATAGGTTTGTCTTATAAATTTATAACCTACTCCCTTATATTTTCTATAAATTCCGGGAAAATTATTCTCCTCTCCTATTTGAACGAGCTCCATTTATGCACAGAGATCTCGTACTTGTCCTTGGTTACCATATGTCTTCTGTGCTGGTAATAGTTTCTATGTTTTAAATATGGACCAGCGAGACATAATCTGGGTCAGGGAAGACCTGTCACACATTTCTCAGCTATATCCTATTTGTACTTTATTTGTTAAGGATGGTTTGATTTACTTACTTTTCCTAGGACCAGAATAATTTTCCCAAGGTTCTTACAAGTATAATTGCAATTCAGGCAAAGTCTTGAAACCAGGCAACATTTTCACATTCTGATATCCACAATCAAGGCTTAGAGTCCTAATTGAATTTAAAAATGATTGTCATTCAAAAATAGACTTGCAGGCAGACCTAGAGTAACTTTTCTGGTTTTTTTTTCTACCTCATGTACTAGCAGATACAGAATTTTGAGTTGGAAGGAACAAATAGTAGAGAATCTGATATTAATCTGATTTGTGGCATTTGGTGCGATTCGTCCCAAGAAAAAAATTTTGGAAATCTGCACATCAATTCACTTGCCAACATCGCTTGCATGGAAAAAAGCTTTAGGAAAAGAAAAAAGTTATTATCCCCATTCCTCCCCCACCCTTACTGGGATTAAAGCCCCCACATTCCCTGTCATGAAAGTTTTTTTTACAAAGTGACCCTGATGAAATGCACAGATGCCCAGGAACTGAAAGGCTGTCATCAAATCCATTGGTACTTCAGTAAAGCACCTTTTGCTTGTCCTTGAAATTGTCACCTTGTCAGTATTGAGATCTGGTTAGAGAAACTCATTGATTTGCTGAGAAACCTCATATGACCTTTGGTTGGGGACCAATTGGAAAACTTGTTTAAAAACCACTGAGATTCAAAAATATTTGTTAGGAATCACTTACGAGACATAGTAAAAGCACTATTTCCAAGTGGCTTCAAAAGCTTCAAGCAGTTTCAGTGTAATTAAAATTTAATAATAACAGTTTCAAAATTCCCTGTGAACATGAGTATGTTTTCTTCAGAATTACTCTCTTAAAGCTCATTGTCCAAATTGCAAATAGAATTTATGTCAAAATATGAAAATTAGAGGAATAATTGAATATTGCACTTAAAGCAGTAAGCAACTCACCTCCTTTCTCTGATTAAAAAGAGCAGTACTTAACACTTTTTTTTTAATTTAATTTTATTTGGAAAACTGAAGTTTAGCTGTAAGAAGAACTACCCTAATGATTATTAGCCTGGATTGACTAACCGGGAAGTCTAATAAAAGTGACTTCTTAAGGTTCTTCAAAAGGAAAATACGGTGAAACACTCATTCTCTGGGCAAATGAGAGAGGGACCAG
The DNA here is from genome assembly GCF_053574225.1 of Canis aureus. Taxonomy (NCBI): domain Eukaryota; kingdom Metazoa; phylum Chordata; class Mammalia; order Carnivora; family Canidae; genus Canis; species Canis aureus. The sequence goes on along the minus strand of NC_135646.1, from coordinate 21,456,232 downwards.
CTCAGTCAATAAAAAGTCTGAATTATAGCTTACTTTTAAGTGCAATCTTATTATTTCAAGTACATGTAACTCTGAAAGCCTAAGAGGGGCATTGAATTGGAAACTTTGAATAGATGGGAATAATTAGCCTGTCTAAATGGCCTTCTGCTTATCTAACAGTGACAGTGGACCCAATAATTGGGACCCTACTAATTTGAAATTTGTTATAAAGACCAGCCTGAAGTTTATCTTTGTTTAGCCAACACACTCATCGTAGAGAACTGTTAGTATAATGAGATTGTATGAGAAGGCCTAAAATTGTTAAAAGAATACATTTAAGAGCTACTCTTTTAGCAGTACTACTACTTATATGAAAACAACCGATGTACTTACTACCAATAACTTATTGTTGAAATTACCAGCACCACCCCCACCACCCTGCTCCACCCAGTTGGAATGAGCAGAGAACTTTGTTAGACCATGTGGAAAGTTATCATAGCCGATCAGCAGTAAACATGTCTTTTAAAATATTTTACTGCCTAATCAGGTTAGGCTTTTCCTCTCTGAGTCTGTGCATTGCCACATATGTACGTGAACAGCACCGAGAAAACCTGGGATCAACTTGTCATATGAGGAACTTCCTTTGTTTGAAAGTGGAAACCTTCCGAAGAGCACATCCCATCCCCACGCACGGTAACTAGAGCAAAACCAACATCAGATAATCTGTCCTCCTTATCACCCCGAAAGTTGTGAACATAGTGAGTGGAGGCAGAAAAAGAGCAGGAATGGCCAAACAAAAAGCTTTGATTCACTTGGTTAATAATATTCAAAATCCCATGTTTGGTCTGGAAGATTACAGGTATTTTGATTCATATATCAAATAGAACAATTTTAATTCCACCTATGGCAACGAAGCTAACAGAACATTCTCAAGATATATTTCATTTTCTCTAAGACAACATAATGATAAAAAGGTAAGCTTCGTGTAGTGGGGCTTAATACTTTGATAAAACCAAGATCATGCAGTGAATTAAATGAAAATCTGGAAATAAAAAATGAAACTGGCATTTTTATTAAGGTAGGATGTCTCAAAACAAATGAAAAAGCAAAAAAAAAAAAAAAAAAATAGACTTGCTACCAGGATCTAAAGACAGATGAATTTTGTGTGGTGTTTTATTACATGAATATGTGTTGAAGACTCTTTGTCTTTGTCTAGGCAGTGCAGTCCAAGTTCTAAAAGAATGGAATATGACGGGAAAAAAGAAGGTAAGATTAATATTGATTGTAAATGAATAACATCTCCAGTCAAAATTTTCTTGGTTGTTACCACTTAAACAAGGTTACCCATTTTACACTTCTTTCAAACTTGTTGATATGTATACGCAGAGAGCTTGCAAATTCAAGCCTCTCTTCACTTACCAGCACCCTCACTACTAATAATGCCCTTGTTTTCCTTTCGAGCCTTTTGAACCACCAGGTGTGCTTTAGAAGTCCCAGAGTTTTCCTTTTTAAGTATTAAGGGGAGCCCAGCCGGTGAATTCAAAGGATTCAAGACGTTAACTTGCCTGAACATATTCCATAGCACAAAGGAAAAAATTAGGGAGTGTTTTAAAGATACTTGAAAAGCTCTAAATATATTTTCACATGTTTTTCCAACTGAAAGAATCTGTCCAAGGCTGCCTTTTTTTTTTTTTTTTTTTTTTTTTTTTTTTGCCAAGCTCTAAACTCGAGCTTTAACCAAAGGGAAAGAAAAGAAAATACTTTAAAGTCATAGGAAGTTAGGGACCTGTTTTTCCTTCTTGACAACCCTGGCAAACTGCTCTTTGAGAAGAGAGGAGGAGATTTTACTCTGCCCTATTCGAATCATTTTGCTTTCTTGGCTAGTCACAGAGTCTGCGTTGTGGGCACCTGGGGGGTGTGCCTGGGTGCACACCGGCCCTCTGTGTCCCGCGTAGAGGCCTGCCTCCTGTCATGAGCACATGTAGAGCTCACTGGCTCCTACAGGGCGCGCCACTCTTGTTCCTGGCCTGCAAGCTGTTTTATGACTTTCACAAGAATTCTGATTCTCTTTTCAAAGTCACTGCTCCACCCATTCCCATTATTCCCCAGCCAGGCCTGGTGTTTTGGGTATCCCACAGTATAATAGGACCAGTCTATACCCTTCCCCACCAGGGAAGATCACAGGCCTGCCAAACAGGTTTTCAGCCAACAAAAAGCAGCAAGACTTTCATAAAATCCTGAGATGACTGAAATTACCCTTCCTCTTTTCTTTTGCCCCCTAGTTTTATGTGGAATAGGGAGAATTACCAGGCTTTTTTTTTTTTTTTACCTCTGTGAGTCACCCTCTTTGACAGTCTCTGCTTATCTCGACTCCTGGCTTCGCTGGCATCTGTGCGAGTGACGATGACTTACGAGCCATCAAAAGGCAGTAGTTACACGTCCCTGGAAAAATTTCAGATGTGGGGTTTGGGGATCAGCCTTCTCTGATGTGAGAAAAACAGGGCAGACAGCAGCTGCCCACCCAACTCCCTAGTCAGTCCCCATCGGAGAGGTTCATGGAGAGAGTCTCCCCGGCCCGGCAGCCGCCAAGCTTGTGTGGGAATCCCCGGCGCCAGCCCTTCCCTTCGCCCCGTGAATGGCTTCTCTCAGCGAGACGAGCACTACTCAGGGGCCTGATTGGGGTTTCAAAGGGAGAGAAAGGGAGTGGGGAGAAGTAAGAGAAAACAGTCTCCTTTTATTTTTTCTTTTCAAACGTGTTGAAGAACAAAGCCAGGCTGATGTTCAGGGGGAACTCGCTGCTGCAGCAGTGGGCGAGCCAGGGTCTGGTCTGAGGGGTCAGGCGTCTGCTCTGATTGGCCAAGGCCTGCCCCATCCTGAATGTCCAGGACATAGAGCACCCCCTGGGTGCAAAACCCAAGTCAAGGAAACCATACAGCACAATTGGGAACATCTTCTTGATTTACTAGAGATGATCGTGTATTGACCACTAGGGCCTTTTAGGAGAGCTACAGTAAGACGCTGCCTTATTGTGATAATTAGGGTCCAAAAACAATTTTTAATGGTCTAAAATGCAGGGGTGCGTTATTTCAAAGTAAATAAAGTGAAGCCCTGTAATGTAGTCTGACTAGCAGCTGAGAGGTCCAGGGTTCCGGCTGCACAGTCCAAGTCCAGGTGGACCCCGATCAGCTTGGCATGACTCGAGAGCAGTTGTCTGCTGCAACTGAAGTACTCACGGGGGTGACTCTGTGTCCTGTGGGTGTCTTGCCCTCCGTGGACAGTGGCAGCCATCCCAGGAACCTCCTGCTCGATTGCTGCCTATCTCACGGACTCAACCTGGACTTTGGGACCTGCCTTCGACTTCCTCATTTTGCAAGGACTTGTGGCCTTTTTCGTCCTGATTCTCCTACTCACGCTCCTGTCCTCTCCTGGAGGATCAGAACCCCAGAGTCCTCCTTGCCTCCCCACCCACCCACCATCACCTCTTTAAGAAACATGAGCTCTTCTCCAGTGGCACTATATCCGGATTCAAGTTCTTTCAAAACAGTACTCACAAGATTTTACTATATTACCATTCATATATGGAGGGCTTCAGTTTGCTCAAATAATATTTCAGCTTTTGAGCCATTCCTTTCTCCTTTTCCCTTTTAAGGGAGGCTCCTTTGTTTACTGTGTTTATCAGGTAAAAGTTTGCTACAACCTACTGTAAGGAAAAGATACTCACATCCATGTGGGCAGTCAGTAAAGATGCAGGTGCTTTCCTCCATTCTATTCGGGGGCCAGAAAACAAATAAGATAACACACTTGATTTTTATCTCCCACGTTCGCCTTCCATCTCAAGAGTCTGAGCTGAATAATACTATCTTCTCATTTGATTTTCATTCTAGAACAACAAAAGGAAAAGAAGCAAGTCGAAGCAGCATCAAGGCAACAAAGATGCTAAAGACAAGGCTGAGAGGCCTGATGCAGGGTCCCTGCAGCCTCCGCCACCCCAGATACAGAACGGCCACGTGAACGGCTGTGAGAAGGACAACTCATCCACAGATTCTGCTAGTGAAAAACCAGTCCTTATCCCTCGCGAGAAAAAGATCTCGATACTCGAGGAACCTTCAAAGGCACTCCGTGGGGTCACAGGTCAGTAACTCTTATATAAAATTGCTTAGGAGAGAAGGAGGCAGAGGGAACCCACGGAGGCAGTGGTGGCCACTGCTGATACTGCGGGAAGAGAGGGGTCTCCCTTCAACAAGGACTCCTACATCTTCCTGCAGGAATGGGGTTGGGGTCGGGGGGATGTTACGGGGCCGAAGAAGAAAGCTCAGCTTAGTCCTGTCCTAAGTCAGAAGAAAATTTTGTCTAAAGAACATAGTTCTAGTCTGTATTAGGATCATTGGGAAAACAAATTCCACTTAAAAGAAGTTTTCTTTCAAGACACCTTTGCTGGGATAAGGGAGGAATAATTGGTGATAACAGCAAATGTTATTAAAGGGTTGATCAAATTATTTTAACTCCTGGGACTTTATGTCAAGTGCAGAATGTCACCTTCCAGGGTGTTAGGATCTGGAATGTTGATTATTTGTGCTATAGCCATATCTTAATTAATCCACAAAAGGCTACTTTTTAATCAAATGTATGACCTTGGGCACATCATTTCATCTCTACTGTCCTGTTTCCTTTCTGTGAAATAAGGAAACTGTGCCAGAATGTACTAGATCAGTGGTCCTCAACACAGGCTAACCGAATGCTCCACTTTTATACCAAATCCTAAAATAAAAATCAGAGATAATATAATCTACCTAAAAACAGAATTTCAGTAAAGCAAAAAATAATTTAAGAAATCAGGAGCAACTAAAATAGAAAAACCTGATAAAATGGTCAGATATTCACACCCACTTATAATGAATCACTTTGCACTTAACACAGTAGTCTACAGGATATTGTGGACACTGTATTTTTATATTTGACATGTGAAGCAAGAGCCAAAGCATGTTTGCGTGTAGACATACAATCACTATGAAAGCAGCTAGCTGATGCAGGGTATCAAGTCAGATACCAGGACTGCATGCGCCATTGGCCATGTGATCTCCCAAATGGTGCAAAACTCTTGGTCAGTTCTTTTTATTTATTTATTTATTTATTTATTTATTTATTTATTTATTTATGATAGTCAGAGAGAGAGAGGCAGAGACATAGGCAGAGGGAGAAGCAGGCTCCATGCAGGGAGCCCGACGTGGGATTCGATCCGGGGTCTCCAGGATCGCGCCCTGAGCCAAAGGCAGGCGCCAAACCTCTGCGCCTTGGTCAGTTCTGAACACCATAAAGTACCATCTTTTTCTTAATTTACCCAGAATTAAATCCTGGAAATCCCAACAAATCCTGGAAATCCATAGGAGAATTATACAGAAAATACTTGGTGTTTATATGTAAAGCATCCAAGAGGACCTGAGAAGGTTCGGGACACAGGGAGATCCTTTGCTGTGCAGGATTCCTGTGATTGTAAATCACTTGGCTATGGATGCAGGCCCCTCCCACACGCACAGATTGTAAAAAATGCCCCATCAGTTTTTCAAAATGCCTCCTAAGTGGTAGTAGATCCCCCAGAGAGGGCCAGGTAATTCCCAAAGTCCTTCTTCTAGTTATAAAGTCCTGCATTTATTGACTCGGTGACTTTCTAAACTCCTCTTACATGCAAAGCCCCGTACTGTTACGCCACAGTAAATTCAGAGAAGGATATGATGCGGTTGAGGCCCAGAGGGAATCACTTTCTGTTATTCTCGAAGAGAAGGCTGACTTTACTGTCTGGGGAAGACAGGTGCTACATCCGTGAGTGATCCAGGGAGGTTTCGTGGGCGTAATGGTTATTGAAGGATCCAGAGCCTTGAGGCTGTAGAGGGGCTTTGGAGGGAAGAGCCTGACTGCCCCCGGGTCTGCCGTTGGTAAGGGAAGCAGTGCTGTCCTCTGACAAGCCACAGATGAGCAGGGCGGGGCTCTGGCTAGGAGGAATGCAGTCTGGCAGGAGAGACCAATGCAAACAGAACATCCCCTGGTGACATGCACCGAATCAGGGCTCCGGTGAGGAAGCAACAAATAACTGACACGCTGCACAACACACTAGTTAGCTTTTAGATTGCTTGCAAAGCACCGATTTTCTTCCACAAACACATTACCTACCAGCTCTGTTGATAGTGCTGTGATTTCAGATAATCCTTCCTGCACGGTGCTTCCTTACAACCAGACAAACCACAAAAACAGCTTATTTCCATTTAGAATCTAAATTTTCCAGGAATTTTTTAATTCGGTTTTTACGATCCCTACAATTTTGAGGGTGTCTTGATTTATAGCAAGGGCAGGGGAAAGAAATGAAATAATTGAGTGGCAGATTCCCAACTTTGGTTGTTACTGCTTTCCCATGAATTACTTTCAAAATCTAATTACTCAAGTTGCTGTTTTGATATCAATCATAGACTAAAAGCCTAGCACGTACATTCGTTCATTTCCTTATAATTTATACCTTCTTTCTAAAACAATTTCAGTAACTCTATCAAGTATACGACATTAGAGCAAATTCAATATTGAAGCGCTTCGCTTCACAGTGGTGAGCTGCCTTGAAAGTTAAGTACCCACCAGAGGAGTTCTCTGTACAAGGAGGCTTTTGTCAACTCCAACATGAAACTTTCTGTGAAGACTCCTTTATTGCACAAAGAGCCATCCCAGGGTCCTTTCGGTTTTATTAAGTTCAGCATACAGGTGTTGCAGTGTGTCAGTATTATTTGTTAATATTACTGGGTCAGTACAAATCCATGCTTCATGTCAGTTTTCCTGTTAAAGAATACATGATGATAATGGAAGGTCATTAGATGCTTTTGCAAAAGGAAGGGAGCCCTCCTGGTTGACCATTAACTTCATCAGCAGCTCACTTGTTATGACCATAAATTTAAAAATGAGTTTGTAACTAGTTAGGTTTTCCTCCCCAAAGACAGTGAAAGTTTATCAGGAAGTGGTGCCAGAATTGGGAAATGACTTTGAAATGCTTATCCAATCCATCGGCAATCCCAAGGCCTCTAACAGATATTTCACAGATGGGTGTTAGGTCTTGGACATTATTTTTTTCAAGACTTTATTTATTTATTCATGAGAGACACACACAGAGAGAGAGAGACAGAGAGAGAGAGAGAGGCAGAGACACAGGCTGAGGGAGAAGCAGGCTCCATGCACCGGGGAGCCCGACGTGGGACTCAATCCCAGGTTTCCAGGATCACGCCCTGGGCTCAAGGCAGGCACTAAACCGCTGAACCACCCAGTCTGCCCGGTCTTGGATATTCCACCCCATTTGGAGCAGAGCCATGGAACTGGAAGGGATGGGAATGATCCTTTAACCTCATCCCGTCACTGAATTGCTGAGGAAGCCAAAGCACCCCCTCCACCCCCCAGGTTGAGAAGCTGAGAAGAGAACCCACACCCCTGGGGTAACTCTTGTTACTTTGCAAAAACCTGACTGAAATCCATGCAATTTAATGCAGGCATTGGAGAGTTTCTGCTGAAACCACAGGCTCCCTACTTCTAAAAGATGTATAATTGAAAAATTAGGAAAAAGGAATCATAACAAAGCCATATAATGATATTCTGTACTTGAGTGGGTTCGAAGTATGAGCGTAAAAGAAATCTCCCGTCTGCTTGCAGTGGAGCATTTATCAATCTTCCCAATAATGAAACTGGCTCAAGGAAGCTTGCCCCGAATGCCCAGCTGGGCAGCAGGCTGTGAACATGTGGAACGTGTGTTTTATCTTTTTATAACACCTTGACATTCAAGATCTCTCTTTTTAAAAAATTTTAAACAGAATCGTTTTCTGGTAGGGGAGAAGTTCACTTTAAGATACGTGCAGGTGGTTCAGGGGTGTTAGTGTGACTTCCTACGTGAAAAATCACCCAAAGCAGCATCATCTCAGGCTGTAAATATAGCATGGTCGAGTGGGACAATGCAGCCTGTCAGCATGTAGCTTAGAAGTTGGGGAGTTTGATTTAAACTTAGTACAAAATGACTTCTTTAAGCCGTGGAGTAGTTTTTTCTGTATTTCAGAATTTTTAATAACAGCTCAAATTAGATCTTTTACATAATCCAATCAAGATCATTCTGCGTCCAAGTACAAAGTCAGACAAGGAGTAGATGAAGATTTATTTTTACCAAAAGTAATGCCAGGGATCATTTTTATTCCTGAGGCCCATCTAAATGTCTAAAGCACATGATGACTTTAGGGTTCAATTTTTCCCAAGTATTTCCTGCTTTACTTTTCTTAAGACTCTGGTCGCTGAAATGTTGAGGCGCTTATCCCTGTGTAGCCCAGGATAGGACTGCAGATCTCTGTGTTGTCTTCCTCCCACTGGACACAATCCCCCTTGAACGGGGAAGGAGTGGGATGCCGGGCCACCGGCAGGCCCCATTGGGATAAACTTTGGGGCGGGCCTTCCAGCTCGACTGCCGGCCAGAGGCTTCCTTGATGTCCCCTCGTCTTGTGAAGCTTCCTGGGAAGCCAGCTCTTCTGTTACTTGTTACCTGTCTCAAACAGAAGGCTCCATGCTGTGTTCACTGACCTCTACAAACCGGACTTTGCAATCTGCTCGGTATCCTGGAACAGGAGCGGCCCAGTCGGTTTGCCTTGACAACGCAGAGTCTCTGTGTTGGCGTGGGCCTGGCACCGAGCTGCCTTCTCGTTCTCAGAGTGAACTGAACCAAATGTGAGAGAAAGGGTCCTGTTATTTTAGAATGTTGGCTGCCTGTCTCTCATTTGTGCTTCTTGTTACACACACACACACACACACACACGTGCACGTACATCTCACCAGACCATTTCACGGTATTTTTATGGTGTGAGGTTCCCTATAGGATTTCCAAGCAGATTTTTTTTTATGCTGCTGTTGGTCCTAGCCTCAAGATTATCTCCCCCGCTTCTCTAAGCCCTATATTGGACCAGAGGATTAGAAAAGATCAACAAGATGAAAGCAGCTTGCCTAGAACTTTAATAGTAAAGCCAAATGTGTATATTCCAGGATTTCAGCAGTGCCAGCTCTCAAATGGAAGCAATATAATATTGTAGCAGAGAACCAGGCTTTAGCATTAGGGGTGTCTGGATTCGAGTCTTGGCCTTGTCACTTCCTAGGTGTGTGACCCTGGGCAAGTTAACCCCTCCATGTCTCAGTGTGCCCTCCCCGGAAAAATCATAACTATAACCCCACTTTGCCAGATTGTGGTAAGCAGTAAATGATTAGCACAGCACCTGGCGTGGAGCAAACCCTCACATCATTTATCTACCTGGTAAACATTTTTAAGCATCCTGACATGTGCCAGCAATTCTTCCAGAGGAAGTGAACAAGACAACAGAGTTTCTGCCCTCGGGGAACTTGTGTCCAATTTGGAAGGTGAGGAGAAGAGATACACAGTAAACCAGAACACAACTAAGTCACCAAGAGAATTCTAGAGTATAATAAATGTTGTGAAGGCAGTAAATAGGGCAGAGACCGGGGCAGGGGCGGAGGGAGTGTGCGGGACTTGAGATAAGGCCCTGGTGTCCCGTGAGTGATGGAAGAGGAGACGCGGGGGCCAAGACTGATGCCCCAAAGCAGGTTCTCTCACACCAGCTTACAGTGGCCCGAGCAGCCAATATTTTATTTAAACCTTAATTAAGGACTTTAGCTGAAACTCTTGCAGAGTTATAACCAAAGGGTTTTTTTTTTTACTATTTTTTTTAAATTAAAGATATAATACTTTATTAACCTCTACAGCTGATAGTATGTCCTGTTCTATGAACATGCATTTGAAAGTTCACATTTTAAAGCACATTCATTGTTATTATCACTCCTCCTTAATTATTGTGTTGGCATCTAAATACTTAGCGTAGCTCCTGTGTAGGGCTGGGTGCATTTAAGTCTCCACATCAGCTCCTGGGGGCACCAGGTCAGGACCATTCAGGTAGCGTTAGGGGAGGCCTGTGACTGCATCTTCCAGGACTAGGACCTCTGCTTCCTTTCTCTGGGTATGATAAAGCAGAAAGAGACAGACACCCACACAGGATGGAGTGATACCCAGGGCCCAGGAAATGCAAAACCCCTGGGGATATGTTCCTGTCACCTGGGTAGAGTGAAATCCAGAGCCAGCTCCATTCTCCTTCTCATTTGAAAACTACTTTTGTGGGATCCCTGGGTGGCTCAGTGGTTGAGCCCCTGCCTTCCTCCCAGGGCCTGATCCTGGAGACCAGGGATCAAGTCCCACATCGGGCTCCCTGCATGGAGCCTGCTTCTCTCTCTGCCTCTCTCTCTCCCTCTCTCTGTGTCTCTCATGAATGAATAAAATCTTAAAAAAAAAAAAAAAAAAAAAAAAAACTACTTTAGCTGCAACCCTGCAGCAGAAGCACAAAAACTACTCATCTCTGAAGAGCTGATACCTTTGTAACTTCCCACCCATACCTTGTTGGGTGACTTCAGTTATAAACCAGCTTAATTAAATGGAATGCACTCCTTGCAAAGAACAAAAGGCTTCCCCAAAAAACCTGTTTTTTAAATTTTTGAACAGATTTAAATGGCTCTATCAGAATGCAATGAGAATTGAGTCTGTTTTGCAGGGAAATAACTGAAACAAATGAAGAGAACCTGCCTACCTGTGTCATTGGCAGCTTAATTCATTGACTTTATTATCTTTTTTTTTTTTTTTTTTTTTTTTTTTTTAAGATTTTACTTATCTATTTGAGAGAAAGAGACAGAGAGAACTTGAGCAGGGGAATAAGGGGCAGAGGGAGAGGGAGAAGCAGACTCTCTGCTGAGCAGGAAGCCTGACCCAGGGCTTGATCCCAGGACCCTGAGATCATGACCTGAGCTGAAGGCAGCCACTTAACCGACTGAGCTACCCAGGCGCCTCTATTATCTTTTAACATAAATAAACCTGTAAAAATATTAATGACCTATGAGATCTTGAAAGGTCATGTAAATAAAACTAAAAGATTTGTTTCCAATCTGGAAGTTACCAGCCCTATGCCCACGGAACTGATCAAATTTCCTAAGACTTGAAATAATAAAGTCCATCTGTAGTTGATAAAGAGGTTATGAAAAAGCAGAACTGACCAACATTATGTCTGAAGTAAGCCTGTCCATTTTGGTCTCTATTTCAAAGCCATGGGTTCCTCTGACTTTCTGTTCATTCCCCTGTCATGCAGTAACAGAAGAATAACAGACCATGCAAATCCAGGTGCACCATCACTGTAATGTGAAAAGAATTTTCTTGGGGTTTCATCACCAGACCATTATTCTGTAACATCTGAAAGAATTATCTTTACTTAATGTCTCCATTATTTCACCTCTGTCTGTCGCTGATCAACCAATCATTACAGCTTACAGCTTCATCACTCCAAAGACACTGCTCCCACTAGTTTATCAATGGCCTCCATGTATTGGATCAAGCAGGCGTTTTTCAATCCTTCATCCTTTTTTCTTTCTGCAGCATTCGGTGCTGTCGATCACTCCACCTTAATGCTCTATCTTTCCTTTTTGGCTCCAATGACATGTCAGTCTCCTGATCTCCTCTCCATCTTCATTGCCCCTCTGTTTCCTTTGAGGATCACTCTTCTCTACTTGGCCATTAACCAGTGAAGCTTGTCAAGGCTTGGTAGGTTCCAAGTCTTTTCTCCTATAAAACATACCATCTTCCTTAGATCATTTCAACCGTGCCTGAGTTTTAATTATGTAAGCTGGCCCACAAATTCGTCTTCCCAGTCCAGGCTACTCTCTTGAGATAGATTAATTAATTAATTAATTAATTAATTCCAGGCTCTTACTTGACATTTTCACTTTAACAGTTCAAAGCACTTCAACAGCATGCTTCAAGCAATCTCATGATCTCGGCCTCGGCTTTCTTTTAGTGTTCCTGATGTTAATGTCCTACCTATTTGATGTGCAAGCCAGAAATCTAGCACCAGTCCTGACATCTTCCCCCTCTCACACCCCACATCCAATCCATCAACAAGTCCTGTTGATTTTCTTTTCCAAATATTCCTAGAACCCGTCCATTTTTCACAGTCTCTGCCTCTGCCTTCCCACCTCATCCTCTCTTGCTTGTGTTGCTATAGGCGTCCACTGATTAATTTCCTAGTATTTACATCGTTCCCCTCTAAGTTACTCTGTATCCTGAAATCTTTTCAAAACACAAATCTGAACTCTTAAGATAAAAACCAAAAGTCTTATCATGGCCTGCAGGCTTAGCATGATCTGGCCCCTATGTGTTGCTATTCTTTCTTGCTCTCTCTGTTCCAGCCACCCTGGTTCCCTCTCAGCCCCTCATGCTGGCTGTATCAGTCAGGTTCAAGTTTGGAGACAGAAGCCACAGAGTTTATTTGAATGGGAGGACTGTAATACAGAGAATTACCAACTACAACACTAGAAAGGCCAGGAGGTGGTTACCTACTCAAAGAGATAGATGAGGACTCCGAGATCTAGACATGCAAGAGGGCAGTTGCTATCTCTAGGAAGGTTAGACAAAAAAAGAGAGCCCTCCAATCCAAGACTGATATTCTGATGTCGCCGAAGGGACGTGGCCATCAGAGGAACATGCAGTCTTGTGGTAGCAAAACAACAACATCCAAAACTGTCACAGGGCATGGACTGAGCTGTCCATTGCTGGGGGTGTCGGTAGGCTAGAATTGCTGAAAGCCACTGCCAGTGCACGAGTCGCAGGGGACAGGCACGAGTGCAGCTGGAGCTTCTCAGCATGGCTGCTGACTCCTGGGACAAATAAGCATAATAATGAAGAACCAGAACTGGAAGAGAAGAATATTCCTGCCCTTTTAGCCTTTCATGGTCACTTTATTGCCCTCTACTAATAAAGCTGACATTGTGCTGGCTGGCAAGAGAGAATCGTTCACAGGGGCCAGCTCCATTGGCACAAAGGAAGGCAAAGAAGGGTAGATTTGCGCCGAGAGGCAATAACTTCATAACTGGCACACAGCGCTTACTCCCACTGCAAATGCTATCTCTGTCTGGAATGCATTTTCCTGCCCCCTTACCTGATTAGTTCATGTGATTAGTAGGGCAATGGAACACTTTAAGATGTTTCATTTCCCTTTGCATTTTTCTTTTTGTGAATATTTAAGAACACTAAGATTCTGATCAGAGAACTATTATTATTATTATCAGTTATCATAAAACACTAACATATTAACTTAATTACTTTTAAGTGAATATAATATGCTTTGAGTAACACAGGCATTAGAAATTTTAGGTGTAATTTTATGACAACAAAATTATACTTTGGGTTTTTTTTTTTTTTCAGTTTTTCCTGGGTAGAACTACTTTAAAATACTACATTAATCATCATCAGACAACGTACTTTACTGTGTATAGGAGGCTCTTAACTCAATGGGTTAAAATAATTTTTTAGACCTACTCTTATATATAATACATTTCTTAAACTTAGATTTGAATTCCATTTATACTCCCTTCAGTCTCCTTAGAAGTACATAAAGCTTTCACTGAAAAGTAAAATCTAATAAGAAAAAAAAAGAGTTTTCAGAAGTTTTCAAGTCTGAACACATACATGGCTGTACATATATTATGAAAATCTTTGAATTCAAGTCTTATATTTCTCCCAAGAGGAAGATTTGTTTTCTTTGGTACTGTTAACAAGAAACAGCCACCACAGTTTATGTTTTGCTGTGTAAAATAAATCCACACAAGAAGCAATCAAATGTGACCTATAATAGAAAGAAAGATTAGCCATTAGAAGCAGAACGATATCGCTTATGAATGAAGAAGCAAAATCTTCAGCAAAATATTAGCAAGTTTAAGCCAGCAATATATAAGAAAGATAATACACTATGACCAATGTGCTTTTTTCCCAAGAATGCACCATTGGCTTAACATGTAAAAATTGATTAGTGTAATTTACTGTCAACAAAATAAAGGAGAAAAACAATATGATCATCTTAATAAGTGAAACAAAATTAAATCATTTGGCAAAATAATAAAAACTCCCAGAAAACTAGGAATATAAGTGAATTTCCCAATAAATGTGTGAAAAATCTGCTCTGTAGTTAATATCATATTTTATGATAAATATTCAATGCACTTTCCCTAAGATCAAGAATAATGCAAGGACACAAGGACACTTATTCTACATTGTACTAGGGTTCCTAACCAATTTAATAAGGCAAGGGAAGACTGGAATGAAAGAAGCTAAACTGCATTTGCAGGTGTCAGTATTGCCTATATAGAAAATTGTAGGAAACCTACAGAAAAAAAAAAAAAAACTAGTAAGGAAATTAGCAAGGTAACTAGGTATAAAGTTCAATATTATAATAAATCAGTTGTAATTTTGCATTCTGGCAGCCAACAACTGGGAAATGAAATTTTTAAAAATATTACATACAGTTACCTAAGACATCTAAAATACCTAGGAATAAATTTAGCCAAAGATGCACAAGACACCTAAAACCGTAAAACAGCTGAGACCAGTTAAAGAAAAGCTAAATAAATGGTGTGTTGTATCATGTTCAAAGATCAAAAGATGCAGTACTGCTAAGATACTAATGATCTCCAAATTGATTTATAGATTCAACTCAAGCTCAGTCAAAATCCCACCAGATTTCTTGTAGAAATACACTGACTGTTTTTGTAGAAATAAACTGATTCTTAAATTTGAAATGCAAAGGACCTACATTAGTCAAGACAATCTTGAAAAAGGAGCAAAGTTGGAGGACATATCACCTGATATGAGACTCATTGTATAGTTACAGTAAGAAAATAAAAAAATTTAAAAAGTGTGGTGTTAGGGGTGAGGATAGACAACTGTATCAGTGGAATAGAATGTAGTCCAAAAATAGACCACACATATATAGTCAATTGATTTTCAACAAAGATGCCAACATAATTCATTGGGGAAAGGTGAACTCAGATTTACTGCTATGATCTTAAGTTGCTTTTTCACATTTTACATGTTAGTTGTTAAGGGCAGAGAGACTGTGTCCCATGTATCTCCTATGAGGAAGCTAGGGCTGGCACATAAGGGTACTCCATATAAATCTGTTGAGTCAGATTGAATCAGAAACCAGAATGATACTCAGGAAGATATATACAATCTGTGTTGGGATTTGATAAGTATTTTTAATAAAGGGAAAACTCAGGTAATAGTTAAATTCAAAAACATATAATTTTCTAGGAGCCATTTTTAGGGTGAAATTAAAATGTATATCAATTAAAATGTATATAATATTTATCAAAATCTGGGCAGATTAGGTGTTTCCAGAGACAACTTTTTTTCCAAGATGTAACTACTTTGATTCAAGTATTTGATGAATATTGGATAAAGACACAGCCAGGGACTCATATCAAACGAGGCTCCCTATAACTAGAAGGACCCCAGGCATGAAAAGTACCAAAGTAATGCTGATTCATTCATTCATTCATTCAGTATTCATCATGTACTTACTAGGCACCAAGCATATAGTTATGAACAAGACATATATCCCTCTGTCGCCACTTTGCTCATGTAGAAATTGCAGAGGGTATTTTAAGGTTTCACTGAAATCAGTACTCTCTTAGTCTGGAATATAAATTAGAGTGATTGCAGATTTTAGACCAATAATTTTATGCTCCTTCTGATTTATATTAGTGCTACCCAATAGAAATATAATGTGAGCTACCTATGTAATTATAAAACTCTGAGTAGCCACATGAAAAAAGTTAAAAGAAACAGGTGAATGAGATTGCATAATATATTTTATCTAACTTAGTACATGCAAAATATTATTTTGACATACCAGTATTTTTTAAATCATCAAAGTAATATTTTTAATTCCTTTTTTTTTGTACTAAGTCTTCAAATCTTAGTGTGTATTTTACAGTTACAGCACATCTCAGTTTAGGGAAGCCACATTCCAAGCGTTGAATGACCACATATGGCTAGTGGCTACCTTATTGGACAGGGATAGGAATCAACTCTGAGTCAGCTACTGTCTGTTGAAGTTTCTAAGTAAATTCCAGAAAGAGAGAATTGATGGTACTTCTGGCCATAATGTTAGAGGGAAATCACTGTATCTAGGAAAGAACCTCCATTATCCTGTTGCTAGAAATATCAGGATTTGTGGTTAAGATGAAACTAATTCTGTTATAGCTGAATAACTTAACCACCAGCTTTCATCTGAAAGAGCCCCAGAGTTTTACTATATTTGGAGACAGATCTGAACAGCCAATGTGCAAATATATCCAAGTCATCTTTGAGAATTTCAGATCTTTCCAGTGTTCACTGATTTCTACCAATAATAAGACAGCTTTTCAGGACCCTAAAAAAAACTCTGCTATTCATATTTCTCAATGAATTCTTGTTGGATGAATGATGAAATGAACCAGCAGCCCACATACCAGTTCTCTGAGACACAAACAAAATATTTTCAGCTCTAGGTTAATGAACCCATGTTCATTTGCATGCTTGCCTTCCATTTAAAATTCTTACACATGCACCAGAATAATGTTTTCCCTTCATTCTAAGGTCATTATTTCCATTAGGCTATAATATAAATCCCCTTGTTTTCAAGGATAAGACTGATTTACTATACCATGCTCAATGAGCTATATTTTAGATTCTCAATTTATAATATTTCATTAAGGCTGAATCTTCACTATGATTTAGAAAGGGACTGAGTTGGAGCCAGCCTGTACTTAATTATTATTTTAACCAAACATTTACAGATTCATCAAAAAAATTAGTTTTTCATCTTATGCAGTAGAGTTTCTTCAGGTGGGGGTGCCACCCATCTTCACCCCAGCAGAAATCACCTGGCAGATAGAATCTTGGGCCCATTGCTGAATCAAAATCCCTGGAGGTGTTGTCTGGGAATTTGCATTTGTAAAAAGTACTAAGGGAGACTTCCTGCACACTAACTCTTGACAACCACTGCCCTACACTGAAGTTCTTTAGTATAACAAAATTGCACACTACCACTTAAATCTGTTTAATCACTGGAGGAAATGCTATTTTCAGTACTTAATTTGTTCACTACCTTTGTTGAACATCTCATTGTGTATTGTAATTTCCCTTTAAAGAGTACTCATCAATTGAGCTTTGGGTGTTATACTATATGTTGGCAAATCGAACTTCAATAATAAAAAAAAAAGAGTACTCACCATTCAGCCCATAAAATGTATGCTATGCTTTCTTTTTCTTTTTTTTTTTTTTTAGATTTATTTATTTTAGAGAATGAGAGAAAGTACAGCAGGGAGGGGCAGAGAGAGAAAGAGAGAGAGAGAATCTCAAGCAGACTCCCCACTGAGCATGGAGCCTGCCCGAATTGGGGCTCATTCTCATGACCCTGATATTATGACCTCAGGCAAAATCAAGAGTCGGATGCTCAACCAACGGAGCCACCCCAGCGTTCCTCTGCTTTCTTGATATAGAAGTTATGAATGATGCAATCAACAAAGTCAGATTTACACTTGTCTTAAATGTCTAAAATCAAATTGACAAGGATGCAGATCATATTCTTTTGCACCTTCCATGTGTAATCTCTATAACGTCTGTGGCAAATGTTAGGAAAGGTGTTCTTTGTTCTTTGTTTTGTTTTGTTTTGTTTCCCATGAAATCATTTTAAGAGTACTTTAATTCAGTCACAATTTTACAGATAGCCACTGAGCCAAACACAAGTACTAGGGCTTCAAAAATGAATCAGGTTTCAGTATTTGACTTTAAGGGAACCCTAGCCTCCTCAAGCAGGGATGAGGGGCAGACACATAAACCTTGTGTTAAAATATAATACAGTAAATTTTTATGAGGTGCCAGGGAAGTAGAAAGAAGTGAAGCAGGATGAAAAGGACCTGCAATTCATAGAAATGACTTTGTGCTCTGAGTGTGAGCCACAGACAGCCGAAAAGTGAAGTCATTCCTACAGGCTCATCCAGGACACAGGGAAGCTCAGCACATTGGTCTCCTGGATCCAGCCCTGTACTTTCTCCTACACTCAGCTTCCTCCAAAAGCCTGGCCTTCAGAGCACACTGACTTCCCTTTTTTTTACACCCAAAGCTCTCTCTGGTTGTAAGATGTTAAGGGTAATACATTTCCTTTTCCGGCCACTAAGGTATCATTTAATTCACTCCAGCAATAACTAAATAGGAACCTACCTTTAAAAGATGCTGAACGCAATGTGCTGCTAATTTACTGCCACTTCTTATTAAAGCTCCAGAGAGAATTTGACTCCCTAGATTTTAAATATAGTTGAGAATATTATGTTTCTCGATTTAATCCTCCATAAATTAAGTGAAATGATTATAGTACCTGTTGTCACTTCATTCTTGCCCTATCTCCAGTCACTCTCCTGCCTTCATTAATTAATAATAAAATACCACAAGACATTAATGCAGCACTTGGAGATAGTAAGGCTGCATTTTTATAGCCTCAATATGAAATCATACTTAAAGATGCTTACACCTATACTGAATGAGGAAAAAAAAAACAAAACTCTGCTCCTAATAACCTTCATAATCAGTGAGGAAACCAAGCCTCAGAGATGCTAAGTGGCTTGCCCAGGGCCGCTGTACAAAGTAATTACCAGAACTGAAATGCCCACTCAGGTCTTCTGACTCCCAAGTACAAGGCTCTATTTCTAGGATATCCTCAAATCTTCTGGAGATTCTATTAAAACAGTTTCTTCACTGTTTGCAATGAAGGGCATGATTGCCAACATGTAAACAAAAGCAGAAATCTTGGCATTCCCACCAGTCACTTTCTCATCAGTGTTTTTAGTTTATCACTTCACAGTCATTATTTGGTGTTTTCTTACAGAAGGCAACAGACCACTGCAACAGAAACTATCCTTAGATGGGAACCCCAAACCTATACATGGAACACCAGAGAGGTCAGATGGCCTACAGTGGTCAGCTGAGCAGCCTTGTAACCCAAGCAAGCCTAAGGCAAAAACATCTCCTGTTAAGTCCAATACCCCTGCAGCTCATCTTGAAATAAAGCCAGATGAGCTGGCAAAGAAAAGAGGTAAAGTGATTTCTTTTGCACAAATGATTCAACACATTTTGCACACCCAGAGAAGTGCCAGAATGATAGAACTTTCCAAAAGATGCTGCTTAGTGAAGAGAGATGCACATGCAATTGCATTTCTTTCTGTGACCCACATAGATTAAAAAGTAGATGTGATTCCTCCCATGTTAACCAAAGGCCTCAAATATTTCAGAGGAATTACATCCCCTTTCTCTGCCCCTCTGTGGTCATTCTTCCCTCTGTAGGCATGGATAAATTTGCACCACAAATACTTTCTACCCTCATATTTTATGAAGCAAACAGTTTTTTTTTTAGTAATATGAATGCCGAATGTTTCGCTGGCACACAAGTTCTTAACTTACATTGAATGAAGATGAATCTCGAGGCTGATATGTCTTCTTCAGATATGATCTTTCTCATGGAAATTCAGTTCTGTGTTAGAACTTTCAGACAATGTAACACTGAAAGAGGATTTTATATTTGACACACTGTGTTTTTATTATCCTTTGAGCTTTGCTATACTTCATACATAATTGGTATTAAACACGAAAGGGGCTAAATCACTTCCTTTTTGATTCCCAGAGGATTAAATAATATTCTTCTCATTCAGCCTCAGTTGTATCTGATTTCCTTGGCTTTGATTTGACAGACTTTCGTACTTTTCTTGAGGGAGATTTCTTTCTTCTAAGAAACATGGCCTTGTTGGGATAAGTACAATTGGCCTGTTTGCTCTGCAGTATCTGTATACCTTGGTGACGGTTTCAGGAAATCAGGCAAGATTGGCACCCATCGAGCAGCTCTAAGTGCTGCTGCTATAATTACAGGCCTGGCTCAGAACTGATGGGGCCGGAGCCAGCATACCTGGCACCAAAGCTCCGTACTCTCTCTAGCTCATTTGTACCTCTCCCAATCTCCATGTCATTTTCCTCATCCAAAAGCCCTGCTGGCTTTTAACCACGCAGAGTGGTGAGAGCCAGCAGCACAAATGGTCTTTAGACATATCAGATTCTAAGAAACTGCAGTTCATAATAGAACATAATGATCACAGCCTCTTTCCAAAGCACAAAGGAGGCACGTGTGCCCAAAATGGCCCACCCACAGAACCCACTGGTCAAATCACAGCAGTCTCAGGGGCCACACAAATCACCCACTGTGGATTTTTAAAACTCTGGGTTATAAACACATAAACATCTCCTTGACAGAACTTTTTTTTTTCCATTGAGAAACAAAAGATAAATCTCTCTCTTTTTATTAGGGGGTATGGGAGTTAGCTGCTTTTGCTGTTGTTGTTTGGCTCAGAAATAAAAAGATAGAGTGTTCAATTTAACAGTTGTTTCATGACATTACTTTTAGGCCCAAACATTGAGAAATCGGTGAAGGATTTGCAGCGCTGCACTGTGTCTCTAACAAGATACCGTGTCATGATCAAGGAAGAAGTGGATAGTTCAGTGAAGAAGATCAAAGCTGCCTTTGCCGAATTACACAACTGGTGAGTAATTTGACTTAGAAACTATAAACTTAAAGCACTTGAGCTGTTCCTACAGGTAAAAGCATCTGATGGGAAACATTGTTTATTTAATACATAAACATCACAGAACAACTCCTCAGCAAATTTTTTAAGTCCTGCAAGCAGAGGCATATATCATGGGGATAAAAAAGAAGGGAAAATGTTTGAGTGAGAAGAAACCCAATACACATAATTCATTGGAGTTTGAAATTGGCCCCAAAGTGCATGAATGATGTAGAACACAACCTCAACAAATGATATTTTTGACAAATTCCTGGAAGGCTTATATCATGAATGCTACTGAGAAAACAAAATATTTTCCAACCTTATCATTAATAAATAAGAAAGACTCCCTTAACGAAACTCAGAAACATCTTAGACAAGCTTAGTGATAGAATTGCATTCTTGGGTATCTTGAAGACTGGAATTAAGAAATGGCACACTGGTGTGGTTTTGGTTGTGCCCTGCCCTGCCCTACTCTGCAGCTGACGTTGATGGAAGATGTTTCTTGGAGCCCTGTATATTTGCTCATGTCCACAATTGAAATGAAGCATCTATTGGTAAAGGTTAAGTTATTACCAGTAGAAAAAGTTCTCAGTGTATCACTCAAGACTCTTCCAGTTTCAAGTGATGGAAACCCAAGTCACACTAGTTAATGACAAAGGAGAATTTATTGGCTTATGAAAAATTGAGAAGATTCCTTTAGGCAAATTTGGTTCTAAGCCCAAATTGTGTTCTGAGAATTCCATTTCTCTCTCCCTCCCTCTCTCCTTCCCTCCCTCCTTCCTTCCCTCCTTCCCTTTCTCCTTGTCTCCGTCTCTCCCTCCTTTTCTTTCTCAGCATCTCGTATAATCTCCTGGTTCCACTTATTCTTGGCTTGATTCTTGGGTGTGATCTCTCCACGTGGTAGTAAAGATGCCCCCGTAGCAGCTCCATGCTTACATAATCCTTAGTCCCTGTGATCTGAAAGAGACCTTTGTCTCCAGTAGTTCCAGCAGAAGCCCAAGGGCTAATTCGCATTGACTGGGCTGAGCCGTGTATCTGTCCCTAAACTGGTCACCGTGGCAAGAGAGACAGTCTTCCCACCAGCCAGGCTGGGGTCTTGTGCCCTGCACAGAGTTAGAGCTGGTGAGCCCCACCTGAATGCCGTGGACCAAGAGTTGAAGGGCTGTGGTTCCTGAAGGAAAATCAGGGCGCCAAGGAGAAAAAATAGAAAGACCAGAAAAACAAACCCACAGTGCCTGCGCTCAAGTGTGTTCTCTGTATCTCATTGGCTCTCCATGATTCTAGAAGTTGACCACGTGTTCCGCCTCTCTTTCCTTTCCAAGTCCTTTCTTTGACACAGATGCGCTTTTTAGCAGATTATAGAGTTGTGTAAAACCAAGGATCACACTTAACACAATCTAAAATTTCCAAAATTTAAACCATCTGCCACCTAGAGCTTAAGATCCCAATGTGCACAAGGTACCAGAGACTTGAAAGAAAACCGTCTCCATCAGTTATTGTGCAGTGAGGGACCGTGAAGGGCATGACTGGGCTCTCCACCCCGTCACGTCAGCTGGACCTTAGCAGAGCTCTCCTCTCTGCCACCAGACGAGAAACTAATTGTTCAAAGTACACTCCAGGAATATGTTTGAAAGTTCTTAAAGAAGGTAAAGATGCAGGCAGGCAGTGGGCCGGGGCTGGCTCGTGGGGCCGGAGCTTCCAGCCCCCGGAGGCCCGAGACAACGCTCGGAGAAGGCCACTCTGTCTTACTCTTTTGTGTGGCATTTTAGAGTAAACTCTTCCTCGGGGGCCTCGGTAGGATACCTTCCATCCGAGTGACTCACACACCAATTGACAAAGTGTAGCACTGACCTCAAATTACCTCTCTCCTCCAGCTGCTCCGAGTACTTTTTTTTTTTTATTTCCTTAGTAAAATGAACACCACATGGGTCACGAGACATCTTGAGATTTATAGCAGACTCTGAGTGTTTCACTCCTCAAGAGCTGGAAGCGTAGGGCCGGGGAAGTCAGCACCCAGGGAAGTTGTGTATCTTTTCTCTGCTTATATGTCACGCTTTGTTTCAAACCGATGGGTAGGATGGTTTCTGAATGAGCTCTGCCAAGCAGTACTGCTGTTTAAAAGTCACCTCGTAGCAAATGGCACTTTTCCTCCAAACTGAAGAAGAATAAATATAGATTAACCGTTTTTTTTTAACGTGCTCTTGCTACAAAACGCGTCAACACCAGCACTTGTTTTCCGATCTAAACTTTAATAAAAATGACCCCCAAATAATCACCTACATGTTAACTTAAAAATAACACAAAATTAAGTCTTTCTTATCGACCATTAACATGAGTTTCTGCCAAATGGAAAAACGTTACATCTCTGTTCCAAAGAAACCTGCGGTCTAGCCAGCAGGGTGATTGATGTCCTTGGATAAAGTCTTCCTCCCATTTTCTGAGGGGGAGAAATGGATGAATTTTAGGGATTGTGGTGCTCTTTAAAAAGAACAGGTCACAGAACCGAAGACGAAAACTTAAATGTGTTAAAAAATGAAGCTTTCCTGTTGGTGGTGACATCATGGACTCTAGACATTAGAGAAAACTTTGAATGCAATGCCATTCGTTTTACACGACCAGAGCCTGAGGATTACATTGTAAGGCTTACCCAGCTTGAGAAGATGTGGGACAAGCCCTCTGGAGATTTCCAAAATGAGAGCTGGTTCTGAGATAGATGTCGATTCACCCGGTGCACAGGCGATGTTGTACTTGTGCATCTTCTCTCCTGGCCCGGCGCCATCAGGTGCCCTCACCAAAGTGTTCAACAGGCATTTGCGTGTGACGTAGAAACAGATAGAAACTCTCAGGTAAGAAATTCTAAACATTCACTCTGCTACCCCACTTCAGGAGGTGAATCCTCCCTGTTCAAATTCTCCAAAAGCCTGCTGGGATTCGCGGGAGCCGTGGTTGTGTGAGGCTGGGCGAAAGCCCTTTGCTTGCACATGCCCGGGGCCCAGTGAGCACGCATCTGAATAAAATGAACCAAATGCTTTTCCTTCCCCATCTGGCTGTGAAGAACACTTTGTTCAATACAGTTATTGAAGAAAACCATCCAGTGGCTAAATCGTGATATCGAAATTGGCATCCAACCAGGACACAGTTACATTAGGCTAGATGACCATTACATGGATCGTTCTCATTTTCCCAGAAAGACTTGGGGATCTGAGAGGGCAGCAAAGATGACACGATGCTCTCACACCGTCTTAACAGAAAATATATTTTGCAACATGAGTGTCTGTGCGAAAAGTCCCACCAGGAACCAACATGAAACAGCTGGTTCCCTTTCTATACGGTTGGCCCCCTACCACAACTGGAAAATATTCATCCTTTGGAATCATAGATTTATGAATTTAACTGCCAGATTTAATTGCTTTGTGTGCAGACTAGTCTAGCTTCTCACCGCAGAATTGTGTGTGCGTGCGTGTCCAAGTTGATGCTGAAGGATTAAAATGAACAATAAACATTAAATTCAAGAAACATCGAGGAAGGAGAATAATACTTGATAGCTGTGCCATATGCTGGGAGGGAAAGCATTCCAAAATAGAGCTGTAAAAATTGCTAGGTGCTCTTGTCAATTTAACTTCTAATTAAAAGCACTCCTAAAGGAAATGGAAGATGGTAATGAGCCAGAGGGTCGAGCTTGTGCTGGGGATGGGGTAACAGGGTCATAGAGAATGGCGGCTGGGAGGGACAATATTTCTAGATGCTTTGCTTTCACGTAGGAAAAGGAAATCAGCCAAAGCCCCCATCCTTATCCGTCATGCTTATTTTTCCCCCAAAGTGATGCCAGGTCTTACTTCAGCAGGATTTGGAGCAGGTCAGGAGACCCAGGCCCTGCTCGCCCCACCCCACCCCCACCCTTCTCGCCTCTTTCTCTCCATCTCGGAGCAAAGACAGGTGCTCCCCACAGGCCTGGGGCTCCTCCCCACAACACCACGCACTGCGAGATAAACCTGTAATGGTTTCCCCATAACTGCTTTCCTTTTTTCATATTGATGATTGACGCTCATTATTGTGTCACTGATCACCTCATCCCTTTGGTGACCATGGGTCCTCCTTCCCAAAGTGACATACTTAATTTTTGCGTTAGCGAAGGTTCGCGGAGTGTTGAGACTCTCTCCATCAGCCAAAGGAATTACCCTCCAAGTGAGAATTTCTGGCTGCAGAAAAAGCTGTTCTGAGATGATGTCTAGCTTCTTCCCGCATCCCTCAAATCCCCCTCCAAGGTGGGCCTCTCATCTGCTGTGCGGCTCTTGGTGGTAGCCAAGCGACACCACACACGACCGCCAGGGCGGGCGGCAGGGTGGCCCCACACACTGACCAGATAGCATCGCTGGGACATTTTAAACATTGTGTCCTTTTCCTAAGAAGGCCTCCCAAGGGGGAGCGGGGCCTTTCGGAACGAGCAGGGCAGGGACGTGTCCCATATTCCCCGTCTGCTGTTCCTTGGGTGCCCCAGTAGCGTAGCAACCGTGGGGTGTACGATATTGCAACCACTCCACTTTGAGTCCAAATAAGACAGTTCTTTCCTTGCAGGGTTATCACATAGCAGCATCCTTTCCTCCTGGGTTGATCCCTGCTCCGCCCCCACCCCTGCATTCCCCAAACTTTTAGCTGATTTTTGGTTAATACCTAGCTTTCCATTTTATGCCAAAAGCCTGGTTTTCCTGTGTTCTTGGGTGTTTTTCTTTTCTCTTTGTGAAAAACTTCACATTGACTGAAATATTACTTCTCTGCACGCCGGAGCACATGTGTGTGCACTAGAATTAAAACCTCCTCGGGCTTTGCCTACGAACCACCGCCAGAGCTGCGGACGGCACTGGTCCGAGGGGGGCTCAGAAGTAGGTGGTTGGCGGTTTTTTTTAAAAGAACTCCGGGTGATTGTTTTGTGCATCAGTGGCTGAAAGCCGGCTCAGTGAGAGTCCTCAAACGGGGTGATAGGTCTGTGGCTAGAGCACCGTTCTCAGCTGGATGCATTTGCCTCCAGGAGACAGTTGGCATGTTTGGAAGTATTTTTGGTTGTCACAGCAGCAGAGAGGGGGTGCTCCCGGCACCTATTAGGTGGGAGCCCGGGATAGGCCTAGAGATCCTAGAATGCACGGGACAGCCCCCCACCCCACCCCACCCCATAACGAGGAGTTACCAGAGATGTCAGGAACGCTGGGAAAGTGGGGGCGGGGGGGGGGCGTGGAGAGCAGAGGAAAGTGAAAGGAAGAGTCCATCCACTTGTCCTGCTGTAGCTCCTGGAGGGGGGAACTGGGATTCCTCCCTCGGCAACACCTCCCAGGACCCACTTGCCCCTCCCCCAGGGGCCCTCCTAAGCCACCCACCTCAGGAAACAGGAGAGAGGGTGTTTCTCATCCAATCATTTCCACACCCCCAAACATAAGCCCAGTGTCCTCTCTTTTCTTACCGGCGCCGTAGGAAATTTTGCACAGAAACTCTCTAGCTACACATTTTATAGGTCAGATGACATTTTTGTCTTCTTATGACCAGAAAAAGAATTACATTGAAGTGTAGAAAATTGAGGGCTTTGCTTTTGTGTGTGTGTGTGTGTGTGTGTGTGTTTGTGTGTGTCTACTTTGCATTGCAGAATTCAACTCTGTCCTTAGGAGCAAATGGAAAAATTAAGAACCGGAGGTTGTTGCTAACACCAGGCAGTCACTCTCATTAGCCATTCAGTCTCTACCTAAGTCTTTTTCTCATTTTGCAATAAAACCAAATATCACAGTGGGGGCTAGGATGAGGATGAGGTATGTAAAGATAAATACAGTGGGGGATTGTTTCATTAAGTGTCTGTTTAGAGGATTATTCTTTTTCTTTGGCTTCAGCCAGGCAGCAATATTACTTGGTGTTCCTGGGCACACATGGCCTGTGTCCAGCAGCTGTAGTGCCAGTGACATCCGCAGCTGTGCCAGCCCTTGAGCTGTTCAAGCTGAATGAAAACAGGTCTCTCTGTACCTTACGGTGCAGTCGCGGTTGAGCAAATACTTGGTGACCATCTAATTGGCTGAGTCGTGGAAAACTGTGGTGCCACGTATACCTCGATGGGTGAGTATAGGAAAAATATGTATTAGTGGACACAGTTCCCAGAATCAGAACTGGGTCACAGAATTAGATGCTGTGACAACCAGCAAACTTCGTTTTTGAGTTCGGTCACATGGCAGGTATTGACATAAGCGCGGATGACGAGCAGAGGCTCCATTTTAAAACCATTGGCATTCCTCGTGTTCCCGTGAACGTGGAGAGTTCTGGAGGAGGGTGTTTGTCCGGTTAGGTTACAAAGTGCTGCTTTTCTCTAGGCCAGTCAACAGGGGTTGTTTGTCAAGGGATTACCTGGAGGGGAGCTGACGAGGGGAACCTTTCCAGCCACTCGGCCTTGGTAGTTAATGCCTCAGACTTTGGCTTCCTGTTAAATGACAGCAAATGTGTCAAATGATTGCCAGATTTTGCCGGCGCCTTAGATTAAACATGTAATGAAGACAAAATCAGGAATTTGCCTTGTCTTTTTTTAATGGTTTTTAAAAGAAATTTAGTAAAATTCTCCGAGTCCTTCTGCTTGGGAGGTAGACATAGTCTTCCCATTGATGGAAACCTGCCCCAACACAGACTTCCCGACTCACCTGCTTGTGACTTGTACCAAGAACCGTGTGACGGAAATGAAACAAACCCGAACCTTCTGGGCACACCCAGCGTTCGAGGTTATGCCAGCATGCTGAAAGAACCCGCAGCACGGAGATGAACACACACCTGCAAAGGATACCAAGGGGCAATGATGGACGAGGCCAATAAACGTATTTCTGCCCCCGGAGGGCCCTGTGCATGGTCTGTCGCTGTCCTAGCTGACGAATTGCCCAAAATGACTCCCTTTCCTTACTCTGCACCAGTCCAATAAATAGAAATAAGCTCCGGGATCCACTCTGAACTGTGCCAAGGGTAAATACCATAAACCATGGAGAAACGCAAGGGTCCTGTGACTTTGTGACTAAGGCAAGTCCCCGCCGTGTTTCAGATCTCGCCTCGTTTGTGAATATGTGTCATTCTAAATAGGTGTAGCTCGCTCCTTGGAGGTGAAGGCTTCTCCTTTCCTATTTTCTTTGCTCCCCGAGGTTTTTCTGTGCAGTGGATGTTTCCCCAGGGCCGCTGCCAGCAGCCCCAGTGAATCAGTCGGCGTGCAGGAAGCGAAGGTGGATAAATACAGAAAGTCCAGGCCTGGCCTTTTCCGGGGTGGAGTCGCCAGGAAACCAGCGCACGTGGCACCTTGTCCCGGCCTCGATGAGCTCCGTGCGCGCTCAGCCCCATACGTTTGTCCGCCACCCGCGCGGCGCTGGAGGTCAGCCTTCCTTGCGGGGTAGTAGGTCCGCAGGAAGAGCGGATTATGGTTTCAGCTTGAAATCTGAAAAGATCTCTGAACCTTTTCAGCAAAGGAGGGCTGCCGGTCCCACCGGCTCGGAAACGTGCCCCTGAATAGGGTTCATTTCCGTGGTAGAAAGAGAAATTTTAGAAAGGAATTAAGCAAATTGTTCTTTATCTGGACAATCCCAGGTGGAGAGGGTGTGTGTGTGTGTTTTAATATACAGTATAATCCCTTTTCACTGGGAAAAATCAAGACAAATTTGTTTGTATATAGTAGTGTAAATGGAAAACAAATTCTCGTTTTCGAACTGGGATGTCCCGGATCACAAGCTCAGAATGGATCTTAGGAGTGATTTCTGTTTATTGCACTAATACAGAGTGAGACTCCGTAGTCCTTAGGGGAAACTAAGGAGTCATTTTGGGCAGTTTGTCAGCCAGGACAGCAAGAAATCATATAGCAGGCTGTGCCTGAAGTCAGTGGAATCCTTACTATGTCAGTCCCGGTGTTCTTGCAGTGACTGTAAACCCGTGGTTCTTCACAAGCCAGATTCTAACAAAAGTCACACCTTCCGAGGTTTATTAACCACTTAATTAGAAGGTATGGCGGGTAGAGTTGGAATAGGGTTTAAATCTCATGTCCGCGTATTCTAGCTTTGACAGTGATGGAGGTTCTTAACCTCTACTCAGCTATAACACGGGGTACTACTGTCACTTTCTAGGGGTTTTGTGAAGATTTTCTGTGCCGAAATGCACGTCTCAGACCATTCTAAGAAATCTCTAGTCTGACCCACCTAGGTTGGTTCTCTTCCTTTCCAGATAAGTATTTCGTCACTCTCTTTCTCTCTGGGCCAAGACGGTGGGAAGAGCTCTCTCTCTCCACCTTTCTGTGTGGCGTGTGGTGGATCCCAGCTATGAGATACGGAGGTCTCCTCAAAATGTCCTATTGCTCGTTGCTTGATGCAGAGAGAAGTGAGGCAGAAGGACTCCCTGATTCTGAGCAGCCACCATGGCCAGCAGAGCAGCCCTCCTGCTCCGCTCAGGCCCTGCCATGCCTTCTCTCTGCCTTCTCTTCCACTTTCTTCACTCACCCCTCCAGCGGGGAGACAAACATGTCATGAGCTGGCGCTCTCAGACTTTGGCATGCATGGGGACACCTGGACTCCATTCCCGGAGGCTCTGATCCTGTGGGTGCGAGGGGAGCCCAGGACTCTGCATGTGATGAGTACCGTGGGGGCCAGTATAGGCAGCCTAAGGACCACACTTGAAGAAGCACTGCTAGAAATACTGAGGGATAAAAGATGCTGTCTTTCCAAAAGGAGTCCAAGGGGTAGTGGGAGTAGATAGAAACAGGCTGTGTGATGCAGGATGGCGGAAACTGTAAGGGAGCACACATGGGGATGGGTTTACGGCTGGCTGGACCTGGGTCCGATGCAGAGGTGGTAGTGGGCTGGCCCTCGAAGTGCGGCTAGGACTTGCCAGACTGAGAGAGGAGAGAGAGGAGTCCGTGCAGAAGAACAGCTCGAGGAACCAGAAGCAGAGAGGCCAGCGTGCTCTGGGTGGAGTGCATTTTCTGGGTCTCCCGCCACTAATAAATGAATCGTGAACACCTCTCTCTCAAACCAGCAAGCTTATTCATAAGTCACATTTTCATCCGTATACTAGAAATTAGAAAAAGTCTACTTTCCAAAATAAAGAGTAAGTACCTAAAGTTTAATATTGCATTTCCCCCCACACCCTACCTCTCCCCACCTTGGGAAGTTAGTGGACGAGGGAAGGTGGCAGTGAGACTGGAGATGCTGGCAGTGGTCAATCACCTTAGGGCCCAGACCGAGAAGCTCAGGTGCCCACCTTCCCCCTCTCACACACGCGAGCACTGGGAGGCCAGGGCCTGGGGCCGGATGCGAGCCAGCCATCCCCCATCCCGTGACTTCTTGTGCCACGTCCGTCTCCTCCAGTGTCAACAGCCACCACGATGGCTTCTGCATAGGTGGCTCCCCTCCCCCCTCCAATAGGAAAGAAATGCCATGCTATTGAGTGGTTGACTCTCTTGGGGGGTGTGAAACAAAGAGATACTTTGCCTTGTTTTATTTTGAAATTTGTCTTATTTTATCCAGCTTTTTTAATGAGCATTTAAAACGCAGTAAAAATACGAAGAATGTCAACTCGGCTCTTTAAATGGAGCTCCTTGGGCCATCACACCGTTAACATCCACAGATACAAGTTTACTTTCTTTTCCGTAGTGGTAGCATTAATTCTGGTTTTTCTAAAGGGTGTGGGAGTAAATGATATAATTTTTGTAGCTACAGAAACTGAAATACAGTTAAGTTGCTTTCCCTGCACAGTGGTATCCATGGAAAGGAACAAAGCTAAGAAGTAATTAGCAAAGATAAGAAATTATATCATTAAGTGAAATCATATAAATGATGCTAGATGGAGGTATACAAGGAGTACAGATGTTTCAGCTAAACGTGGTATTGTGGGATTTGTGGAATTTATAGGATTTCGCGAATCTGATATCATTTTTAAGACTCCAAGAAGAAAGAATCCCTGTGGGTTGTTTTGTTTTGTTTTGTTTTGTTTCTCCAATTACCTGTTTGCTTTTTGAGGAGCTCCTGGGTTTTGTACGGACTGGGAGTCAGTCCGTAGGTGGAATCTGCAGTGTCTCATTCCAGAAGCGCACCTCAGACAGCGCGATGAAATATTCATTGACTGTGATTTAAATCATCGTAGGATTCCAACATAAAAATACACAACTAAGAGATATTAACATTAACAGGTGATATTACCTAGGATAAAAGAAAGAGAAATACAACGGGCTCACCTGATTGGCAAATCGAGTGCTGTTACCGTGTTCATTGCCAGCCAGAGGGATTTTAACTGCTGTGTTTTAAGTATGATTCACGTGCAGAGGCCCCGCCGCTTCACGTCCCCGGTAATCCCGATTACCAGGCCCCTCTTCCAAGGGCTGGGTCCCACCCCAGCCTACACGCTGTGGACACGTGTGTTGGGTTTTGCTTCGTTTACCAAAGAACAGTGTGGAGTTCAGGACATTTTTAGAAAGACCAACTTGTCACCACTGTCACATTCGGAAAAGAAGATTTCCAATTATTGGAAAGAAGGCAGGTTGTTGTCAAACCCCAGGGAGCAACGCACAGGGGAGCAGGTGACAGCCCCAGGAATCCCAACAAAGCAAAACGAAGGAATTGGACCCAGCCAACCAGTTAATAATGAGCGTGGCAAGAGCGGCCACGGCGGTAGGCTAGGCGGGTGGGGGGTCTCCGGGGCCACTTCAGAGGCGGGGACCACGTGGGGGCAGAGGAAGAGGAGTCGCGACAACTGGGTGAGTGATGATACCAGTGACCAGCGCGCAGGGTACGCGGCGGGGACAAGATGGGGATGGGGGCAGGAAAAAGAACTTTCCTCTGCCCTCGGGGCTTTGGCCGAGACCCCTGTAATGGAAGACCAAGAAGAGAAAGCCGAGCAAGAGCCTATTACCCTGTGCGCCTCACTCAGACCCGGGAGCGCCCGGGGCGCAGGGTGCCAGTCGGGTGCCAGTCGGCTGTGGCGCCGGCAGGGACCGAGCGGGAGGTGGGGGCTCTCGGGGACGGTACGGGGTCTTAGCGAAGACGCGTGGCCCTTAGCAGGACGGCCTGGGGCGTGATCACTCGGACAGTGTGTCTGGGTGTGTGTCGACTCGTGGGCCCCCCTCCTGGGACGGGAGTCGGCGATCTTCCCTGCTTGGCGCGCTAGCACCTCCTCCGGGACACCTGGGCCCCTTGGGAGGCTCTGCTTGGCGGCCCCGCAGGTGCCTGCAGCTCGCGATGACCGTCCACCTCAGCGCCGGGGCGGGGGCCGGCCCGCGACCCTTCTGGAAGAAGGAGAGGAGGGCTGGGGAGTCGGCAGCTCGCTGGATCATGGGTCCGTTTGCAGATCGTGGGTGCCGTTTGCAGGCACCTGCTGCAAGTGCTGGAGCTGCCGAGCGCCTGAGCCGGGGACGGGGAGCCACACGCGGTCTCGTTGCGTCTGTGCCCATCAGGCCCAGGACAGCAGCTCTGGCCACCTCAGCAGTAGTTGGCAAATGGGCCCTGCTGCCACCCCTGTCCGGCTCTACCCTGGGCCCCAGAGCTCCTGGTCCCGCTTGGGGAGCTGGACTGGATGTGGTGGCCCTGGGGACAGTAGAGTACACCCCTGAGGTCCAAGGGAGTGAAAGGCATCGTCCTGCCATGCACCTGGTGGGCAGAACTCTGGGGGCGCCCACAGGAAGGGGCCTCGGCCGGCGGCGCCCCAGCTGCCGCTCCCCGGACGTGCCAGCTGCCCGAGCCGGTGCGCAGGAGGGAGCGCAGAGCATGGCAGCGGCGGGTTTATGCGGGCTCTTCTCGGGGCAGGAACTCTGGCCCGTGACCTGCCGTTCCCTTGCCTGCCTTGTGCAGCCCGGTGCCCGACGTGCGCCCCTCTCTCCCCGTCCTGTCTCTCTGCTGGGCTGGGGGACGGGGGCTCCCCTGCAGCAGGCCCGTCCCCCCATCCGCCCAGGCTTCGCCTCAAGGAGCCTCTGGACGCAAGCACTCCATCCGCAGAAGGCCCTGAAGCCAACTGTCGGGGATCAGAATGTCCCCACGCCGTCGGGGATCAGATGGGGATCAGATGGTCCCTGCGATTCCTCTGGCTGCGGCCCCCAGAGGCAGACTGAGCGACGGGAGCTGTGGCCTGGTTTTAACTCTAACACCGAATCCGGCCCTGGTGCAGATGGAGTTCCTGAAACTCCCTTGGGGTCCCCGCTTGCATTGCGCAGGCCCTTGGGGTCCCCGCTTGTATGGCTCAGGAGCCACCGGCAGGTTCGCTCCCGGCTTGGCAGCCCGGCCAGTCCCGCGGCCGCTCCCAACCTCCCGACGCAGCAGCTTTGCTTAGGACGAACCGGACTGGACCTGGCTCCCCCCAGCAGCCAAGTGAAGCGGTTTTGTCACTCAGTGTCTTCGTCTCCGGATTTAAAGAAGAGTCTGTCACAGAGCAGAAGATGATAAATCTCTTCCGGCTAAAGTGCCTTTCTGGTTCTCTTTATTTTTGTTGTTAGAAGTCCTCTACAGAAAAGAAGCAAGACAGTGGAAACATTTTCGTAAGATGACACTTTATCTCTGTGATTAACTATATAATAAACCGTAAAGGCTTTGCCATGGTAATCTCCTCCTTACACCTTATTGCTTTAATAATAAAAGCTTTTTTTATGGCAGCAGAATAAAATTTTACTATCCAGACAGTTTAGATAAAATGAGAAGATGTGTTTTTGGAAGGATAGAGGGCACATCCGAAACACGTGAGGTCAGCGTGGGTTTTCTGTGAGCTCAGTGTCTGTAGAGCGTGTTCGGAGTGTCATGAGGCAGGTGCCCTCGGGGGGACTTCATCCAGCCATTTAGAGGACTCTCAGTTGGGTGTCTGGGTGGCTCGGTTGGTTGAGCATCAAACTTGGGATTTTGGCTCAAGTCTGGATCTCAGGGTCATGAGATTGAGGCCCACATGGGGCTCCATGCTCAGCAGGAGGTCGGCTTGTCCCTCTCCTTCCCCCTCTGCAGCCCCCCTGCTCGTGGGCGTGCTCTCTGTCTCTCTCTCTCTCTCAAATAAATTAAGAAACTTTAAATTAAAAAGAAAGGAACTTTTAGTGGTCAGTGAAAGGCTAAAGAATTCTGTATTTCTGTCAAGTACGGAGGGTTAATGTTTCAAAGCAAAACTGTTCAAAACCCAAGAGTTACAGATGAGTAGTGGGAGAAAGCACAACTTCTAATAATTTATTACCACCCTAATTTGCATACAGAATCATCAACTACCTGTTTTGATCCTGAGCCAAAGCCTGTGTGGTTTGGTGATTATCATCGCACTTTTATTCATAAGCTTCTGTCTCAAATGATTAGATTCTTTCAGTGGCAAAAATCCTATAAATTTTTGCTTAAACATGATTTGTATGCGAGCACTACAGTACACCCATTAAGAAGCTTCATTACTGTATCCCACAGAAAACGGAATACATGGTCTTTCCTGCTCATCAGTGTTGAGCAATTTCTTTTTCTTTCTTTTTGTTTCAAGTTTTTGTTTAGATTCGTGTTAGCTCACATGGACTGTAACCTTGGTTTCAGTAGAATTGAGTGATTCGTCACTGACATGTAACACCCAGTGCTCATCCCGACAAGCCCTCCTTACCCCATCACCCGTTTAGCCCGTCCCCTGCCCACCTCCCGTCCAGTGACCCCCAGGTCGTTCTCTGTAGTTAAAAATCTCTTATGGTTTGTTTCCCTCTCTTTTTCTCTCTTCTCCTTGGTCATCTGTTTTGGTTTCTTAAATTCCACGTATGAGTGAAATCATATGGTATTTGTCTTTCTGTGCCAGACTTATTTCACTGAGCATAATATACTCTAGCTCCATCCGTGTTGTTGCAAATGGTGAGATACCATTCTTTTTGATGGCTGACTGATACTCCAGTGTGTGTGTGTGTGTGTGTGTGTGTGCACGTGTATATGTATACACTACATCTTTAAGCATTTCTCAGTCAGGGATCCCTGGGTGGCGCAGCGGTTTAGCGCCTGCCTTTGGCCCGGGGCGCAATCCTGGAGACCCAGGATCGAATCCCACATCGGGCTCCCGGTGCATGGAGCCTGCTTCTCCCTCTGCCTGTGTCTGCCTCTCTCTCTCTCTCTCTCTCTCTGTGTGTGACTATCATAAATAAATAAAAAATTAAAAAAAAAAAAAAAAAAAAAAAAGCATTTCTCAGTCAATAGACATTTGGGCTCTTTCCATAATTTAGCTATTGTTTCTATGGAGCAGTTTCTTATGCAGCGACCCACAATAGTCTAAGACCACAAGGTAGAACAGAAGTTTTGTAGAATTCCGAGTTTCCCTGGAAAAAGTGATAATTTAGTGGAGACCTGAAGGAAGACTCCCAGTTAATGAGACAAAGGCAGGGTTGCGCGGGAGGGTTGTCTTGCAGCAGAGGGAAGGGCATGTGCCAAGTCCTGTGGTGAGGAGAGAGCAGAGCTCATGCCTTCTGGGCTTTCGTGAGGCTTAAACAAGGCCATTCCTGTAAGGTGCCTACCTGAGGTCCTAGCACGCGGTAAGCACTCAGGATGTGCTGGTTATGATCAGCTCTGATTTTGAAGCAACTCGGGGCGGATCTCTCTCTGTGCAGCTGTACCTAAAAAGCAAACCTGTGACCTTTCTGCTCCTCAGTAGGAATGTGGTCCGTGACACCGCCTGGGATCTCTCTGTGACTCTTCTACTCTCTGATGTCCTTCCCCTCGAGACCATCGCTCCCATCCTGCATAGCTGCTAACTCCGTCCCGGGGTTTGGCCCAGCACCCTCTGTCCTTGCCAGCCTGCAGAGTTTTTCACGAGGTGCACTCAGCGTACGTGTCTGTCCCAGGACCTCTAAGGAGACCCAGTAGGACTTAAACACGGCACTGGATGACAGTGCTCGTGGAGCTGGATATGACACCGGGCCACCAGGGCATCTGGAAGGTTTTAGACACAGCCTGACCCCTCCTTTGGCCTGACTCTCAGCTCAATGTGACACTGGCTCCTCGCCGTCTGACGGGCTGCTAGGGACCAGGCTGCCCTTTGCCTACATATCCTTCATCCTCCCTGTCTGCTTCCCACGCTCTTCTTCCCTTCCATGGCCCTGCTGCCTTGGAAGTGAAACCCAAAGAAACCCTGGGGTGTACCTTGTTGAGATTCCAGAGGGAGGCTGGGAGGGAGCCGCTCCAGGCTGGCACCTGACCCTGCTCTGCATTCAGTTCATCAGTTCTGCGCAGGGTCCTGACTCAGCAGAGGTCCCTGGCTCGCCTTGGAGCACCTGAGTTTTGAAAGCGGTCGTACATAGGTGCTTGAGTTACTAAGATGCTTGAGGACAGTCTTGTGTAGAAACACCCAGAGGAATGGAAGCATGGTTGGATGCCACCCTCACAGGCTCCTTCACATCCTCAAGTGGGCACTAAGCAGGTTAACAGTTCATTGTGAACCTTCGTCCCTCCTGCCACTAGCCCAGAAGTCCCCAGCTGACCACTGTATGAATATCCAGCTTTGTGCGTGAGTGTTGCACCTGAGGATATGCCTTATCCCCCAGATGTCCATCTTGTAAACTCTCTGGGCACATCATCATGTGAACAAATTTCACCAACAAAAATTTACCACGATCTCGTGGCGGGTAAAGAAATTAGCAGAGGGCCCTTCTTCCACCATCCGCCCCCCACCCCCGGACCTCCCCAACACACACATAGGCTGCAGGTTCCCAGCCTCCAGGGCCTGGGCCTTGTTTGGGAACTGAGTGGGCGGGAGGATGGTGGGAGGCTGCCCTGGCACTTACCCTCCGGGAGGCTGCCGACACCCACTCTTGAATCGTGTGTGTGTGTGTGTGTGTGTGTGTGTGTGTGTGTGTTCCCTTTAGTTATGTACCTTGCAGGCTCTCAAATCCCAGAGACTCTAACTAGAAGCCTACCAGCTGCTTGAGGGTGCAGGAATTTCTTTTTGCCATCATCATTTTTCTCCCCTGTCTGTCCGGTCTCACTTTCCTCCACAGTAAGTTGGGCAGGTCGTCTCACTTTCGTGTCCACTTTCCCAACAAGACCATAGGCTCCAAGGGGCTGGCAGGGGGGCTTCATTCAGCTGGAGCATCCCTGCCCCCAAGTGCCCGAGTAGCTGTCCCGGACTCCTGTTGGTGTCCAGTGGAGGCCGAAAGCCCTCTAAGATCTGCGCCAGTTCCCGGGGTGTGAGTGTGGGCTTCAGAGCCTCATGCTCGGTCTGCTTTCCTGTCTGTCCAGCCTCATGTTGACCCAGATGTGGGACCCAGCCACCTCCTCGGTGCCTGCGGGTGTGCGCTTGCACACATTCAGACCACGCACTCCACGCACAGTGAAGATCCGCACATCCCGCCAAGGCTCACGCCACACTCCTTACATCATGGGCCTTAGACCTTCTGGCTGCCGCCCACCACCGGCCATCTCCCCCATCTTCACCCTGCACAGTTCCCAGCCTTGTGGTTGGCCCTTCTCCCTCTCCCCTCTGCCTCTCTTTCTGTAGGGGATAAAAAATTCATGACAGTTTATCAGGCAGCATAGCTTCCTCGTATTGCTGCAATTGGGGCTCCTGACTCCACATGTCCAGGTTCTCACCTCATCTTCCCCCACAGCTCATCCGTTAGCCTTGTTTTCCTTTTTGTTTTTAAAGATTTTATTTATTCATGATATATACTGAGAGAGAGAGAGAGAGAGGCAGAGGCAGAGACACAGGCAGAGGGAGGAGCAGGCTCCATGCAGGGAGCCCGACGTGGGACTCGATCCCGGGTCTCCAGGATCAGGCCCTGGGCTGAAGGCGGTGCTAAACTTCAGCCTGGGCTGCAGCCTGGGCTGCACCACCCAGGCTGCCCCTAGCCTTGTTTTCCTAAACTAACATCGCACTGCCCTCTCGGGGAAGGTTGTTAAAAAAAAAAAAATTGCTTGGCCCATATTGGCAATATGTGTGAACTTGACAGAAAGGCTAGATATACCTCATAATCTCAAAAACACAGGCCTCTTTTGACCCCACTCAGCATTTCATAGGACTAAGAAACATACTCGGGTTTATGAGTAGATGGTGTCTGGAAAGAAATGCAAGAAGCTGGTGATGGTGAAGACCTCCAGGGAAGGTTGCTGAATAAGCTGGGACAGAGACAAGATAAAGAACTTCCTTATCTTGTATTTCCTATATTTAAACCACACTGACATCATACCTATTTAATGTCAATAAACAAGGTCCAGGTATCCCAATGTGCTAGTCACACCAAAGTGATTGTATCCAGTGACCTTAAGCGATATGCGTCATGGGGATAGTTAATATCTACACCTGACAGATTAGGCTTAGAGCCCAGTTCTGGAGAATTTGCCATTTACTGTACACGTCAGTTCTTTCCATGAGAATTTCCTGGTTGGAAAGAGCTGGGCTTCTCAGCACACGGTCCTTACTCTCCAAGCGTTCAGATTCCATCATCTGGATGAGGAGCCCCAAAACTCCTACAGACATAACCCAAGGACACTTCTTAGATTGACAAATATTACAAAATATTCCTCTTAAGAGGAAATAAATTTTCAAGATGCTTTAAATTTTAAAGGTCCACCTGATGGAGGAAAAGAAAGTACATCTGTCGGAACAGAGAGGTAATCATTACGAACGATAACTTCAGTGTGTTGAAGCAATTAATTAGGAGTTCATAAACTATGCAAATAAGCAGGAAAAAAATCTGATTGGTTACCTTGGAGGGGTGCTAGGGAACCAGCTATCGTTTTGAAAACTGATAGACCAGCGTTTCTCCTGCCTTAGCCATATAAATTGTACTACATGTTAACCCAAATGGTTGATAAAGGAGAGTTTTTCTTTATGGACGGCTTCAGAGTAAATAAATGAAAAAAGAGTAGTAGAATTTGAATATCCCCATTTTTAAAACCCGATTTTTCGAGGCAACCATCGTGAGTGACTGCTCCTATCATAAAAAATAGAGATGTCCTTTGTATTTCCTATAAATTTGTTATGAGATGTAGGAATTTGAATACATTCAGGTTTGATTTTTTTCCCCAAGAGGAATATTTATAACTGTGTTGTGTCATTATATGTCTGCTGATGGAAGTAGTTAACTAAGGTATTCTTCGTGAAATAAAAACAAATCTGAATCTAATCAAATGTCTAGGGATCCCTGGGTGGCTCAGTGGTTTAGCGCCTGCCTTCGGCCCAGGGCGTGATCCTGGAGACCCGGGATCGAGTCCCACATCGGGCTCCCTGCATGGAGCCTGCTTCTCCCTCTGCCTGTGTCTCTGCCTCTCTCTCTCTCTGTGTCTCTCATGAATAAATAAATAAAATCTTTAAAAAAAATTTCTATATCTCATAACAAATTCATAGGAAAGTTAAAAGAATGAGTTAAATAATACCACGGAGGTGCAGTCAGCAAAATTCAGACCTTGAACAACTTAAGAGGACAAACCACCTGGCTTCTTCAACAAATGAGTTGCCAAAACAGGGAGAAAAAGAGATGGAAGGGAATCTGTAGATTAAAACAGATTTATTTCATAGACAACCAGCCAATTGCAGTGCACAGAACTTATTTAAGTCCTGGTTCAAACAAACTTAAAAAATACCTATGGAACAATTGATTTGAACACTGCGTAGATACCTGATAACATTAAGTTATTGTTAATGTTTTTGGGTATTCTAATAATACTATCGTGATAGTCCTAACAAGCCCTTATCTTTTTGAGATATGTATTGAAATATTTATGATTGAAATGAAAATTTAAAAATATCTCACATCTATGCTTATATATACATAAAAATCTGTGAAAGGATATACAGCTGACCCTTGAACAACAGGTAGGGGGGCTGGGGTGCCCACCCCCGGCAGTCAAAAGTCTGTGTATTACTTCTGACTCCCCCAAAACTTAACTCCTTGCCTACTGTTGACTAGAAGCCTTACCCATCACATAAAGGGTCAATTAACATATTTTGTATATGTATTATATACTGTCTTCTTACAATAAAGGAAGCTAGATAAATAAAATATTCTTAAGGAAATCATAAGGAAAATACATTTATAGCACGGTGCTGTGTTTACCCAAATAAAATGCACGTGTAAGAGGACCTGCGTGGTTCAAGGTGTTGTTCGAGGGTCCCCTGTATAAGGGAATTGTGATGCTGTGTTCTGTTGTGAGGGGGACCAGGAGTCAGGATGGGAGAGAAAGGAACTTTTGGACAGATCATTATCTACTGTATGTAGGTAACACTTTTTCAAAGAACTAACCAAAAAGTAACATAGTGGGGGGAAAAAAGTTAAATTGAACTTGAAATGCTTCTTCGGGAATAAGAATGCATAGACTCCTGTTATAGAACATGTGGATGGATTGGCTCCGACCAATTTCCCAAAGTAGGCCCCAAGGCATCGGAGACGGGCCCACCTCCCCGCCTCCCAGCCAGAATCTGGGGGAGCAACACACACACACATTTGAGAACTACAGGCCTTGGTAACCTGAGTGCCAGCTTTTCAAATACTCATGATGTTGTTGTGGAACTTTGGAATTCCTAGGGCAAAAATACTCCGAAATTTAAATTCAAAGCAGCACAATGCTGAAAGTCTGAAAAGGCTTTTTTTCCCTAGATTTGCTGACAGTGATTTAATCAGCAGATGTCACTATGAAATACTTGGGAGCATCCCTTCCGTGTTGCCTCATTTTTGGAAAGGCAGAGGGTGCTGCTGGCATTGTAACATAGAAGTATTTATGGTAATTTTGTATTTTGTTTAATGAAAATAATTTTTCTTTTGCTTCCAGTGCTTATTAAAAGGTTATCTTTGATTAAGCATTCTTTGCTTTTGTTTTTGTTTTTCCCCTCCCAGCATCATTGACAAAGAAGTTTCATTAATGGCAGAAATGGATAAAGTTAAAGAAGAAGCCAGTAAGTAGACACATGGTTGTTTGGTTAGGAGCCTCCTAGTCAGAAGCAATCCATAGGCCAACTGGCAGTGATATGGATTCTGAGTGAGGTCCTAAAATTCACACTGAAATACCAGCAAATGAGCTCTGTAACCTCAGGCAAGTCCCTTAGCCCCCAGAAACCTTGGGAACGAGGATGACCTGGTGTGGCTCCAGGATAGAGTAGTAGCACCGCTGAGCGCACCGCGGAACAGGTACTCAGCAAATAATAGGTGCCAGGGGAGTTAGCGAAAATTTTGGGCATATAAAGGACTACTTAAAGTTAATCAGGTTTAAAATGACTTTGAATTTAGAATTAAATTTTAAAACGTTAAGTTTGATGCTTTCACAGCTTACACATCTTGCTATGTTACTTATACAGTCCTTTTCACTTGTTCTTTCTTAGGTTCAACTAACTCACGTTTAACAAATTAAATTCCCCTAAAAAAAAAAAATCAGTCCATTTGAAACTTACTTAAATCCTCCTTAACATTTTGAATTATGTTTATAAATTTAATGTATCTGATTTTTTTTTCCGAGCACTTTAGATGCCTGACAAGGCAAACTCACCAACCTAAGAGCAACATGCTCCAAGCTTTTAAGCAGCTCTTATAAAGATTAATAATTCAAACTTAGAGATGTACTAAGTGAAGTTTTCTTAAAACACTCTGATTCTGTTTACAAACTCCGTCAAATCCGCTGACAGCTGCCAACTTAACACCTCAAAAAAAAAAAAATCAATTACATGTTTTAAGTTGAAATCACAAATGAGACTATTTAATGTCCCAAACACTCTGTTCAAATAATAAACACACTTGAGACAATCTTGATCATTGCAAAACTTTTCCTAAATTTAACACAAAATATTAGTATACCCCGGGTTGGATTTATTGTATTATATTTATGCTTATTTCTAATTCTAAATTTTTCCAAATAGCTTTTGTAAAGCTGTTCAACAGATAGTAGGACAGATTTAAACTATCTCAAAAAGGCTGAGGTTCCTGGGATGGACATTTTCCATGAGACTGGACTGATCGTCAGTTCCAACACCGAGCCCCAGTGGAGCTGCTGAGCCCTCTCTTGTTATCAAATGCGGTCTGCTGTTGTTGATGGGAATTCTAAGACATATTTTTCAGCTGAGATATAGTCTTACAATTTTTGTCTCCTGGGCATTTTAAATTCTTCACCCTTACCCAAATTTATCTCTTAAGTTGAATGAATGGCCGTCTGTACCCCAGCCAGGTTTCAGCTAAATTCCTTCATTCACCTTTGACTATAGTGCCTTTCTTTTTACCGGAATGAGGGATCTGACCAGATTCTTCATTCTTTTTATATTTTTCTTGCCTGGCCCTGGCCATAATTCAATAGTCACTTTATGAAAAATAGCTATCAGTATTTTTTGTTACATAATTTTTTAAAGATTTTATGTATTTATTCATAAGAGACACAGAGAGAGAGGAAGAGATACAGGCAGAGGGAGAAGCAGGCTCCCCATAGGGAGCCCGACGTGAGACTCGATCCCAGGACCCCAGGATCACACACTGAGCCAAAGGCAGACACTCAACTGCTGAGCCACCCAGGTGTCCCATGTTACACAATTTTTTTAAATGATTTTAAGCAACATGTTAGAATGTAAAAGACAGTATGTTTTATTAAAGAAAACTAACTGTGATCCACGGTTCAGCTGTGGAATATTTAGGTAGTTACACAATCTACTTGATTGTGAAATTATTTTATTCTTATGAAATCTGTTGATTCCTTCAGTAAAAGTTGCTTACCACGTGATCATGTAAAGCTTCATCTTTCTTTTCAGTTTCATGTCCTATTGATAAGAATGTTAATAAGCCAACACAGAGACAAAAGTATCTCTAGCACCAAAACACAGTTACTAGCACATCACTCCCTAAGAGGTTAACAGTAGACCTCAGAGGTCACATGCTCATTCTGTCTTCTTGAGACGATTCCAGGTGCCAAGGCCTGTAGGATTTGGAGCATCTCCGGAGAGCATCCCCATTTTTCAAATTCATCCAATCAATAAACATTTGCCGTGTGCTCACTTCTGTATTGGGCACTATCAGAAACTGGGTTAAACAGGAAACAGCAAATTTTGGGACCTGCACACAGGGAGCTTTCAGCTGAGCCAAAATGGTGAGATTGGTTGGAGGGATTTGCCTGACCTCAGTCATCGGTGCCACAGCTCCTGGTTTTAGAACCACCTAGAGCCCCAGGGAAGCCATTCGGCCTGCATTGGAGGCAAGCAGAACTGAGTTCGAATCCAGTTCCACCCGTCTACTGGCTGCATGATCTTGAACCACTTTGTTAACTTCCAAGGGCTTCGTTAAAGTCCAAGGTTACTTCAGAAAAGGGGCATAAGAAGAGTATCTATCTCAAAAAGTTATTGCAAAGATAAAATGAGAAAATACATGCCAGGCACTTAGCACAGTGCCCGACACAGTGTGTGTACAAAAAGGGAAAAACACTTACCGGTGAGGGGGTCAGTCCAGCCTCCTCATATGACAGCCAGAAAATGACAGCCACAAGGGTTAGCATCTCTCAGTGACCCAGGCATGTGTCTCCACAGGTAGAAGAAGTCACTGAGTTGCCCTCCACTAAGAATTGAACTATCTTTACAACCATCTTGAGCTTGCTCATCTGTGTCCTCCAGAGTCCCTTCCACATTTTCTATGTGCTGCGCATACTACAAACCTTATGTCCTCAATTATAACAGTAGCCCGTCTGTCTGTCATGGCACCTAACATAGTGCTGAGGAGACTGGAGGCACCTCATAATATTTGTTAAAGGAATGATTATGATTAATTTAGTGTCTGTAGGCTGTGGGATCCAAAACTCAATAAAAAAAAGGAAGTATGATCTAGATGAACATATCTCACTTTATTAATAATATTTGAGGTTAGCATGTGATAGCATATGATACTAAACGTGTCGCATATTTCATTTAGTTCCACAATAGCCCTACCCTACAAGGTATATATGATTATTATGTTTACAG
This sequence comes from Canis aureus, assembly GCF_053574225.1. Taxonomy (NCBI): domain Eukaryota; kingdom Metazoa; phylum Chordata; class Mammalia; order Carnivora; family Canidae; genus Canis; species Canis aureus. The sequence continues at coordinate 21,412,858 of NC_135646.1, read as the reverse complement.
ATGAAGAAACAAAGCATGTGCTATGGTCTCAGACTTTGAGGGGACTGAAGGCCAAAATAGGTGTGTTCTTGAAGCATCAAACTTCTTGGAGATCTGGGAAGAAAACATATTAACAGAAACACAGATATATTGTGAGGTAAAATGCAGAATTCACAAGAATAAAAAGGATTTCAAAGGATCTTTGTGCTTGAAGGCTGTGTGTCCCAGCTCCTCCCCACCAGGATTTCAAGTCCACCCTTGCTAAGAAGTATTATTTGAGAAGAAGCCCTAAAATTTTCCATCACTGATGCAACAAGAACAAGCTTCCAATGTGTTCCAAAAACTTGAAGGAATTTATAAATCCTATTGAGAAAATGGATTTCAGCATACCAGATACTGTTTCTAAAAGTACCCAAATATTATTAATGAAGTTCTGAGTTCAATGAAAATTAAAGGTTTATGAAACTGTCTCCCTCTACAGATTTCTGACACGATGGTGCTTTCAAAACATAACTTATTATTCTATTTTAAATTTTAGGATCAATGAATCTTAGGAGCTGATCTGCTTTTGTTTTTTGCTTTTTGTTTCTGTGATTGATGTTTTTTGAGGTGAAAATGTTAGTGTCCCCACAGAATATTAGCTTTAGATCTCCAGTTTTAAGGCTTTTTCGTAATGAAAGGCTTTGAAATGTTAATGAGACTATATGTAAAACTCATCCCAACACTTGCTGATGCAAAAGTATTCATTTCCATATACATTTGCATGAGGGTAAACTCAGAATTTATTGGTGATCTTGCACCTGCATTCCTATTTTAGGGCCCATTTATATCTCTTCCTACAAAACCTTTTGTGTGAATGCCCAAGTCCTCAAAAAAATACAATTATCCCTAATTGTCACCAGTCCCCCTAATGATCCATTACAGAAAGTCAGCTCTGTTTAACTGTGTAGCTGTGCAGGGTCTGCTGACCCCTTACTATCTGCTCACCGAGTCTGGGCCTTCAGAATTTCTTTTTTATCTTTGTAAGAGCGAAATACATTGTTTCATCTTCTTGCTTGAGAATCGTTTTTCTATACTGAGGACTTTAGTCCCATTCCTGTGTTGAACTGTAATGGAATACATATAAATAATCAAGGTATAAGTGCTAAATATGTGTAAGTGGTTCTTCTAGAAAAGGAACTTCTGTTCTTCATTGCAAATTCCTTTTTTTTTTTTTAAAGATTATTTATTTGAGGAGAGCACAGAGGGGAAGGGCAGAGGGAGAGAGAGAGAGAGCGAGTCAGTCTTAAGCAGACTCTGCACTAAACAGGGCTCAATCTCACGACCCCAAGACCGTAACCTGAGCTGAAACCAAGAGTTGGATGCTCAACCGACTATGCCACCAAGGCGCTTCACATATTCCTTTTAAATAATGGGTTGATGCATTCATTCAATCCTTCACTCACAAATGTACATTTTGGGCACGCACTTTGTGCCAGGCCCTAGACATTGTGGACAAAAAGAACTGTAAGTGTAGCCTCTGCCATGATTGGAGATGTCTACAGGGGACAGGCTGGGAATTAATGAGCTGAGCAGGGCAGGGAGTGACCATGGTACGCTGGGTGCCATGCTCCATCTATCAAGGGCAGCAGCTCAAGGGTAGCCAGTTTTGCCACGTGGGAATGTTGGCCAACTGTGGCCAGAAGTTGGAATATTTGAAAGAAGCCAGGAACCCAGCTTCCAAATGGAATCTCCTAATTTTCAAATGTGGACAATTAATTTATAAAAGTAATATGTGGACCAAACAAAACTCTATGGCCAAATATGATATTATGCCACCTTTTTGTGACTTCTGGTCTGACTGGGTAACTGGGACATCATTCAGTAATACAGTGTCTGTGTTCAGGTGGAAATTCTTTTCACAGCCACCATGGGGACAAGTTTTTACTAACTCCTCTGCATTCTGAAAGACTCCAGGCACAAATCAGCCTCTGCTCAGCTGCATGGGATTGTAAATGGGAGGCAGGAGGAGTCTTGGTAAATAACCAAAGCATGATTAGAGTAGTTTGGCAAAGAATTAGGCTTTATGAGTTATAGATTACTTATTTTATCGACATCTCAACATTGGTATCAGCATAGAAAAATAATGTTTCTCAGTCTGTCTGCAGAATGGTTTATAGTTTACAGGAAATCTTAACTCTTGATTGCTTTTGAACGTTTTTTGTACAGGGGAAGGGTTTGAAGTGGCTGTTTTTGACATTTATAAGTTAAGAACCTTTACAATCAGAAATCATTGTTTGGCTCTGCATGTGTGCTATGAATCTAGTCTAATAAAGCAGTTGACCTTTGTTCAGCCAAGAAAGGAATGTGAATCCAACATGCATATCATCTTGGTTGAATGGACTTCTTTTTTCTCATAACTCAAAATGCTTGTTCAAAAGAAATGAAGGCAATTCATCTATGACTAAAAATTAGAGAACAACAGGTTATCTTTCGGAAGATGAAATTTCGTATCTAAATCTCACCCTACATGTTTGTAGGCATTGCTTTTGAGCTTTATGATCTTTTGGAAAACACACACACACACACACACACGTACACACACACACACACATACACACACAAACTCACCTGTGGACTACTACATTTGCTTGAACCTTTAGGTCATCTGACAGATGTGAGAAATGCGGCACCAGAAAAGTCCCTGGTGTCTTCTCTGCATGTGCAGATGCTAAAGAGTATACACAAATCCAGTCCAAGCAGGCTTTGACCCACCCTTCCATTTTTCCATGGGGGACACTTAAAGACAAAGACAAGACATTCTGGTCTGGAACTTCTCTCTGGTTGCAAAAATGGAAACAGATCTGCAGAGTATCAAAAGCAGAGGCATTTTTTAGCTCACAAAAAGCTAGTAAAACTTCTGTGTCATATTCCAATAATACAGCTAGTTGCTCTAAATGAGTAAGTGTGAAAGTTTAGGAGGTTTAACGCTGTTAGAATTTAATAGTTCAGCACGTACAGAAGAATGGTTTTTGCTCAGTGGACTCACTATCTTTGCAATATCATTCAGATGGGATTTTACCAAGTATCTTTTTTTGGTGCTAGCTGTTCTGAGTAATGCACAAGTTGAAAAGTCCAAATTCAGTAAGTGAGATCAGATGCCCGTGAGGAAAACAAAGATGACTACGGGTGTACAGTGAATCAGAAGGGACCGTGTTTGGTTTGGGGATTGGTGGATAAGGACATATGGAAATGAGTGATTGGTCATGAGCACCAAGGGCAAACCCACCTCAGTAACCAGCTCAGACAAACATAGTCATGGTCCAACAGAGCCATCAGTGTGTGGAGGGAGAACTGATTCCAAGAAATTAGGTCATTTAATATGTTTAGATCTCTGGCCCTAACGTATTATTCTTTCTTCTTTGGCAGTGGAAATCCTGACCGCTCGTCAGAAGAAAGCAGAAGAACTAAAGAGACTGACCGATCTAGCCAGTCAGATGGCAGAGATGCAGCTGGCTGAGCTCAGGGCAGAAATTAAGGTCAGTTCTAAAATATCAGAGCCTGAACCCTGAGCGTGAGATCTGATCCCCCATGTTTGCTTCGCGTCCACAGAGTGCTGCTCTCTGAGGATCTAACGTCGTACACCCAGCTCTCTTTCACAGTGTTCAACTAGGGAATACAGAAGGGCGAAGAAGCAACTAATCACTGTATTTAAGTATACTATGGTTTCCAGGGATACATTATTGCAGAGGAGAAGCACAAGCTATTTTCTTAGTCAGTGGAGACTGACCCAAATAAAACATATTCAACCATGAATTAAGCTGGAATGGAGGATATTATTTTCTCCATATGTAACTTAGGTGTATGTATATAAACACTCACACCTGTGAACGCACGGTAAGTGTGAAGCCAGTATAACTAAGGACTCTAAAGCTTACACAATATACAGCGACTTCTTTCCTGTATCCCTTTCTAGCTTACTTGCCCTTTTATTAAGAATACCACCCCCAGATATGTATTTATTGGATCTCTACAGTTGCAAGCGATAGAAGCCGACCCTGGCTAACCTGGAGAACAAGTGGAATTTGAAAGAATATGAGTGTAGCTCACCAAAGTGTGATCTGAAAACTCGAGGCTACACTAAGGCAGAAACCCAGGCAGCCACCTGGGTAACATAGACAGCTGTAATTACCAGACTCTCTTCAGGGCACCCTTAGAGTGGGTGACCCTCAGATGTCGTCATCCTTTGTGCTACCCCACCCGATTCACATCCCAAAGAAAGAGATTCTGACTGGCCTTCACTTGGATTGCATACAGACCCACCAACACTGCTGCACTGGGATACGGTTACCAGAAAAAGAAATGGTTACCAGAAAGGCAAACACAAGTATCTACAACAAAACACACGGAAGTTAGTTTACACATTTTACCATATCCTCTTCTTTTTTCCCCAGTACACGAAACATACCCACATATATAGGCCCTCAGCTCTGACCAGCTTCTAGGGTCGAGAGCTTTGAAGACACAGTTGCTACTAGCTTTCTAAGTAGGACTCTCTCCTCATCCAGGCATAAAAGTGGTTGGGTGGGTAGAAAGTAGCAAGTGATTTTTTTTTCCCTCTGCCCTGGTTAGGCATGAAAGGGAGCCCCTTGGGGATAAGAGCCTCCTCTTAGGGTCCTGAGAAGTCCTAATGGCCCTTCCCTTCTCATCTGGTCCTTTTGCTGCCAACCAGTCAACTGCAGTGTCCTCCTACCCAGTCTTTCTGCCTCCACTGTCTCCGTCCAGCCTAAGACCAGAGTAATACCCCAGAGCAGATCTGGGTCCCCTAGTATGGTCTACCCCTCAGAATAAAATTCACAACTAGACTCCAATATACATAAATATATATATATATATAACAACTCCCGTGCTCACCTGGCTAGAACATCAAGTGAGGACCATGGAGTCACCAGCTTCTGGGTCTGTTGACATCTATTTATTTTCCAAGTTTCATTTCTGCCTACCCAAATCCCACTCATCATAAAATGGTTAGCGGCCCAGGCTTTGGAGTGAAACAGTTCAGCTCCTGTGACCTTGGGTAACTTAACTTTTCTCTCAGATTCCTAGAACCTCGATTCCGCCTCTCTAAAAGAACAGTACTGACTTTGTAATAATGTGATCGGATGAAAATGAGATTATCAAAAAAAATGAGATTATCTGTTAAGAATTTGGCCCACATCTAATAAGTGATCAGTATATTTTTTTGTAATGTTCCAGCACAAACGCTCCCTGTGACATAACACTTCCTCAGTTCCCCTTGGTAGGAGATACTTCTTCCACTTTTACATTCGTGAAGCACCTACCACATTCTACCTTGTGTCGTGTTCGGTGGTATCTGGTTCCCTTGCCGTGTGGTAAACTCCCTGGCAAGTTCAACAGGGACTGAGCCATAGTTATTTCTGTATTCCTCACTCTGTCATCTACACACAGATCTTAATTTTAAACGAATTGAAAACTAATCTCTTTCCCACTTCCTTTAACAGCACTTGAAATTCTAACACTCAAGATAATGTCTTCTAGTTTCTAAGGGCTTTGTGGACCTCCTGGGTCCCTCTTACGATAGGGAAGGGTAACAAGCAAGCCATGGGCCAAATGAGGAAGACTGCCAGAAAGCAACCCCAAATTTGTAACAGAACATGCTAGAAGGAGGGCACGGGGTGCTAAAACTTAAATACGTGAGTCCAGACACACATGTTGCTCCATCACAGTTCTCTCCAGGTCTAGGCAGGAGCAAGGCAAGACCCTCACATATTCCCAGAAGAAGGTGCTCGTGCTCCAATCCTGGTTGAACAGAGCCACGCGGCCCAGAACTGGCGGGACCGGCCTCCCGCTTAGCAGTGGTAGCGGAGAAGAGCAGAGTGAATGAACCCGCGGTGTGCCTCAGACACTTCTGTAACTGTGGGGCTCCTGTTCTACTTCTCTTTCCTCCAGCACTTTGTCAGCGAGCGTAAATATGATGAAGAGCTCGGGAAAGCCGCCCGATTCTCCTGTGACATTGAACAGCTAAAGGCCCAAATCATGCTCTGCGGAGAAAGTGAGTTTTGCATACTTGCTAAATAATTCTGTGTGAGTAAGCTTGGTGCTATTTGGAGTCGATATGGGAAATGTCAGGTGCGCGGTCCCCCAGCGGGGTTAAAGCGAGGTCTAAAGAGATTTAATGATCTAAGGTCACAACACAAGTCACTAGAAATGTCAAGATTTGAACTTAGAGTCTTCAAATGCCACTGCCCATCAGTAAATCCCCAGGATTTATTAAGCAGAACAGGTCAACTCGTCTATATCTTTTGCAAACTTTTCTTAAGCACTGCCAGAGAAACTGCCTCTCTGATTTCCAACAGCCTGGTTCCACGGAGACCTGTTACACTGAGAGCCAGTCGCCCTAACAAGTCTGGGGACAATCGGCTCTTCTGTAAAGGGCCCAGCTGTTGTACGTGTGCTGCTCAGCGGTGCCCTGAGCCTCTCCCCTGGTTGGTTCTCTGCGCTTGCCGAGTGAAGTCTGCAGATAATGAAAGACTTCACTTCAACCATTAGCTTTAGTCTTGTTCGCTATTAAGCCTTAATTAGAGCAGTTAATGTGCAACAAAATTGGCTGATCTTTTTTTTCTCCTACTCCAGCCCACCCACCAGGGGAGGTGGGAATGAGCAGGGAAATGGCATCAAGGAGGGGCACAAGGAGGGAAAGGAGGACTGGTGAGGGACATGGAACAGCCACAACCCCAGAGTCAGCTGAAAATTTGAGATTGGGCTGCACTTTTTTTTTTTTCCCAAAGTCGAAAGTTCTTTTCTTTACGGAGTATAAAAGAATAGAAGCTTGATCTAAAAATTAGAGGACTGTATTAAATAGAACATGACATTACTTTTATGTATCTTTTGCACTTTTTATGCGTGTTTCATTTGTGTGAGTTATATATTACATTTATCATTTAATTTCTTATACTCTACTATGTAATATATGGTAACAGGATTTGCTTTTATCATTTCACAACATATGGTTGTGATTTTTCCATGTCAATGTATTTAATTCATAATTTATATAAACCTAATTGACGCGACCAGTCCCCTGATTGTGGACACTTAGGTTGCTCCCAACTTTTCACCATTAAAATAAAACTGCTGTGAACATCCTCATTCACATACTTTTGGCAGTTATCTGATTTTCTGACTGCATTTCTTTTTTCTTTTTTAAAGATTTTATGTTTGAGTAATCTCTACACACAACATGGGGCTCGAGCTCACAACCCTGAGATCTAGAGTCTCATGCTCCACCAACTGAGCCAGCCAGGAGCCCCGACTGCATTTCTTTGCAATTATTTTCCTTTTTTTTTTTTTCCTATGTGTTCCCTCCCTTATATAAAAATCTACCCCATTTATCATTCTCTACCCCCAGCTTTTGCCTCATCTCTGAAAAAGCAGTTTGGTTCATAGTTGGAAATACAACTGTCCATGCAAGTTTCCATTTGTACCTACCTGGTGGTGAGCAAGACCCTGATGCCAAGTGACCGGCACCCTCTGAGGAGGGGTGGCCCATGCAGCTTCACCTGCTTTCCTCCAGAGTACTTCCAGTGCCATCTAGTGGGAGGAACCATCCCTTACCAAATAACAAGTGCCCACATGCAAGACGGCCTCCCCTGCTGGAGACAGGAGTCCTCAAAAGGCCCTTCCAGCTCGGCTTTGTAGAGAGCACATTGAAGACCCCCCGCTAATGAGCCAGAAATTGTCATCTCCAAGTCGTAGGACATAATGACCCCCGTGAAACTGAGCGTAGTGAGCACAAGAGCCACTGAAATCCCCTGGTCATGTTTGGATACCCCCCAGTGTGCCGTCACACCTTACCTATAAATGAGGGGACTTGAGATGCATCCCTGTCCTTTCCATTTCTAATGTTCTTTGATCCCTAGTAGTAACTGCTAATCCTCTGGAAGAACCCTAGGATTAAGTCTGATCCAACACAGGTAGCAGAGAAAATTGCTTTTAAAAATTGGTGACAATTTTAAGATTCAAAGGTCTTACTGTCCAGCATGGCAGTCAAATTCTGGTGAAGGGTGAGCGGGAGGTCAGAACTTTATCCTTGAGTGATTCTCTGCAGCCCAGATTCAGCATAATCATATAGAAATCATCTCCTCCAAAACCACCTCTTTCAAAACCAGCAGGGATGGTGATGATAAGCATTGAACAGACCTGCCTGAGCTCGCTGGGAATCTGTAGTTTAGTCACATCGACTTCAGCATTGGAATCGGTGCTGATCTGTAGCGGAGCTGTCAAAAATGGGATTGAGAAAAGGCCAGATAATGTGGTTCTCGTGGAATATGAATGATGCTTTGGGGCATGTTTGGGGTTGGCAGGCCTGGCCCTGCTGTCACAGAATATGCATGACCCAGGGTGACAAAATTCCTGACACCCAACAGAACATCATGGCTCTCATGAGCCAAGTGTCCATGTGCCTCCCGATCTCCCTGCGTCTCTATAGCACCCACTGGCCTAGCGATCGGACAAAGACGACACGCACGGGTTAGGTAACGGGGAATCCAAGAGGCACAGTACGCTTGGGGACCAGCATGAGAGGGCATTTCAAGATGTCATTGTCTCTCTTCCTTTTGTGGTTCTTAACCTAAGGAATAGTATCATAGTCGCTCATATACATTTTATTTCCTACAAATGTTTCCCAACCTGGATGATGATGCTGTAATCACAGTTCAGTGATTGTCACAAAACTTTGCTGGTCTCCCAAATGTGAAAGAGCCTTTCAAATGACATCTTTATAAAAAAAACAAACCGACAACAACTTAACGTTTTTATGAAGCTCCTGCCAGTCTCCCATCTGCTAACAGGTTCCTGAGGCAGGAGAGTCCATGGCACAGCCCCTAACCACGCACGCTTTCTTGTTGCAGTTACACACCCAAAGAACAACTATTCCTCAAGAACTCCCTGCAGCTCCCTGCTGCCCCTGCTGAATGCCCACGCAGCAACCTCTGGAAAACAGAGTAACTTTACCCGAAAATCGTCCAATCACAACAAACCCTCTGAGGGTAAAGCAGCAAACCCAAAAATGGCGAGCAACCTTCCCAGTGCTGCCGACAGCTCTCACCAGGCCATGCCAGCTAATAAGCAGGTAAGCCCCTGTGGGGAGGCCACCTTGCACTGCCTCCTGGGGTCCTGCAGCCCCTGGTGCAAGGTGCCAGGAAGAAACTACCTGCCTGACTTCAGAGGCCTCCATCTGCCGGCTGGTCCATCCGTCCACGTTTCACAGAGGGACAAAGTAGCCTTCATATGCTTTCGCATTAGTAGTGACCCCCTCAGTGAGCCACCTCTTCTGGTGCCCTTGAGGCCACCACCTCGAGCCCTGGTAACTGGCTCATGTGCAGAAGGGACTCACTCAGACGTGGGAACAAGGTTCCGTACCTGGCCACCAACACTACTGGTGAAAGGCCATCTGGCATTTGTTTTTAACTCTCTTCTTTTGGGCTTTCGGTAAAGAAAATCTATTTCAAAATGACATTATTAATCTTATCTGCTGTAGCACCTAAAAAATATAAGTGTCCAAAGGTCAGTCTTCCTTCTTCTGTTCCTCCACTATATGCTTGAGAAATGATTTCCCCCTTATCATTAGAGAATGAACAAGAAACAGGATTTGATGATACAGACATTGGGTGTGCTATAAAGACACCTTTCATGGTCTCTAAGAAAGAGAGCTCAAAAAAAGAGGCTTTTTAAAGGCATTCCAAAATCCTGGTTTCCTAACAAGTGCCTTGTTGGATTCTGTGGTCTGCATTTTTTAGAATTCTCATTAATGACACTGACAAGCATTTCTCTGGCCCTAGATGTCTTCCTCACCTTTAAAACAGCACTTTGACCAGGAGCATTTCTTATATTCGTGGATTAAAGATCATAATCAAATCTGTCTTGTCATCTAAATACATCTTCACGCTTTCGTTCTTTGGTCGTTAATAAACCCCAGATGAAAAGTAAGTCTAAAATTTAGTTTGGGTTTCCCTTTCACTTCTTTAAAAACAAAAGAAGCCAAATTGAATGCTATCTACATAGATACTTTTTCAGCTCACTGTTACCATTTCCAGTAAAGCAATTCAGGCAATGGCTCATTTAAACGGAAATACACTTAGAAGCCAGAACCCTGCAGACGCAGGCAAGAAGGGCCTTTGCACCAGGCCCTGCATTTTGGGGTAAACCCTCCTGGCCCTTTCCCAGCCACGGTCCTCCCTATGGAGCAAGACCGAGTAGATGTCATTACTCTGAATCTCTACTCTCCCTTCTGAGATCCTGGAATTCTATTTCCAAGTGGCCTCAAGCCTGCTCTCAGGGTCTGTTTGGACAGCTGCCTTGCATATATCACCTCGAGAGCTGACCATACTACCTGTATGCACACCCCTAGATTCAAAGGTGATTATTTGTTGGCGGGGGTGGGGGGAGGACAGAGCTTAAGTGTGCAGGCTGGAGTGTCCACATTCATGTGTGCAAGGCCCACTCACAATGTGGCAAGGAGTCAGAGGTAGGAAGAGACCGTATTCACTCATGTGGTATAGGGGCCTGCCTTCGTACTCTTGCCCTGGGTCCTGAACGATTGGGAGTGGGTCTGCCCTACACGGATACCATCCAGTCACAAAGAACACAGTCAGAACCTTATATATTTGAGTCATAAAATCACATTTTAATAATAGAAATTTGATTTTTCAATAAAGGCCTATGTCCATGCGATAACGTATTTATGAATCTTGTCAGGAGACAATATGCAAAACGGGAATGGTTCTGTCATTTTCTAACTGTAGACCTTGGGCAAGTCGTTTATATTCATTATCCTCATCTATAAAATGAAGCACATAATAGCAACTAGGCCCAGTGTGATGACACACGAGACCGTGCCTTGCGTGATGCCTGGCACACTGCAAGCACTCAGTAAACGTTGGCTGTTCCCTCAAGGAGTTCAGAAATCCTTCCCTGGTACAGGGACAGACAAGCTAACCGTTGCTACCTCTCTGCTCTCCCATTTATGTTCTTGGTTGCTGATTTGTTGAAGGTTGCCAATTTTCCAGAATGATGCTTCAGAACTCATGTTGGCTGAGGATTACAAAAAGTTTAGAAGAAGAACTAATTACCTCTGTGAAAATACACGTTACCTCCACATCCTGCCAAGTTCTACCAGATAGACCTCATCCTTGTATTTACCCAAGATAATATTTCTAAGCTATGATATTTGTTTGGAGATAAAAATAGAAAAACTGCTTTAGAGAAGAAAACTTACAAAATGAATTTTAAGCAGAATTCTACATTTTTCTTATATAGAGAATGAGAATTCATATACATAATCTGTCTAGAAGGTCCAAGAAATTTGCATGGTAGGGAATCATCATTGTCCTGCCTCTGTGTTACATTTCATTCCATTATATTTTAAGCGTACTTTATGGGGTTTATTTGGCTCTTGAATTGTGTCTTATGCTTCTGAACCCTCTCGTCCAACATCAGTAATTTTCTTGGAGCTCTACCTACAAGACAGTCCACTATTCTTTTTAGCTTGAGGATTTTATCAGCTTGACCCCATCCGCACATTGTCCTATTCTTCTAGGGTATAAGTAGCTTAGAGTTTTGGTTTCCCTGATGTCATCTGGAGTTTGCTGGCATCTAATACCTAGCTCTCTTCTTCTTTTGGCAGAATGGGTCTTCTAGCCAAAGACGAAGGTTTAATCCCCAGTACCATAACAACAGGCTAAATGGGTCTGCCAAGCCACAGGGCAGCGGAAATGAAGCTGATGTGATGATGAAGGGCAACAACCGCCATGAACACAGAAGACAGCCACACAATGGCTTCCGTCCCAAAAACAAAGGCGGCGCCAAAAACCAAGAAGCCCCCTTGGGGATAAAGACCCCCGAGGCCCCAGCCCATTCGGAAAAGCCCCGGCGAAGGCAGCACACTGTAGACAACTCTGAGGCCAGGCCTTTCCGGGGTAACGTTGCTAGGGTTTCACAGTGCAATCTCTGCCCCACAAGAATAGAAGTTTCCACAGATGCTGCGGTCCTCTCAGTCCCAGCTGTGACGTTGGTGGCCTAAGCTAGGAGGAAAACAAAAAAAAGCAGTTTTCACCCAGTTTCGGTTCCCTGCCCGAGGTGCTGACCCAATTCGCTGCCAAAAGAGAGTCAATCAGAATATACAAACCCTATATGGTTGTGTCATCCTCTCTTAATCATTTTTACTAATTCTAATAATCAGCTCTAGCTTGCTTTCATAACTTTCATGGCTTTGCTTGATCTGTTGACGCTTTTTCTCATCAAGACATTGCAGCATTTTAGCCAGGCAATATTTACTCATTTGTTAGGAAAATCAAGATGTGGCTAAAGATCAGAGGCTCAGTAGCAACCTGTGTTGTAGCAGTGATGTCAGTCCATTGATTGTCTTTAGAGAGTTAATGTTGGAAAAAAAAAAAAAAATCTTACTGATCAGACAAACATGATCTGCTGAAGACACATGCGCTTTTGTAGAATTTAACATCTGGTGTTTTTCTGAAAAAAAAATATATACATATATTGCTTTATTTGAAACAAATTAAAATATGCTGCATTTGACACCTGGTTTGCTTTTTTTATTGATGCCCACTTTATTATTAAATGTGGGCATTCACTGACTTTCACGGAAACTGAGAGGTTGTGGCACAGAGCTCTCTCCACAATACTTTTTCACTTAGGACAAGTATTTTTTTCAGAAGAAACCAATGCCTCACAATGGCCCCTGCCAGTACGTTGCCCACATATAAGTGGTATGAACCCCAGTCATCTTAGACACCATGTGGTAGTTTGGAAATGTTGGTTGCAAGTAACATAGACCTCAGCTCAGTCTCGCCTAAACGATAAAGACAGTTTATTGGTTCAGTGCCTGAAAAGTCCAGCAACAAAGTATGCCTTAGGTCCAATTTGATCAGGATTCAAGCTCATTTCTCTTGATTACCTCAGCTCTCCTTCCTCCTTAGGCAGACCTTGTGTTCAGAATGGTGGCAGGTAGCCACCTTGCTTCTTAAGATTCAAGTCTATCCCCTACACTGTCCAGAAGAAAAGAGATGCACTCCAGGTAGCATCCATGTGGAGCAAGTATCTTTGTTGAAAGTCCCTGCGAAAAAAACCCTTTGCAAAGGTCTTGAAAATCATTGGCCCAGATTGCTGGCTACCAAACCAAACACCAAAATGGGGGAGGGAGCAGCAAATAAGATGTACTAATTAGTAAAGACTGATTGGATCCCAGCTCTGGAGCTGGGGTGTGGCTAGCTCCCCAGGAGCACAGGGGCTGTATGGGAAGGGCTACTGTTCCCTCAGGAAGGGAGAATGGATGCTGGGAGCCCAAGCCCCAAATAACCCCAAGTCCCCTATCTTTAACTGCAGCTCAGTTTGGCCACTGCTTCCATTGAACTTCTGTGGGTGCTACAGTTCTGTTGGCCTTTTTCAAGGGCAAATGCTTATTTTCAGCTCAACATTAACATTTTTTCTGGCAACCCAGGTTCAGTGGTTCTCTTCCACAGAGCAGCCCTGAGCAGCTGAGCCTACACGCCACGCAAGCATCCATTTCTTTTGCCAAGCACAGGAGGATGTTTGCTTTCTCTGCGAGAGCTTTCTGAGGTCTCTGGGTGTACCCAGAGATTTAATAGGAATTTTAAATGTTAAGGCACATTCCAGGAAGGAAGGAAGAGTTGTACGTTCAAATAAGAAAGATAAATGTTCAGGACTGCAATCCCCATTTACTCCATCTGAGGCCCCGAATTGATATTTTACAAGACAGAAGGACTTTGCACAAATTTTGTGTAGCAAGATTTGGCCTGCCCCTGAGAAATGTCAGTGTACATGGGACAGCTTGAAAGAGGAGTCAAATAATTCTTGCAACAGAAAAACAACAGATTTTCCAGACCAGGAGTGCACCTTCCTTTGTCAGCACTGGCCCCAACCGCTCTCAGCCTTGACTGACTCACTGGCTCCCATTGCTCTCAGGGTCAAGACCGTTCAGACACATTCCTAAGCACATTGCAAATGCGCCCAGGTCACAGAAAAAAAAGAATGTGAAAAAGCGTTCAGACCTAATTACATTTTTTCCTAGATTTTGCCTATCTTATGAGCCCCTGAACATGTGAGCTTTTACTAATTTGCATGTTTGAAGTGGTAATTTCAATATTGTAGTGCCACTGTCAGGCCATTTCAATACTATATTACATCTATTCAGGTGGAACCATTGTGATCTTAGCTGGGCAGTAGTCTGCCGTTCTGTTAAAATGCTTTAAATTCCTTTAAAAAAAAAATCCACAGGCAGGAGCACTCTCATGTCTCTACTTAATGCACAAAGCCAGAAGAATAGATTGTTCACTCTTAAACATTTCTCTAGTAGAGGTTAAAACATTTTAATACCCATGAAGATTGAATAACTTCAAAACTCACCTACGTTGTACCAAAACTCCATCTGAGAAATTCAAACCTCCCTGTTGGGTTTCCATTACATTCCAAATTTACATTCCATCTGAGAATCTGCATACCCCAGCTCTGTCCTGTTGAGCCTATCCTAGGGGTACTGAATACAGCAAGGCTCAGGAAGTTAAACACAAATCAAGCAAAATTCACCCTCAATAAAAGATGTAAGGAGTTTGAGGGAAGAAACTACAAACACAACATATCCAATTTAAAGCTCAGTTCACAAGTAGTTCAGTTCTGCTGGCATCAGAAAGAGAGATTCTAATTAAATATTCCTGGGGAAGCGACATCAAATGAGGTTAATGGGAAAAGTTGCCAGACCAAAAGCGACCTGCAAATTTTTTGCCAAAGTAAGAGATTTGGAAATTGTGACTCGGAAAGCCTAGATTTGAGCCTCGATCTCAATTTAATCATGAGAAGGAATCTAGGACTTGGTCAGTTCTTTTTCCTGGGTAACTGGGAGGAGGAGGTGGCTGTGGAGAAGGGGAAACAGAGATAGGGGGAACATGAGAGGCTCCTTTGCCAGAGCTTCACCCTCCCTCCCTCCCCTTTTGCACTGTTTAGAGTGTCCTCTTGGGTCTAGAGAGGGTAAGATTTTTCCCTTCTCTGGGGACAGGCGAATGGTAGCATCCGGGAACTGTGTAGCGGCACCTTGGTTACTACACTGGCTTCAGAGGCCATACCTAAAATTCTGGCACAGTTGGGCTGGGACTCCAGATTTCCTCCAGGCACCAGAAAACGAGACAAAGGAGAAAGAACCAGTTACCTGTTCCCACATTTCCTAAGCAAACTCATCACCACCATCCAAATCACTCAACTGGCCGATACACTGCTCTAGCATTTTCCCGAAAATAGTGAGCCATCGTAACTGCTCTAATTTGAGAAGAAAAAAAAAATATCTCAGGGATTCTCTTCTTACCTCAAAATCTGAAGCACATTTTACTACTACTCATTGCAAGCTATTACAAGGATTTTTTTTTAATCCTTTTGCTTTTCAGAACAAGGCTTATAAATCCTAAGGAAGTTCTCTGTCTGTTCTTAGTTTCAAAGAACCAAGTCCCCAGTCTTTGGCCGTGGATCAGCCCAAACCAGCGTTCAGTCCCATGACAGTGGCCCCTCAGGCAGAGGCGCTCTGCTCTGGGCCTGGCCCCGCTGAGAAGCGCACAATGTTGCTCTCACCACGCAGGTTCTTATAAATTGTTTCTGGTGATTGGTGTTTTCAGGAGCCCCCTCCTTTGTGAACTCTGAAGCTCAGAAGAGCTTCTCACAGCTCAGAAGAGCTTTTGGTGCTACCACTACATTCAACTCTCACAGGCCATACACAGTTTTTAGGGAATAAAGAAATCCTAAGCAAATTTCTTTCTTTGCTTGAGAAAATATGTAGATTTCTCACCCAAAAAAAGGTATTTCAGAACCATGAGTGCAACAATGACCAAAGAATTTCTACAGAAAATGGGTGTAAAATGTACCTCCCATCAAAAACACAAAACTATCCTATTTTTAACTTCAGATGCTCAAGTTTGAATTAGATTTACCTATTCCTAGTCCTCTGTGAGAATACACTTTCTCTAAAACACCATCACTATGTAATAAGCTGGCTGTATTTTTACCCCTCTGCCAATGCCTGACACACAGTACAAAAGCAATAAATACAAGAGAGCAGATAGGAAAGAGTGGTCAACTCCAATACCCCCAGAAAATTCTGGAGTCTCAATGGCTTTATGCAAAATAATCCAGTAAGCCAATTCTAGAGAAGATGGGAAGAGAACAGAGCAACTAAAATGCTGACCCTAGTGGCAGACTGCCTGGATTCACTTCTAGGCCCCACCACTTCCTGGCTGTGTAAACTTGGGCGTGTTTCTAAACATCTCATTACCTCAGTTTCACCATGGGCTGATAACCACACCTACCTTGAAGGTTAGTTATTAGGATTGAGTAAATTCATCTTCGCAAACCATCTGGAATAATTCCTAGCACTTTGCATAGATCAGGTTTTGATCAGGAGACTGTAACCACAAAATAATTTAAATGAGGAAGCTTTATAAATTTATATGAGGAAACTTCATATATGTGTCGTGTGTGTGTGTGTGTGTGTGTGTGTGTTTGTGAATGAGAGAAGGAATAATTAGTAATGAGGGATTAGCTACTAAAGAATACAGGAATAGGGACACCTGGGTGGCTCAGGTTAAGTGTCTGCCTTTGGCTCAGGGCGTGATCCCAGGGTCCTGGGATCAAGTACCACGTTGGACTCCCTGCATGGAGCCTGCTTCTCCCTCTGCCTGTGTCTCTGCCTCTCTCTCTGTGTCTCTCATGAATAAATAAAAAATAATTTCAAAAAAAATGTCTAAAAAAAAAAAAAGAATACAGGAATAGTAGATACAGGGACAGTTACCATTGGAGTAGAGACAGAATGTCCAAGGAAAAACAAGTTTGGGTGAGCCTCCCACCCCTACTCACCCTGGCTGCCCAGGCAGAGATTCCAATAATCTGGAGGAGGGTGTATCTGTGGCCCATTAAAGATCAAGAAGCTCACTGAGGTGCTGGCATGCAAGAAGCCACCCATGGAGCACTGGAGAGCCAGTCAGCTTACCCCAGAGGAGGTGCTGGCCAATCTGCCAGGGGTCTGCCTGCAGGGGTGCCACTGAACTCTGGGAATCTCGCTGGGGTACCAGCAAACCCTTCCAGGAAGGCCCCTGCAAGGGTATGGTTGAATTATCTGGGGAGCCAGCAGGGGTACCCACAGGACTAGAAGCTCCACCAAAATTTACTGGGGGTGAGGGTCTTTGGGGTTCCCACACCCCCACTGCAGGAGCAAGAACACAGAGATGCACACTGAACCAGCAAAAAGGCCCTTCCTCCTGCAGTGTCCCCCAGGGATGAAGTCAGGGAGCTAAAGAGAAGTGCTTGTAGAGCTCCTGGACCAGGAGCAGGGCAATAGAGTGGATTTGGAACTGCAGGGACCAAGACAGCCCAGCCCAACAGAACCGAGAGGCGAAGAGCTGATAATTGGCATACTCTTAGAACGCGCTATCAGAGGATTTGATGAATACGTAGCTATGCAGCATACAGAAGACTATGCAGGAACGTGCAGAAGTCCTGCCCAGCTCATCTTTGGAAATGGAACAGCAAGGTCCCACAGGAGGAGGCCTACCGTAGTGCGTAAGGGCCGGTCCTCCAGGAAGAGGACATGCAAGTGAATCCTGTCTTTGCCTCCTACTAGCTGCTAGGCCGCTTACCAAACCCCTCTGTGCCTCAGTTCCTGCTACAATACCAAAACCAAAAATATAAGTGGGAGCTAATAGGATATGTTTTTTTAATTGATAGGCCCGAGACACCCTTTCTTTGGTATCATCCTCTCCCTTGGTCCCCACGGCTGCCTGTGACTGACAACAGGGATGTTTCCTCACATACTCATGGCCTCCAATTAGGAGAAGCAATTATTTTGCTCTGGTTAAGTCACCCACCTAAACCAATTGTTCTCAACTGGGGGTAACCAATTGTGTGCCCACCTCCCACCCATAGGAGACACTTGGAAAAGTCTGGAGACATTTTGATTATAACAACTGGGGTAGGGGTCGCTGGCCAGGGATGTTGCTCAACATGCTATGCTGCACAGCAGTTACCCACAATAAAGAATCATCCAAAACGTCAATAGTGCCGATGTTAAAAAAAATCCTCATCTGGAGGGAACAAGGGATCTGGAGAGAGGGAAAAGGACAGAGCTGGTGAGCAGGTGCATGTTGCCTTCTTCCTCTAGCTACGCCAGGTTCCTGATGGGTTCCTGACGGGTTCGGCCTAGCTTACCAGTAAAATCCGGACTGTCTGACCAGCAGCTGACGTCTAAATGTACCACTTCTGAGGTCCTTGGGCTATTCCTGTCATCTACATAAAAGTTGAGTTTCCACATCTTCCAAACCAAGAAGTTAGGGGATGCATTCTTGAAAGAGCTGCCCTTGAAACACAACGTCCAAATTGTTAAAGAAATCTTGGCAGAAGGAAGGAATGTTTGCCTCTTCCCAACTTGAGCAAACACACAACTGTTTCCTTTCAGTAACACAGTTTAAAACACATTTCTCTTCGAAGCTTCGAAGCAGCCCCCCCGCCCCCTTCATTCCAGCAGCTAGGCAAAATTTTACTAAGGTAATGAGGGCTTCAGGGTAAAAGAAGGAAAGGAAAAGCCTGAGAAGCAACAGAATAGAATGAGAAGTTGTTAACTACACGAGGGCAAAATACAGTTACCATAAAATTCTGTCTGTCTTAGCCACAGCCTACCTCAGGAACCATCTAGCTAGCAAATATGAGATGTCTCTGGGCTGTCTGGGGCAACACATGTGAACAAAGAAAACTGAGCTTCTCTGTAACAATGTGTGACAATGTGTGAGCCATGTGTACCTCATGAGGCTGACAGGACACTAGGTGAAAATGGCCCTTTTGAGGCTGCACCACCAACCAGATTCCATGAATAGGAAATTCTGAAAACAGCTGGAAACCAATTTTTTTTTCTTTCTGTTAGCTGTTCATGTTTCCTTTTTTGGCTGTAGTACATGCTTGAAATCCTGCATATTAACTGCAGCCCCCGACAAAGAATCACTCTTCCACTCTTCACCGAGGAATCCACAACTTGTTGACAGTTTTCAAGGGAGTTTCCACATATGGGAAAATGACAGTATTTTCCATCATTAGAAAGTTCCTAGTTAATTTGGGAATACGCACATGTAAATAATTTGAAAATACTTTCCATTTGCTAGAGTAGAAATTTTTTCCCTTCGTTTTATCAAATTCATACTTTCCACTTAGTATCTAACCAAATATAAATGAAAGTTATCCAAAGGAATTGCAGGTATAAGGCAATCCTTTCGAAGGTAACCCCATATTCATACAGCATTCTCCCCTTTATAGAACAATTTACTACCACAAGTCTTTGTGAACATTCAAAATGCTACTTAAATCAAAATTTTTCTATGAACAGTTTCTCAGGTAAAGTCAAATATACTTGCATGTTAATTCTTTCTTTTAAAAAAAAATGAGGAATAGCTGGATAATTATACTATATTTAACCACAGACTGGGAAGTGAGTCAACAATTTTTTCAGTGTTAGCACTTGAATAGGATTAAGTCTGTGAATGAAAAAGAAATGGCATCAGCAATTCTAGCAGAAGCAATAAAGCAGGAGGAGAGAGACCAGACCGCTTTTTTCCCTTCTCAGAAGTCAGGCAGTATTGGCATCGAGCTCTCTGAGATCAGCTCGCTGAGATCTCATGATCCGTGGTTCTGGATTACTTTAAACAACTTGACAAGTTATATAACTGTTACGGTCATAACTAACGGTAATTTTGGTCATTAGCAATAATCACCCTACTAAGGAACTTCCACCTCTTTTGTTCTGACACTATATATACTCTGCAAGGTCGGAAATCAGTTTCCACAGCTCCTGAAGATTGCTACCAGACATATTTTTAAAAATCCTTGTAGGGGGAGAGTGGGGGATTGCCTAACCGTGCAGAAATTTACCGAGGGACTACCATGTACCAGGCATTGCGCATATGGAGGCAACAGAGTCCCCTCTCTAGTAGGAAACAGACATGTAATCCAATACTTTAATACTTTTCTGCTCAAAAACTTTAAATATTAAACAAATTCACATTTTCAGTCTACTTCCTCTGTCTAGCTTTTCCTTTGGTCAGTGGTGTTGTGTCATTCTGTGGATACCAGGTTATGGGTTTGGCATGGGGAGTATCATGATCGTACAGCTTTTATTTTATTCAACCTCATTTTTTCCTTGATCTTTAAAGAACTGGGAAAGACTTCCTTCATTATGTCGTTGTTCTGAAACTAACAAGCAAAATGAACACAATAAAAAAGAATATATGAAAATACTTTATAAACTGTACTGTAATATTGAAACAAAAACTTATTATTTACAAATATAAAATATAAATTGTCAGCCTTAGGCTCTCCATGACACAACTAACCAGTTTTAATCTGGGCAAACCAGTTTTCAACAGACTACCTGTAAGGGCATAGTCAGATATCTTTTCTTTGTTATGATCAGTAACTAAATGTCCTACTCACCATTAAAAATTTCTATTCTGTGTCCTCTGACCCAACAACTGCACAAAACCTACATTGCCAAAGTAATGACACCGAACCATTATTTATAAGGCACGCTTTTCCTTTTCTTATTTTTTATTTTCCAGGAAGAGCAATGGGTTATCATGGCTTACTCCTTTGTGTCTGCAGAATCTGTATTTTCATGCAAAAGTACCTAATCCCCAGGGAACCACTCCAACTAAAGTTATGTTCAAGGTATTTGAGCATTCTGAATTTGACTTTGACAACTGATACACAAAAGGAACTACATGCTCCTTTCCACCTTAGCTGCCCCATGGCCTAGAAGCGCTTCCGGAAACTCTGCTTATAAAGACTAGATGTGCTAAATCGACTTCTTTTAAACTGCTGGCAGCGGCGAGCAGGCTGTTCACAGAATCACCCATGAGGACAGGCACTCCTCGTTTAATTGCACTTTGCTTTATTGTGCTTCATAGATACTGCATTTTTTTTTTTTAACAGATTGAAGGTTTTGTGGCAACCCTGCGTCAAGCAAGTCTCTTGGTACTACTGGTATAAAATATTCTTATATGAATCAACAGTCCAAAATGTCCTACATCAAGCAATACTAGGAACGTCTGAGATGCAAGTTCTCAAAATTCGCTGAGATCTTTGATTTTCAGAATGTTTGGATTCTTTATAACAGTATTTTTCAAGGTGACTAAATATTTTTTATATTCTACAGGGAAATGTCATTCACGTTTTTCTAGCCAAATTAAAAAAAAAAAAAAGCTATTTTAAAAGGCTGCTGGTATCTGGATAGCTACCCAAAATTGGTTTAATTATTTCATACATCACCTAAACAAGAAAGCAATTTCATAACCAGAAATAGATAAACTGCATAAACAAACAACTCTCAAACTACCAAAGGGCTCTAAGGCTTACAAATAAGTAGAGTCATGGAAAACGTTACTTTTTCTGGAAAAGTTTTGATTTTGTAAAAAAGTAATGTTCTGAGTATATTTACTCTCTCAAAGTAATGATAAGCACTGAGTAAAAAGTACCCTGCTTTATGAACTTATTTTTAATACACCGAAGGCATACAGCCTCCTGAAGGTAGAAATATGGGATCCAATTATAAAACTTAACACGTAAGAGTAAACACATACAACTGAATAGTTGTGAAAAAATAGAGAATCGATCCAAATAGTTTGTTTAAAAATATTAAGTTCAAGTTAAGTGGGAATTTTATGTATAAAAATCTTACTGTATAATCAGAATGACTCCTCAGTGGTCATTCCTGAGAAACAAATAGTAACTTAATTAAAAGCTAACATTTAGCTTCTTTCCCGAAGGGCTTTCAAAACTTCACTATTCAAATATTTTAACGATTCATTCCGACGACATGTTATATAATTCTCATCCCAAGACATGTTCTTGTGATGTATAAATAAATCTGCCAGCAAAAAAAAAAAAAAAAAAAAAAAGTACGGAAAAAACAATCTGGGAAAAGAAAATAGTTCAACAGAGTCAGAGTCAAAGCGTGTGGTCTTAAATTACTGTCTCCCCCCCCCCCCCCATTTCCTTTCAGGAAGCCTTCTGAGACTGAAGGGAACCTGTGGGGCCTCACCTAGGTCCGCAGGTTCTCTCCAACCTTCCGGCTACCACGCAGCCCAGAGGAGCGTCAGGGTCACCCAGTGTCACCAGGCCGCGGGGAGGCTCGGGGTCACCCAGTGTCACCAGGCCACGGGTAGCCTCCGGGTCACCCAGTGTCACCAGGACGCGGGGGAGCCTCGAGGTCACCCAGTGTTAGCAGAATGCGGGTAGCCTCGGGGTCACCCAGTGTCACCAGGCCGCGGGTAGGCTCGGGGTCACCCAGTGTCACCAGGCCGCGGGTAGGCTCGGGGTCACCCAGTGTC
Organism: Canis aureus; assembly: GCF_053574225.1. Lineage (NCBI taxonomy): Eukaryota > Metazoa > Chordata > Mammalia > Carnivora > Canidae > Canis > Canis aureus. The sequence continues at coordinate 21,390,446 of NC_135646.1, read as the reverse complement.
ACCAGGCCGCGGGTAGTCTCGGGGTCACCCAGTGTCACCAGGCCGCGGGTAGGCTGGGGGTCACCCAGTGTCACCAGGCCGCGGGCAGCCTCGAGGTCACCCAGTGTCACCAGGCCGCGGGTAGGCTCGGGGTCACCCAGTGTCACCAGGCCGCGGGTAGGCTCGGGGTCACCCAGTGTCACCAGGCCGCGGGCAGCCTCGGGGTCACCCAGTGTCACCAGGCCGCAGGTTGCCTCGAGGTCACACAGTGTCACCAGGCCGCGGGCAGCCTCAGGGTCACCCAGTGTCACCAGGCCGCGGGCAGCCTCGAGGTCACGCAGTGTCACCAGGCCGCGGGCAGCCTCAGGGTCACCCAGTGTCACCAGGCCGCGGGCAGCCTCGAGGTCACCCAGTGTCACCAGGATGCAGGTAGCCTCGGGGTCACGCAGTGTCACCAGGCCGCGGGCAGCCTCGGGGTCACGCAGTGTCACCAGGCCGCGGGCAGCCTCGGGGTCACCCAGTGTCACCCGGACGGCCTACCTAAGCCCACCCACCCTGGGCAGCGAGGAGGAACATTACTGTAATCATTCAGCAACAAAGGGGACTTCTCTAGTGATTTTATTGTACTGTTTCGTTGCCTTAATACTAATCAACCATCCAAAAAAAATTAAAAAATTAAAAACCCGAAATTCAACTGTCCGGAGACAACCACGGCCAAGTTGGGGAAAGGAGGCGGGAAGGCAGGCCCGACGGGCGCCGCCTCCCTCTTCCCCTCCTAGGGGCCGCGGGCGGTCGTCTGTCGTCTTTCCCGCGACGCCGGGAGACACGCGAGGGGCCCCCTCCCGGCCCCGCCTTGGGGGACCCTGGGGGCGCCCCGACCGCGTTGCCGTCAGTCGGCCGAGCCCCGGCCGTTTTCAGTCCGCGCGTGCGCGGCGGGGGCTCCCGGGGGCGGCGGGGGCGGCGGGGGCGGCGGGGCGGGCGCGGCGGCGCGCAGAGGAGTCCGCTTGAGCTTTATGACGCGCGGCCCCGCGGCCTTGGGCTCGGACGGCGGGACCTTGGCGGGAGGCGGGTGCGCGGCGCCGTTCTCGGCCCCGCGAGGAGCCGCGGCCTTGGGTGGCGCCCGGCGCGCGGCCGCCGTGGGGCCGGGAGGCTGCGGGGCGCAGGCGGGGCGCAGGCGGACGGACGCCGAGTTCCTGACCTTGATCTGGGTGCTGGTGGAAGGGCCCAGGAATCTGACGGGCTTGGGCCCCGGCTTACAGTCCACACCGGCCTCGTCGTCTTCGCCGAACGCCGCCAGCCGCCTGTGAACACAGAAGCGGGTCACGGTCAGCCGTGCAGCCCCGGCCTCTCGCGGAAACCGCGCCACGGTTCGGCCTCCCCGGGCAGCCTCGGTCTCCTCAGGGGTCGGGGTTGCGAGGTGCGGAGGGCGACGGGCCCGCCCCTGCCCGTCTCGCGCCCGCCCAGGCCTACGAAGACCGTCCGCGCCGGAAGACCGACTCCGAGCGCCGCCGTGTCGACACCAACGACCGTTAGGACTCGGCGGTCACGCTAGGCCGCCCTCGCTGGGCTCCCAGGCATCCTCGCGTGACCCAGAGGACAACCGGCAGGATCCCAGCTGGCGGTTCCCTTCCCCCAGGACAACCGCCTTAAGAGGTTTCCTGAGGAAATTTACTGAGCGTTTCCCGGACAAACTCCTTGAGAAATGCTGCTGCATGTGCTACTCCCCTCTTGAAACGTCACAATCTCTATTCACAAAGGTTCTGGGGTCTAAAGTAAAGACATTCATTTAATCTTGACCCATAATGTTCCCACTAATTCTGTGATGCAACATGTGGCAGCCCGTAAAACTAGCATTCGGTGACGCCAATTCTGCGAGCTGCGAGAATGGTCAAACCCACGGTCTAAGCGTTGAATGCTTATTGAATTTGAGGTATTGGACAAACCTGCAAAGATTCTTTTTTAGGTTTTTTTTTTTTTTATGATAGTCACAGAGAGAGAGAGAGAGAGAGGCAGAGGGAGAAGCAGGCTCCATGCACCGGGAGCCCGACGTGGGATTCGATCCCGAGGCTCCAGGATTGCGCCTTGGGCCAAAGGCAGGCGCCAAACCACTGCGCCACCCAGGGATCCCGCTTCAAAGATTCTTGAATTGAGTTTGCCATTCGTTATCAAAAGTCTGAAGAAGGAACAGTGTTGTTTTTTTTAATTTTTAAAAAATTCTATTTAAACAACAACAAAAAACCCCAAACCACCCTAGTTTACCCATTTTCCCCCTTTCCCCACCCCACCCCTGCCTCTGGCTACCACCTATCAGTTCTATCTACCTGGATTTTTTTTTCCTTCCCTCCACATATTACATCACATGGCACTTGTCGGTCTTTGACTTATTTCACTTAGCATAATGCCCTCAAGGTCCATCCATGTTGTCACAAACGGCAAGATTTCATTTTTATGGCTGAATAATATTCTACTGTGTGTGTGTGTGTGTGTGTGTGTGTGTGTGTATGTGTGTGTGTGTTATCCATTCATCCATTAGCGGATACTTGGGTTTTCCCATATTGTAAAGAATATTGCAATTAACGTGGGGGTGCATGTATCTTTTCAAGTTACTCTGCATTTTCACCCAGAAGTGAAATTGCTGGATCCCACGGTAGTTGTGCCTTCAATTTCTTGAAGAATCTCCATACTATTTTCTATGGTGTCTGCACCAGCTTACATTCCCACCATAAGTGCGCCCTTTTCTCTATATCCTTGCCAACATTTGTTATCTCCTCTCTTTTTGAAAATAGCCATTCTAACATATCTGAAGTGATAGCTCATTGTGGTTTTGATTTGCATTTCCCTGATAATCGCTGATGTTGAGCATCTTTTCATGTACCTGTCGGCCATCTGTTTGTCTTCTTCAGAAGAATGTCTATTAAGATTTTCTGCTCATTTCTTTTAATCACTGTAGGGTTATTTTGCTACTGGGTTGAGTTCTTCATATATTTTAGATTTTAGCTCCTTATCAGATATACGATTTGCAAATATTTTCACCCATTCAGCAGATACTCTTGATTTTGATGGTTTCCTTTGCTGTGTAGAAGTTTTTTAGTTTGATACAGTCCCACTCATTTATTTTTGCCTTTGTTGCTTTCGCTTTTAGTGTCAGATACAAAAAAAGTCATTGCCAAGACCTATGTCGAGGAACTTTTACTACCTCTGGTTTTTTTCCAGGAGTTTTATGATTTCAGATCTTGTGTTCAAGTCTTTAATCCACCTTGAGTTAATTTTTGTGTATGGTGCAAGATAGAGATCCAGTTGCATTCTTTTGCATGTGGATATCCAATTTTCCCAACACTGTGTATTAAAGAGACTGTCCTTTCCTCATTATATCTTCTTGGCTCCTTTTGTTGTAAATCAGTTGGCCATATATGTGTGGGTTTATTTCTGGGCTTTCCGTTCTGTTCCTCTGATCTATGTATCCGGTTTTATGCCAATACCACACTTCTTTATAGTTTTGTAATATACAGTAGTCTGCCCTTATACACAGTTTCACTTTCTGTAGTTTACACTACCCAGAGTCAACCATGGTCTAGAAGTAGAAGATCCTCCTTCTATGACCAGAATGTTAGTTGTAGCCTAATGCTGTGTCACAATGTCTATGTCATTCGCTTCACTTCATCTCATCACAAAGGCATTTTATCATCTCACATAATCACAAGAAGAGTATAATACAATAAGATATTTTGAGAGACAGATCACATTCACATAACGTTTATAGTATATTGTTATAACTGTTCTATTTTATTGTTAGTTATTGCTATTAATCTCTTACTATGCCTAATTTATAAACTAAGCTTTATCACAGGTATGCACGTATAGGAAAAAACATAGCACATATACAGTTCAGTACTATCCATGGTTTCAGGCATCCACTGGCGAGTCTTGGAGTTTATCCCCTATGGAAAAGGGGGGGATACAATGCTAGTTTGAAATCAGGAACCATGAGTTTCTAGCTTTGTCAAATCTTTCTCAGAATTGCTTTGGCTGTTCAGGATCTTTTGTGGTTCCATACAAATTTGAGGATTGTTTGTACTATTCCCATAAAAAATGCCTTTGGAATTTTGATAGAGATTGCACTAAATCTGTACATTGCTCTGGATAGTATGGACATTTTTACAATATTAATTCTTCCAATCCTGGACAACAGACTATCTCTTCATTTATTTATGTTTTCTTCAATTTCTTTCAGTTCTTTCGCATCTTATAGTTTTAATATACAGGTCTTTCACCTCCTTGGTTAAATTTATTCCTATTTTATTCTTTTTGATGCAATTGTAAATGGGATTGTTTTCTTAATTTCTCTTTCTGATAGTTCATCATTTGTGTATAGAAACAAAGATTTTCATGTATTAATTTTGTATCCTGCAAATTTACTTAATTTATTAGTTCTAACAGTTTTGATGAAGTTTTAAGGTTTTCTAGATATACTATCATGCCAACTGCAAATAGTGCCAGTTTTACTTCTTCCTTTCTAATTTGGATGCCTTTTATTTCTTTTTCTTGCCAAATGCTCTGGCTAGAACTTCCAGTACTATGTTCAAGAAAAGTGGTGAGAGTGGGCATCCTTGTCTTGTTCCTGATCTTAGAGGAAAAGCTATCAGCTTTTCACCATTGAGTATGTTGCTAGCTGTGGGCTTGTTATATGTGGTCTTTATTATATTGAAGTGTAATCCCTCTACTCCCATTTTGTTGAGAGTTTTTATCATAAACTGTTGTTGAATTTTGTCAAATACTTTTTCTGTATCTGTTGAGATGATCATATGATTTTTTATATGATATCAAAACTGTCTGATAAATTTGTTTCAGTTCATGATGGTGAGGTAGGAAAATCTTGAATTTATCTCCTCCCATGGATACACTGAGTCTACATCTACATATGGAACAATTTCCTCTTAAAAAATAAAATTCTAAAGAATAGCTGAGTGACAACTACACGTCATTGGCAGAATGAAGGAAATAAAGATTAGAGCAGAAGTAAATAAAGACTATAAAGACAATAGAAAAGATCAATGTAACTAAGAGCTGGTTCTTTAAAAAGATAAACAAAATTGATCAACCTTTAGCTAGACTCCAAAGAAAAAAGAGAGAGGACTAAAACAAAGTCAGAAATGATGAGATGTTACAACTGATACCATAGAGATACAAAGGCTCATACGAGCTTACTATGAATAATTAATTACACACCAACAAATTGGACAACCTAGAAGAGATGGATAAATTTCTAAGGGATTAAGAGATACAAACTTCTAGTTATAAAATAAGTAAGTCATGGGAATGAAAAGTATAGCATAGGGAATATAGTCAATAATTAATATAATATTGTATGTAACAGATGGCAACTACATTTAGTATGGTGAGCAATGCATAATGTAGAGAATTATTGGGATCCCTGTGTGGCGCAGCAGTTTAGCGCCTGCCTTTGGCTCAGGGCGCGATCCTGGAGACCTGGGATCGAATCCCACGTCGGGCTCCTGGTGCATGGAGCCTGCTTCTCCCTCTGCCTATGTCTCTGCCTCTCTCTCTCTCTCTCTCTCTCTCTCTGTGTGACTATCATAAATAAATTTAAAAAAAATGTAGAGAATTGTTGATTTACTATGTTGTACACCTGAAACTAATATAACATTGTATGTCAACTATACTTCAATGGTTTTTTAAAAAGGAAATAAATAAATTTTTAAAAGTTCCTAGAAACATACAACATATTAAGACTGACTCATGTTGTAACTGACCACCTGAACAGACTCCTTACTAGTAAGGAGACTGAATTAGTAATCCAAAAGCCCCCAGGGCACCTGGCTGGCTCAGTCAGTGGAGCATGTGCCTCCTGATCTTGAGGTCATGAGTTCAAGCCCCACACAGGGCCTAGAGCTTACTTAAAAAAAAAAAAGAAAAAAAAAAAAAGCAAAAATAAAAATCTCCCAACAAACAAAAGTGCAGGATCAGATAGTTTCACTGGTAAATTCTACCAAACATTTGAAGGAGATTTAATACCAATCCTTCTCAAACTCTTCCAAACAATAGAAGATGAGGGAACTCTTCCAAACTCTTTTTATGAGGCCAGGATAACCCTGATACCAAAACCAGATAAAAATGCCACAAGAAAAGCAATTTACAGGCCAATATCCCTAGTGAACATAAATACAATATACTCAACAAAATACTAGCAAACCATTTTCAACACAATACATTAAAAGGATCCTACACCATGATCGAGTAGGATTTAATCCAGAGATGCAAGGATGGTTCAGCATCTATGAACTAGTCTATGTGATATACCACATTAACAAAATGAAGGAAAAGGCACAGGGAGTATTATTCGGAATGACCTTAAAACTGTCAAACAACCACTGCTGAAACACTGCCTGCTCCTACTGCTTGCATCAATTTCACTTCACAAAGATCATGTCCTGACCAGGAAGTGTAACAGCAATCCCCCAAGTCCTCTCTCTTTCATCAGCACTGATGTGTTTTCAGAGGCTAATAAATATACCATAATGAACTTTGATCCTGGAAATAGGATCATAATGGCATGGTGATCTGAAAACTGACGTGTAGTAGAGAATGCAAATATAATACATTCAAGCCTAAAACTACTGAACTAAATTTTCTTAAGTGAATCAAATGATTCTTTGGGACCTCACAGTTGCCTCTAAATCATCATTATCATTATCTTATCCATGAATCAAAAATAAAACCCCGATGTTTATAGCAGCAATGTCCACAATAGCCAAATTGTGGAAGGAGCCTCGGTGTCCATCGAAAGATGAATGGATAAAGAAGATGTGGTTTATGTATACAATGGAATATTCCTCAGCCATTAGAAACGACAAATACCCACCCTTTGCTTCAACGTGGATGGAACTGGAGGGTATTATGCTGAGTGAAATGAGTCAATCGGAGAAGGACAAACATTATATGTTCTCATTCATTTGGGGAATATAAATAATAGCGAAAGGGAATATAAGGGAAGGGAGAAGAAATGTGTGGGAAATATCAGAAAGGGAGACAGAACATAAAGACTCCTAACTCTGGGAAACGAACTAGGGGTGGTGGAAGGGGAGGAGGGCGGGGGGTGGGGGTGAATGGGTGACGGGCACTGAGGGGGGCACTTGACGGGATGAGCACTGGGTGTTATCCTGTATGTTGGCTAGTTGAACACCAATAAAAAATAAATTTATTATTAAAAAAATATGTTAAAAAATAAAACCCCAGAGGAAAGACATATAGAGGAGAATCTCCTTAAAACCATTCCGGTTTGTTTTATTTTCTGTCCACATCTTCCACTAGACTCTTGACCAAGGTTTCTCAACCTTAGCATTATTGACATTTATGGTGGGATTAAATCTTTGTTATAGGGGCTGCCCGGTACATTCTAAGATGTTTAGCAGCATCCCTGGCCTCTACTTACTAGGTGCCAGTAGTATCTCCCACCTCCACAGAGTCTCTAAATATTGCCAAATCCCCCCTATAAGACAAAACTGCCCCCAGTTGAGAAAACCACTGCTCTAGACCCAAACAATATTTGCTAACTCTAAGCTCAAAATGCAAAATAAATAATGATAGTAAAAAAGGGCCTTTAAGAAAAAAGATCTGTTTTAACAAGAGATAATGAACTACTAAAAACTAAACAAAACTGCATTTCTGTGAAAGATCCAAAGGGGGAGAAAAAAAGAAAGCAATCAGAGATTCCATAGGGGCATTGAATCAAATTCTAGAACAGATGACCAAGAAATCGAACATCTGAAAACCATGAATAATACCCAGACAATGAAAAACAAATATGATCTTAAATGTACTTAAAGTACAGTGAAAAGCACAGATGTAGAGTGAATTTAATGCTAATAATTCCATAGAATAAATGAAATGTCATCAAATAAAAATGCTCTTTGTGGCAACAGGAAGGAGAAAAGAATTCAGAATAAGTCACAGGAAATTCCAAATATTAAGTCTAATAAGTAAGTTTCTGACTACTGCCAATAAAGCCTAGGATTTCACTTTTATAGGGAAAAATACCACAGCATACACTGTGTCCACTAGTATTCTTAAAATCACACTCTCCCAAAAAGAACATACTATAACTCAATTCTAGAGAATTATTTCCAGTTTTTACATAGTTTTGAATTTATCATGACTTACCTTTTGTTGGTAATGCAGAAAACTTACCTGGGTGATTAATAAGCTTAGTAAGGTCAAGAACTATTATTCATTTCCCCAATAAAGGCAGTAAAGATACAGGTCACATTAAGAAAACAAAAATCAGTATTAACAGCACAGATAACCTCTTCCGAACTGGGGCCATGTGACGGAGGCTTCCAAGTAAAGGCCGCTCCTCCAGAGTCCAACATTCTATCAGCTCATGAGGCACCCGCCAGTAGCTAACACCTGGAAGATCGAAAGGCATAATTAAGAGAGCCACTGTCTGCTGCAAACGGTTCAGCAGGCAGAAAGAGTTTGAAGTTCGTGCCTCCTACTTGAAGAAGGTAGGGCGCTCAGGAAGCGTTCCCATGAAGCGCCGAGGTAATCGGGGCACAGCTCATAACCCAGGTCTAGGGATCGCTGGGTACCAGCCCCAGCTCCACCACTGATAATCGGCAGGTCGTTAAATGGGTCCTGGGCAGATGAGTGTGTGCTGGTTGAAGGCACAGGCTCTGGAGTCAAGACTCCCTGAGTCTGAATGTCACTTCTATCATGCACTAATCATGCGACCTTGGGAAAGTTACTTTTCCGTGCCTTAATTTTTTCATCTGTGAAATGAGAGTAATAGTACATAGGTTTTTTGTGACGATTAAATGAGTAAATTAATGCAAAATGCTTAGTATATGGCCTGGCACTTAAACAATACGATATGTGTGTGTGTGTGTGTGTGTGTGTGTGTCTATATGTCTATATATATATCTATAGGTGTCTTTATTTTATAATAATATACTAATATTATAAATTGTAGTGTTGACAGTAGTGTAAGGATTGGACACTGAGGGTTCTAACTCCCATCCTGTCCACCTCACTGGGTTGCAGTAATCATCAAAGTAGGGAAATTTTGTGAACCACCCTGTAAGGGCAACCAGTATATAAATATGAGCTGTCACTACCCTACAAGCATCTTTTCAAACAAGAATAGTCTGAGTTAAATGATAGGCCAAGACTGTGGTCAAACTTCTTTTCATTTTTAAATCGTAAGTTTCTGAATGAAAGTTGGAAATGTATTTTTATGAACTTTGAAAACATCATCTGAGTGAAAAAGCCAAACACAAAAGGTCAGATAGAGTATGATTCTGATTACATGAAATATCCAGAATAGGCAAATGCATTGATACACAAAACAAACTGGTGGTTGCCAGAGGCTGAAGAAAGAAGAGAATGGGAGTAACAATTACAGGTACTGGCTTTCCTTCTGGGTGATGAAAATGTTTTGCAACTAGAGATGGTAGTTAAATAACATTGTAAAAGGAGTAAATGCCACTAAAGTGTATACTTTATTTCTATGTTATACAAATTTCACCTCAATTTTTTAAAAAAAAGAATGATAAAAAATTATATGTAGATGCATTTTAAAAGGCTTTTTAAATGATGTTGAATAAAACCCTTTTTAAAAAGGAGCTTTGGGGATCCCTGGGTGGCGCAGCGGTTTGGCTCCTGCCTTTGGCCCAGTGCACGGTCCTGGAGACCTGGGATCGAATCCCACGTCAGGCTCCCTGCATGGAGCCTGCTTCTCCCTCTGCCTGTGTCTCTGCCTCTCTCTCTCTCTCTCTGTGACTATCATAAATAAATAAAAATTTAAAAAAAATAAAATAAATAAAATAAAAAGGAGCTTTGAAGTCCCAGGAATGGATATGGTGTCCTGGTTTGTTTGTTTTTTTAAAGATTTATTTATGAGAGAGAGAATATGAGCAGGAGGGGCAGAGGGAGAGGGTAGAGAATCTCAAGCAGACTCTACACACCAAGTGTGAAGCCCAATGCAGGTCTTGATCCCACAACCTGAGCCAAAACCAAGAGTTGGATGCTCAACTGACTATGCCACCCAGGTATCCCTGGTGTCTTGTTTTTTAATCATTAAAGATTTAGTAATAAATATTAACCAATTTAGCAAGCTGGGCATATAAATTATTATATATAATAGATACATCCAATATTCACAGAAGCCTATGAGACTTATGCTACAGAAACATCCCCAAATCTAATCCATTAAGACTTTTTAAAAGTCAGGTATATATAATTTACATAAAATAAAATCCACCCTTTTAAAGTACTCAGCTCAATGAGTTTTGATAAATGTATACAGTCAAGTAATCATAGCTACAGTCAAGACATCGAACATTTCTATCACCCCAAAAAGTTCCCTCTGCAATTAATGCCCTCCCCTTCATTCCCTAGTTTTGCCTTTTTAGGGGTGGCATATAAGTGGAATCATATAGTATACAGCCTTTTGCGTCTGGCTTCCTTAGCACGATGCTTTGAAGATTCATCCATGTTGATATACACATTAATGATCATTTCTTCTTATTGTTGAGTAGTATTCCATTATATGGATAGATCACAATTTACTTTAAAAACTTTTACGTTTTTCCTGCCTATAAAGTAATTCACTTTCATTGTATGAAACATTGATAATATAGAAAAGTAAATATTAAAAAAATCACTTCTAATCCTAAAAGTAGGAATCATGGTTCATGACATTTTGATGAATCTGATTCCAGTCTTTTTCTTATTAATATGACAGACACATAACTGAAAACAATTTACATTTCATTTTGTTTCCTACTTTTGATCACTCCATAATAGCTTATTTTATCATGGGCATTCATCTATGTAAAAAATTATTCATAATAATTTTAATAGCTATAGCTCAACTATACCCCATAGATGTACCAATATGCATTTAATCCTCTATTACAGATATTGATATTGTTTTTATATTTATTCTATTATGAATAATGCTTAGCTGAACACTGTTCATAAGCCTTTGTCTGCATTTGATTATAACCTTAAGGTAGGTACCTAGAAGTACAATTAGTGGGTCAAAGAATATGAACAATTCTGATGTTATTGATATATAATGATAAATTATTTCCCAATAAAGTATTATTAATTTTTACTCCTGCCAAGAATTCATGAGAGATCTTTATTAATCTAGTATAAAAAGGGAAGCCTCATCTAATATGTATTTCATTGATAAATAATGAGTTTGAACCTCTTGCCACATGTTTATCTCCTTTCCTGGAAATTTTGGGGTCATGAATCTTGCACATTTATTTACAAGAGGGGTTGAGCTGATTTTCTAATCAACTTAAATCATGAATCCTCTCTATTTTAAGGATATTCTTTGTCCAGGTAACATAACATATTTATCTAAGTTTTTATTAGCCTTTTAATTTTATTTATACTTTTTTGTTTTAAATATATTAAATATCACATAATAAAATTTATTCATCTTTGTCTTTATGATTTATTTCTCAGTTAAGAAATCAATTATTTGCTTACGTTTCATTATAGTTTATTATAGCTTCATTTTTCATCCATAAATTCACCTGGAATTATTTTGATAAATGACGCGAAGTTAAAGTTCTGTTTTCTCCAAGGATATTTCTCAACTACTTATTAAATCATCTATCTTTTTATATTGGTATTTAATACTTCTTTATCACATAGTATTTTTATTCTTATAACTTCATTGGGGTTTACTTCTGATCTCTGCATCTATTCTTGTACCAGAAACATCTGCTTCTTGTTATTACGCGTAGTTCTTGTTATCCATATGTAGTATTTTTACTATCACACAGTTAGACTCATTCCTCTAACGACATCTACTTCCCAACATGTTCTTGGTGGTTTCACTGGCTTATTCTATCAAATGTATTTTAGAATCACGTCCTCAAGATTCCCAAAGAGCTCCACTGATATTTTGGTAGGAATTGTACTAAACCTATAACTTAATCTGAGAAGAACTGATGTCTTTACATGAAAAGTATAAAATATATTTGGTATATTTCACCATAATCTTTGTGTCTTCTTTTTTTTATAGCTGGATAGACGAACTGATGAATGGATAAGTATATTTCAACGGTTTTCTTCACAAAAGACTCAAGCATTTGATAGGTCAGTCCTAGTTATCTTGTTGTTCATTGCTATTGTGAATGGGATTTCCCCCTAAAATTTCTAACTAATCTATCATAAGTAAGCTGGTCTTTGTTTACTTATATTGTACCCAGCCAGTCTGGTCTATTAAACTCCTCATTTAAAATACCTTTGGTTGATTCCTTTGGGTTTCCTAAAAAGGCACACTGTCCACAAACAATAATTGTCTTCTTCCAATAATTCTTTCTCTTACTTCTGTTTCCTGTCTGATGGCTTTCCACAGGCCTTCCAGAATTGTGTTAAGTACCACTGACACTTCATTACGTGTTCTCTAAAAAGTTAACATCAGTCTTATGCTCTGTAAGCCAGTAGTCTCAGCTCTCCGCTTCAGCTTCCTGAGTCCATGGAGAAAGAAGCCCCGCCAGGGCCCTCCTGAAGCCTCCTGGGCAGACTGCCAGTCCAGAGGCACAAGAGGAAACACAGAGAACACCAAGGGGGTTTGTTCCTCAATTTAAGCCTAAGTGCCTCAAAGTCAATTAAATCTAAAATTAAAAAGCTTAAAGAGAACAGCACGTTTTCCTATCTGTTTGCAGGGTATGATTTAGAAAAAAATAAAGGAGGAAAAGTGAGGCGGACAAAGCTGAGGAAAGGAAGGGCTGGTACTAGCACCCTGCCTAAAAGAGAAACAGGTGATGGGAGAGCTTTTAAAAGCCTCTTCCTCTCCTTTTACTCAATCTTATGTTGCTTGCAGTGTCTGTCTCTACCAGCTTTTAAGATCATTTGAGGACCAAGATGTGTCCTATTTATCTGTGGATCCAACCTTAGAACTTCTTATAGTGTTTGCACCTAATAGACACTCAATACATACTTGTTAATTAAGAAAAAAATAGGCATAGGGACACCTGGGTGGCTCAGCAGTTGAGCATCTGCCTTCAGCCCAGGGCCTGATCCTGGAGACCCGGGATCAAGTCCCACACTGAGCTCCCTGCATGGAGCCTGCTTCTCCCTCTGCCTGTATCTCTGCCTCTCTCTCTCTCTCTCTCTCTTTCTCATAAATAAATAAATAAATAAATAAATAAATAAATAAATAAATATCTTAAAAAGAAAAAAATAGGCATAGAACAGTAACTCTTTGTGATCCTTAAGCAAGTGTCATGGCCTCTCTGAGACTCAGTTTTCTCATCAATAAAATGGTACATAGTATCCAGAATTGTTTTAAGACTAAGAGGTACAGAATGTAAACTTCTTATCACACTGGATACTAAATAGCATTATTATTATCAAATAATATAAGCAGTTAATAAAAATGGTCAAATTTCAAAGTGTGCATTTAAAGATGATGTTTCCTAAGCATTCTTCAGACATCTTCTGTGGCATTATTTTCATTTTTAAAATTTTTCCTTTTTTTTTTTTTTTCAAGATTTTCCTTTTAAGTAATATCTACCTAACATGGGGCTTGAACACTCAACCCCGATATTGGGAGTCACACATTAATTAAATCTAAGATTAAATCTATCCATATGTAGTATTTAGTAGTTCTGACAGGCACCCCTCCTTTTTTCTTTTGATTATACATCGTATGCTTAATTTAAAGGTATACTTCCTAGGAACAGTGCTAGGTCTACAGTAGATGCTAAATAAACCCTTTTTAAACTGAACTAATTTAGCACAACGAACTATTAGTAATATCTAGCAACTCAGGAGTCTAACCATTTTTTAAAGATTTATTTATTTATTTCAGAGAGAGCGAGCAGGGGGAAGGGCAGAGGGAGAGGGAGAGAGTGTCCCAAGTAGACTCTGTGCTAAGTGCACAGCCTGACGCAGGGCTAGATCTCATGACCCTGAGATCACGACCTGAGCTCAAACCAAGAGTCGGACACTTAACCAACCTAGCCACCCAGGCACACCAAGAGGTCTAAGATTTTTAAGCAAACTGCCTCAATCAATGATACTATGAGGTGATAAACATACAAAGAAATACCTGACCTATAGAAAGAAATACTTTCTCAAAAAAAGAAATGCAGCATTTGAGCTTACTTTGTTTTATTAAGGAAAAGTCTACCTTATGCCATGAAATAAAAGAATTGTACTATACCTTTTCCTTCCCAGGCGTCAAAAGCATCCATCATTTTCTTCAGTTCAGCTACTGAATAATAGCTCCAAATATACTGAACATTATTTCCCGCCTCTCTAGAAATATTGCAAAAGGTGATTAAAACATACTACCTAAGTATGAATGTGTGTATAGACACACACACACACACACACACACACACACACAGCTAACAGATACTCACCAAGTACTTGTTAAATTAAGGGGAAAAATATGTTGTTTTTGAATAGCTGTTCTTCTGTGACCCTTCCTTAAGCAGATAGAGAATATACTATATATTATATACTATGAGTATAATATACTATACTCATGCTAACCTGTATTTCATCTCTTTTTACTGTGGTAAAGTACTTGTTAATTCTGCAATACAGACTGTGCAGACAAATCAACAAATCTTTAAGAATAAGTTTTCTAAAAAAAAATTACCTAACCCCAGGAAAATTTTTAAAGGATTCACCTTTGGCTAAAACTTTCATAGCATTATGCCAGGCACTCATATATCTTATTTAAACATCCTGTAAAGAATTCAGAAAACTATGACATATTTAATACCTACTAAGCAAGTTCATGTGGTCATTCATCAGTCACTAATATGTGACCCAATCCAAACACCCAGAGAATTTAAAAACAACAACAACAACAAAAATCCAACCCAGAACAGCTAAGTGAATTGACCAATGTTAAGTAAGCTTACAGAAAAAATATTAAGAGAATAACCCTTAAGAATTTGACATGTACAAAGAATAGAATTTTAAGGCTGGGAGGGACCAAGGAAGTCCTTTATCATTTCTCAGAACAGGACACCAAGGCACAGGCCTGTCCTGGGTCACTCAGAAGGCCTGCCGACTTCTAAGCAGTGCTTCTGCTACTGGACTGTAGTCCAGGGGAGACAGCCAGGGAGGTGGCTTTGCTCTCCTTTCTTTCCTTTTTTAAATAAAGCCTCTCAGGGGATTCTGATGCCCAGCAGAGAGGCAATCTACTAGACCACTGTGGATGTCCTATAGCTTACATATATGTGAAATGGTCTTCATTACAATCTCTTTATGAAGCAAGCCTGTCTTGACAGCCATGAAAGCTCACGCTGCTCGCCAGGTGTTGACGATCTTTTCTAGTCAACCACGTACTCCATTCAGTTAACACCTCTTACGAGAGACCAAGACTTTATTTTGTTCCTTTTCATATTCAAATATGGACATACCTTTTAAAAATGCTTTTACTGTGAATTCTTCCTCCCAGCTGCTTATCAATAGCATCTGTTCCATCAGTTTTTGTGGAATATACACCAATAATTCTACTCTCACAGCTTGCACCAGATGTGTTAAGATAGTGGAGAACCCAAACTGTTGGTTTATTGCAAACTAAACCATATGAATCACAGAAGTCTGTTAAAGCCTGAAGCAAAAAAAATATACAAAATTTGAATTTAATTCTGGAGGAAAGTAAAAATGAATCTGCTCTATTACTTTCATGTAAAGCTTCAATTTCAGTTGGTCATAAAGGAAATAAAAAGATCATAAATTTCAGCCTAGTCTTTATGCCTTGAAAAACCAAACATGCTTTTGTTGAATATGGGGTGGGGGTGCAGCAAATCACAAAAAGCACCACCCAAAAACCCAACACCTTTTCATGTATAGAACCTTTTTCCACAGAGAAATTGTATTTTCCTCCCTCCCCCTTTAGCCTCACTACCAACATCACTTTTAATTTTAAAATCTTTGTAATGACTAAAAATTAGACCTTTTAAACTTTATTTCCTCCCCAATTTCCCATTTGACTCAATCTCCCTTTCACCTTCTACTCATTAAGACCCATGGTTGATGCTTATTTTTAACTCCAAGGCCAATCAAGAATTAACCAGATTAATGTGTTCTTTTCCACTGAAAGATATGAATATAGGAACTCAATGCAAACTGCGGCTTTTATCTACCATTCAGTCATTCATATGAATATTAAGAAACTACTAATGTGGTAAGCAGTGTCCAAAGTCCTGGACACAGAGTCCCAATCCTCCTTAAGTTTATAGCCAATGTAAAACACAGAGAGACAATACCCCTCAGCACACAGTATAAGTGCTACCAGGTGAGCTTATGATGTGCCAAGGGACACACAGTAGTAGGGCTTCACCCAGTGGAGTGGCAAGGGCCTTCCCCGGGAGAAACAGCACTATTCCTGAGAATGCCCTGAGGACCAGCACTTGTATCTGCTTTATTTGGTATGCCAATTTCCTGGAATAGTGCCTGACACAAAGGAAATGCTTAAAATTTACTGACTCGGTAAATGAAAACAGAACCCTAACATGTCTTACATTTTCATTTAATATTGCTATCTAACTATATGTTGTATTTCTTTGTGTCCCACACAGTCCCTAAGGCAGTGCTCTATACACCAAAAACATGTGAGATAAGTATGTGTTGGTTGACATAGGGAATATACACATGCTATGTCCCTTTTGCATACAAATCAGAAATAAAAGACTATAGAGTTGAGACTTCAGAAGATGAAATGTTAACCTACCCCAACTTGGCTCATTTAGCCTCATTCTGCAGATAGATGTAGCAAATAACACCAAAGAACTGTCCAATGACTCAATTTCTAAATAACTTCAGTAGCAGAACCCATACAACCAATGCAAATTCCATGTGGTTGACTAGAAGCGGAGCTGGAACCAAATCAACTTTCTCTTCATGCTACACTAATAACCATACCCTCAGCTTCCTCTCCTAAGCCAATGTCCAAATCAAACCAATTCAGATCAGTTGTTACTATTATTAATTATTTAGAAAAAATATTTTCCTTTGAGATCCCCACAGGTGCTAAAGGCAAATATAATACTTAACAGTAGGACAGAAATAAGTAATGAAGCTTTTCAAGTCATATAAAACTCTTTAAAATGTGATTTAAAGGAAGAGCATCTTGGGCAGCCCGGGTGGCTCAGCAGTTTAGCGCCGCCTTCAGCCCAGAGCCTGATCCTGGAGACCTGGGATCAAGTCCCACATCGGGCTCCCTGCATGGAGCCTGCTTCTCCCTCTGCCTATGTCTCTGCTTCTCTCTGTGTGTCTCATGAATAAATAAATAAAATTTAAAAAAAAATAAAAATAAATAAAGGAAGAGCATCTTAAGAAAAGATTGATCTCAAAGTGAATTAAACAAACCAATTACTAAGTTTTCACTTAGTAACAAACTGCTACACTCACTAAATCAGGTAGGAGATTTTATACAATCTTTTACTTATCATGACCATTCTTTTAGTCCTTTCAGTAAACAAAATAATACCACTATATCCTTACATACTACAGTATTGCTGTTAATTTACGAAGAACCTAAAAAGCAGAATATTTCTATTAAAAAAGCCATCAAAAAGATATTAAATCTTCAATGAGAAATAAACACTCCATAAACCTCTGAGTGGCAATGTAATATACTTTCCTAGGAAGAACACAGAATTTTGTCTCTAAAAAAATTCGTAGTAATTCAGAAAAGTGTCTTCCAAAGTTAGGAAAAGTAAAACTTTCTCTAGTTTGGTTTATGTGACAACACAGGCTATGCAAAATAACACACATTGCTTTGTGTATAAAAATGTATATATATTTTTTAAAACTTAAAAAAATGCCAAGACCTTTTTAAGTTCTATATTTGACCTTAAAGAATATGTCTCCATTTCATTGGCCAAGTGGTCGGACAGGCTGTATGGATAAGGGATGCCAAAATAATCAGCCTCTTCCTGCAGAGCAATTCGGGTTTGCTCATCTGTGGGAATGTGAACTTCTCCGTGAAGATAATCCAAAAGGTATTTAAATAGATGTCCATCGCGGTCAATCACACAAGCCCCTAGAAAACATTCACTTCAAAAATGAGTGCATAGATACATATGACCATGGATAAAATCATCAAACTAAAATCCGGCTGAAGACCTCTGCAATTAGAAATGTTTCTTTCTCACAAGAGAGTTAATAGCTACTGTTCAAAAGGGTTTAGTCAAATTTGGTGATCCTCTGTTTTCTCACCTACCACATAGGAAAATGTATCCCAAGGTCCATCTGGGATTTTGCATGCAATGACTGTATTCCCCGCTATGGCCATTCAAAAGCCACAGAGACCCCAGATGGCTTCTGAAATGTAAGCTTACCCCCAACCCCAGCCCTGCCCAGCCAGGGGACACATACGGAGTTCGTCCCTAATGAGGGCATGCCCGTTAATAAGTCATGTTCATCTGTAAGTCAACCTGTAGTTTCACTGACATATAAACCCAGGGCTCGGCTCCTAATGCTATGCTGGTACTACTTTATGACCAAAGGTTTTCTTAGACAATTTAGCAGAGTTGGTGTGAGGTTACTCAATAATTCCTTTTCTCCCTCGATTAGCTTAGAATACAAGCGATTAAGAAGTTAAAACTTGGAGACAGAGAAAAACCTCAATCCCTGCTTATCATCTTTTCACCAGCCACCTTCCTGCCCACATGGCCACCAAGCCCTGGGTGCCAGCCGTTGGTGTTTTCCATTCATTCAATTGCCCGTCAGCTGGCAAAGCACTCTCTCAAAGCCCAGGGTTACTAACAGCCCCTCGTGCTCAAGACTCCTCACTCTCTGTCTTCTCACACAGAAGCAAGAGTGGGTTCTCTGAGCCCCAGAACAGTGCAGGTGTGCAGAATGCCTTACTCGAGTTGCTGAGGTTTCTCTACAACCAGTCGTAGGTTCAGTAAACACCAGAGCACTCCAAGCAGGGAGAGCAGCCCAGGTCCCTACCCTTGTGTTTTAGTTTTTTCTGGAACACTAATTTTCAGTCCCCTACCACCAGGTGGCCGATGGTACACTGCACTAACATTTTCTCACGTGTACACATCAGCCCACACAAGGCTACGCAGCCAGATTAGGTGGCAAGTCCAACACCAATTCTACGCTGCCGGTGACTGCCCTGTGAACAAAGAAGGCGGCTGCTCTCCCCAGAGAAATCGAGGTTTTAACTTGAAGAACACAGAGAGAAGCCTCAATACCTTTCCCCACAGAGTTGCACGACTGTAACAGCTTTCCAGATATAATCAACTCCCGTCCTGAGGTCATGGTAGGCCTTTACACGCAGATGTCTTTTTGTCACCTTTTAGTGACAGCATCGCAGATTCTGGAAACTGGCATTTCATTTCTCCCCGTATTTAATAAATCTCCAAACAGCTTTAATGGTTTCAATAATTAGCATACTAGTTGAATATATTCTACTGTAATTAGGAAAACCGAAGGGAATTTAAACTAGACTATTTTAGTGAATATTTATGAGCATGCTTACAGACTTTAGATATTTACCTGATTCATCTGTTTTTAGAGGGAAACGACCACTGAACATAGATGCCAGCATCGAGTCTTTAAAGCGGCACAAGGACTCACGTCTGGCTGTGTAAATACAGCCACCAACGTTCAGTTGAAGAATATCTAACACCTTTTCTTCTACCTCGTGACCTTCCATCGCTCCCAGCAACACCTGAATTTTTGCCTTCAAACGCTCTCAGAAACTGCACAATAGCAGTGGTCCTGGTCCACCTCTGTAAAAACAAAGAACCATCACTGCTGACATCGCCAACAATACACTAAGTAGATAATAAAACAAATATATTTTAATGTGACTCAAAATAAATTACTCAGCACTGACAATATTGAAGGACTTTATGTAATATGAAAGAAGTTTGAGATACCAGCTGAGAAGCTGGACAACTTTGGCTCTGAGTATTTATAAATGCTAAACCCTCACCAACCAAATCATAGCTACTGAAATGACTGTTTAAAGAATTAAACAAAATAATGCATTGTCACCTATAAGGCAGAGGTGAGGTTAGCTTAGGTTCTTTGATCCTCCCATGTCTTTACAGTAAGCCTGAGGGAGCTGTCTAGACTGCAGAGGGGTCAGCACGTACCTCGGGATTAGGCTGCTGGGCTCTACTGCCTACGAGGTGGGGCAAATTACTCTCCTCTGCCTGCTTCCTCATCTGTAAGATGGAGCCAGGGATGGTGCCCACCTCAAAGGACTATCAGAGGAATAACCGCAGAACCTAAAAAATGCATCTAGAACAGTCTCTGGCTCAGGGACAGTCCTCCATACATGACAAATATTGTCTTTAAGGATATAAATTTCACCATAAGGTGTATACTGAGGGATCGATATTGGCCCTGGAGATTTCAGGAAACGTAAGAGCAGAAATTATTAACAATGGTGATTGTAGTTCCTAAGTTAGGTAACTAAGGAGTGTGTAATTTAGCAACTGAGGTCACAATTTGATGCATACCAGTAGCCAGACTGGTCCAGACAAGCGACTGATAACATCCCTAAATCATCTGGCTTCTCCATTCTAAAATGGCTGTAGCTTTAAAGAAGTTTTAAGGACTTGATCCCTTAAGCCATTCCAGGAGCTGGATGAACTCCAGGTGACCGTGGGGTTTCTACGGAACCTAAAACAATGCTGGGATGAAAGAGGCGCAGACACGCTCCCTGATGTCACTGCGTATTTCATAGCAAATGTCAAATGGCTGCCAAGAGGCTCGATTATATCCATGGCAACTCATTTTTACTATGTGATCAACTAGCATCCTTTTGTAGACGCTCCAATTTAGCGGGTCTCCAATGAATTGGGGACAGGAGTCCAGTGGTGCCTGATGAAAACAATGTGTGTCAAACATGCTCGGTGGACAGAGACCCTCATGGACCAACGGTCCAGCTTTCAAGGAGCACTTGTCCATGGGACTTCTTTTGCTGCCTACAAGTCCTAGGAGCAGCCGGCGACGATCCATGGGAGAGAACCGCCTCTGACCCGTGGGGTGCAACTGGCTCTCGCTGCCCCAGGTAGCAGCTTCCTGAAATCCATCTATTCTTCAAAGCCACAGGCAGTGTCACTACTGGCGTGACCTTCGCAGGGACCACCTCCCACCCCCTCCAGTTAGAATCTGTGCACAGTCCACCGAATATACTTCATAATCGCTCTTAATAATTCCCATTTACTCGGTGCTTATATGCAGGAGACACTTGGCAGCAATTCTCTTATTAAAGCCCTACTGGATAGGGCCGACTGTCCCTACCGACAGACGAGGAGAAAGCGAGCGATGGGAGCAGGGTCCACACTCGGGCGGCCCCGCCGGTACGTGGTCAGCAGGGCCAGCTGCACCCCACGCTGCCTACTTCTGCATCCCTAGTTCTCCCGACCTGGGCGCTTCACCCGCCAAGCACCTGTCCCCCTGGAGGCTTCTTGTCGACAACAGGAGCACAGCAGCAGCCTGAGTACAGGGATGAGGAGGCACCCCGCCTAGGTCAGCTTCCATCACCGTCCGAGGCCCCAGCCTCCGATGCACCCCACCTAGACCCCCTGCTGTGTCGGAAGCGCCCTGCCCCTGGGAGGTGCCCCCCATGCGGCTCCGTGACCACCTGCACCAAAACCATCGGAGTCGCTTGCTGCAAATTCAGATTCCCGGGCCGCAGCACGGTCGGGTTCAGAAAGTCCCGCGCGGGGTGGGCAGTCCGCCCGCGGACCCCACTTGGAGAAACGCTGCTCAAGGGGCTCGCCCTCCTCCCACGAGGCGGGACGGAAGCGGCGGGGCCGCGGCCCCAGAAAGCCCCGCCGGGGTCTCCCCGCTGCCCGGGGACCCCGAGTCGGCCCGAAGCCCGAGGCTGCAGCCCGGGGCGCCCGTGATGCCGGCGCGATCCGGGCCCTTCCCCGGGGCGCCCACCCGGCGCCTCCCGGGCCCGCGGCCCACCCGGCGCCCCGGTCCTCGGCACGGGCGGGGCCGGGTAGGCGGCCTCCCCGACTGACCTGCGGCCCGCCCGGCCCTCGGCGCGGCCGCCGGACGCCGCGGGGCCCGACGCGGAAGTGAGGGCCTCCTCCGCGGCCCGGCAACTCGTGCAGCAGCGCGGCCCCGGCGGCGCCCCCCTGCGGCCCGGCCCGGCGGCGGCGACGGCCGGAAAGACGGAGGCCCCGCCCCGGACGCGCCCCGCCCCGGGCTGGCCCCGCCCCGGACACGCCCCGCCCCGGGCTGGCCCCGCCCCGCCCCCGGACACGCCCCGCCCTCTGGACTCGTCCTCTCCGCCCCCGGACACGCCCCGCCCCCCGGGCTGGCCCCGCCCCGCCCTCTGGACACGCCCTCCTCGCCCCCGCGCTGGCCCCGACACGTCCTGCCCCCGGGCTGGCCCCGCCCCCGGACGCGCCCCCTGGACTCGCCCTCTCCGCCCCCGGGCTGGCCCCGCCCCGCCCCCGGACATGCCCCTCCCCGCCCCTGGGCTGGTCCCGGACACGCCCCATCCTGCCCCGGACACGCCCCGTTCCGCCCGGGCTGGCCCCGCCCCGCCCCCCCGGCCGCGTCGGCCTGCGGGCGGTGGGGGCGGCAGCGGGAGCGCTCGGTGCCTGCGGGAGAGGCCGAGACCTGCCGGAGACGCGCCGCTGGGCCCCAGGGGAACGTCGTGTCCGCCGAGAGGCCCCATTACCCCGAGGCTGCGGTTGCTCGGGGGTCACTTCGGTGGTAAGAGTTAGGAAGAGCTCCGTCCTCTCACTCCCAGGTGAGGACCCTTCGCTCCAAGCCGGGCTGCTCGGTGCCGAGGTTTAGTGACACGCCGCACGCTCTTGGCTAAGCCCATCCGGGGAGTGTTTGTAGTTTGCGAAGCTGTTGTTTAATTTAGTCTGTTGTACTGCCCCGTATTTTATTCCCATCACAGCAAGGAAAATTGAGGCAGGAGCGAACATTTAGTGAACACTGATGTCCATCTGACGTGCTGAGCCGTTTACATGACTTTAATTTTAGCCCAACAGCAACCCCAAAAGAGTTCTTCCAGCTTCCAGCAGCACCCTGCCTTGTGCAAAAGACTTTTCTAGGTATTTCAAGATGAATAAAACATAGATCTGTTTTCAGGGTACTTTCCTACAGTCAATAATAGTTGGTTCCCAGTTCCTCTGTCTGGGTCTTGGAAGGGAATAAGCCAATAAGACCTATGCCCACCTACTGCCTCAGGTAGTAGTGGGAAGATTGGAGAGTGGGAAGATTGATTCCTCCTACAAATTGCGCATTAGCCGTGGACCAGGCACTAGGAGTGAAGGACTGCACGAGACAATCAAGGCCCCTGACCCATAGCACTCACATTCTGGTGCAGTGGTCAGAACACCTTTTCTGGGTGTGCCTGGCTGACTCAGTCATTAGAGCGTGTGACTCTTCCTCTTGCAATTGTGATTCCAGTTCCATGTTGCGGGTAGAGATTACTTAATAAATAAAGGTTTAGAAAACAAAACCTTTCCTGTAAATGTTTAGGCTTTGTGGGCCACATACAACTACTCAACTTTGCTGTTACGGTGTTAAAGCAGCCGTAGATAACACATAAATGAGAATGACTGTGTTCCAACTGTACTTGCGCAGAATGGAATTTGAATTTCACATAATTTTCATGTGTTGTGAAATAGTCTTTAAATTTTTTTACAACACTTAAATATGTTAAAACCATTCTTAGATCATGGGCCACACAAAACAGTTGGCTGGCTGTGGCCATAATTTACCTGCCCCTATTCAAGTCAGAGAAACAGACACTAAGCTAAGTAGTTACAGATAGTGGTAACTACTTGCAGGGAAATAGGATAATGTTGGGTGGAGATATGGCTGGGGTGGAGCAGGCCCTGCTGATGAGGAGACATTTAAGTTAAACACTAAGGATGAGAATGAGCCCACCTGCCATGATGGGGGAAGAGTAACTTATGCAGAAGATAGAGCAAGCAGAGAGAGCCCAAGGCAGGAAAGGATTTGACAATTTGTTGGAAGAGAAAGGACATTAGTATGGCTGGAGCTTGGTGAGTGTGAGGGCATGGAGGAAGATGATATGAGATGAAGCTAAAAAGATGGGCAGAAGCCAGGTTTTAAAGCATCTGTGGCAGTTGTGGGAGTTTAAATTTTACTCTAGGCATAATGGAAAACCATCGAAAGGTTTTCAGCAGGGAAGTGGCATGATTGATTTACTATTTAAAAAAATAAAATAAAAAAAAAATAAAAAAATAAAAATAAAAAAAAAATAAAAAATCACTCTGGCTACTGTGATGAGAATGGATCGGAGAATAGACAGCCGTTGCAGTAATCCAGGGGAGAAATGGCACAGCTTCTACTCAGTGATGATGGCAATAGAGAGAAGTGGATGGCTGCAAAGATATATTTAGGAAATAACAAAATTGCTGACAGTTCAGCTGTGGTATATTAGTTCAGGTTCTTTGAGAAACAGATTGTAAGGTCAGATTAGACATGTGAAAGACGTATTGGGGAAGACACCCGTGAGGGAAAAACAGGGAGGGCTGAAGAGGACTGGGGAAAACCTTTAGACTGATGCTGATTCAACTCTCATGGAGGACAGGAAAAAAAATGGGTAGAAAAAGTTGTGGGGATATGTATAACATATATACACACACATACATACAAAGATGTTAAGTGTCTTTTCATGTATCTGTTGGCTATCTGTATGTCACCCATTTTTTAATTGGATTTTTTTTTTTTTTGGTGTTGAGTAGTAGAAATTCTTTATATATTTTGGATATCAACCCCTTATCAGATACATCATTTGCAAATATCTTCTCCCACTCAGTAAGCTGCCTCTTCATGTTGTTAATGGTTTCCTTTGCTGCACAAAAGCTTTTGATTTTGGTATAGTCCTAGTAATTTGTTTTTACCTTTGTTTCCCTTGTTTGAGGAGTCGTATCCAGAAACATGTTTTTAAGGTAGATGTCCAAGAGATTACTGCCTATATTTTCTTCTAGGAGTTTTATGGTTTCAAGTCTTGCAGTTAGGTTTTTAAACCATTTTTTAGTTTATTTTTGTGTATGATGTAAGAAAGTGGTTCAATTTCACTCTTTTGCATGTAGCTGTCCAGTTTCCCCAACACCATGTATTGAAGAGGCTATCTTTTCCACACAGTATATTCTTGTATCCTTTGTCATAGATTAATTGAGCATATGGGCATGGGTTTATTTCTAGGCTCTCTATTCCTCCTGTTGATCTATATGTCTACTTTTGTGCCATTACCATGCTGTTTTGATTACTATTGCTTTGTAGTATATCTTGAAATCTGGAATTTGTGATACCTCCAGCTTTATTCTTCTTTATCGAGAAGCTTGAGAAATAGCTTTGGCTATTCAAGGCCTTTTGTGGTTCCACACAAATTTTAGGATTACTTGTTCTAATTCTGTGAAAAATGCTATTGGTATTCCGATAGCAATTGTGTTGAATTTGTAGATTGTTTTAGGTAGTATGGACACTCTAACAATTTTAATTCTTTGAATCCATGAATATGGCATATCCTTCTATTTATTTATGCCATCTTCAATTTCTTTCTCCAGTGTCATATAGTTTTCATAGTATAGGTCTCTAACCTCCTTGGTTAAATTTATTTTTAGGTATTTTGTTCTTGTTGCTGCAATTATAAATGGTATGATGTAAAATAATATATTATTAATTTCTCTTTCTGCTACTTCACTATTATTGTAGAGACACACAACAAATTTCTACGTATTAATGTTGTATCCTACAACTTTACTGACCTCATTTATCAGTTCTAATAATTTTTTGGGTGAAGTCTCTAGAGTTTTCCACATATATGATATCATCTCCACCTGTGAATAGTTACAGCTTTACTTCTTCACCAATTTGGATGCCTTTTGGATGCTGCAGCTAGGACTTGGCATACTGTGTTGAGTAAAAGTGGTGAGGGCAGATACTCTTTTCTTACCAGAAAGCATCATACTTGATTTCAAGGTTTCAGAGGTATTACATTACAGTGACTATAATGCCAAGGCTCCAGGCTGAGATGGAGTGGAAGAAAAGCTAATGGAGGTAAGCAGTTTAAGGAATGATTATTTTTAGATGAATTATCCTCATAAGTAATAAAGTCAACAAGAGTGGGAAGAATGCTGAAACAGAAGCTAATGTCATCGATAATGGATAATTAGAAGAACCTTAGAGGGCTACATTGAAGAGACAATGAGAGACACTATATCTAGATGGCACACAGTTCAGATTAGCTAGGACTGAGAGAAAGGAAGGAGGAAAATGTGTTTAACAGTAACAAGAGAAGACACCAACCCACTTCACCTCCTGACCCTGATGTATGCAGGGAATGGAAGGAAAAGCAGTCACTACTTGAGAGGGCTGCAGAGGAAGCACACCCTCTCAGAACAGACAAGTTTCAATTTAAAAAAAAAAAGAAAAAAGGATGAGAGAAATTATGGTAACATTTAAAAAGGGAATTCTAAGAGGCTCAGTGGAAATGTTTAAGAGGAATGAGAAGAGTTGAGGATGGTTTCAGACTAGTGGACATAGTAGCAATACGAGAATGGGAGCCCATTTGGCAGTAGACAACTTGCGGGGGTGATTAACATAAACGGGGATCTGAGCCAGGATGGGAACAGTCCTAATGGTCTATTAGTGCAAGATTCAACCAAAGCCCAGATTCTTAGCTCAACAGGATTGGGGTGACCCTATGCTCTGGCTGTTCCCCATCGTGTGGTAGACTGAATAGGGGGGAAGGTCTTATAAGGAGGCCAAGCCCAGAAAGCCCTGATCAGACTTAAGACTACTCTTCTCTTCTGACTCTTCCTGGGATGGGAAAGATAGAGACTTGTCATGATTGAGGAGAAGCAAATAACTTTATGTACATCCTTAGGGAAAAAGATTCCCCAACCAAGGACAGCCTGGGTGGCTCAGAGGTTTAGTGCCGCCTTTGACCCAAGGCATGATCCTGGGGATCCAGGATCGAGTCCCACGTCAGGCTCCCTGCATGGAGCCTGCTTCTCCCTCTGCCAGTGTCTCTGCCTCTCTCTCTCTCTCTGTCCCTCATGAATAAAAAAAAAAAAAAAAAAAACAATTCCCAAACCATAAATACTTCCCTCCCTCCAATCCAGGATAAAGTATAGAAGTATAGGAAGGAGAATGAGAGAGTCTGGTTGCTCCTTTATTTAATCTGGATGGGTTGCAGTGTTTCTCTTTTTAAATACCTGGTGTAAGTGTGCATGCCCATCAAAATAATACTAGTATAGAATTTTTGTGTAGCCAAGTTAATAGCAGCCATAGCTGCATTAATCTGAATTCCCTAATTCCTTCTCCAAAAAAAAATGATACAGAACAATAAAAAGAACAAATAAAACTACAGGAACCTCATGCCACCTGCAAAACTAAAAGAGAACTCCCAAACTTCAAATTATCATAATTACAGAAATAAACACCAAACCTCAGCAGTGTCCCTTGGTCCTACCACAAGTTGTCCTACCACAAACTTGCACAAAGATAAAGGGCAGTATGGAAAGAATACATAGGAGAAAAGGATAACTGTTGACGGGCCTATAATTGATCTAAATAACCAGGACAAGGAGAAGTCTATTCTTGTGCTATACTAGTGGTAAAGAACTCTGGTAGATCAGAATATTTACTATATATTAAAAAAAATTTTAATGAACATGATTCAAGGTGACAATGTATGGAAACCATTGCTTCTAGAGGTATAGAAGGTAAGAAGGGAATGGGAACACATCCTTTGGGGCTTGGTGAAAACAAAAGAAGTAAAAGGAAAGTTTAGGGTAAAGATATCCAAAGCTGTGAAAATATGTAATCATTAATCTGTATCACACACACACACACACACACACACACACTATCCATTAAGAAATTATTTCACTACAGAAAAGGGCACCTTTGAACTTGAAATCTTACAAATTATTCAAACTCTTTGAAATAAATAGGTGGAAATAGAGTAAATATATATAAAGCTATTATAAGAAGACAACAGAAAAGAAGACCACTCCAGCTCTGATTAAAAAAAGTACCGCTCCAACAACAACAATAACAAAATAACCCCAAAGCAGAAGAAAACAGCAACACAAACTCTCAAGTAAATTAAATATCCACAAAGAAGCTTTTGAGGATATGATAAATCACCTTAAACCCAAAATTTTAAAAACAAAATTCAATAATTGCAAAATAGAAATGGATGTTTTATAAAGGAAGAAATAAAAAGATTGAACCCAGGAAGAAAAAGACCAAAATTATCACAGAAATGAGGTATAAATTGCAAAGTTTTTGGAGGAAATAAAGTCCAGTGAAAATTTAATAAGTGGTGTTGAAAAAAGACAGGAAAATGCCAAGATAATGAAACAGAGATACAAAATGAAAAATACTTAGGGTCAGAGAGAAATGAAAGATGAAGAAGAATCAACATACAAATAATGGTGGGACTTGAAGAAGACAAAATGTCACTGGAACAGAACTATAGAAGAATATAGAAATCTGTATACCGAAATGACCCATCAATTACATTGGAAAATTAAACCAGAATTATCAATTTCAAGATATAGATAAGTAAAACTATTGGGCTTCAAAGATAAAGAAAAATACCCAAGCCTTCAAGCAAAAAAAGATAAAGAAATTACAAGAATGAGAGTATTAAACTGACACCAGACAGCTCAAAAATGACACCCATGAAAGGCAACAACAGAAGAGCACTTTTTAAAACCTCAAGGAAAAAAATGTGAGTTAAGAATATTCAGTCAACTTGTTTTTCAGGTATTAAAGCAAGAGGAAATGAACTTTAAACAGAAAAAAATCGAGGAATTTTATATATCTGAGCCCTCCTTGAAGAATATGTGAAAAGATTTTTCTATCCTACCAAGTGACAAAACATTATCAAAAGGACTGATGGTCAACATAAGAATGGATAAAGAATATGTGGTGTATATATACGATGGAATAATTATTCACCCATAAAAAATAATGAACTCAACATTTGCAACTTGGATGGATCTAGAAAGTATAATGCTAAGTGAAATAAGTCAGTCAGAGAAAGACAAATACCATATGATTTCACTCATGTGGAATTTAAGAAACAAAACAGGTGAACATAGGAGAAGGAAATGAATATAATAAGATGAAAATAGAGAGGGACAAAAACTTTAAGAGATGCTGAACTCTAAGAAACAAACTGAGGTTTGCTGGAGGGGAGGTGGTTGGGGGAAGGGATAATTGGGTGATGGACATTAAGGAAGGCACCTGCTGTAATGAGTACTAGATGTTATATGGAATTGAAGAATCACTAAATTCTACCTCTGAAATTAAAAAAGACTGATGGTGATCATTTACTATATTTAATTATAGATCTAAAATAACACAATGGTGAGAACAATATTTAAAGAATAATGTGTGATAGGTTCTAACAGTAAAAATAATGTAAGTAAAATGGGAGACACCAGAGAGAAAAAAGAAAGTAGAATAAGTTCATTGATTGGTTCATTGATTGTGATATAGGCAATAAATGGGGGTTAAAGGATAATGTTAAAATTGATAAATCAGGTAAGAGAAGGTTAAACAAGAAAGAACTAAGGGCTTCATAAAGGGTATAAATAAAAAGATAATCACAAGAATAACACTACAAACCTTCCTAAATGCAAAAAGAAATTTTAAAAATAAAAAGAGCAAAGGAAATGCATCATATACAGAAAGAAACCCAACAATTATAACAATGTTACTATCATTACTTTATATAAAACATTTTTAACATAAAATGACAGTAGGATTAAGTATATGTCATATCAACCAATATGAATGGGTTTAATTTATCTGTTAAAAGAAAGATGTTTTCTTTTGATTCACAAAGAATGCAGCTGAAAATAAGAAACCTGTCTAAATCAAAGTGACTCAGAAAGTCTAAAACTAAAGTAATGAGCAAAAGTGTGCTAGGTAAGTGGAAACAAGAGAGCAGACATTGTGATCCTGATGTCAAAGTAGAATATAAGACAAAATGCATTAAATGAGGCAAAGAAGAAAAAAATAAAATAAAATAAAATAAAATAAAATAAAATAAAATAAAATAAAATAAAATAAAATAAAATAAATGAGGCAAAGAAGGACATGTTTTAATGTCACAATTCACTATGAATATATACCAGTTATGAATTCTATTCACCAGACAACTCAGCAACACATAATGAAGCAAAAATCATAGGGCATGTAAAGAAACACTGTAGAAATATGCTAATAGTAGGAAACTTAAATATACTACTTCCAGTACAGATGAAGTAAACATATAAAATAAGAAAGGAAAATAAATAGATATGTAAATAACATAATCAGGAAGGTAGATCTTAGGGGTATATTTATTATACACCATGAAAATAGAGAATACAATAGTAACAAGATAAAACATTTCAGAATAAAGTTATCAGGAAATGTGCAAACCTTATACAAGAAAAACTTTAAGGCATTCTTGAAAGATAGAAAAATGGACTTGAACGAATGAGAAGACATTACAGAATGTTATAAAGATACTATTCTTCTCTAAGTTAATTTATAAACTTAACAAGTACCAACCAAAATACTAACAAGATTTTTTATGGAGCTAGACAAGTTGATATTAAAATTCACTTGGAAAAATAAACATGCAGAGATAACCATGAAAACACTGAAAAAGAAAAGTTTATGAGAGGAGACTGGCCCTACCACTCATTAAAATACACTGTGAGTCTGGTTTTTTATCTAAGTACTGGTGCATAAATTGACAAAGGAGTGGAATAAAATAGAAATTTACAGAAATAGATCCAAATACATATGGCAATTTAGTATGTGATAAACATGGTATCTCAAATTACTTGGGAAAAGGTGGACATTTTAACAAATGTTGGTGGGACAACTGGTTTGCTATTTGGAGAAAGATAAAATTAAAACCAAGTGTCAAACTATAATCAAGAATAAACTCCAAAAGGACCAGGGATATAAATGTCAAAGATGATATCATATAAGTACTAGAAGAAACCATGTATGATTTTCTCTATAACCTGGAGATAGGAAAAGACTTTCTACGACTTTTCTACTTACTACGACTCAAAATTCAGACACAATAACATATACTGATAAATTTGACTATGTTTAAACATATTTTGAACAAAACAAAGAGAAATTCCTGTAAGACAATTTACATACACACAAACCTTTTTCACATATTTCTCAAAAATAGGAAAACATATTCAAACTCACTTATATATGAAATGCATATTAAATCAACCTTCATGGTATATCTCCAACAGTATGAATGTTCTATGCACAAAGTTAGTGATTATAGTATTGTAATTGCAAAATATCAGAAGAAAACTAAATTCCTATACATAGGAGAGTGTGTAGATAAACTATGATACATCCATATAATGGAGTACTATGAAGTAATAGAAAAGAATGAGGTCATTTTCTATGAACTAATGTAGAGTGATTTCCAGGATATTTTATTAAGTGAAAAAAGACAAAAATGCAAGAATTTTGCTCATGTCACTTTTTGTATAAGAAAGAATGGGAGGAGCGCCTGGGTGGCTCAGTCCATTAAGCAGCTGACTTTGGCTCAGGTCATCATCTCAGGGTCCCAGGATCTCAGGGTCCTAGGATCTGCCCCACAGTCAGGCTCCCTGCTCAGCGGGGAGTCTGCTTCTCACTCTCCCTTTACCCTTACCCCCTGTACATGCACTCTCTTTCAAACAAATAAATACAATCTTTTTTTAAAAAAAGAATGGGAAATGAGTAAACCTACATATATCTAATCAATTGTACAAATAGAAGCATAGGAATGAATCATAAACAAAAAAACTATTAAGTTTAATTGCCTACAGTTGGCTACTGTATTGGCCACTGTAGACCTACAAATTTCTGTTGTTTCAAACTATAAGTGTGTGGTAATTTGTTACAGCAGCAATAGGAAACTAATGCAGGCAGTTTGGAAGTAGGAGAGAGAAAGGAAGAGTGATGCTTTTGAATATATGCATTCAGAAAGTTTTGACTTTTGAAATTAATGTTTCCCATACTAAAATGCATAGGTGAGTATAAACATACATGCATATAAAGATAGGGGAAAAACTAAAACTATATACAAGTAGACATAAGTAAACCTAACCATAATGCAAATGAATATTGTGGACAGCCACTTTGAATAGAGGGGAGAAAATTCATGAATCTAAGGAACTTTATTTTTTTAAAAAGATTTGTTTATTTATTTATTCATAGAGACACAGAGAGAGAGAGGCAGAGACACAGGCAGAGGGAGAAGTGGGCTCCATGCAAGCCTGACGTGGGACTTGATCCTGGATCTCCAGGATCACGCCCTAGACTGCAGGCGGCACTAAACCGCTGCACACCGGGGCTGCCCATCTAAGGAACTTTAGATCAAAGTATGTGACCACATCACCTCAAGCAAAAGATTAAAGCAAGAATAGTAAACAAATCTTCAACTCTAATTAGTCAAGTTTTCACAGAGTTATGGATTAGCAATTCTGAAATTACTTTCTGTGCAGTCTAGGACTGACAGAAAAGTAAATATATTGTAGTTGGTAGGAACCAGATTCCTCACTTTTGCTATGGTTATATACATTGGAAAGGAAAATGGTAGAATGAGTCCTTTTTTTTTTTTTTTGGCAGTGGAAGTATCAGTGCAAATGGATGGTTTTTAAGACAGATAAGGTAATGGATAGAAGCAGTAGATGATAAAGATAGAAATATGGATGTTTATGTACATGCAGGTATGTCTATATAAAGGCATGTCTATTTTCAAGCTCTGTCTCTTTAGAGAGCCTAGAACTAATGACACCCCAGTAGCAGTGGGCCCACCAAGTGCCAGATTTTTGGTTTCTAAATCCATTCTGCGCATTTTTTAGTAAAAAGAACAAAACTTCTTGGTGAAACTGCTGATTGATTGCAGGGCTGGGTCTGAGAAAGTACAAAATGAGCCAGGGGTTGGCCTCCAGGAGGCTTGTGTCTCTTCCTCCCCCACACTGCCTCTCTGGCTGCCCTTTCATCTTTCTCCACGTTAATGTTCACGAGCGTTCTACTTTCTACCCTTCTTGTGCTTCTACACGCCTTCCCCCCGTAACTTAACTCCAGCGATATCTATTACTGTTCACTGCTGACTCCCAAATCCAAATATCTCTCGGAGTTGCATGTTTTATATCTGTGTGCCTGCTGGACATTCCCACCTGTATATCCCAAGGGGATTTCAAACAGAACTCATTATTGTCCACAACTGCTGTTCCTTTGCATTTGCAGTGAGGAGTAGAAGGAAGAATAGGTATGTTGAGCACAGGTGTGGATGGAGATCTCCTGGGCCCCTCTCCAGCAGCCAGGGGGATGTCCATGTGGAGGGAACTCTGGAGATGTGGGCTTTGGGACCCTGCACTGTTGGATGGAGCATGTTAATGTTAGTCTATTAGTAAAGCTAGTGAGCACCACAGCTGAGTTTTCAAGCCCTCCCCAAGCTTCCAGTTTATATGGTTCAGATTTTATCATATGTTTTTTTTTTTAGATTTTATTTATTTATTCATAAGAGACAGAGAGAGAGAGAGAGAGAGAGAGGCAGAGACACAGGCAGAGGGAGAAGCAGGCTCCATGCAGGGAGCCCGATGTGGGACTCGATCCCGGGACTCCAGGATCACGCCTCGGGCCGAAGGCAGGTGCGAAACCACTGAGCCACCCAGGGATCCCCTTATCACAGGAAATCTTGAGTAAAAAAGATGCTCAAACCTTTTTGGAAAAACCTGTGGAGGCCCAAGATAGAGATTGGGAAGTAGACCCAACCCCAGTTTCTCAATGTAGCCCAGCATGGGGACCAGGGAGGAGGCAGTGAAAGAGCCCTTGTAAGACCTGCTGGAGATCATCCAGCCAGACAACCAGTTAGATGAGACCCTTGGGTATTTTATCCCTCCCCCAGAGAAACCTGCCTGCCACACGTACTTACACCTACATCAGAAATAAGAATGCTTAGTGCTGCTGTTACATATTCCCTACCCCTGCCTGAACCAGAGAAACAGTGTTGAATCATCTTAAGTCTCTACTAGCCATAATGTATGGGAATGGATTGTTTGCTCGTCTTCCTTATCCCTTAAGAAAAGAGGATTTGCCTCATCCACCATCACTCCTGGCATAATGCCAGGTGCAAAAGGGACTTAAGAAAAGTTAATCAAAGAAAAGAGGTGGCTGGTAAGCAGGTAACACAAGTAGGCTTGCATGATGAATGCCATGCCTTGAAACTGAAGTAACAGAATGGTCGTGGCCAGACTGCCTGGGTTCAAATGCCATCTATACCACATACTAAACTGCATAAGTTACTTAAATTTTTGTGTCTCCATTTCCTCAAGGAAACAATAGTATAACAAGGAAATAATAGTATCTACCACATAGGATCACTGTGAGGATTAAAAAGCATATAAAGGTCTTGACACAGTGCCTAGGACATAGTAAATGCTTGATACATGTTGTCTGTTATGATTATTACCTATCCCTAACCTGGCACAGCAGGAAGTCTTTTCAGTAAAGAAAATAGAAATAATTATTGTAATACAGTAACATAAAATACTGAAATGAACCTTTGTCATTCTTTTGGCTGCCCAGCTCAAAAAGCCCTTCCTGAGACTAGATGGAAGGCAGAGATGACCTCTCACTAAGAAACTACAAAAACCAGCCCCAGGCTGAATGTTCAGGACTCCCTTCCAGCTAGAATTTGTAGCATATGATCCAGGCTTGACCCGTCAGACACACGCAACTCAGGCCTAGCACCCGGCGCTAGTGGTGCCAGACAGAAGGGATGGAGAACTTGTAGCAGTCATGCCCACTTTCTCCAGAGGTAGCAGCAGTGGCCATCCCAGTGGTAGCATGCAGAGCCGCTGATGGCTATGTAAGATCCGCAGTATCCTCACAGGACTGCGGCTGGCTCTGTTGCCAAGGTCCTCTTGTTCCTGTTTTCAAGCTCACATCCCTATCCTCTCCAGAAGTGCTTTAAACCACCCACTGTTCTTTTCTGCTTTCTGCCAGCCTTAGTTTTTCTTGGTGTAATTCAACCTGCCAGATTGATATAGATGATCAGATCAGATGGTTTAATAAAATGTAAGTCCACTATTTCTACTTTGTTTTATTTGTTTATTGATTTGCAGTGTGTCTTCTACTCAGCTCCTGTTGAGGGTCTGTTTTTCTAGATGATTTTGTGGTGTGGGGGTGTGAGTGAGAACAATCAAATTTTAATTGACTGGAACCTACCCTTGGAGAAAATCAGAAGACTAATGAGTGTAGGAATAAAGGAAAATGGAGGGTGAGAAGCAAAATCCACAAAATGGAGTGCCTTGTGCGGGAGAGTATCGTAACAGGACTGAGACTTCATTTAATTTAACTGCTTTGCTTTATAGATGAGCCCAAAACAAAGAACACACAGCTAAAGTATGTTCAAGATAAAACCAACTCTATCTTCACACTCTTAGTCCAGGGCTCCTGCCTCTATCCATTCTAAGAGGCGAGTGACCTAAAAGCAAGCTCAGATCAGGTTATATTCAGTTCAATTAATTATACCTTTTAAGTTTATGGTTGCTTATGAAAAGAATTTACACTATCAAGAGCTTTTTACAATTTACAAAGCACTGATTAAATTCTCTCAACTACTCTGAAATAAGACAATCATCACTTTTTAAAACAAGGTGTTGGGGGGCAGCCTGGGTGGCTCAGCAGTTTAGCACCACCTTCGGCCCAGGGCGTGATCCTGGAGACCTGGGATCGAGTCCCACGTCAGGCTCCCTGCATGGAGCCTGCTTCTCCCTCTGCCTGTCTCTGCCTTTCTCTCTCTCTCTCTCTCTCTCTCTCTCTCTCTTTCCCTCTGTCTCTCATGAATAAATAAATAAAATCTTTTAAAAATAATAATAAAAAATAAAACAAGGTGTGGTATTTATGTCTTGAAAAAGTTTGTCACATTTCCTTTACCTCTGGCTGTGCCCTTCTATTTCTTTTGGTGTTGAAGTTGTAGCTACAAAATAAGTCAAGAGGAAAGCAGTATTAGCATATTTGAACAAAATGGTCTGCTGGTTGGAACTATCATAAAAATATACTGGATGTTGTTATTAACCTCCATATTACAAATGAAGAAGCAGAAGCGCGATGAGATTATATGACTAGGCCAAGATTAAATAAACACTAAATGACAGAGCCATGACATGGTTCATTTAAAAAACATATTAACATATATTGAGCATTTAATGTGTCAGACTGGATAAACAAGATATAGTGGTAGTTAATCCCTAGATAAACCAGAAATTTCTATAACCAGCATATTACATTCTAAACCACTTTTATGGAAGTTTTTTACTAATGTTAGCAGCTGGCCAATCAATAAATACTCTTCTACTTACACAAGATTCATGTAGCCAGATCTCTTTGGTCACAGACTATGAAATATACTAAAAAAAGGTCTATAACCAATCATTAAGATCTAGATTTAAAAAGCTATTTTCAACTTCAGTTTTTTCACTCTAACGTCGTACAAAGAGGGAATTTTATTGTCAGTATAGTTTTTCCAAGTGTTTCCACAGATTATGAAAGTCACTCGTCAGAGGAAAACTAAGCTAATTTACTTGGACATAAAGAGAATAATATATTTTTTAATGTAGTTGCAAATAGCGAAAAACTTTACACGTTTCATAATGCAGTATTTATTTTCTTCGGGTGATTGATTCCTTTGACCTGGCGTTGTAGGTTTTCACCATTTAACCAGTCCAGGAGCGAGCAGACCTGCCCAGATGCTCCCAGATCAATGACAAGAGGGGAAACACTTTATTTTTTCACAATTAAAATAAGAGTTGTAGATTAATACACAGTGATCATGCATGGGAGGGAGTGAGATACACACTTTTATTGACTGTAAAATGGAATTTAAAGGAAGGTTTCTGTTACTTGTTGAGTTGAAATAAATCCTTTATACTGGGGGAAAAAAAACTCTCGTACATCTAGCTGAGCCAAACCATTTGTATTAAGACCTAAATACTCAGACCCAAGGTTTTCAAAAATAAAAATAAAAAAAATTTTCATTGCTGCTTTTCCTTGAGCAAGTTGAAAGAAAAATGGGGCGTGCTTTTAAGTGAAAACTAAAGATCCTGGCATCATAATGCGAAGACGACTGCCACGCCTTCCGGACATCTAATAGGGGTGTGTCTGTTAAAGAACGTTTCCTTTGGGGTCAACCCTTCAGCAGGCGCTTCAGGGCAACCTGCCGGGAGCGGTCCTCGGGTCCCGCGTTGCCCCAGGCTCTCCTGGCCACGCCCACCCTGTCGCTCAACTCGCGGTCCCGCCCCCTTCCACCTCCCACTTCCTGGTAACCGCGCTCCTTTGCGCGGCCTCCTGGGCATCTGATTGGTCGGCGTGGTAACCGCTAACGGCTGCGGGCTTTAAACCGAGCGCTCGCCGCCGGCGCCGCGCCTCAGGAGCTGGGTGCTCGTCGCCCCCGTGCTGAAAGGGGGTAAGTGCGGGGCGCTGGGCGCGGCCGCCCGGCTGTGGGGGGAGACCCGTGCCTCTCCCGGCCGGACCCCCGGCCCTGCTCGCCAGTCTCCGGTCCGGCGGGCCCCGCGCGGCCCGTGGTCCCGCCCACCGCCCGCCCTCCCTCCGCCC
This sequence comes from Canis aureus, assembly GCF_053574225.1. Classification (NCBI taxonomy): domain Eukaryota; kingdom Metazoa; phylum Chordata; class Mammalia; order Carnivora; family Canidae; genus Canis; species Canis aureus. Next base: position 21,352,820 of record NC_135646.1, on the reverse strand, counting down.
TCGGACCGCTCTGAGGGCCTCTCCCCGACTCCCTGGCGTGGACGTGAGTGGCGGCCTCGACCCTTTGCGCCCGGCTCGCGACGGGGACGGGGACGGGGACGAGCGGCCAGTTAGGTCCGCTTCTTGAAAGAAGGGGCTTCCGTCAGCGCCCTGATGTTTAAGAACATTTTCTACCTCATCATTGTGAGCACTCGCTCAGTAACTGCTGGGTGAACGTTAGAGACTGCTTACCCCAAGTTCTTTTCTTTCTTTCTTTTTAAGATTTTGTTTATTTATTCATGAGAGACACAGGCTGAGGGAGAGGCAGGCCCCCCCCAAGGGACACCTGACGTGGGACTCGATCCCGGGTCTCCAGGATCAGGCCCTGGGCGGAAGGCGGCGCTGAACCGTTGAGCCACCCGGGCTGCCCTCCCTCATTCATTTTTTTTTTTTTTTTTTTAGATTTTATTTATTTATTCATGAGAGACACAGAGAAAGAGGGAGAGAGGCAGAGACACAGGCAGAGGGAGAAGCAGATCTCGCGACCGGGGTCACGCCCTGAGGCGGAGGCAGGTAGATGCCCAACCGTCGAGCCACCCAGGCGCCCCTGCTTACGCAAGTTCCTGGGGGAGCCCTCTCCGTTAGGCTCTCTACAGCCGGGAAGGCCGGCCCAAGGCGAACGGGTGATGGAAGACTGGGAAACTTAGAACTTGCGCTGGGTCTCCATGGGCAGGTAGGGTTTCGGTAGGGAATAGGAACGACAGTTTCTCTACCTGACGGATCCGATTCAGGAGAACCGAATTTGGAGCTCGGTATTTCTGATGTAGAGTTAGCCGGGATGACGGAGACCTGAGCTGCAGAACAAATAATAAAGAAGGCCTGTTAGCGAGGGCCGTATGCCTAGTCCTCGGGCGGCCCCGGTGGCTCAGCCGTTGGGCGTGATCCTGGAGACCCGGGATCCTGTCCCACGGCGGGCTCCCTGCATGGAGCCTGCTTCTCCCTCTGCCTGTGTCTCTGCCTCTCTCTCTCTCTCTGTCTCTCGTGAATAAATAAATAAAATCTTTTAAAAAAATGTATGCCTAGTCCTGTACTAGACTCTGTAAGTACATTGTTGGTTCGTTTAATCCTTACAATGAGATGCTCTTACTATTACTTTGTAAGTCTGAAAGTTGAGACTTAGAGATGTTAAGATAACATAGCTATGAAATGTTAAAACTGGGATTCCCAACACAATCTCAACCGCTGTTCATAACGCCTCACTTTTGATGTTAAGTCCCCCTTGAATGGTACTCCAGTGGTCTGCCTAGGTTCCTTGAGTGTTACTTAGTGGGGCTGTTAATGTGCAGGGTGACAGGGCAGTGTTAAAAGGAACACTGATTTTCTGGCCTGAGCATTTGGGTGGATGATTGCTAGTGCCATTTATTAAGTTAGGGAACTACGAACCAACTTATGGGGAGGACAATTCAGTAAAATGAGATTTGATCTTTCAGAATGGATTTTTTTTTGGGAGACACACAAGATTTCTATGTTAGTATCTCTTCAGAGGTGTGAGATGCAACCATTTGTTGGGAGTTTCTGTATGTGCCTATCTTCTATCTATGGAATATGTGATCTTTGATTTTACTTTTTTTTTTCTTTTTGGCAAAACTTTTATTCATTTTTTATTTTATTTATTTTATTTTTTAAGATTTTGTTTATTTATTCATGAGAGGCACAGAGACAGAGAGGCAGAGACACAGGCAGAAGGAGAAGCAGGCTCCATGCAGGGAGCCCAACATGGGACTCCAGGATCACGCCCTGCACTGAAGGTGGCGCTAAACCACTGGGCCATCAGGCCTGCCCTTGGCAAAACTTTTAGAAGAAACATTGAGCCTTAGCATTGTAAGGTTTCTAGTTAAACTGCCCCATTGCCAAAAATTCTTCTAAAACTGTCTTCTCATTATTTGCTTGACATCTCCCTATCTTCTGCTCAACATTTGCAAAGGAGACTCATTCCAGTATTGGTCAGTTTTTAGTATTCATTTATTCATAGTTTTACAAATGTTTATCCAGTAGCTACTATATGCCAGGCACTCTTGACACACTTAGGGACAGTAGCAAACAAACCTGACAAAAATCCATGCCCTCATGAAACACATTTTAGTAGGAGAAGACAGAATAAAATAAGGAAATTGTGTGATCTTGTATCAGACACCTATAAGCCAATGATGAAAAATACAGGAAGTGAAATAGGGTCGGGTGTGCAATTTTAAATAGTTTGGTCTGTAAAGGCTAAGAAAGTAACATTTGAGTAGACTTGAAGCCACTGAGTAAGTAAACCCTGTAATTATTTGGAGGAAGAGTTGAAACAAAGGGGGGAAAAAAGAATATAAAGTTTCTGTAGTGGGAGTATGCTAAGGTAGCTAGTGTGGCTGGAGCTTAGTGAGAAAAGGAAAAGAATTGTGAAGAGGTCAGAGAGGTACTGGATCGGGAATGGGGAAGGGGAGAAGTGTCAAATTGCGTAGTACCTTACAGGCCATTATGACTACTCCAATGAGATGGAAAACCACTGGACTGCTTTTAACAGAGGAGTGACATGAATTTTCATAAGGTTTAAAGGGATCATTTTGGTTACTAGATTGAGAATAGATAGTAGGGAAGAATGTGGAAATGGACACCATTTAGGTAGTTATAAAAATAACGTACATGAGAGACAATGGCAACTTGAATCAGAGTGATTAGGTGGCCCTAATGGGACATGTGAAAGTTGGGCCAGCATGACTAGTGGTAGAGTGGATGTAGGATATGAGAGAAAGTGTTCCAAGCTGAGCAAGTGGAAGGGTGGATTTACTATTAAATGAGATAGAGAAGACCCAGTGGAGCAGGTTTGGGTGGGGTAAGTTTAGGACATGTTAAGTGTGAGATACATATTAGACATCCAAGTTAGAGATGAGGAGTAGGCAGTTGAATAAATAAGTCTGGAGTTGATTTGGTTATAAATTTGCAGGTCATTGGGTACCCTCACAGGAGTATATATACATAGAAAATGATGAGACCTAAGGATTGAGATCTGATGTACTCCATTGGTAAAAGGTTAGGGAGATACAGAATAATCAGCAGAAGAGACTTAGAAGAAGTGGTCAGTGAGGCAGAAAAAAACCCAGCAGAATGTGGTATTTTGCAAACCCACTAAAGGTATTTCAGAGAGAATGACATGATGTCATATACCATGATTAAAATCATAGATTAATTGAGAACTGGATCTTGACTACTGTATCTGACTTAGTAACGTTGCAGTTTAGTATCTTTAATGATCAATTAATGTTGGTGAGAGCAACAACTTGATTAGAGTAGATCAAGAGGGAATAGGTCCTCCTATGTATTGGAGACAGCAAGTGTGGACAAGTCTTTAAAGGAGTTTTGCTATTAAGAAAAACAGAGATAGGGTAATAGCATTCAGTCGTCAAGAGATCACTGGCATCTTCTTAAGTTTTCCATTTTCATGCATTTACACATGCCATTCCTTCTTCCTGGAATACCCTTTCTAACCTTGATGCCTGACAAATTCTTTGTTTTTAAGACTTATTTATTCACTTAAAAAAATATGTATTGTGTTCATATTATTTGTCAGGCACTAGTCTGTGAGCTGGGAAATACATCAGTGAATAAAACAGAAAAAAATTCATGACTTTCTAGAACTTTCTAGTTGGTAGGAAATTAGTAAATTCTGTAGTATATTAGATAGAGATTTAGATGCTATGGGAAAAAAATAGAGACGGGTAAGAGTAATCAGACATGCTAAGGGAAGGAGCTGCAGTTTTGAAAGGCCTCACTTAGAAAAGCAAAGACTTGGAGGAGAGTGAATTCGCCATTTCTGTATCTGGAGGAAGAGCTTTCTCAGTAGAGAGAATGACCAATAGAAGGGAAAGGACCTGAGGCTGAAGAATGGCTGCCGTCTGCCAAGCAGTTAGAGCTTGGTGGCCAGTGTGGTCTGGAAGGAATGGGCTGGGAGACAAAAGGAAGAATTCAAACTGGAGAAATGGGAAGAAGAGCAGATGATGGAGGGACTTGACCATTGAAGGACTTCAGTGTTTATTCTGAGAGAAATGGGGAACCATTGGAGACTTTTAGATTGTGTAGACTAATAAATACACTGCAGTGAGGGCAGCAGTGGAAGTAGAAGTATAAGAGGCTATTAAAATAATTCAAGTAAAGTGTATCAGCACCTTGGTCTAGGCTGATAGTAGTAGAGATATGAGAAGCAGTCAGATTCTAATGTATTGTGAAGGTTGATTGGGATATGAGAGATTTTTGGCCAGAGCAATTAGAAGGATGGAGTTGCCATGAACTGAAATAGAGAGGGCTCTGAGTGTATGTGCTGCCGAAGCGAGCACAGAGAGGGCTCTGAGTGAAGCAGGTTTGGGCAGAGTAAGTTTGCTATGCCCTGTTTTAGTTACTCAAGTAGTGCTACTTAGTGTATGGACACTAATGGAGAGCATTTGGAAGCCTAACTTGAATAGAATCCAGGACAGTCTTCCCATCACAAGATCCTCAACGTAAACATATCTGTAAAGACGCTTTTTCTACATGAGGTTTAGAATGATGGGGATTGGGACCTGATATCTATCGGGTATCATTTTTTAGCCTACTATGGAGCTGGAGAAGGATTAGGATGAGGGAGATGAGGGTGACTTGGGGGTCCGGAGGTTCTGTAATTGATATAAAGAGGATAGTGAGATTAGTCCTGTGGACTTAAGCAGGTAGTGGGAAGAGGCTGAATATTAGGAGTTAGGCAGCACAGGTAACTGCGTTTCTCTGAAATGGAAGCAAGGAGGCTTGGGGAGGGGATAGGAGTTTACAGAGGTTGGTCTTGTCTAAGTACATAGCTTAGCATCAACTGTACCTTCTCAATAAAACCCTTCTGGTTCTTTTCCTCTGCCCAGGCAGATTTAATTACTTTTATGCATTGTGTATTATATCAGTTATTCTTGTCCGAGTATGATGTGATTATCTTCTTCTTTCCACTATTAGGCTTTAAAGTCTAATAGACCTTAACTCAAATGGACAAATAGACATGTTCAAGATCTCCTGCTAATTCCTCCAAATTAGCTAGCCCCCAATCCCATAAGATTGGGTTTATCTGTTCTGTGCATTCTCTAAGGTTACACTTCTTACAATGTATCAAAATAGGATCTGTACCCACATTGGACTCTGCATTCCATGACTATGCATTCCTGTACAACCATATCCTGTTTTCTGTCCCCAGTGCCTAACCTAGCTCCTGATGCTCCTATATAATAATAACCTATATAATAATATAGGTTTGAATGAAAAAACAGTCCTTCCCTTTTTTGGATACTACTTTAAACCATTTTTGACTAAATGCATACTTTCAGATTTAGACAAAGTGTTTTTACAAATACTATCAGTCATCCCTTTTTCTTTTATTAATCAATACTCTGATTTCTTTCTTTTTTTGATTTTACTTTAGTGATGGAGCACCCAGTGATGGACACTGGCCCACTTTATACTTCTGGAATTAACAGACATGGGAAAGACAAAAGAATTTCAAAGACTGGGAAGTTGAATGTTTCTCTTGCTTCAAAAATCAAAACAAAAATCCTAAGTAAGTGCCATTAGTTTTAAAGTATGCTCACATTTTTACTTTCCCCTGGAGAATTGATATAATGTTTGGTCCTTTATTTTATTGAGTATGGAAATTATTAAAAAGATTATTTTTGTTAATTGATGTTTTGTCCATTCGATCTTTCCTGTCTCCTTCAACTCCTGTTAATTGAGGGGTTATGATGATTTACCCTCAGTGCTGACAGTAGAATTTTCAGCAGTAAGGCTGACATAGCCTAAGGCAGCTACCTCCTACACGACAAAGAAAATACCATGTGATGTTGCTGGAAAAGAGCTTAAAAAAAAAAGTGACCTTGTTCTAGCATGCTGTAGCAATAAGATGATGGGTAATCTAGATGTGGTGGGCCCAGATAGAGTGTTGTAGTGAATGATTTTTGTATAGCTAAAGCTCATGAGGGTACTAAGCATTTGGAGATAGGGTTTCATGGATTCTGGAATTAAGGTTTCAGAAGTAGGGGGAAAAAGAAGTAGGAAAGACTGCCAAGATAAATTCTCATCACTTCTGAAAATGATCTCCGTGGTTTGTAACCCGGAGTAGGAAAAGTTTCCAGCTGATATAGCACCTGTGAAGGGTGACTGTGTGTGCCCTGTGAAATAGCTAACATCCTGCATATCTTTTTTTTTTTTTTTTTTAGATTTTATTTATTTATTCATGAGAAACACAGAGAGAGAGAGAGAGAGAGAGAGAGAGAGGCAGAGACACAGGCAGAGGGAGAAGCAGGCTCCATGCAAGGAGCCCGACATGGGACTCGACTGGGTCTCTAGGATTAGGCTCTGGGCCGAAGGCAGCACTAAACCACTGAGCCACCCGGGCTGCCCACATTTCTGATTTAAATTATATTTACATAGTGCTTGTAAAGGGAAGGGGTCAAGTTTAGGTTGCAGTAAATGCCTAGAGACAAGAGTTGAATATTTAGAATAGAGATAGAAGATCCCACAGGGTTTAGATGATCTATCTAACCCTAGAGTAAGTATGCTCCCTTTCACTCAAGATTTTGAAAAATGGACTTTGAGAGCATTAACTGATTTGTTCAGTTCTGGAGCCACAGAAACTGGCTTTAAAATTTTGACAGATTGGCTACCCTAATACCTACTCCAGTTAGAGCTTTAGAATCAGCTTCTCCATTCTACCTCCTAGTCAAAGTAGGAAGGAAAGTAGGGCAACAGGTAGCAAACTGAGTTTTGTGACTGGTATAATTATCTAGCATACTATGTCTATCCTAGATGTCTTTATCCCTGACTCCGTATTTACAACATTCTGCATTCCTCACAGCTCTTTTATTCTTCTTCTGTCTAGCTTTTATTTCTGTGGATCCAAGCTCGATACATTTTTTTCAAAACTACATCTAGACTGTCATTCTATTGTTTACCAACCCTAGTTAAAACTTGTATTTTGCCTAAAATAGTTTCATTAAGGATATAAAAACTGTGAAGATGTAAGTTCAATATTAACTTCTAAAATTTTTTTACAGACAATTCTTCTATTTTCAAAATTTCTTTAAAGCACAACAACAGAGCATTAGCTCAGGCTCTTAGTAGAGAGAAAGAGAATTATCGAAGAATTACAACTGAAAAAATGCTATTGCAAAAAGAAGTAGAGAAACTGAATTTTGAGAACGCATTTCTTCGCCTAAAACTGAATAATTTGGTATGGAAACTATATTGTGTTTGAATTCTAAATTATAGAATAATTATTAACTATATTATTATAGAAGCTCTAAAAATTTTTTCAAATCTCAAATTATTGTAAAAAATTATTGAAAGTATGCCGTATTAATGGACAGACTCTTAATGGGTAATAAAACAGATATTGTAAGTCTACATTCTGAATGGGCACTTAGGGCTCTGCAAACCAGTATAATAACTTGATCGACATTTGATTGTTTATCATTAGCCAATCTTGATGCATTAATACATTTTAAAAGGATGGGCATAATTCTTCCAATGAAAGGAGGGGAATTCCCAGAGTGTTTGTATTTTTTTTTTTAACCCTAACATTCCCTTGGCTACACACAAAATAGAATGAAGATTGTAGTCGTTGCTTTCCCTTCCAATTTCCATCTCTGTCCACAGAATGGTCAGCTAGGCCGCAACCATAGATCTAACTCTGAAATGCAGAAATTAATTTAAAATGGAAAAATTGATCTCTTCCTGAGTGTTAAATTGCCTGACAAACTATGTTTACTTGCCATGGGATGTATTATTATTGGAAGATAGAGGAATGTTTATAAGAAAATTTAAAATTGAGAGCTCAAAAGCAGTCAAGGGATGTGTGTGTCTGAGTGTGTGTGTGTGTGAACTATAGAATGTGGCACCCTTTTAGCTTAGCATGATCTCAGTTATTTTCTAAGTCTTCTCAGCTGATGATATCCATAATTGTATGATACAATAAACACTGAATCGTAACTGATTAAGAGAGGTCTTTATTTTACACATACAGAATAAGAAGCTTATAGAAATAGAAGCACTCATGAACAATAGCTTGATAACTGCAATTGAAATGAGTACTCTTTCTGAGGTAAGAGTTTATGTGTAAGTAGTAATATTTTTTAAGCATTACTTAGGATAATTGAGATTCAGTGGCATCAAGGTTGGGGATTCATATTTTAAGCTTTGTGTGAAGAAATGTTGATAGTTCAATTTTAACTGGCTAACAGCATATTATCATTTGATATAATTGATTATTAAAACTTTTATATAAAAATTAGGTTTTGATTAGAAGTAACACAGGACTAGATAGTTCAGTGGAACATAATGGCCCCCAAACTGTTAAAAACGTAGAAGACATTCATAGTATTTCAAATTAGGAAATAATTTGTATTATTAAAAAAAGGATGAGCACAATTGAAAACTATTTGAGGAAAAAATAGAGGCAGGTCCTACTATACACCAATCTCTAAAATAAATTCTAGATGGATTTTTTTTTTTAAGATTTTATTTATTTATTCATGGGAGACACAGAGAAAGACCTAGGCAGAAGGAGGCTCCCTGCTGGAGCATGATGCTGGACTTGATCCCAGAACCCCTGGATCATGACCTGAACCAAAGGCAGATGCTCAACCACTGAGCCACCCAGACATCCCAAATTCTAGATGGATTTAAATATAAAAGGGAATATAAATATAAATATTTAAATATAAAAGGGAATCTTATAAAGTACAAAGAAATTACAAATAAATTCATGTTAGATATGAAAGACTTTTTTATTTTTTAAGATATTTATTTATTTATTTATTTATTTGACAGAGAAAGATTGTTCCAAGAGAGCCAAGCAGGGGGAGCAGCAGAGGGAGAGGGAAAAGCAGGGAGCCTAACACAGGGCTCAGTTCCAGGACCTGGGGATCATGACCAGAGCTGAAGGCATATGCTTAACCGACTGAAGCACCTAGGCACCCAGGAGAGGCCTTCCTTTACCCAGAAACAAAGATAGAAAGATAGAAGCCTTATAGGAAACTATTGATGGATTTTCTCAAAAGAGATTTTAGAAGGCTAAAAATAAAAAAGGCCAATGGAAGACTGGGAAAAATTAAGCATATAGCAGATAAAATATATATAACTTTAAATAAATATATATAAAATATGCACACAACACACATAATTTTTTTTTCTTTTTGAGATTTTGTTTATTTACTTGAGAGAGTGAGCGAGAGAGAGCAGGAGCAAGGGGAGGGGCAAAGGGAGAGGGAGAAGCAGACTCCCTACTGAGTAGGGAGCCTGATGTGGGCTCTATCCTAGGACCCCAGGACCTCAGGATCATGACCTAAACAGAAGACAGACACTCAACTGACTAAGCCACCCAGGTGCCCCAAAGCATTAATAAATATTAATATTAATATCTCTTATAATCTATTATGAGGAAAATCAAATCACTAGAAAAATCAGGAAGGGAAAAGGGCCAAATATTAGTGAAATTAAATCAATTATCTAAATAGGGAAAATAATTGCTATGAATTAATAATGAGAAGACAAAATATACATAATAAAACTGAAGAAAGGTTAGTAAAGTCTCAATTTAGGTAAATTTCTTGATAGATTCTGGAGGCACTTGAGTGCTTTAGAGGACAGCTTTTACTTTATTTATTTTCTTTAAAGATTTTATTTATTTATTCACGAGAGACAGAGAGAGAGAGAGAGTGAGGCAGAGACATAGGCAGAAGGAGAAGCAGGCTCCATGCAGGGAGCCTGATGTGGGACTCGATCCCCAGTCTCCAGGATCAGGCCCTGGGCTGAAGGGGCGCTAAACCGCTGAGCCACCCGGGCTGCCCAGAGGGCAGCTTTTAAATGAGTTTGCCCGTAGTATTTCGATCCCAGCTCTGTTACTTCCTGGTCCTGTGATCTTGGCCTTTAGCTATCTGAACCTTAGTGTCCTCTTCTGCATGATGTGGATAATAGTAGTATACCTAAGGAAGAATTAGTGTAATGTTAAATGTGGCTAGCATGTGTCCTGGCAATAGGAAGAGTGTAATAAATATTAGGTGTCATTACTTTTTTTTATTATTGTGTGTGTATATCTTCCTGTTTTTTCTAAATTTCCTGCAAATCTCTTCTTTTAAAAACTTATAAAAGTCCTTTTTAAGGCTCCTAATGCATAGTCTTTGTAGTAAGAAGATAGGAACTCTTTCAACCTATGTGATCAGTGTTTAGCTCCTTTGAGAGTTTTATAAAAGCTAACCAAAGAGTATGTACTTATCACCAAACTTAATCCACATTTGGATAAAGAAAGGATTTGTAAAAATGTTCCTGTAGAAGAATATCTACTGGTTGTATAGTTACTAGTGTTATTATAAAGTTGATGTCAGTACAACCGGTGAGCAGAGATAGGCCTTATACATTTAGTACCCTCTAAGGAGAAGAGATGCTTTTCACTGAGTGGGTGGGTAGGGAAAGTCAGGGAGGGGGCTCTGTTTTGCTGATCAGCTTGCAGGGCTGAATCGAATTGCCCTGAATAAGTTACTAAGACTAGAATCAGACATAGCAGTGGGGAGTGTAGAGTTAGTACAAGAATTGACTTGGAGAGTGAGAGAAAGAAGTTAATTAATTAGTGAGTTATGTGATATAAAGCTCCTTCCTCCCACTGGTTCTTTAAAAAAAATCTTTAGTAAAGTCAACATAATAGCCAAATGCTTTTTGTGTTCTCTTTGGAGTGCTCGAAGAGGGCTGAGATCAGCATCTGGATTTAGGAGAAGTAAAGGAGAGTAAATGCAGAAGCTGGAGGATAAAAGGACAGCATACAACTTTGGTGTCTACTTTCTTAGACTTAACTGTTTAACAGACTAACTTGCACATCAGGTTTCGAGATTTGAATTCCTTTTTAATTGAAGGAGAGGATGTTAGGATGTCTACATTAGAATGTAGACATTCTAATAGAACAATATAGCCAAATATAGAATGAAGGCTTATATATGCTTCTGTTCTGCTTTTAGCTGCTTTCTTCTTTCTCATTTTATCTCCTCATACTCATACAGGGAACTGCTTTGTTTCTTTGTATTAAACAAAAACATAAATATTTTCTTAATTTTCTTTTTTACGCAAAAGATAATATACTATCTCTAATTGTTCTATACCTTGCTTTTTTTAATGTGACATATCTTGAAGATCTCTCCATATGGTTACAAGGAGTGCTTCCTCATTCTTTTATAGTGCTCCTTAAGATAGATCTAGAATGGACTTCTAAACTATTTAACTAGACTCTGGGTTGGACACTTGAGTTGTCTTTTGCTGTCTTTGGCTTGACATTAGTGTAGAATGCCTTTTGCTCTTGCATTGTTAGTTTTTTCCCTCCCTTCTGGATTATTCCCATGCAAAAATGTTGTCTCCTAGCTCCCATCTTTAAAAAAAAAAAAAAAAAGAAAGAAACCTCTTACTCAGATAAATCCCCTACCCCTAGCTACTCTCTCATTTTTTTCCTTTATAACAAAACTCTTTGAGAGAATTGTTCACACTGTCTCTGGTTTCTCTTGAACCCACACTAATTGGGGTTTTACCACCATTCCACTTAAAGTGCTCTTCTGCAAATTGATCTCTGTATCCAAAACCTAGATATTTCTTGGTCCTTATGCTGGCCTACACGTGACTTTTACAATACTACACTCTCCTAAGTTTCTTTTCACCTTTCTGATTCTTTTTTAGTCTGTTTGCTGGTTCCTCTTTATTTTGGGTACCCCAGAACTCAGTTCTTGGACTTCTTTCTCTCTTCTATTTACACTTGATCCCTAAATGATTCATTCATTCTCATGGATTTAATTATTGTTAAATACCCATGACTCTCAAATTTATACTTGTAGCCTGGCCATCTCCTCTGAATTCCAGAGAACACCCAGCCAACTGCCTATTTGGCATTTCTCTTTGGATGTCTGAGAGGCATCTTAAATTTTACATTTGCCACCAAACCAGTTCGTTTTGGGTTCTTCATCTCAGTTAATTGCAAATCTGTTTTCCTATTTTTTCCTCACACCCCATATTGGATCCTTTTAGCAATTCCTTTTAGTGCTGCCCTAAAAATCAGTGCAGAGTTTTACCACTTCTCATGTAACCCTGATGTTCACCACTCATCCAACCCACTGCTCTCTCTTACCCAAGTTCTTGGAGTGGCATCCCAACTTGGGCTTCTTGCTTCTGCTCTTGCCTCTATATTTGCCTCCCAGTATAGCAACCAGAGAGAGCCTATTAAAAACATTAGTCTCTCCTGAAAACTCTCCAGTGGCTTCCCATGTCGTCTACTGCTGTTATTGTCTGAAAACTGAAACTTGTGTTCTTTCTCTCACCTTATTGACTACTCAGATCCTTCTACTCTTTAACATCTCCAATCCGCAGGCCTCTTTCCACTTCTCAAACATAGGCAAGCTGCCACCTCAGGGCCTTTGGACTTGTTGTACCTTCTTATGGGCTACTCCTTACTTTAGTGATGTTAGTTAAGCCTTCCCTGGCAACCTTGTATAAATCTAAATCCTTCCTGAAACCTGCCCAACATTTCATACTCTGCTTCTCTGCTTTAATTTTTCTCCTTACCACTTAATTACTATATGACATATAATTTTTTTATTCAGCTCCCCAGAGCATAAGGTTCTTGAGTACAGGATTTTTGTCTATATCACACCAATGTCTAGAACATACTAGAAAGCAATAAATTTTAATAAAATGTTGGATAATGTTTCCCAATTAGGAATGATCCTGGTTTTTTTTCCTTAAGGGTAATGTACATCATATTTATCGTATAATACTTCTGTTATTTAGTTTTTTAAATAAAAAAATAATGTGAAATACTATTTTAGCATCTATGGTGATAATCATGTGGTCTTTATTTTTACGTGTATTAATATGATGATTTACTTTATTTTTTTTTTGATGATTTACTTTAATACCTTTCCTAATTTAGCAATTATGGAATAAATTTCAGAAATGATTTAATATACTCCTAAATTCTTTTTACCAGTATTTTGTTAGGAATTTCTTTATTATTATTTATAATTGAGGTTTTCTTTTTTTTTATTTTTTATTTTTTATTTTTTTATTTTACCATTTCATTTATTGGTGTTCAATTTGAGGTTTTCTTTTTATATAGTCTTTAGACATTGATAAAAATATTATAAATACTGAACTCATAAAAAGAATTTGGCTAATTTCCTTGTGATCTAGAAAAATGATATAGTATTAGAATTATTTTTTCTTTAAGTGCTTCCTAGAATTCTTTTTTTTGTTTTGTTCTTTTAATATTTATTTGTTCATGAGAGACACACAGAGAGGCAGAGACACAGGCAGAGGGAGAAGCAGGCTCCAGGCAGCCCGATGTGGGACTCAATCCTGGGACCACAGGATCACTCCCTGAGCTGAAGGCAGACGCTTAACCGCTGAGCCACCCAGGTGTCCCAACTTCCTAGAGTTCTTCTGTGAAACCTGGGTCTTGCTTGGTAGAAATGGTCGTTCTTTGTTTACTTTATTTCTTTGTGGATATGGGTTTGCTTAGGAAAATTTCTATCTTTTGTGGTCAGTTTTGTTGAATTATATTTCCTTAAAAGTAATTTTTTCATTCATGTTTTCAAATTGATTTGCACACAGTTGACCAAAATAGTCTGTCATTTAAAAATTTTGTCTGTGGCATATTTTCCCAGTTAACTAATTTTATGTATTTGGGCTTTTATTTTTTTTGCCCCACCAGGTTAGGTAGTTGTTGTTTTTCTATTTTTCTTTTTCCTTTAAAAGAACCATCTTCTGGGTTTTTAATTTTTAATTCTAATTTAATTCTAATTTAGCGTTTCAGACTTAACTAATTTTTGCTTCTGTCTTTAGTAGTAATTTCTCCTTTCCTGTGGTTTATTTTACTGTTACTTCTTTAAGGCAGATGCTTATTTTTTTATTCTTTTTTTTTTTTAAGACTTTATTTATTTATTCATGAGAGACAGAGAGAGAGGGGCAGAGACATAGGCAGAGGGAGAAGCAGGCTCCCTGTGGGGAGCCTGATGTGGGACTCAGTCCCAGGACCCCAGGATCATGACTTAAGCCAAATGCAGATCAGATGCCCCTATTTTTTTATTCTTAATTCTGTAGGAAGGTACCATTTTTTTCACATTGCTCTGAAGAATTTTGTCTTTAGTTTTGCAAAATATATCCTGGCATGGAGTTCTTGGAGTTTATCCGTTTTTGGGGTTCACACAGCTCGAATATGCAGATTAGTTTCTTTTGCCAAATGTGGGGGATTTTCAGCCATTCTTTTTCTTTTTTTTTTTTTTAAGATTTTATTTTTATTTATTCATAGAGACAGAGAGAGAGGCAGAGACACAGGCAGAGGGAGAAGCAGGCCTCATACAGAGAGCCTGACGTGGAACTCCATCCAAGGTCTCCAGGATCACGTCCTGGGCTGCAGGCAGCGCTAAACCACTGCGCCACCAGGGCTGCCCAGCCATTATTTTTCTAAAACTTTGTCAGGTCTTCCCTCTTTATCTCCTTCCTGGAACTTCAGTGACATGAGTTCTAACATCTTTTGTTAGAATTCCATAAATCCCTGATCCTCTTAATTATTTTTCAGTATCTTCTCTGTTGCTTAGATTGGGTGCTTTCTGTTGCTTTATCTTCAGGTTCACAGATTTTTCTCCCCGCTCTGACTTTGAGTCATTGAGTTTTTAATTTATTTTGGTTATTGTATTTTTCAGTTCTAAATTCCCATTTGCTTCTTCTTTGTATCTTTATTTGCTGAGACTTTCTGTTTCTTTGCTGAGATTTTTGTATTTTTTTTTCATGTAAGCAAGTTAGTGATTTCTTATTAAAGCATTTTTATGATGGCTGCTTTAAAATCCTTGTAAGAGGGATGCCTTGGTGGCTCAGTGGTTGAGCGTCTGTCTTTGGCTTAGGGCATGATGCTGGGGTTCTGAGATCGAGTCCTGTATCGGGCTTCCTGTGAGGAGCTTGCTTCTCTCTCTGCTTGTGTCTCTCATGAATAAATAAATAAAATCTTTAAAAATTTAAAAAAAAATCCTTGTTAGGTAATTCTAGCTTCTGTGTCATCTTGGTGTTGGTGTTTGCTGATTGTCTTTTCATGTTCACATTTAGAATTTTCATATTTAAGCCTTGTCCTAATTCTTTGTGTAGTAAGTTATTTTATATTATATCTTGGGCATTTAGGTCATGTATTATGAATCTCCAGATCTTATTTAAATCTTCTGTTTAAGCAGGCTTCCTCTGATACCATGCCAGTGGCAAAGTGCCACCTACTGCCAAGTTGGAAGGGGTCAAAGTTTAGGGTCTCTACTCAGCTTCTGTTGTCACCTTGGTGATGGATGGAGCTGGGAGTTCAGACACCACCTTGGATGAACAGAGCAGGGATGCCTCATGACTTTATGGCTTCCAATGACAGCAGGATTGTGGGAATTAGGAAGGGGGGAGATTGTTACCATTGAAGAGTGGTGAAAATCCTAACTTTCTACTAGACCTTTCTGTCACCACCCTAGAGGAGAAGAAGAGGGACTTCTTGTTACTACCTGGTGAGAATGAAAGTCTAGAGTCCCACGTATTCTCCAACAGTGATGGGGATGTCCGTCTTACCGCTGAGCTGTTCCACCTCTCTTCTTGGCCTTTTCTGACAGTATTCCCAGTTTGAAGGAGAGTTGCCTGGTTATAGCCTGGTGAACATGGAAGTCTAGGCTCTCCATTTGGCTTTTGCATGTTTGTCAAAAATTAATTGACCAAATGTGTGTGGGTCTGTTTCTGGACTCTATTGTATTTCATTGATCTGTTTGTCTGTCTTTACGCTAATATTATACTGTCTTAATTATCATAGCCCTCCAACTTTGTTCTTTTTTCAAAGTTGTTGTAGCTATTCTGGGTCCTTTGTATTTCCATTTAAATTTTAAAATTAGCTTGTCAACTTGGCCATACTCCTGTTTCTATTACAGGTTAGCAGTGTAATAAGAAAACATGGTTGTGTGTTGCCTAATTTTATAGTCTGTATTAAATATAAATAGTTAAAACATGTTCAAAAAATGTGTGAGAGGGGCAGCCCTGGTGGCTCAGCGGTTTAGCGCCGCCTTCAGCCCAGGGCCTGATTTGGACACCTCGGATCAAGTCCTGCGTCAGGCTCCCTGCATGGAGCCTGCTTCTCCTCTGTCTGTGTCTCTGCCTCTCTCTCTCTCTCTCTCTCTCTCTGTGTCTCTCATGAATAAATAAATAAAATCTTAAAAAAAAAAAAGTGTGAGAAAATTTCAAAAGTATAGATTAAAAAAAAACCTAAAAGATACATTAAAATCACCTAGACTGGGAACCCTGGGTGGCTCAGCGGTTTGGCGCCTGCCTTTGGCCCAGGGCATGATCCTTGAGTCCTGGGATCAAATCCCACATCAGGCTCCCTGCATGGAGTCTGCTTCTCCCTCTGACTGTGTCTCTGCCTGTCTCTCATAAATAAATAAATAAAATCTATAAAAAAAATAAAAAATAAAATAAAATCACCTAGACTTTTAGTTTTAAAAGATCATTAAAATGTAGATTATAAAATGCAATTATACATAATACATATGTAGACATGAAGATATTGAGTATTTATGTAGAGATATATATGTGCAGATATACACATATTTATTCATATACAGAGAAGACAGTTTGGAAGTTTATATATCAAAATATTAGCAATGATTATCTTTGAGGGCATAATAAAGGATAAACTATGTTTAATCTTACCACATTATTCTCATTCAACTATTGAAAACTAATGGAAGAATCGTTCTATTACTATTGGTATACTTGTAAATCTGGTATAGTAAAAATTAAATGAGATTAGAAATTATTTTTCCTTTTCATTTTCTTTATTTTTTTCAAAATAGTTTCATCAGAGTCCCTTTCTACTGTCAAGTATCAAGAAGAAACGGGTTAGTAAACAGTGTAAGTTGGTACGTCTTCCATTTGCAAGGTAATTGCTTCAAACTTAGTTAAATACTTGCCTAGATAATGCTTTGCACAGTTTTTATTTGGTCTTCTTTCTTGAAACATAGAAAAACATTTCAAAGTAAATAACGAAATACTTGTTAACGTTGTACCAGTTTCTTGTTAACATTGTACCAGTAAAAGAAATTGAAGACATAGTCTAATAGAACTGAAATAATATTCAGCTTTCCCATAGACTCTAGAGAAGAAAGAGGCAAAAGTGAACCTTTAGTTTCATGGGTTTGAATTATACTGGTTCAGAGGGTTTAGATTTTTATGTAACACATCCATTATTTGTGTGTTACAGTGTTTAGGTTTCATCAACATGTGGTTGCCTAGTAAAGTAGGAATGAGATGATCTGTAGTTCTTGGTACAGGTTATATCTCCAGGGTTCCAAAGAGACTTATGCATCAATTCAATAACCACAAGCATGTGTAGTATGCTGGTACTCTGGTTCTTTTCTTTCTTTTCCCCTAGGTCCCCACTGGCATCATGTCTTCTGCTGGGTAAATCTGATAACTATTTCTATCTTTATTATCTTGCATACTGCTCCAAGCTTCATCTATTTTTTTAAAAAAAGATTTTTATTTATTTGATAGAGAGAGAGCACAAGCAGGGGGAGTGGCGTGGCAGGCAGAGGGAGAGGATGAATCAGGCTCCCTGCTCAGGGTTCAGTCTCAGGGCTCAGTCCCAGGATCCTGGGATCATGACCTGAGCTGAAGGCAGATGCTTAACCAACTGAGCCACCCAGGTGCTCCTGCTCCGAGCTTTAAAATTAACTTTGACCATTGCTATTCTCCTGACCAAAATGACCATTTCTTGATTAATTTGATTATAAATCATTATAAAATTGAGTGTTCTATCAGTGAACATGGTATATTATTTAGATATTATGGATTTTCTCTGTTTTACCGAATAGTTATTGCACATCTTTTTCTTACTTTTCTTACTTATTAGATGTTTAGTGGTATTCTGAATGATATTGTTTTTAAATTTCATTTTCTTCTTGATGCTAGTATGTAGAAATACAATTGATTTTTAAATATTGACCTTGTTTCCAGTGACCTTGCTATTAATTTTAATAGTTTATCTGTAGTTTTTTTCCCCATTTTCTATGAATGTAATTTTATTATTTAGAAATAGGACAATTTCCCCTTCTCCCCTTCAGTTTGTAGGCCTTTAATTTTTTTCTTACCTTATTGCAGTGACTGTTTTTTGTTCAATAATGAATAAAAGTAGTAATGATGGGTATCCTTATTGTGTTTGCCTTATCTAATATGTTATGTTTGCCTTTGGTGTTTTGTAGATTCTTCTTAACAAATTGAAAACTTCCTTTGTACTCCTAGTTTTCCTGAATGGCATTTTAATTTTATCAAATGCTTTTTATGTCCTATCAAGAACATATTATTTTTTTTCTCTTTTCTATTATTTTTAATATTTTTTCTATTAATATAATGAATTTTAAGGATTGATATTTAAATATTAAATCAATATTACAGTTCTACAGTGAACTGCTCCTAATGATACATCCTTTATCACTAAATTTTACTTATTATTTTTTTGTTAAAGATTTATTTATCCATTCATGAGAGACATAGAGAGAGACATAGACATTGATTATTTTTTAAAGGATTTTTCCTTGTATGTTAATAATAAAGATGTTTTATAATATTTCATTATTAAAATAATTTGTCAAATCCTGGTATTTATTATGCTGATCATAGTAAATGAATTGATAAGTGCACTTATTTTTTATTTTCTATAAGTATTTGTGTAAATATATTTTTTTCCTTTAAGTGTTGGGGAGAAATTATCCGGGCCTTCAGGTTTTCTTGTGGAAAGGTTTTTTTTATTATATCCTATTTTAATAGATACAGGAATATTCTGATTTTCTATTTTTTCTTGTGTCAAGTTTGTTATTTTTTCTCAGTTTTTCCATTTTATCTAAAATATCAAATTATTAGCATCTAATTGTTTATAATTCCTCTAGTTACATCTTTAATGTTTGTAGAGTATGTAGAGATGTTCTCTTTTTCTTTCTTAATATTGAGTGTATTTTATCAATATTTTCTTGATGAGTTGTGTTCTAGGGATTTATTAGTTTTATTCATCTATGCAAAATGAATCCTTTTTTGGACTATGTAGATCTTTCTTTTTAACATATTTGTTTCCTGTTGCGTTTAATCTGCTCTTTATTATTTCTTTCTGTTTTGCTTTTTCTTTCTTTTCAATTTAAAAGTTTTATTATTACTGCTATTATTTGTTTCTTGAGCTAGTTTAGATTATTAATTTTTAGCCTTTCTTTTAAAAAAAAATTTTTTTTTAAAGATACATTTATTCAGCATCATGATCAGACTATTACATTTAGCAATCAACAGCATGGGTGCAAAAAAAAAAATCTACATTAAAACCCTTTGTTGGAGTGCTTTACACTTTCCACAGAACAGAAACTAAAATAACCTGTTACAATTAGTCACAAATACAGTCCTCGAGTTTTTTGCCCATACACATGAGTATTGTCTAAAACATGTCTTCTTTGTAGCAGCTAGGTCCTGCCACCACTGTGCTTGGCTGAGTTCACAAATCTGTTGTAACCTGTAGCTTCCCTGTCACTTCTCTGGCTCTCCTCTCCTGCTTAGCTTTGTTTCCTGGCAGTAATTAAAACCTTCTGCCACTGCCATAGCTGCTGCTGCTGCTGGAACCGCCATAGCCACCTTGGTTTCGTGGTTTGGCAAAGTATTGGCCTCCACCACCATAGGGGCCAGAGCTTCTGCCTCTAAAATTTCCTCCTTTCATGGGTCCAAAATTTGAGGATTGATTGTTGTAATTGCCAAAATCGTTATAGCTTCCGCCACCTCCAAAGTTGCTTCCACTACCACCGCCATAGCTGCCTCCGCCTCCTCTGTTGTTATAGCTGTCATAGCTGCCACTCCTGCCATAGCCACTGCCCTGGTTTCCATAACCCTGTCCACCACTTCCATAGCCTCTGCTTCCTCCAGAGTAACCAGGGCCGCCTCCTCCATAACCACCATCATTACCAAATCCGTTATAGCCAACCCCACTGCCACCGTATCCACCACCACCTCGACTGCCACCGAAGCCACCTCGACCACTGAAGTTCCCTCCACGACCAAAGTTGTCATTCCCACCAAAACCACCTCCACAACCACCACCAAAGTTTCCAGAACCACTTCGGCCTCTTTGGCTGGACGAAGCACTAGCCATCTCTTGCTTCGATAGGGCTTTCCTTACTTCACAGTTGTGGCCATTCACAGTATGGTATTTTTGAATGACAATCTTGTCTACAGAGTCGTAGTCGTCAAAGGTCACAAAAGCAAAACCTCTCTTTTTGCCACTGCCTCGGTCAGTCATGATCTCAATCACTTCAATTTTCCCATACTGTTCAAAATAATCTCTTAGATGATGTTCTTCAGTGTCTTCTTTAATGCCACCGACAAAAATCTTTTTCACAGTTAAGTGGACACCGGGTCTTTGAGAATCTCCTTGGGAGACAGCCCTCTTTGGTTCCACGACTCTTCCGTCCACCTTGTGTGGCCTGGCGTTCATGGCCGCGTCCACCTCCTCCACGGTGGCCTACGTGAGGAACCCAAAGCCTCTGGAGCGCTTGGTGTTGGGGTCTCTCATTACTACACAGTCCGTAAGCGTCCCCCAGTGCTCAAAATGGCTCCTCAGACTCTCATCGGTTGTTTCGAAGCTCAAACCTCTGATGAAGAGCTTCCGCAGCTGCTCAGGCTCTTTGGGAGACTCTGACTTAGACATGACAGCGGTGGGAGGGGAGACTTTAACGATGCTTACTCGGCGGTGTCCAGGGGCAGAAAGGAGTAATCTAACGAACGTATCCTCAAAAATATTTTTAAAGGCTTATTTAGCTGCACCACATAATTTTTGATGTGCCATATCCTTATTACCATTGAGTTTAAAATATTTTCTACTTTCTATTCTGATATATTCTTTGAATCATGGATCATTAACAAGCATATTAAATTTCCAATCAGCTGGATATGTTTTTTCTAATTACTTTTTTTTGCTGATTTCTAGCTGATGTCCATTGTAGTTATGGAACATGAATCAAATGATTTTGATCTTTTGAAATATATTAATATTTGCATTAGGACACTTCTTGGTCTAACTTGGTAAATATTTTGGGTACACATAAAAAGAATATGTATTTTGTGGTTGTTGGATACAGTACTTTGTATCAGTTGTGTCAAGTTTATGGATTATATTGTTCAAAACTTCCATACCCTTCTTGCTTCTGTCATCTCTTCTATAAGCTACTGATAGAAATGCATTAAAGTCTGCCACTATGATTATGGATTCATGAATTTCTCCTTTTAGTTTTGTCAATTTTTGCTTTACGTGTTTTAAAGTTCTTAGTAAACACATTTAAGTTTAGGATTGAGGGATGCCTGGGTCATTCAGTGGTTAAGCATCTGCCTTTGGCTCAGGTGATCCCAGGGCCCGGGAATCAAGTCCTACATCAAGCTCCCTGCAAGGAGCCTGCTTCTCTCTCTGCCTATGTCTCTGCCCCTCTCTCTCTGTGTCTCTCATGAATAAATAAATAAAATCTTTAAAAAAGTTTAGGATTAATTTGTTTTCCTGATGACTTGTTTTATCAATATGAATTACTTCTAGAAATGATTCTTGCTTTAAGTCTACTTGTCTGATACAGCATTTCTCTGGTTTTCTATAACTTTTAAATTCTATTAATTTAAAATGCATATAAGTTCTTTTTAAAAAATTAATTCATTGTAACATCTTTTAATTAGAATATTTAGTATGTTTGCATTTAATATCATTGACGATATAATTGGATTTATATATGCCATCTAGTTGTTTTCTATTTGAGCAATCTGTTTTATATTGTTTCTCTTCTTTCTTGATTTCTTTGGAAATAAAATGTTTTCCATTATTTTTCTTATCTATTAACTTGTTATCTTCTACTGTTCTTTTATGAGTACTCTAGTGACAGCAACATTCATCCTTAGATTTTTTTTTAACTTTCATACATACATATATTTTAATCCCACAAATTACTACTTTCATTGTTTTGTGTAGCCAAGATTCATTTAAATCACATACATATTTAACTTTTTTATCTTTTTCATATTGTTTCCTATATTTTTAGTTGTATACCCATTCACAGTTGTTTTCCTCAGCTTCAATGAGGTAAAATTCACTGCTTTCATTTTGAGATTCCTTTTTAAGATAATTTTTCTAATGCTGAAAGAAATTCTTTTTATTTCTTTTAATGCAGGTCCTGGCAATGCATTCATTCAGCTTTTGTTTTTCTAGGAACATACTTATTTCATCTTCATTTCTGGAGTATGTTTGCAATTACAAAATTTTAAGTTGGGAATTATTTTTAGCAATTTAAAAGTGTTATTTTATTGTCTGTGGCATCTGTCTTTTCTTTTGAAAAGTTAGTACCTTTTTTGCAAATTGAAGAAAAACTTTCCTCTTTATTCTGGTTTGCTTAGTGTTTTTATAATGAATTTATATTGAATTATGTCAATTTTTTTTTCTGTATCTGGAGATAATCATGACTTTTCTCCTTTATATCTGGTTTCATCCATGTTTTTTATCAGTTTTTTTTCCTATTTCATGTTTCATTGGTGACTGCTCTTTATTATTTCCTTTATTCTACTTAGTTTTAAAAAATTGAGATCTACTTCATTTGTCAGTGTGGTGACTTCAGTTTATTTGCATTAAAACAAACTTCTATCTCAAATTCTACGTGGTCATGGTGTATTATTCTTACTATATATTAATGGATAGGATTTGATAACTTTTTCTTTAAATTTTTTTATCTGTATTTATAAGGGATATTGGTCTATAATTTTCTTACTGTATCTTTGATGAGTTTTAATAAGAGTTGTGCTGGCTTTGTAAAACAAGATTAGAAGCATTCCCTCTTTCTCCATTTTTTGAAAGGGTGTACAACTGGGATTTCTTCCTTAAATGTTTGAAAGAATTAAAGAGAGAACATATTTGGACCTGAGTTTTTAATTATTAATTTGATCTCTTAAATAAATATAAGGCTTTTCAGATTTTTTCTATTATTTTCAAGTCAATTTAGAAAATACTTGTGTTGGGACACATGGGTGGCTCAGTGGTTGAGTGTTTGCCTTTGACTCAGGGCGTGATCCTGGAGCCCCACATCAGGCTCCTTGCATGGAGCCTGCTTCTCCCTCTGCCTATGTCTCTCTCTCTCTCTCTCTCTCTCTCTCTCCATGTCTCTCATGAATAAGTAAATAAAATCTTAAAAAAAAAAATTGTCTTTCCAAAAATTCATCTACTTCTTCTAGGCAGTCAAGTTTATTGGCATAAAGTTGTTTATAATATACCCTTATTATTCTTTTAAAGCCTGTGACATCTGTAGTGAGGTTCTTTTCTCTCATCATTGATATTGGTAATTTGTATCACTCTTTTTTTTTAATTTATCAAGCTAGCTATATTATTGTCAATTTTATTGATTCCTTTAGAGACTCAGCTTTTGGTTTCATTGATTTTTTTTTTTTTTAAGATTTCATTTATTTATTCATGAGAGGCACAGAGAAAGAGGCAGGAGAAATAGGCTCCCTATGGGGAGCCCAATATGGAACTTGATCTCAGGACCCCGGAATGATGCCCTGTGCCGAAGGCAGATGTTCAACCACTGAGCCACCTAGGTGTCCCAGTTTAATTGATATTTTTTGTCAATTTTTCTTTCATATTTCATTAGTGTCTGCTCACTTTTTTTTCTGTTTAAGATTTTATTTATTTATTCATGAGAGACACAGAGAGAGAGAGAGAGAGGCAGAGAGACAGGCAGAGGGAGAAGCAGGCTCCTTGCAGGGAGCCTGATGTGGGACTCGATTCCAGGACTCCAGGATCAGGCCCTGGGCCTAATGCAAGCGCTAAACCGCTGAGCCACCCAGGGATCCCCGTCTGCTCGTTATTATATCCTTTATTCAAGTTTCATTCATTTTGTAGCATGTGTTACTATTTCATTCCTTTTTATGACTGAATAAGTTTCTGTTTTTTGGGAATCCCTGGATGGCTCAGCGGTTTAGCACCTGCCTTCAGCCCAGGTCATGATCCTGGAGTCCCAGGATCAAATCCCACATCAGGCTCCCTGCATGGAACCTGCTTCTCCCTCTGCCTGTGTCTCTGCCTCTTTGTGTCTTCCATGAATAAATAAATAAAATCTTAAAAAAAAATTTCTGTTGTTTGCGTATCTTATTTTGTATATCCATTCAGTTAATGAACATTTGTGCTATTTTTACTTTTTGACGATTCTGAACAGTGGTGCTATGAACATTCATGTAAAAGTTTTTGTGTGGACATAGTTTTCAATTTATGCCAACAAGTAGAATTACTGAGTCATATAACTGTATAACTTTTGGAGGTGGTGCCAAACCATTTTACAAAGCTGCTGCGTTGTTTTACATTTCCACCAGCGAAGTATTAGGGTCACAGTTTCTTTGCATCCTTACCAATACTTGTTATTATCTATGCTTTTGATTATAACCATCTAGTTGGTATAAAGTGGTATTTCATTTTGATTTTGATTTCCTTGATAATATTAATAATATTGAGAATTCTTTCATGCTCAATATTTTCATTTGAGCATATTTTCATGAGTGTTTTATATCAGGAACATTCTCTATTGGTTATCTTTTTCCCTTGAGTTTGAACACTTTTTTCCTGTTGCATTATATTTTGAATAATATTGGATTATATGCTGGACATGTGAGTCCTATGTTATAGAAAGTCTGGATTCAGGTGTGTTCCTCCAACAAATTTGTGTTTTATTTTACTAGGCAATTACCTTGTCTGAACTCAAACTTATTATTTTCCTGTAAGTGGCAACATATGAAATCTCATTTTAGTTCTTTTATCCTTAGCTGGCCTGCTTGGAATCTTCCTCACATATGTATGATTTTTGGGTCAGCCAGAGATGGGGAGGGGAACAATTTACACACAAAATTTGGGTCTCCCCTCTCTACCTGTTATTTCCCCATCACACATACTTTTGCATCTGTCTTAATTGTTTTTAATTCTTACCTTGAATCAGTAAGAATATAGATTTCTAACTTTTTAAAAATGTGGCACTGGCTGAGGTTGTAAACTCACCTTTTTTTAAAGTATCACTCGCTCTTTATTTGCTTTTTGTTTACTCTCCAGTTACTTTAGGTAGTTTTTAAAAATATTTTATCCAGAATTTATAGTCATTATGTTTGATAGGGCTGATTCAAAAATAGCTATTCAGCCATTATCAGAAACATAACCTCTTAAATTTGTTTGGCATTTAAGACAAAATCTTTGTCTTTGGGGGATGTTAATCCTCATTCTTTGAATTCAAGGTCAGTTTAATTATTTCTGTCTGTTTATATCTCCCTGCAGCCAAATAGATTTAACTACTCTAGGAATATGGCCTTAGTTTACATGAATACCTTTTGGCACATAGGAAACTTTAGTTCACACTTAACTTTACATACAACTGTACTTATTGAAACTATAGAAAAATTTTTGGTTATTCTATAAAATTAACTGTAAGAAAGCTATAAATATTATATGAGTATTTGTTAGTATGTTTGAAGTTTATTCGTTTCATTAGTATTATTACTCTTAGTAGCCCAACCAGTGGTTATATCATTTATCTCTTTTTGAGGCCACTGGGGCTCTGAGGTAAGTAGCATTCCTGTTTTATTCCAAGTTCTATACTATTAGAAACTATCTCTTTCCTACCTATAATTGTCTTCATTGAACATAAAAAGATACCAGAGTGGGCTTGTGGTTGGATCTTAAATAAATGGCATATAAAAAGAACTATCTATGTAATTTTCTAATTAATTTTTGTAAAATACAAAACTCGTCATTTATTTCCACCTGCATTTAGGGTTCCATTAACTTCAAATGATGATGATGATGATGATGATGATAAAGAGAAAGAGAAAATGCAATATGATGACAGTGCTATATCAAAGATATCACCTGATATTCCCTCTTCGGTATCAACAGGGCAACCTTTATCAAGTCAGTATGATTTGTAATTGTTACTTCTTAAAGAAAATAATCATAATATGTGTGGTTTAGATGATTCAGACATTTTTTCTATTTTTGATATGTTTCCCAAAGGTGAGATTTAAAAAAATTTTAATATCAATATTAAAAAGTTATATTCATCAGACTTTTTTGCTTGAGGCCCATGGTTTATAAACAGTTAATAAGGTAGCTCTCTTATGTTATAGATTTGCTAACTCCCATCATTTAAAACTACTGGTGAAAAATTTAATTTTTATTGTATTTTATTTTTTTTCTAAGATTTTATTTATTTATTCATGAGAAACATAGAGAGAAGCAGAGACACAGGCAGAGAGAGAAGCAGGCTCATCACCAGGAGACTGATGTGGGACTCGATCCCAGGAGCCTGGGATCATGATCCAAGCCAAAGGCAGATTCTCAACCGCTGAGCCACTACCCAGGTCCCCCTGAAAAATTTAATTTTTAAATAAACATGCTGATAAATATCAGATCCACAGTGGCCTAATGCTGTTATTCTGCGAGCAGTATTTAAAAATGAGTCAGCCTTGGGATCTCTGGGTGGCTCAGTGGTTTAGTGCTTGCCTTGGGCCCAGGGCGTGATCTCGGAGCCCCGGGATCGAGTCCCATGTCGGGCTTCTGTATGGAGCCTGCTTCTCCCTCTGCCTGTGTCTCTGCCTCTCTGTGTCTCTCATGAATAAATAAAATCTTTTTTTAAAAAAATAGAGTCAGCCCAAAGAGCTTTTCTTGGTATCTTTTTAGTTTACAAATTGAAAGATGCCATATATTTACTTAGTTTCATCTTCTCCTTTTCATAGACAAAAAAAAAAAAAAAAAAAAAATTGGAGGGACCTAAATAGATTTTGTTACTTTTTCAGGATCAAAGCCAAAGCAAAAACTTGAGCCTGGGTAATAGTTGAGCCAGAGGAAATGATGATACTTACGTTTTATTTACATAGTTATTTCTAAAATAATCCTTCAGGGGAGTCTGGCTTATGTATTTATCATAGATTTGCAGATTGGATTATAGAACCATAAGTATATTTGATTTAGAGCTTAGAATTGTTTTTCCTTTATAAAAATTTATGTGTGTATGTATAATTTATATAAACTTTAGTTGCCTGCTGATTGTCTTTCAATAGTAATACTTGTCAGACTTATCACTGTTATTTGGGTTCATTTGCTGGCCTCCTCTGACTTTAGAAATGTAAGTTAGTGGCTCTACCATCAGATGTGTTCCACTCTACTGTTGGGGCCAAGGCAGAGTGAATTCTTAATATATATTGTCCATAAATACAATGTAAAATGTAACTTATGAATACTCTGGTCATTTCTACTTTATTTTTATCAGCATAGATTCTTTGTAAGTATCTGAACAGAATACATTATCAGAATCCTTTCTGTGAAACAGCTTGATTTTTGCTCTGTTTGTTTAAAATAACAAATTCATTGTCATTACTTCTAAATTTTCTTTCCCTTTATTTTTTCCACTCAGACCAAAATTCCCTTAGTTCTCTAATGAGTGAGGTGAAAAATGCCCAGTCGATCAGCCACAGAAAGGAGAAGCCATCTCTCAGTAATGTAACTGAAAGGAAGAAACATGTATTATCTCAGGAATTAAATAATCCTGTCAGTCCTCATATGACAGATTTAGATCAACAACACATTTCAAGTCCAGAATTAAATTGGAATAATAAGATAAATGATCATACTAATGAAAAGAATATTGAAATGCAAGGAAACATCCAATGGCTTCCTGTCTCATCTGAGTCGACAAGCGAACCTACTGCAGAGTACAAGAATCCATTTCAAGGTAGTGATGACTTTCAGTTGCAGAAAACTGTGTATGATGCTGACATGGATTTAACTGCTAGTGAAATAAGCAAAATTGTTACAGTTTCAACGGGCACTAAAAATAAAAGCAATAAAAAATCAAATGATTGTGAAATAAAAACTTTCAGAAAAGTGAGGGATTCAAGCTCTGAAAAAAAGAGAGAAAGATCAAAGAGACCATTTAAAAATAGTTCAGATATCAATATTGAGGAAAAGATTGAAAATGGACCAGAAAAAAGATCAGTTATCTTGAATGGCAAAGGGGATTCAGACGATCCAAATTTTATGTTCAATACTGAGCAGCTGACTCAGTTGAACATACTGAAGAAAGTAACCCTTCATGATGACTTTGATCAAGATAAGAGACAAACTACACAGTGTAATAAAAAAAAGAAAATACATGTAACAAATGAGCAAGAAGAAGCATACTCTTTCTCTCAAAGTTTAGATAAATTCCATCAGGAGAGTAAATTTAGTATGGGTCAGAGTTCTCTAGCTTGTCATAAAAGTAAAGCTTCTAGACAGACTGTGATTTCTAAGTTAGAAAATGATAACTTACTCTCAAACCAAAAGAATAAAGAAACCACTTCTGAAAACCCAGAAGTCACAAGTGAATTTCAAACAGCTGATCTTTCCACTAAAGATAATGAAAGTTTATATGATTATGAGGCCCAGAATATGTCAGATTTGAAAAAGCATGTCACTGATATGCAGCCTGCTCAGCAAAATGAATCAAAAATAAATGAGAAGCTTAGGCAGAAAATAAATCGAAAGACAGAAATAATTTCTGAAACAAACCAAATATATAGGGATAGTGCTAAAGTTGTGCATGGCCCAGAAGAAGGTAACTTCTCCTTCCAAACCCAAGTGAATAAAGAAATTATTAGAAACCTAAAAGCTTCAGATGAGTTTCAAAAACCTGCTCTTTCCACCATTGATAATGGAAATTTGTATAATTGTGAGATCCAAAATGTATTGGATTTGCAAAAGCAGATCACTGATGTGTACCCTCTTCAGCAAAATGAATCAAAAGTTCATAATCTTAGGCAGAAAGTAAATCGGAGGACAGAAATAATTTCTGAAGTGAATCATTTAGGTAATGATAAGAATGTGTATTGCCCAGAAAAGGGTAATTCTTTCTTCCTAAACCAGAAGGATAAAGAAATCGTCCCTGGAAATCTAACAGACCCAAGTGAGTTCCAAACACCTGCCCTTTCTACCAAAGATAGTGGAAGCCTATATGATTATGAGACTCAAAATGTTCTGGGAGTAGAAGAGCATGTCTGTGGTATGCAACCTGCTTGTCAAAATGAATCAAAAATAGGTAAGAAGCTTAGGCAAAAGGTATGTCGGAAGACAGAAATAATTTCTGAAATCAACCAAATATATGAGAATGATGACAAAGGTACACATGACCCAGAAAAAGATAACTTACTTCCTCTTAACCAAAAGGAAAAAGAAATCATCCCTGAAAACCTAAAAGACTCAGATGAGTTTCAGAAAGCCGATCCTTCCAACAGAGGTGATAGGAACCTATGTCATTATGAGACTCAAAACATTTTGGGGGTGAAAAAGCTTGTTACCGATATGCCACCTACAAAGCAAAATGAATCAAAAATAAATAAGAGGCTTAGGCAGAAAGTAAGTCGGGAGACAGAAATAATTGTGGAAATGAACCGGACAAATGAGTTTAAAAAAAAAGGTATTCATGACCCAGAAGAAAGTAACTTCTTTTCTCTAAATCAAACAGGTAAAGAAACTATTTCTAAAAACCTGGAAGTCACAAGTGAATTACAAACAGCTTGTCTTCCCACTCCCAGTAATGGAAATCTATATGATTATGAGGCACAGAATGTGTTGGGTTTGAAAAAGCATGTGACTGATAAGCAACCTTCTCAGCAAAATGAATCAAAAAATAAGAAACTTAGGCAGAAAGTAAATCAGAAGACAGCAATAATTTCTGAAAGGTATGAAATATATGGGGATAATGATAAAGATGTACAGGATCAAGAAAGCTATACAAAAGATCTTGCTTTTCAAGTAAATAAATCTAAACAAAGACTTGAATGCCAAAGTATTATCAGTGGATACTCTATGGAAATAGATAATAATGAAAAGGAAAATTGTGACCAAAATTCAAATCCTTATAAATTAGTTAAAAAGCATGGGAAAGAATTATCAGGCAAGTCAAAGATTTTGGCAAAAGGTAAAAAAAAATGTATTTCACAGTTACCAGATTCTTTACAGACATCTGTCTCCTTAGAATCAGGTTTAAAATATATTACTAATGAAGCAGATTCTGATCCTGATAAGCACATGGACCTACAGGAGAATCTGAAGCAAAGCCCTACAACTCTGAATGAAAAAAGAGATAACCCCTTTGTGGAAGTGGTAAAAGAAGAAGAGTGCCAAGTCAGAAAAGTAAACAAAACGTCATCTAAATCAAAGAAAAAGAAGATCATCTATCCTTCTTCAGATAGCCATAAGGTAATGCAGATAATATCTGACACTGACCCGGGAATATCAGTTGAATCTGGACAAGATGCTAAGGAAAAAATTTCAGAAAATGAGGAAGTTGTCAAAATGAAGCCAGAGTTTTACACAAAGACATTTCAAGCTTTTTCTCAGGTATATTCGCCTAACATACAAGATTCTTCCTTTAAGAGTGCTCATGAGGATTCAGTGCCTCTGAGTATTTCTCCTAGTAAAAATTTGATGATAAAAGAAAATTTTGCCCTGGAGAGCTCACCAATCTTTCAAATAAGTGGTGATGTACATGAGAAGATGAAAGGGATGAAATTCAACCAGAGAACACAAAAATCAGGAATAGGTAGGTTAATGGCTGAAATGATCAAGTTTTAGAAGTATTTTCTTTTTTCAAACCAGTAAAGTATTTTGTTATAACTGATATTTTTATGGAGTTAAAAACAGTATTTAGCTGTGTAACCTGGTATATAGAAACTATAAAAAATTTTAAAGAAAGTGTACTATTTTAGGAAAGATAGCAGAGTAGTGTCTTGAATATTTAAAACCTAAAAAACAGATTTGGCCTTTACCACAAAGTTGTCTGATTTGGAGTTTTAGAGGATTAAAAAATCAGTAATATCAACTCCCTTTCCTCAGAATGCATGTTTCAAAATAGCAAACAACAAATAGATGGTAAATGTGATAAATGCTCTAATAAAAGCATACATGTGCTAACACATATATTGGGAGTGATTTGGACAAGAGGACATGAAATACATAGATAGCATTTTAGGCCCTAAAGGATAGGTAGGATTTTTATCTTTAGTGTTTACTTTTTATTTTCTCCCAGTTATTAAAATAATACTCATTGCAGAAAATGGAAAGTAGAAAATCAGGAAATTGTAGGAAAAACAATCACCCAGAAGAACTGCAGTCAGCATTTTGGCATGTGCATACAGAGTTCAATCTATGGAATTTAAATATATGCCTGAAGTCATGCTGTATGTAACATTACTTATCCCATTTTTTCCCCTTATACATCCAAAGGATATTCTTTCATTATTAGAAATTTTATGACGTTGGACTTTCCCATATCAGTCAAAATTTTCTACTGGGTGACTTAACATTTGAATATATATGTATGTAGAATACTAGAAATTTTTTCCCATTTTGAGAAATAATTGACATTACTGTATAACTTTAAGGCATACAGCATGATGATTGGATTTACATGTATTATGAAATGGTTACCACAGCAGGTTCAGATAATATCCATCATGTCATATGGATACAGTAAACAGAAAAGAAAAAAGCTTTCTCCTTGTGATGAGAACTCCTAGGATTTACTCTCAACTTTTTTTTTTGAGAGAGAGGGTGTGGGGTTGAGGAACAGAGGGAAAGGGAGAAAGAGAATCCATCCTAAGCAAGCTCCACACCCAGCACGGAGCCCAGTGCGGGGCTTGATCTCACAACCCTGAGATCATGACCTGTGCCTAGTCAAGAGTCAGATGCTCAGCTGAGCCACCCAGGCGCCCCCTCTTAACTTTCTTATATATCAGAAAGCAGTGTTAGCTGTAGTCATCAGGTTGTACATTGCATCCCTAGTACTTATTTGTCTTATGATTGGACATTTGTACCTTTTGACTGCTTTCTTCTTATTCCCCCCTTTCTCCACCCTCTGTCACCTCTGGTAATCACAAGTCTGATCTCTTTTTCTGGGTTTGGGTTTTTGGTTTTGATTATTTTGTTTTGTATTGTTCCCTGATGTAAATGAGATCCTACAGTATTTGTTTTTCTGTATATGACTTATTTCACTTAACATAATGCCTTCAAGATCCATCTGTGTTATCTCAAATTGTAGGATTTCCTCATGTTTTTATGTCTGAGTAATATGCATATAATATTAATATACATGTACACACATGCCACAACTTCTTTATCCGTTCATCCATCCATGGACACTTAGATTGTTTCTATGTCTTGACTATACATAATGCTGCTATGAACATGAGGGTACAGATTTCTTTTCAAGTTAGCACTAGGATTTGATAAGGCTATTCCACATAAAACGCATACTATAGCAAAAGTGCAAAAATCCAGAGTTCTAGTACATGATAGAGGACTGGTCAGCCATCTTGCATCTCTATTCCTCATGGTACCTTTCATAGAGTAAGCAGTCGATACAAATGTTGAATGAATGTGTAGTAATTTGTATGATTCTGTGACTAGAGTTGACCTATAAAGAATTTTTATCAGCCTATATGTGATTTCAGAATAAAAATGTTATAATCTACTTTGATAGTTTAAAATTTTAAGTCTCTTTTCCCCTCATTTTGAGGAGAAAAACTTATTCACAAATAATTTCATTGCTATTATAGTATTTAAAATTATAGCTTGATTATTGTTATATTTAAAAATGTGCTACCAGCAATTTGTAAACCACTATATCCCATATCTATTTCTATATAGAGATATCCCATATATCCCACATTTATAAATATTTGTGAAAATAATATTCTTTGCAGGTTGTAGAACACTACAGGACTTGACAAATACCAATTTTGTTTCAAATAATGCTGCTAAAGCTGAAAATAAGTCAGAAAATCCATCTTTAGAGCTACCAAGCCGGAGAAGAAGGTGTACGCCTCTCTATTTAAAGGAGCCAAATCTCAAAAGGTAAGTATTTCAGTGATATTAAAGTGATTTCAGTGTGATATTATAAATTATGTGCTTTAAAAGAAATTCCTGCCTGATGAATTAGTGTTTGAACGCTTCTCAATATCGGTATATTTTTGACATACAATAATCACAGTATAATCTGGGTAAGATTTGAAGAAATGTCTTCTTTTATTCTTTAAACGGGCTTTGTAAAACAACTTTGTTGCCTATGATTTGCAAACCACTATTTCTATGTCTCTTGTCTTCATTTGTACTCTACCTTGTTCCCTAGAGGAATTCAAAGTGGCTTATTTGTTCTTTGGCCTTAAAGAATAATAGTCTTTTTCTTTCTCTTTTTTAAAATTTCAAACACAGGGTGCTTGGGTGGCTCAGTCAATTAAGTGTCCAACTCTTGATTTTGGTTTCGGCCACGATCTCAGGGTCGTGAGACCAAGCCCCAGTTGGGCTCCGTGCTCAGCGGAGAGTCTGCTTGAGATTCTCTCTCCCTCTGCCCCTATGTGTCCCCATGCGTGTATGTACTCTTTCCCTCTCTCTAAAATAAATAAATCTTTAAAAAATATATCAAACCTCAACAAAGGGAAAATAGTACTCTTCCTACTTATCCATCCTGAGCTTCAACTGTTACCAGTATTTTGCCTTATATATTTTATCTATCCTTATTTGTTGTAGCATTTTTAAAACAAATCCCTAATATTGGGTCATTTAATTCCAAAAATACTTCTGTGTGTATCTCTTTTAAAAAGGAACTTCTTAACAAAACTAGATAACAGTAATCACTCAATTATCTGGCAACAATGAATTAGCAACAATTTCTTACTGTCAACTACCCAGTAGCCAATCCCTATTCAAATTCCCTTAATTATTTCAAAAAATGTCCAAATGCCTTTTACATGTGTTCTATGGAAAATCTCACTTTTTAAAAGAATAAATGAAGGAGCCTGTTTTGCAGAAACCAATCATATTTTCAAAAAGAGAGAAAATTATCCTTAAATTTTCTTATCCTTTGCATTGTGTCAGTATTTACTTCTTTTATAAGATGAAAGGCATTGGTGGTTCTGACAGATATTTTGAAGCAATAACAGGTATGGAGCACTGCTAGTGGGAAAGCCAAAGGATACACAGCTATTTTGCAAGACAGCTTGGTGGTCTTACAAAACTTAAGGTACCCTTAACATACAGTCCAGCTGTCACACTCCTTGGTCTTTACCCAAAGGGGAAAACATGTCCACACAAAAATCTGCACATGGATATTTATGGCAGCTTTATTCACATTACTAAAACCAGTAAGCAACCAAGAATGTCCTTCAGTAGGTGAATGGAGAAATAAACTATGATATATCTAGACAATGGAGTATTACTCAAAGCTAAAAAGCATTGAGGTACCAAGCTATGAAAAGACAAGGAGGACCATAAATACAGTTTACTAAGTAAAAGAAGCCAATCTGAGAAAACTACTTATTGTATAATTCCAAGTATATGACATTCTGGAAGAGGTGAAGCTATGAAGACAGGAAAAAGATCACTGTTATCTGGTAGGGATAGAGGAGACAGATGAATTAGGTGGAACATGGAGGATTTTTAGGGCAGTGAAAATACTCTGATATTATGATGATAGATACATGTCATTACACATTTGTCCCTACCCTTAGAATGTACAATACCAAGAGGGAACCCTAAGTACACCATAGGCTTCAACTGATTGTGATGTGTTAGTGTGTATTCATCCTTGATCCAGTATATACAATGCCTGTGAGTAATTGACAGTGGGGACGGCTGTGTACAGGTAAGGGCAGAGGGCATGGGGGAAATCTCTGTACCTCCCTCTCAATAGTATTGCAAACCTAAAACTGCTCTAAAAAAATAAAGTCTTAAAACACACACACACACACACACACACACACACACCCAGGATAGCAATACAAAGGAGGGTAAAACAGAAACAAAATGAAATAAAAGATCAAGTGGTTTAAAAAAAAAAATAACTGTCAAGCTGTAATTCACATACCATACCTATCATCATAAAACTTCAGAAAGAAACCCCATGCCCTTTGTGTGTCACTCCCATACCCACCACCCTGCCCCCAGCCCTAAGCAACGATTCACCCACTTCCTATCTCAATAGATTTCCCTGTTCTGGATATTTCATATGAATGGAATCATGTAATATGTGGTCTTTGTGACTGTCTTCTTGCACTTACCATATGTTTCTAGGGTTTATCCGTTCATTATATATAGTATTTCATTTCTTTATAGGACTGAATTAAATTCTGTCGTATAGATAATAACCACATTTTGTTTATCCACTTGTCTGTCAAAGGATGTTTGGTTGTTTCCATCTTTTGGTTATTATGAATAATGCTGTTAATATCATTTGCAAGTCTTTGTGTCTACATAGGTTTTCTTTTCTCTTGGACATATGCCTCCTTATGGAATTCCTGGGTCATATGGTAACTCCGTTTAATCATTTGCGGAACTGCTTAGACTATTTTCCAAAGCTGCTGTCATTTTACATTACCACCAATGATGTATGACGGTTCTGATTTCTTTAATTCCATGCCAACACACTTGTTGTTATTTGGCTTTTTGATGATTCTAACCATAGTAAGTGGGTGTAAAGTAGTATATGAAAGTTTTGACCTAATAAATAAAAAAAAAAAAAGAAAGTTTTGACCTGAAGCTCTCTGATAACTGATGATGTTGAGCATCTTTTCATGTACTCATTGGCCATTTGTGTATCTTCTTACACAAATGTAAGAGTGTAAGGCTCAGTCAGTTAAGTGTCCGAGTCTTGATCT
Source organism: Canis aureus (assembly GCF_053574225.1). Taxonomy (NCBI): domain Eukaryota; kingdom Metazoa; phylum Chordata; class Mammalia; order Carnivora; family Canidae; genus Canis; species Canis aureus. The sequence goes on along the minus strand of NC_135646.1, from coordinate 21,316,988 downwards.
CAGGTCAGGTCATGATCTCAAGGCTGTGAGTTCAAGTCCCGAATTGGGTTTCACGCTGGCAGGAAGCGAAGAAAGAAAGGAAGAAAGGAGGGAGGTAGGGAGGTCAGTCTATTCAGATCTTTTTCCCTTTTTTAAATTGGTTGTCTTTTTTTTTTTTTTTAATTGAGTTGAGAGTTAAATTTTTTTATATTAAACTAAACTTAGACTTAGCAAAGAGTTATAAAAATAGCACAAAGATTCCTCTCCCAGCTTTCCCTTATTTTAGCACCTTACCCACAGTACAATGATCAAAATTAGAAAATTAGCATTGGTATAATACTATTAACTAAACTATAGATGTCCATTAACATCCTTTGCTGTTTTAGAATCCTATCCAGGATCCCACCTTGCGTATCGTTGTTGTTTCTCCTTAGCCTCCTCCATCCTATGACAGTTCTTCATTTCTTCCTTTCCTTTTATGACTTTGACACTTTTGGAGACTATTGGTCAATTATTTTGTAGAATATCCCTCAGTTTTGTCTGATGTTTTTTCTTTTTGTGTGTGTGTGTGATGTTTTTTTCATCATTACAAAGCAGTTACGCATTTTTGGCAAGAATTCTACAGAAATGGTGTGCCATTTGCATCATTTTAAGGGGTTTATCATGTCAGGATGTCTCAATAATGTTAACTTGGATCACTTGATTGAGGACCATGGTGTCTACTGGGCTTTTTTCACAGTAAATTACCATCTTTTCCTTTATAGTTAATGGACACTGGGGGATCTTATTTGTCACCATGCATCCTATTTTTCATCAAACATTTGCTTGCTAATTTTAGCATCCATTGATGGATCTTGCCTGCAACAGTTATATTTCTGCCTAATAGTGGCTTTCTGTTTCTCTCTTTCCTTCAGCATTTATTAGAATTCTGTAAGGAAGAGCTGTCCTTTCTCTCTCCTTCTTTCCTTTCCTCCCTCCCTCCCTCCCTCCCTCCCTCCCTTCCTTATTTAGTTATTTATTTATTTATTTAGTTAGTTAGTTAGTTAATTAGTTATTTGTGTTTATTCTATCAGTTAAAATCTAATACTATCAATAGTTATTCCATTGCCCAGATTATTCCAGCTTGGCAATTAGGAGTTCCTTCAGGGTGGCTTCCTTCTGTGTTCTTTCAACAAGACTTCATAATATTTTGAGCACTTCTTTTCTGACACAAGATGTTCCAGGCTTATCTTAGTGTTTTTCCTGCCCCAGCCACCAAATCAGGTACTTTTGCAAAGAACCCAGTTCCCCTGAAGAATTGTGTTTAGAAACCAAGATCTGGGCATTAGTTATTTGTACTATGTATATAGTATATATACTATATATATGTATGTACATAGTATATATACTATGTATATATTAGCTATTGCTGCACAACAGTTGTTACCTATAAACCTAATAGCCCAAAACAACATCCATTTCTTCTTTCCATTTCTGAGGGCCAGGAATCTGGACTAGCACACTGAATTAGGTACTCTATGGCTCAGGTCATGATCCTGGGATCCGGGATCGGAGATCAAGTCCTCCCTGCGTGGAGCCTGCTTCTCCCTCTGCCTATGTCTCTGCCTGTGTCTCTCATGAATAAATAAATAAATCACACAAGTATATTTCCTTGTAGTTACAGGACTGAGGGCCCCAGCTTCTTGCTGTTGGCTAGAGGCTATCCTCAACTCCTAGAGGCCACTCTCAGCTCCTTGCCAAGTGGGCCTCCCAAAATGGCTACTTATTTCAAAGCTAGCTAGAAAGTCTCTAGAGCAAATCCTTTAGCAGATAGATTACTATAAAATGAAACGTAATCTTAGAAGTGAGACATTCTATCACCTTTGCTGTCTTCTATTGGTTAGATTGAGTCACAGTTCCTTAAAGAGGCAGTTATACAAGAGCATGAACATCATCCTGAGTGTGGTGGCAGGGATCCTTCTTAGGGTCTGGCCACCACCACCAATACCAGGGGATATTGCTGTTAGTTAGGTCCTCTCAGCCGACAGAGCTAGGAAACATACACATGCATACTAATCCATGCATACACACACTTTTATATTTCTCTATCTGTATATTAAGTAGAATCCATGATGAGTTTATATATTGATAACCTCTGATTCAAAACCACAGCGTTCATTTTTGCTTTACTTATTCATAATTTCTTCATCAGTGAGAAGGCTGCCTCTCATTATAAGGAAACAAAAGCCAAACCCCACCCCACCCCCACCACCCCCCAAACATATCTATTAGCTAGAAGAGAAGAAGAAAGCAAGCTCTTATCAGAGACTGAATGAGAGCAGGAACACAGAAAAGGTAGGTGGACTCTGAGACTGGCTTTTGCCTGAAGGCATTTACCAAACGAGGTGAACCTAAGTATTGAATTCACAGTATTATGGGGCTGGGGCAGAAGGTATATCCCAGGGTTTAGCTAAAATAAAGTCTAATAGTAGATCACCTTCAATAAAGTTGAGCTACCCTCTCAGTAGGAGAGCAAACTAAAAATAACCTTCCCATCAGCTTTTTTAAGCCCCAGGAAATAATTCTGGCACTGAATTGAGAAGGAAAGAAATCTTCTGAGAATTCATAATCAAAATCAAACTCTCATGCATTGCAGCTGGAATTTACAATTATCTGGAAGTCACAGAAAACCTTAAGCTGAAAAATTGTATTAGTCCATGAATTGTAGTGCCCCCTGTTGTCCATCAGAAGCAAATGCAAATATTTTCTAGAGTTCTTCTCAGTCCTCAACAAATTTTCCACAGGTAGAATTCCCAGGGAAATAAACAGATCACAGTAAACGAACAGGTACCAGCAGAAACAACTGATAGAATTAGATACAGAATGTAAAGTGTGAGTATTTAATGTTTCAGTGAAGGAGAGACTTGGAAATGAATAAAGGTGTTTAGAAAAACAACTTAACTATGAAGAAAAGCAAGGAAGAGATGAGCACAGTTCAGGATAGCAGTTACTTGTTGGGGAACAACAGGGATGTGATCAGAAAGGGGCACACTTGAGGCTTCTGAGGTGTGGTAGTATTTTATTTCTTACCTAGGTGATAAGCACATCATTTAATTACTGTTTTTAAGTTGTACATTTTCATATATTCTATGTATGCTGCAGTTCATAATAAAAAGGAAATATATAGTAAAACGTAAAAATCTAAGCTGGTCAATTTTTCTTAAACCTTATTTTGTAATTCCTACTATCATAGAGTATTCCAGATATATGATGCATCAATTTTCTTCTCCATGCTTCATAGCAAAAGCATCAGCTTTGAGTTGTCAGTATGTTTCATCTTCCTTTTTTTTTCCTACTTTGCAGGAAGATGAGAAGATAAGATATATTTATGGATTCTGGTTTTTTTGAATTCAAACCATACCAAGTCAAAACAGGGATATAACAAGATTCCAGAAGACGAAATGAATGCACAATGGAAGCTTTTTTCTGCTCCTCCTTTTCATGAGTATTAATTTATCCATTCTTATGTTTACATATATGTGTTTAAGATAGCTATTTTGTAATATTAAGCTTCTGAAGTCATTTGGTCATCCTATAACTTATGTTCCTGTTTTTGTAAGCTTCTTTCGACCTGACAGCCTTTAACTAAGTAAAAGCTGTTAACCTTTTAACCAAATAAAATGTGTTGTAAATATTTTTGCATTGGTTATCTTGTTGCATACCAAGCTATCTTGTTTTGTTGTGTTTTTAAACCATCCAATATATTTGAACACCTAGAAGATTCTAAAAGCTGCCTTGTGCCCTTGGCCAGTTTTCTGGGACCCTTCATTCTTACACTTCAGAATTACCTGTTAGGTATCAGTTTCTGTATTATTTCCATTCTGTGTAATCTGATGACTTGACTGAGGGGCTTAACCTTTCAGGCTCTTTTAAATTTGGTTTTTCTAACTTTATTTTAAAAATCACTTACTATACTAGTAGAAAGTAAGGAATCCTATTCAGATCTGATAAGATCAATGAACATAGCTTACTGTATTCAAGTGACAAGTCAAATTCTATTGTGCCTAGGTAGAAAAGCTTGCTTAGATAATGTCTGACAAATGAAAGGGTAGACTCAGTGTTTTTAACAAACACTTCAGATTATCCTGGGGCAGACTGTCCCAGGACCAAACTTTGAGGAACTGCTGTAGGAGTGCAAAGTCCCATGGAACTTACTCATAATGTCAACAATGTGGGTTGAATGGAGAGGCCTTCTTAAAGGAACAGTTTATACAATGATTAAGAGCTTGGCACCCTGACAGTCTTTGTTCTCTTTACTGCAGACCTATAACTTGGAGACTATGGACCTCCTAGAGTTACTCTCCAGTATTATGTTTTTTTTCCTATTGCTTATTTCTATTTTTCCTCCTTGCAAATTGTTTTTCAATTTATGTAGCCAAATTTATCAACTTTTATTGCTGGTGGAATTTGGTCACAGTAAAAAACAATTTTCCTACTTCCAGAGTATAAAGAACATTTACCCATGGTTTCATTGTGTTCTTACATTTAAATTTCTAACTCATGTGGATTTTTTTCTATTATATGGGATATGAATGCAATTCCAACCTTTTTCCAAATGATTCCCCCATTAATTAGAAGGTCCATGTTTCCCACTATTGATTTGAAATGCCACCCTTTTTTATGTTGTATTTCCATGTGCACTTAAATTTATTTCTCCATTTTCTGTTTTATTAGTCTGTGTGTGTGTTTATGCCCCACTACCATCCTCTCTAGACGTTAGGGGGAGTTTCAAAGTTTCCCTCCTAGAACTTTTACTTACTTCTTAATAAGTTTATGCTTAGTTATTTTATTTTTTTTCTTGGTAACATAAATGGGACCTACCCTTTGATTCTCTTACCTAATTATTATTTGCATATATGTGTTGATTATTGATTTCTGTATGTTAATTATACCCATTGTTTGTAGTACTTTCCAGACATATGTCCTGAAAACTAAGCTATCTTTTACCTCTTTTTTTCCCTTCCAAATCTTATTCCTCTCATTGCTTTCTTTTGTCTAGTTAATTGTATGCCTGCTACGTTAAGTAGCATGTTAAATGGTAGTGAGAAGACTAGGTATCCTTGTATTGTTACTGATTTTCATGGGAATGCCTCTGGTTTTATCCTAATAAGTAAGATGCTGGATTTTGAGCTGGTTATGTATAATTTATAATCACATTAAAATATTGCCTATCAATTATTTTATTGAGTGTTTTTTGTAAAAATCGCGCATGAGTGTTGAATTTTTGTCAAGTGACTTCTGGCATAGATAGAGATTGTATGAGTCAGGGTCTAGCCAAGAGAGAGACCACACTTATTTTTTTTTTTTAATTTTTATTTATTTATGATAGTCACAGAGAGAGAGAGAGAGAGAGGCAGAGACACAGGCAGAAGCAGGCTCCATGCAGGGAGCCCGACGTGGGACTCGATCCCAGGTCTCCAGGATCGCGCCCTGGGCCAAAGGCAGGCGCCAAACCGCTGCGCCACCCAGGGATCCCGAGACCACACTTATTTTATAAATTGTTAGCCACATACTAGAGAGCTAAACAAGAGCTAAAAAGGCAGAAGGGACCACTCGAGTGTCATAGAGGAAGTAACTATGGGAGGTATCTCAGGGGCTGGGGAACAAAGAAAAAAGGATGGAATTTCTGAAAGCTGAAGGCTTGGAGAAAGAGTTCCAGGGTTCGGGGCAGGTGTACAGGGGGCAGTGCTGTTTCCCTTGAGAGCGGTGACAGGCCTGGCCTGATAATGTGGAAAAGCTGCAGACTGGACTCACCTGTTGTTTCTGAAGTCACTCATTCCTGCAAGGGTGGGTCATTCCTGTGATGATGCTGGCAGGAGCAAGAAGCAAATGGGAAGGAACACGTTTCTTCCACCCCCCCCCGCCCCCCCCCCCCACCTGCAGTTTGCTTCTATCTCTTCATCTCTTCTCTCACCTCCAAACCCATCTCTACAATTTGCTATGTGATGCTGGAACTCTACAAATCATATATTTTCTTTGCTAGATGACCTTTTAAGCTTCTTTCAAACAAGGGATGATAGAAACAAAATCAGAAAGAGGGGACAGGACTTGCTGTTCCTTGTTTGCCTGCTTTACCTATCAGCGTCACCTCAGCCATGATGATGTACTCCGGGGCAGCAGTTGGTTTGTCACCGGTTGGTTTAGCATTCCTAGAACCGGCCTCATTACACCCCCATGGAGGTACTAGCACTCCTTGGGCCCTGCCCTCTCATAGGCCTCAGGCCTCGCTCCTTAGGGAGTCTCCTTTAGGCTCCCAACGTGTCACAGCCATCTGTGCCACAAGCCATCTTTGAGAAGAGTTCCTACTCCTGGATGCTCTTTATTTCCTAGCTCCTGAAGTATTAAACAGTGGCTGAGCAGTGGCCTCTTCCTCAGTCGCCGAGGTTCTACTTTCCAATAATCCAAGCCTCTTCCTGTTATTACCCAGCTGGTTCCTGGGTACCTTGATGGAGGGAGTGCAAGATGATACAAACTTTATAGAAAAGATTTTGACAGTATCTAGCACAATTATATAGGCATACACAATCATACAACCCTGTAGTCTCACTTTTAGGAAACTAATGAAAATTTTCTTGAAAAAATACAAAACTTTCACAGGCTCCTGGGTGGTTAAGTTGGTTGAGTGTCCAACTCTTGATTTCTGCTCAGGTCTTGATCTCAGGGTCATGAGGTCAAGCCCCACATCAAGCTCCACATTCAGCAGGAATTCTGCTTAGAATTCTCTGTCCCACCACTCTGCCCCTCCTCTCTCTCTCTCTCTCTCTCTCCCTCTCTTTAAAATAAATACATCTTTAAAAAAATGTTTCACTCTGTATCGTTTGCAACAGTAAAAATGGAAAAGGAATAATCTAAGTAACATCACTAGAAGACAGCTAACTCGAAAACCAACTGAAATGAATGAAAAAAGCTATCAAGTTGGTGACAGAAACTCAAATCTTACAAAAGGTATTTTGAATTTGTATCTTTATTAGGGTATAGTCTAAGGGTAAAAAGAACTATCACAAAATCTTAAACTTTCATTTACTAGTCTCATTGCTGCTATAATATTGATGCAGCTACTTTGAAATCTAAGGACAGATTAAAGCTATTAGATTTCAGAATCTTGCAGAAACTTCAGAATCTGGTTGTAGAATCAAACTCTGTAATCTTAAATCTTAATTAGAAATATTAGCGTGAACTCGTGCTTTTTCCACTTTAAAAAAAGTTATGAATGGTCTAGCTCTGTCCACTAATGATGTCTAGAAACAGTGACAACTAAGTAGCAATGAGCACTTCTAGCATCTAGATTGTGGTTTCTAAATACTATTTCCCATCACAGAAACCAGGGCTCTTTGGAGAAATTGCTGATTCCTAGTTTGCAAAAGGATATAAACAAGGTGAGCCAGGGATGTCTTGTTCCAGAAAACAAGGACATTGTTAAAAATGAATATGAACATATCAAAAAGACACGAGTTCCAATTTGAAGGTGCTTCCATTGGTCTAAGATGGGACAAACTGAACATTAGTATGAAAGATTGTAACTGATTAAAATACATGATACAAAAGTCACAAATTCATAATGATACTCAAAAGAAACAGCATTGGATGCTCTGAAAATGTGTAAAAGAAAATAATAAAGATGTATTTTGCCTTTCAGGTATTAATTCTATTTGTGCATAGTCAATGGTCTCATGAATAGTGATACTTCTGTTCAAAACGATCTCAGCTGAAGAATGCTGAAGGAATGTTAGAATTAGGAAAATTACTATTTTGCAACTCCTAATAAAATAACTGCTTCAGACAGTGGTCAGCGATGGTTGGCAAAACCACGAGATGAGATGTTGATGGAGAAATTCATTAGGAAGAGATAGCCCATCGAACCCACCGATCAATCTTAGCATCATTAAGAACGAGACATCTGGGGATGCCTGGGTGGCTCAGCGGTTGAGCATCCGCCTTTGGCTCAGGGCGTGATCCCAGGATCCGGGATCCAGTCCCACATCGGGCTCCTTGCAGGAAGCCTGCTTCTCCCTCTGCCTGTGTCTCTGCCTCTCTCTCTCTCTCTTTCTCTGGGTGTCTCTCATGAATAAATTATTAAATAAAATCTTAAAAAAAAAAAAAAAAGAATGAGAACTGGACATTGTAAGCCTCCTGGTGTGCTGCAATGCAAAGTGTATGGTGCCACCTGCGAAGTATTCTTATTACCTCCCCAACTCCAAAATGGAACTGGAATTTAATCAAGGCTTTAGATCGATAGGCATGATGTGATTTGAAATTTGGGTCCAGTAGCAAATGGCCAGGAAAGAATTCTTAAGACGTTTTTAGTACAAAAAGGTGATTTTATTATTGCATGAGGACAGGATCTGTGTGCAGAAAGAGCGGCACCTGCGAACGTGAGCAGCGACTGACTATATACTTTTTAGTTTGTGGAGGGAGGGGGGTAGAGAGAACTAAGTTTCTAAGGGATTTCTGTATGCTGAAAGCAGGGTTTTACAGGACCTTGAAGATTTAGCTATTGTCAAGATAAGGTTGCTTTTAGTCTAACAGAATATAAACATTGGGGCATTAAGGCAGCCATGACTCCTTGAGGAATGTCGGGCTCTTCTCGTCTCAGGTATCTATCAGTATGCTGCAAGCTGTAAGGAGATTTAATTTAAGCTACATTTCTCTTGCTTTGTTTTCCTCATCATTTTCCCCCTGAACAATTTTGACCCTTAAATCTTTACGGTTGTTGAGGGTGGAAGGTCTTATCTTCTGTAACTTCTTCCTGCCGAACAAGGGCGTAGAGATGTCCCTACCTATGGGTCAACATGTCCTACATCAGTTGAGGATGTAGGAGTTACAAAAGGCAGAGGCAGCTGAATCTGAGCTAGACAGCATATATGAATCTCCCTGAGTAAAAAGGTCCATCTGTTGATGTGCAGTTACTATAGTGACAGAGTCTCAGCACCAAGCAAAAAAATATTGAATTAAAATAGCTATAAGAAGTCCAACAAAGGGACCCTTTATAGTTGACCGGAACTATAAAGGGTCACATCAGGGGGACCGGAAGTAGTCCCCCTCCAAACTAGGAACTTAACCAATCGTTGAAAGAGAGGGAAGGATTTTGTATAGCCTCAATTTGAGCACTCATATTTTCTAGTAGTCCTGTGACGTTTTTATGATATTTTGGGATGTATACACAGCATTCTGTTTTAATAATGGCACGTGTACCTCCTTGTGCTGCTGCTAGGACATCTAAAGCCATTCAATTTTGTAGAACCACTTGCACATTTGTGTGACCTCAGTATTAAGAAAGGAGATGATGTTTTATGAATCATTGAGTGCTTTTATGATATATTTATTAAGAGCTTCCATATGCCAAATTATGCTTCCCCGCCCTACAGATGCAAAAAAAAAAAAAAAAAAGGATGCCAAATGGTCATACCAATGAAAAACAGATCGCATCCATCTCTGTCTTAAATTGGGAGGATTAGCTGGGTTGGTAATGGTTTTGGTAACTCACCCATGAATCCAGGCAAAAACTAAGGTGCAATGACCTACCCACCCTGGAGGAAGCCAAGGCCATAGGTTAGTTTCACATCACTGATGGGTTCTGTCTGGGGCTAGCCATCTGGTTCCAGGTCACCTTAAACAATCTACAGCAAACCAATCAGTAGGCTAGAGTATAGTGGTTTGATCACATGTTTCTTTTTGTTTCTTTTTTAAGATTTTATTTATTCATTAGAGATACAAAGAGAGAGAGATAGATACAGGCAGAGGGAGAAGCAGGCTCCCTGCGGGGAGCCCGATGCAGAACTTGATCCCAGGCCAGGATCCCAGGATCATGACCTGAGAGGAAGGCAGTCGCTCAACCACTAAGTCACCCAGGTGCCCTGAGAACATGTTTCTAATGATAGCCATCCTAAATGGCGTGTGCAATTTGCCCAAGTATCATATGTATGATTTTTTTGCTCCCAGCACCAGCAAAAAGTTGCCTTTTGACTGAGCTGTCCAATGGTAGACATGAGCAGAAGTATGTATCCCAAATTTGATAAATACCATCCTCAGTATACTGATAAGCAGGATTTTGTAACTCAATGGGCATCAATTTGTGGGCTTGTCAAAAGTCATTCAATATTTTAATAGTTTGAGGGTATGAAAAAATCTTGTTAAGCCCTGGTAAATTCCATGTCATACTGATCATGGGCCAAGAAGAAACATTCTGATTAGTGATAGATTTATCACAAAACAAGGTATCATTACATATTATTTCTGAAGTATAAGTATATACAGAGTGCCAATCTGTGCCTTGTAAAGGGGAAACCCACCAGAGAAACCTGGATGTACTTGACATGGGCAAAACTCCACATATCCAATAAGCTGTTTGACTTTGTAGTTCAGTTTAATACTGTGCCCATTGTAGAAAGGAATTGTCAGGGATGCCTGGGTGGCTCAGTGGTGGAGCATCAGCCTTTAGCTCAGGGTGTGATCCCAGAGTCCTGGGATCAAGTCTCACATCAGGCTCCCCTTGAGGAACCTGCTTCTCCCTCTACCTATGTCTCTACCTCTCTCTCCGTATCTCTCATGAATAAATAAATAAAATCTTAAAAAAAAAAAACATTGTCAGTTAAGATAGGTGAACAGAGAACGAAAAGAAAATAGGCAACCTTCATCATCATTTGAAGAGGACTTTGAGATCTGCTACAGGTGTACAGGAATAAGCAGATACATTAGTTTGCTCATGGGTGTCCTGTGAAAGAGGTACAGGTTTTATTCTAGATATGTGAGCTCATGAAGAGTGTCCTTCTAATTTTACTACAGTGGGAGTATATAATATGACCCGAAATGGACCTTCCCATTTTGGATTTAAGTCCCCCTCTGTATTTGACTTCCAATCTTTTAAATAAACCATGTCTCCAGAACTTACATGGGGTAGAATTTCAGTTACAGTTAAATCAGGTTTGAGGGGCATGTGATCAGTATATACACGAAGTAACTTAAGAATTAAGCCAGTCTCAAGTGAATAATTTAATAGAGCATAATAACTTTCATCTAACAACAGGTCCACTATAAGAAATGGCTTTCTATATAATGAAAGAGCTAAGTCTTACAGGTTGTTTTGGAGTAGTTCTCATTCTGAGAAGTCCTACTGGTAAGAGAGGGACCGAATTTTCCTGGGTCTCTAAACTAAATTTAATTAGGTGCTATTTTAAAGTATGATTAACTTTTTCTACCTTTCCAGAGGATTGTGGATGCCAGGCTGGATGTAGAAAATATCTAATTTTTAAAGTTTGTGCTATTTATTGGGTTATTTGTGCAGTAAAAGAAAGCCATTATCACTTTGAAGTTATCATGGAAGGCCAAATCTAGGAATAATTTCTCACAACAAAACTTTTGTGGCTCTTTCAGTTTTACAGGGAAAGGCCTGGACCCATCTCCAGTAAAGGTATCAACAAACACTAGTAGGAATTTGTAGCCTCTGCAAGGAAGCATTTGTGTGAAATCAAGGTACTGGTCCTCTCCTGGATATGTTCCATGCCTTTGGACTGGTTTTAAAAGTTGGAGAGGGTAGACTCACCTTCCAGATTTACTTGTGCACAAATAATACTGGATAGGCAGACCTGTTTCATTGGAGTTCTTAAGTTCATTCCAGCAAATGTATTTTAAGTTAAATGTTCTAAAGCACCTTTACCCAAATGAGTAGCCTGGTGTAAACCGTGTATTACCTTCCATTGGTTATTTTTGGATATAAAGATTTTTCCCTCATCATTAACAAGCCAGTCTTGTGTATTTTTTTGAATCTCCTCAATCCTGGGCTATGTGAATTTCTTGGTCTGAGTAGACTGGAGCTATGGACTTTATTGGAGTTAAGACTGGCATAAGACTTCATATTTGTTTATTTTGTGCTGCCTCCTTGGCTACATGATCTGCCAAATTATTTCCTTTAGATTCTAAAGTCATGACCTTGGTGTCCTCCAAGATGAATTACAGCTATCTCCTTAGGTGTACAGTTTCATTCCAGGCCCGTATTTGACTGGGGAGTTACAATAATCCCCTTTCCTTCCGAATTTCCCCATGGGGATGTAGCACCAGGAAAGCATATTTGGAGTCAGTATAAACATTAATTTTTAGCCTTTTACCAATTGAAGAGCATGGGTAAGTGCTATTAATTCAACCTTTTGAGCACAAATATTTGTTGGAAGGGCTTTTGCCTCAGTGGTTCTCTCTTTTTTTTTTTTTTTTTTAAGATTTTATTTATTTGTTCATGAGAGACAGAGGCAGAGACAGAGGCAGAAGGAGAAGCAGGCTCCCTATGGGGAGCCTAATGCAGGACTCGATCCTGGGACCCCGGGATCATGACCTGAGCTAAAGGCAGACGCTCAATCACGGAGCCACCCAGGCACCCCTGCCTCAGTGGCTTTTAATTAAGCTAACTATAACACATCCAGCTTTTCTTTCTCCCTTATCCCAGAAACTACTGCTATCAGTAAACTGACTTTCTTTTTTTTTTTTTTTTAAGATTTTGTTTATTTATTTATAGAGACACAGAGAGAGAATGAGAGGCAGAGACACAGGCAGAGGGAGAAGCAGGCTCCATGCAGAGAGCCTGACGCGGGACTCGATCCGGGGTCTCCAAGATCACGCCCCAAGCTGCAGGCGGCGCCAAACCGCTGCGCCACCGGGGCTGCCCGTAAACTGACTTTCATCTGCATTTTTGATAGGGGATCTTTTAAATCTGGTCTGCGAGAACAAACGAGATCTATAATCTCTGAGAAGCCATATTCTAACACAGATGTATGATGGTCAGGTGCAGGCATAAGGGTAGGTGGGTTTAAAATTGGACAGGTTTTAAGTATTATTTCCAGTATGTATACAAGTATAGCCTGGTATCTAGTAAGTCAGCCTCACAGCATCCATGGTGGCCTTTGGTCTCTTGGACCTGATGTGGAGTCATCACTGTCAAAGACTGTGCCAGAATAAGTTTTGAAGCTTCTTTTACTGGGAAGCCTGTGCAGCCACCACTTGAAGACCAGCCAGCCTTGTGTTACATTATCAAGTGACTTTGAAAAATAGCCCACTGGTCTTGTTTCATTTCCTAAGTTTTGGGTAAGAACTCCCAAACTTGTCCCTGACTTTTTGCAACATATAAAGTGAAAGGTTTTTCTAAATTGGTAAGGCCTAAGCTGGGGCTGACGAAAGCTTAGTTTTAATGTTTGAAAGGCTGCTTGCTGGGCTTTAGTCCAGAGTAAAGGTTACTCATCAGGGCCTTTAATTAAATCATACAATGGTTTGGCTAAGAGCCCAAATCCAGGAATCTGCAGGTGGCAAAATCCCGCCATACCTAGGAAAGTAGGGAGGTTTTCTTGTAGCTGGGGGTCCAAGCCTTTTTTTCTGTCTGTAGACAGGATACGATGATCTGGTGTTAGCTCATATCCCAAATATTGTACTTTCTGTTTAGATATTTGCACCTCTTTAGGCGAGACGTGATACCCTCTGTCTGCCAAGAAGTTATAGAATTATTATCAGACACTTCTTTTATGGGACTACAGATTACAATGTCATCCACATATTGGATTATAGTCTCTTGAGGCAAGAAGATATAATGGAGGTCTTTACTAAGGGCCGCCCTGACTAGTGAGGACTATCTCTAAATCCCCGTAGCAAGATTGTCCAAGCTAATAGAGCAGCCTGTGGGCTTAAAGGTGAGGCTCATTCAAAGGCAAATAGTGGCTGTGTTTCCTCACTTAGATGCAAAAGTGTCTTTTAAATCAAGTACTGTAAACCACTGAGCATCACCAGGGATCTGGGTGAGAATAGTATATAGATTTTGTACTACGGGATGAATAAGCACCATTGTTTCATTTATAGCTTCTAAATCTTTTACCATCTTATAGTCCCCACTTGGTTTTTTACTTGCAAAATTGGAGTGTTATAAGAAGATTGACAAGGCTTTCAAATACCATGTTTGAGAAACTTTTCAATACATGGCGGTGATGCAGCTTTTGCCTCAGGCTTTAAGGATATTGTGTTTTATGAGGTATAGTGGCTGGGCCTTTCAAGGTCACTTTCACTGGCTGGGCTCTAAGAGCCCGTCCTGGGACATCAGCATTCCAGACCTATGGATTTCCTTCCTTCCAGATATTAGAAGGGATATCAGGGTAAGATGTTAGTTCTCTGGTATTAAAGAGAACAAGCCATCCTCTTCTTTAGTAAGAACAAACCTTCTTCCCAGTTTATATATCAAGTCTCGTCCAGGTAATGGAGTAGAACAAGACAGAAAGACCAGAAAAACATAAGTAACCAACTGACTTTTGTATTCACGGGTTAAAGGAATTGTCTAGAGGCATGTTTTAGTTTCCCTTCTATGCCAACAATTTTATGGCTAGAAAGACAAGTTGTGCCAGAGTGCTGAATAAGAACAGAGTAAGCAGCTTTTGAGGTATAAGAAAATCAAGGGATCGTGTGTGTGTGTGTGTGTGTGTGTGACTATCATAAATAAATAAAAAAAAATTAAAAAAAAATCAACAGACTTACCTTCCTTATCCAGGATAACCTGTGGCTCAAACGTTTTGATGTCAGAGAGCTGGACCAGCCTCAGGGCCCCATCATGCTGGATCTTCTGGTTCCTGCTCTTGGGTGGGGAAGTGAGTTCCTGTCTTCCTCTCTCTCTAGAGATGAGGACAGTCTCTATGTTCCATGACCTCTCCCAGGGTAGGAACCTCCATACACTTCTGTGCTCCTCTCAGCACCAAGTTGATCACATAGTAGTTACTTAACTAACTTTTCTTGAAATGAAATCCATATGCAATTTCAGGAAAAGTCATTCAAATGGTATATTTTATCAATGTCCTTTTTTTTTAAATTTATTTATGATAGTCACACAGAGAGAGAGAGAGAGAGAGAGAGAGAGAGAGAGAGAGAGAGGCAGAGACACAGGCAGAGGGAGAAGCAGGCTCCATGCACCGGGAGCCCGACATGGGATTCGATCCTGGGTCTCCAGGATCGCGCCCTGGGCCAAAGGCAGGCGCCAAACCGCTGCGCCACCCAGGGATCCCTTTTTTTTTTTTTTTTTTTTTTTTTACAGACAGGACATGGTCTTGGGGGAGAGCCTTTTTTGGACATTCTTTGCCCCAATGTCCAGTCTGGCCACATCCATAACATGGCATCCTATCTGGTCCTTTGTCTGAGATCGGCTTTTCATTTGGCCCCTGGCTAGTCTAGTGTTATGGGAGATCTGAAATAGCGCCAGCCAATATTTGAGCCCATATCTTACCCTGCAATTTAGCTCTCTGGTCCTTTTCTTGCTCTAAAGCCACATGTCTCTGATTAAAGACTCCAGTAGCTACCTCCAGTAGATGCTGAGTAGGAGTTTGAGGGCCACAAGCCATTTTAGTCAGTTTTCAGCAGATGTCAGGTACCAACTGACTTGTCAGATGCATGTTTAATATAGTTGTTTCCACAGGTGAAGTTGGGTCCATGTTTGTGTTTTAATGAATAGCTTCTATTAAATGACCCTGAAATAGAGCTGGATTTTCATCAGCTCCTTGAGTCACTTCCTGAATTTTATCAAAGTTTACAAGTTTGGAGAATCCTTCTCTCATTCCTTCTATTAATCAAGTGATCATATGGTCTCCTCTCTCCTTCCCAGTCTATCTCTTGCTAATTCCAGTGTGTTGGTATTTGGGACAGCAGCACTCCACCACCATCAGATAACTTTCCCTATCTCTTGTTGCCATTTCATCAGCAAACTCTCTTGGGCCCCTGCCCAGATGTGGTTTTCTTCAGGAATTCAACAAGTTAATATGATGTGTATATCCTGCCAGGTCAGATCAAACATAATAATAGATAATTGTTGAAAGCCTTCAATAAATTGTTGATTTATCTGAGCCAGGTCGGCCATAGAGAATGGGACATGGACTCTAAATGTGCCTATTTCTCTATTAGCAACTTCCCTAAGAGGATGCATTCCAGATTCTGGTGGAACTCCTCTGGTAGATAGGGAGTTCCCCTACTAGTCTGTTCAGCAGGGCTGGGAGCAGAGGGGTCTTGGGGTTTATAAGAAGGAGGGATAGTAACAGAGCCATATCCTCTTTGGACTGGTAAGTTATACCTCCACTAGTGCAGGTTTGTAAGGAATAATGGGCCTATTGAGACAATCATCATCCAATATGTCCAGAGGGAGTTTATTAACCTGACTGGTGGTTAGACACATTCTGCAAGAGGCCCTTAGGTCGGGATCCTGATTTAGGGCCATGAAGGCCTGAATATAGGGTACCTCAGTCCATTTGCCCTGTTCCTTGCAGAAGAGATCTAACTGATAAACCACATTAAAGCTTAAAGAACCATTAATGGGCCATTTTTCCTCATCTCCTAAGGAGTACTGAGGTCATGTAATGTTGCAGAAGATGATCAGTTTTTTCTTTCTTAGATCTTGCTAATTTGATTCTAGTGGGTTAAAAGGCATCCCAAAGGAGAATCCTTGGGGACTGAAGATCCCATGTTCCTAGAAAAGTAAAGAAGGTCCATTACCAAAAATCTCCCTGACTCTCACATAGGATATGTTAGAGGTTCCTGGTATCAAAGCAACCAGAGGCTTCCCTCAAATAAAATTGCTGTTAATCACCACCCTACCATAAAGGCCTTGTAGGACGGATGGCTAGCATACCCCCACTTCCCCATTACATTCTAGACTATAAATGGGTGCCGGTGAATGGACCAAAATACTGTGTCATGCCTTGCCATGAAGAACTCACTGTTTTTTTTTTTATTTTTTTTTAATATTTTATTTATTCATGAGAGATACACACACACACACACACAGAGAGAGAGAGAGAGAGAGAGAGGCAGAGACACAGGCAGAGGGAGAAGCAGGCTCCATGCAGGGAGCCCGATGTGGGACTCGATCCCGGGTCTCCAGGATCACACCCTGGACTGAAGGGGTGCTAAACCACTGGGCCACCGGGGCTGCCCAAACTCACTGTTTTTAACCCATGGAAAACCCTAGAAAAGCTTTATAAGGGGAAATAATCCAATTGTTGTAACTTAAGTAGTCAGTAGGAGACAGTGATGAAAAATAGTAGAAATCCACGATGATCTAAGTGACATTCCATATGTCAGTGCATATAGTCTGCACAGCCAACTTCCCCAGGAAATGGTCCCTGGTTTGGTTTTAATTCAATTGGGTACTGGTTTCGGCCGGCTCCAGGTGGAAGTCTGGCAGCCAAGAGTGGCAAGACCAGAGATATGAAAGGGACAACATTAGACCAATGAGAAGGAAACCTCACATGGCAGTCTTTTTTTTTTTTAATAATAAATTATTCTTTATTGGTGTTCAATTTGCCAACATACAGAATAACACCCAGTGCTCATCCCGTCAAGTGCCCACCTCAGTGCCCGTCACCCATTCACCCCCACCCCCGCCCACCTCCCCTTCCACCACCCCTAGCTCGTTTCCCAGAGTTAGGAGTCTTCCATGGCAGTCTTAAGATTGGCAGCCATCCTAGTGACTTAGGTGGTTGCCCTGTGCCCAAAAGACAATTCTGTATAAAAATAGGGAAAGTAGCACCTGGATGGCTCAGTTGGTTAAGCAGCCGACTCGTGGTTGCAGTTCAGGTCATGATCTCAGGATCATGAGATCGAGCCCTGCTTCAGGCTCTCCACTCAGTTGGGAGTCTGCTTGAGATTCTCCCTTTCCTATTCCTCTGCCCCTGTCCCCCTCAAATAAATAAATAAATCTTTTTTTGTTTCCTTTTTTAGAATAGGAATTAAGAGGGCATCAAGTTTCTGGGTCTTATTTCCATACCAACCAGGGTACTGCCTTCCAGCCAAAAGGCAGGCAGGTCTCTGGTGCTCCCTGGAGAATAGCCATGGGCTAGAGGAATGTAGCCTGAGTAACTGACATGAAAGTGTTCCCAAAAGACCACGCTCTTTGAAAAGCCCCTGAAATGAAAGTAAAGGGAGAGGAGAGGAAGTACTCGCCAAGTTTGTACTAAGCCTTGGAGTCTAGATGAGAAGATTTGAGGCCCACGTTGGTAACTTGCCAAAATGATGCGATATGAAGTTTGGGTCTGGGAGTAAACAGCCAAGAAAGAATTCTTGAGACTTTTTATTTATTTATTTTTCCATCCCCCCCCCCACACACAATCAACCCTCAGTTTGTTTCCTATAGTTAAGAGTCTCCCGTGGTTTTTCCCCCTCACTGATGATTTCCCATTCAGTCTCCCTTCCATACCCTATGATCCTCTGGGCTGTTTATTAAATCCCACATATGATGGAAATAATATAATTTTCTCTAATTGACTTATTTCACTCAGCATAACACCCTCCAGTTCCACCCATGTCAATGTAAATGCTATTTGTCCTTTTGATGGCTGAGTAATATTCCACTGTGTATATACCACATCTTCTTTATCCATTCTTCTGCTGATGGACATCTCAGCTCTTTCCAGAGTTTGGCTATTGTGGACATTGCTGCTACAAACATTGGGGTGCAGGTGTCCCTTTGGATCACTACATTTGTATCTTTGGGCTAAATCCCTAGTAGTGCAATTGCTGGGTGGTAGTGTAGCTCTGTTTTTAACTTCTTGAGGAACCTCCACGCAGTTTTCCAGAGTGGCTGCATGAGCTTGCTTTCCCACCAACAGTGCAAGAGGGTTCCCCTTTCTCTACATCCTCACCAACATTTGTTGTTTCCTGACTTGTTAATTTTAGCCATCCTCACTGGTGTGAGGGGGTATCTCATTGTGGTTTGATTTGTATTTCCCTGATTCCAACTGATATGGAGCATTTTTTCACGTGTCTTTTGGCCTTTTGCATGTTTTCTTTAGAGAAATGTCTGTTCTTGGCAAATTGAACTCCAATAAAAAAATTTAAAAAAAATAAAAGAAAAAAAAGAAATGTCTGTTCATGTCTTCTGCCCATTTCTTGACTGGATTATTTGTTCTTTGAGTGTTGAGTTTGATAAGTTCTTTATAGATCTTTGATACTAGCCCTTTATCTGATAAAACATTTGCAAATATCTTCTCCCATTCCGTAGGTTGCCTTTTAGTTTTGTTGTCTATGTCCTTTGCTGTGCAAAACTTTTAATCATGACAAAATCCCAATAGTTCATTTTTGCTTTTATTTCCCTTGCTTTTGGAGACGTGTCTAGCAAGAAGTTGCTGCAGCTGAGATCAAAGAGCTTGCTGCTTGTGTTCTCTAGGATTTTGACGGATTCCTGTCTCACATTTAGGTCTTTCATCCATTTTGAGTTTATTTTTGCATATAGTGTAAGAAAAATGGTCATTTCATTCTTCTACATGTGGCTGTCCAATTTTCCTGGCATCATTTATTAAAGAGACTTTTTCCATTGGATATTCTTTCCCGCTTTGTCAAAGATTAGTGGACCATAGAGTTGAGGGTCCATTTCTGGGTTTTCTATTCTGTTCCCTTGATCTGTGCGTCTGTTTTTGTGCCAGTTTCATACTGTCTTGATAATTACAGCTTTGTAATAGAGCTTGAAGTCAGGCATAGTGATGCCACCAGCTTTGGTTATTTTTTTTTCAATATTTCTCTGGCTATTTGAGTTTTTTTTTTTTCTGGTTCCATACAAATTTTAGGATTATTTGTTCCAGCTCTGTGAAAAATATCAATGGTATTTTTATAGGGATTGCATTAAATATATAGATTGCTCTGGTAGCATAGACATTTTAATAATATTTGTTCTTCCAATCCATGAGCATGGAATGTTTTTTCCATGTCTTTGTGTCTTCTTCAATTTCTTTTATGATTGTTCTGTAGTTTTTAGAGTACAGATCCTTTACCTCTCTGGTTAGGTTTGTTCCTACGTATCTTATGATTTTTGGTGCTATTATAAATGGGAGCAGTTCCTTAATTTCTCTTTCTTTTGTCTCTGTTACTGTATAGAAATGCAACTGATTTCTGTGCATTGATTTTATATCCTGCCATGTTCTTGAATTACTATATGAGTTCTAGCAATTTTAGGTTTTCCACATAAGGTATCATGTCATCTGTGAAGAGTGAATGTTTTGACTTCTTCTTTGACAATTTGAATGCCTTTTATTTCTTTTTGTTGTCTGATTGCTGAGGTTAGGACTTCTAGTTCTATGTTGAATGACAGTGGTAAGAGTGGACATCCCTGTCGTGTTCCTGGCCTTGGGGAAAAGTTCTCAGATATTCACTGTGGGCCTTTCATAGATGGTTTTTATGATATTGAGATATGTTCCCTCTATCCCTATCCGGTGGAGAGTTTTAATCAAAAAAGGATGTTGTATTTTGTCAAATGCTTTTTCTGCATCAATTGAGAGGATCATA
This sequence comes from Canis aureus, assembly GCF_053574225.1. Taxonomy (NCBI): domain Eukaryota; kingdom Metazoa; phylum Chordata; class Mammalia; order Carnivora; family Canidae; genus Canis; species Canis aureus. The sequence continues at coordinate 21,296,696 of NC_135646.1, read as the reverse complement.
TGGTTCTTGTCCTTTCTTTTATTAATGTGATATATCACGTTGATTGATTTGTAAATGTTGAACGACCCTTGCAGTCCAGGAATAAAGCCCACTTGGTCGGGGTGAATAATCCTTTTAATGTGCTATTGGCTAGTATCTTGGTAAGTATTTTAGCATCCATGTTCATCAGGGATATTGGTCTATAATTCTCCTTTTTGAAGGGGTCTTTGGTTTTGGGATCAAGGTAATGCTGGCCTCATAGAGCAAGTTTGGAAGTTTTCCTTCCATTTCTATTTTTTGAAACAGTTTCAGTAGAATAGGTATTATTTCTTCTTTAAATGTTTGTTAGAATTCCCCCAGGAAGCCATCTGGCCCTGGACTCTTGTTTTTTGAGAGTTTTTCTAATTACTGCTTCAATTTCCTTGCTGGTTATGGGTCTGTTCAGATTTTCTATTTCTTTCTGTTTCTGTTTTGGCAGTTTAAAAGTTTCTAGGAATGCATCCATTTTTTCCAGATTGCCTAATTTGTTGGCATATAGTTTCTCATAATATGTTCTGATAACTGTTTGTATTTCCTTGGTGTTGGTCGTGATCTCTCCTCTTTCATTCATGATTTTATTCATTTGGGTCCTCTTTTCTTTTTGGTAAGTCTGGCTAGGAATTTTATTATCTTATTCATTCTTTCAGAGAACCAACTTCTAGTTTCATTGATCTGTTGTACTATTCTGATTTCTATTTCATTGAGTTTTGCTCTAATATTTGTTTCTCTTCTCCTGTTTGATTTAGGCTTTATTTGCTGTTCTTTCAGAAGCTCATTTAAGTGTAAGGTTAGCTTGTGTATTTGAGATTTTTCTAATTTTTTGAAAGAGGCTTGTATTGCAATATACGTCCCTCTTAGGACTGCCTTTGCTGTATCCCAAAGGTCTTTGAACAGTTGTGTTTTTGTTTTCATGAATTTGTTAAATTCTTCTTTAATTTCCTGGTGGACCCATTCATTCTTTAGTAGGATGCTCTTTAACTTCCAAGTATTTGAGTTCCTTCCAAATTTTCTCTTGTGATTGAGTTCAAGGTTCAAAACATTGTGGTCTGAAAATATACAGGGAATAATCCCCATCTTTTGGTATCTTGCAATGTTTTTAATTCAAAAAGGTGATTTTATTATAGCAAGGGGACAGGGCCTGTGGGCAGAAAGAGCTGCATCTGTGAGTGTGAGGAGTGATTGACTATATACTTTTTAGTTTGCGGAGGGAGGGAAGATAGAGATAACATTATGTTTTTAAGGAATTTCTGTATGCTGAAAGCAGGGTCTTACAGGTCCTTGAAGATTTAGCTATTGTCAAGATTAAGCTGCTTTTAGTCTTTAATAAAACATAAACATTGGGGAATTAAGCCAGCCATGACTCCTTGAGGAATGTCAGGCTCTGAGTGTTTCAGATACATATCAGTATGCTGCAAGCTGTAAGGAGATTTAATTTAAGTTACATTTCTCTTGCTCTTCTTTTCCTCATCAGGCACAGTATAGGTAGTAAGTAGAATGTAAGAACAAAGAATACTAGAAGAAGCAATCAGCCACCAGAAAATATGGTTCATTCTATAGGATAACTCACCAGACATGTTAATAGCATTAAAAAGGGGAGTGGGGATGCCTGAGTGGCTCAGCAGTTGAGCATCTGCCTTTGGCTCAGGGCATGACCCTGGGTCCAGGGATGGAGTCCCACGTCAGGCTCCCTGCGAGGAGCCTGCTTCTCTTTCTGCCTGTGTCTCTGCATCTCTCTCTCTAATGAATAAATAAATAAATCTTTAAAAAAAAGGGGGGGGAATGGATGAGTGGACTGTTCTAGATTAAAACAGACTGAAGAGACAACAAACAAATACATTGAATAGCCTTTGTCTGATTCAAAGAAATCAAAAGTAAAAGGGCTCTTTTGGACACTGGGAAATTTGAGGATACTAAGAAAATATTTTGTTAGGTGTGATCATAGCACTTTCTCTGAGTAAGAAAATGTCTTTTTAAAAAACGTATACTATAGTACTTGGGGATAAAGTAATGCGTCTGAGATTGGCTTAAAAATACTTCAGAAAAAAAAAAAAACTTCAGAAAAGGGCACTTGGGTGGCTCAGTCAATTGTCTCCCTTGGACTTCGGTCAGGATCTCAGGGTCCTGGGATAGAGCCCCTCACTGGGCTTCCTGCTGGGTGTGGAGTCTGCTTCTCCCTCTGTCCCTCCCCGTTCTTGTGTGCTTCTCTCTCTCTCAACTAAAGAAATAAAATATTTTTAAAAATAAAATTAAATAGTGCAGAAAACGTTAAGTCATTATGGCAAAACATTGACCATTGTTAGAGCTCAATGAGGTATATGGTGATGTTAGTTGTACTCCTTGCTTTTATGTACAAACTGGTAATTTTCACAAAGTTTTGTGTTCACATAAACAGAGTGACATGGCAAAGTGTTCTGGGTATATTTTTTTTAAAGATTTTTTATTATTTGTTTTAGAGAGAGAGAGAGTGAGCATACCCATGAGTGAGGGGAGGAACAGAGTGAGAGGGACAAGTAGCCTCTGTCCTGGGGACCAGCCAGACCAGGGGCTCCATCTCACCACCCTGAGATCATGAGAACTGAAATCAAGAGTTGGAGGGTTGACCAACTGAGCCACCCAGGCGCCCTGGTGTTCTAAGTATATTAAGTGACAACAAGTCTGGGAAAAAATTAGTTTGGCTCTCTTTGAGTTTTTAAAAGGATTTGTGGGCAGATTTCAAAAATGTAAAGGTAGACCCCAAATTAATACTGATAAATTCTAAGTTGTAGGCTTACTGATGAGTTTTCTATTTATGCTTTTCAGTATTTTCCAAGTTGCATTAAAAAAAAAAAAAGTTTTCCCAGGACGCCTGCGCAGCTCAGGGGTTGAGCCTCTGCCTTTGGCTCAGGTTGAAATCCCAGGGTCTTGGGATCCAGACCCACACCAGGCCCCCCACAGGGAGCCTGCTTCTCCCTCCGCCTATGTCTCTGCCCCTTTCATGAATAAATAAATAACACTTTTTTTTTTTAAATAAAAAAGTCATCCAAGATGTTCATATGGCAGTTCATATTTACCAGATAAACTTCATGGTTATTTACTGGATAAACTTTGAATAGTGATAAAGCTGTAAAAAAAAAAGTTTATATGAAGTTAGCTCTTGATTTTAAAAATAAACTCGGATAACTATTTCTAAAACGGTAAAGTTGTGGCAGCCCGGGTGGCTCGGCGGTTTAGCGCCACCTTCGGCTCAGGGCGGGATCCTGCGGACCCCGGATCGAGTCCCACGTCGGGCTCCCTGCATGGAGCCTGCCTCTCCCTCTGCCTGTGCCTCTGCTTCTCTCTCTGTCAAACAAACAAACAAACAAGACGGTAAAGTAAAACCAGCCGCTGTCCTTAGGTTCCTCTCCTGCAAAGCTGGACTGAACGGGGCTGGTTCATCAGGACCGCGCCAGGTGGCGAGCGCGGTGGGAGCAGGGGCACCAAACAAACACAAGACAAAACGAAACAACCCCAAGTGTTCCCAGACTGCACGTCTGGTGCACATCTGGCTGGAAAGCCCCTTTAAATACGCACCAGGGGGATCCCTGGGTGGCGCAGCGGTTTGGCGCCTGCCTTTGGCCCAGGGCGCGATCCTGGAGACCCGGGATCGAATCCCACGTCGGGCTCCCGGTGCATGGAGCCTGCTTCTCCCTCTGCCTGTGTCTCTGCCTCTCTCATTCTGACTATCATAAATAAATAAAAAAAATTTTTTTTAAAAAGATTTTAAATAAATAAATACATACATACATACATACATACATACATACGTACCAGGGAAAAGCGACCGAAGAGACGCCGCAGGACCCGCGGCACCTGCCGGGAGCGGGGAGCGGGGAGCGGGGCGGGCGGGGAGGGTCCGCCGCGGGCATCCGGGGCCGCCAGGTGAGCGCCGCGGCCCTGCCGCTCTACGCCCGGGTTTCCCGCGCTGGCCGGGCGCTCTGGGGCTGCGCTGCCCCCGGCTCGGGCTCGGGCTCGTGCCCGCAGGGAGCGGCCGCCAGGTGAGCGCGGCCGCCAGGTGAGCGCGGCCGCCAGGTGAGCGCCGCCCGCGCGCTCCCCGCCCCCCAGCCCCGGCCGCGGGCCCCGCTCCCTTCCGTCTTCCTCCGCGACGCCCGGCGGACCCCGCCCCGCCCCGCCCCGCCCCGCCCCACGGCTACGGGTCCTCCCAGCGGGCAGCGCTGCCCGCACCCCGCCCCGCAAGCCCGCAGGTAACGGGGGGGGGGGGGGAGCATCCGTCGCTCCCGGGGCGTCGGGGTGCGCAGCGGGCAGCTTAGACCGGAAGGACGCGAGTTCAGACACGTCGGCAGCCGGGCTTTGGGGAGGTCACAGCTAGTTCCCAGCGGAGCCGAGCACGAGGCGGTCCCGGGGTGGGGGGGGGGGGCGCTCTGCAGAGCCTCGGGGTGGGGGGGCGGCGTTCAGCCCTGGGCCCCGAGCCCCCCGAGCCCCCCGAGCCCCCTTTAAAGCACCTGCCGCCCAGCCCACGGGCGGGAGACTCTCTTCACTGCTGTTCCGGCGTATTGGCACCACTTTGCAAGGGGGAAACTGAGGCAGGAAAGCAATAAAAGGGCCACCTCGAGAGATGACCACCAGCGGGGCCGTGCTGCCCGCCTTTCCACAGCGCCAGCGGCTTGGGGCGGCCTGTGCACCCCCGGGGGGCGGGGGACGCCCGGAGAAGCTAAGCTCAGGCATCAGGGCCTCTCCTCCGAGCATATCCTTACACTTGTGGTTTTGTATTATTTTTCTTAAAGAGGACCCCTCCCCAAGTTCTACAAATTCTAGGCCCCCTAAAACCTGCGTGGGCTCCACACTGGGTAACAGCAGCTTGTTTTTCCTGATCTGTGTGAAGGGGGATTTTAGGATCCTCTCTGAGGGCTACTAGGAGAGTCAGTATGGCAGTGGGATGCAGTGTTAGCAACATGACACTCTTTCTTTGCATGACTGAATGGCCAGGAAGTAAAACTCTGGCCCTTTTATTTAGACAAGCAACGATTGGATTCCAGCTGTCTTACTGAGATGCCCGAAACTTTTGGAGCCCAGTTCCTCTATTAAAAGGGAATACTTACTACTTAGATCAGAGTGAGAATGAGTCTTTAACTGGTTTCTTAAGTGTCTACTCTGTAAGGCAGTGTTCCGGGGTTCTCAGGGGGTGCAACTGAGCGTAGAAACGATGAAGTCCCTGTTTGCATGGAGTTTGCATTGTGCCAGGGAGGCAGACAACAAGCATGTAAGTGAGTGGACATGTGTAAGGTCAGGCAGTAAGAAGTGCTAGGATAGAACATAGAGCCAAGTGAAGGGACAGAGAGTAAACAGGAGCTGATAGTTTATTTTTTTAAAGATTTTATTTATTTTTTCATGAGAAACATGCAGGCAGAAGGAGAAGCAGGCACCAAGCAGGGAGCCTGATGTGGGACTTGATCCCGGGACTCCAGGGTCACACCTTGGGCTGAAGGCAGGCACTAAACCGCTGAGCCACCCAGGGATCCCAGGAGCTGATAGTTTAAGTGGGATGGATGTTTGGGTCTCTCTGGAAGAATGACAAGTATGAAGTGAGGAGCAAACATTTGGGGGAATGGGGGTGCAAAGATCCTCAGACATGGGGATTTCTGCATGCTAAGGGATAGTAGCAAGGAGGGTAGTGGGGCTGGAGATGTGGCCAGCGGCCAGATTGTTAGGGCTTTGTAGGTGATGGTAAGGGTCCTGATTAAATGTGGAAACTGGTTTCTGAGTCTTACTTCTTCCTTACCCTCCCTCCCCTAGCCCCAAACAAACCGTGGTTGGCTCTTTAACATAATAGCTAACAACAGTTGGTGCTCCATTGGTTTTTAAAAAATAGATAAGCTGGTTCTTATCTATGGGCTCAATTTTATCCATGGGTCAGATGTCCTGTGATCGTTTGGAAAGTACACTCTAAAGATGTCGATTCAATTTTTGTAGTTACCCTTTTAAAAGAAGTCAGGCCACTCTTTCCTGGCAAGCAACCCTGATTGCCACATAGATAAAGTTTCTGGTCCAGAGGATGAGGGGCTGTTGAGAAAAGTGTGAGAGAGAAACCACCAGGGAAGAGGGGGTTTAAAGTCAAACTTGAGGTCCTCTGCCCATTTTTTTGGTCGAATTATTTGGGTTCTTTTGGTGTTGAGTTGTATTAAGCCCTTTATATGTTTCGGATATCAACTCCTTATCAGATCTGTCACTTGCAGATATCTTCTCTCATTCACTTGGTTGCCTTTCTGTTTTGCTGATGGTTTCTTTTGCAATGCAAAAGCTTTTTTTTTTTTTTTTTTAATTTTGGTGTAGTCTCAGTAGTTTGTTTGCTTTTGTTTTCCTTACCTGAGGAGATATATCTAGAAGAATGCTGTTGAGGTAGATGTCCAAGAGATTACTGCCTGTTTTCTTCTAGGAGTTTTATGGTTTCACATTTTACGTTTAGGTCTTTTATCCATTTTGAGTTTATTTTTGTGTATGTTGTAAGAATTGGTCCACTTTCATTCTTTTGCATGTAGCTGTCCAGTTTTCCCAACACCATATATTGAGAAGACTGTCTTGTCCCCATTGTATATTCTTGCCCACTTTCTCCTAGCTTCACTAATCATATAAGCCTGAGTTTATTTCTGGGCTCTATATTCAGTTCTATTGATCTAGGTATCTATTTAGTGCCAGTGCCTTATATTTTGATTGCTACACCTCTGTGATATTTCTTGAAATCTTGGATTGTGATGCCTCCAGCTTTGTTTTTTTTTTTCCCCCTCTCAAGATTGCTTTGGCTATTTTAAAATAAGTCATGTAGAGAAAGACAAATGCCATATGGACTCTGAAAAGAAAAGCAAACAAATAAAAACAGATACAGAATCATAAATGTAGAGAACAAACTGGTAGTTCCTAGAAGGGAGAGGGTTGGAGGGATGGGCAAAATAGCTGAAGGAAATTACGTATAAACTGCCAGTCAAAAAATAAATAAGTTGCAGAGATGAAAAGTACAGCAATATTATAACATTGTATGTTGACAGATGGTGACCACACTTATCTTGGTGAGCATTGAGTAATGTATAGAATTGTACAGAAGCCAGTTAGGAGACTCCAGGTGATGTGATGAGCCTCCAGTCTGCTTTTTTTTTTCAAAATCCCCTTAGGTCATCAAAAGGTGTTGTCAGGCAGAGTCTAAAGCCATCTGGAAGGAAAGCCAGTGCATATTGGTCAGATATTTCTAGTTGCAGAAAGATTTATGAAATTTTACTTGCTCCATCAGGGGCCCCCAGAACAGGTAACTCACTTAACACAGAGTTTGAGGGAGGAAGAAGCCATAAATAAGTTATACCCCAGATGCAACTCTCTAACACAACTCAAGAACTGAAGCATGTCATTCTACAGGGAGTGAGGCATAGAGGTCAAAGATGTGATGTTTTGGAACTACTTAGTCATGGGTTTGAGTCCCATGCTCTCTGCTCTGCCACTTGGCAGCTCTGTGGCCTCAGGCAGGCTGTTTTAGATCTCTGAGCCTCAGCTCTCCCCTCTGCAAAATGGGGCTAATAACCATAACTTCTCTCATGGAACTGAGGTAAAGAATAAATGCCACGGAGAGTGGCTAGCAGGGTGCTTGGCACACAGTAAGCACTCAATATATAGAAATGGTTATTAATATCTGCACCAGAAAATAACCTGCTTCATGTGCAGAGCCAGACCTGCCTGAAAGTGCGAAGGGGGCTGAAAAGTAGTCATCGAGCATTATTTGCTCAACAAAATGTAGGGTCTTGATATTAGTACAGGAATCTGGAAAGAGCTGTCCATTAGCTAGTTTTCTTTGGGTTCTTGGTCTGCAGAACTGAGAAAGGAAATTTCTGGGATGGTTATAATGATTCAGAGAAATGGGGGGAAGGGGGGCGCAGTGGTGCCTTAGGCAGGAAAAACCAACAATTAAAATGAACTTTAAAGCCACCAAAATCTCAGACAGAAGTGTCCTTGCTGTCTGTCTGCTTGGCCTCCTTCTCTGTTGTAAGGATGCTGAGGGTTATTGCTTTTCTCTACTGGGTCTCACAACATACATCTCTTTCTTCCCTCTCCTTGTGCCTCTCAGTCTTGTCCTTTCACACATATCTCTTTCCCTTTCTTAGTTTCTATTCTTTCACCACTTTCTTGCCCCTCCTCATCTCTCTTCTCTTTCTTCTTTCTGCCTCTGTCTCGGACATGGTGAAGACCCCTCGGGGTCACTAGTCCCTAACCTGGCACAGAGGAAAGTGATTTCTCAATCTTGTGCAATATGACCTTGAAATCTCACAGAGGGCTGATGGAGATACAGAAGGAAAGACTCTGCCCTTACAACACTCCAAGCTATACTGAGCCAGGAACAGGTAATGACCCTGACCCAAGGACTGGCATCATCTCCCCAAACCAGAGTCAGTGAGAGTAACTGTTCCTCATTCCCTTCCCACCCCCAGCCACCAGCTTGGCCTTGATCTCACTGTTTCACTCCAAGACTTGCCAGGACAGGGTGCATGCCATGTCCCTGCGCCTCCCTCCCCCCTCCAAATACCATCCATCAGATCAAGAACAATAAACACATTTCAAGCCAGGGGCACATTGAGCCAGGCTTCAGTCTCTTGACACAAGTACCCAAACAGGCAAGGCCTGCTTCTTCCATTAATTCCTTCCAGAAATATACCAATATCCCTTAAGCCCAAGTGCTCTTCTTTACTATCTAAGCTACCCTAAGATCCTGTTTCATCATTGAAATGGGTCTTCTGTAAAATTTGCCATTGCATGTACTAGTTAGGATTACTTTCAACTGTGAATGGCACAAACTCAGAACTAACAGTGGTTCAAACAAGATACAAATCGTTTTTGCTTTACATAAAAGGATGTCTTGGGGCTGGACCAGAAGCTTCATGATGTCATCTGAGACCCAGATTTCTTCTCTCTTTTTCTTCTGCTGCCATTAATATATTGCCTCATGGTCTAAGATACCTGCTGGAGTTCTAGCCATTTTGTCCCTTTTCCAGACAGCACGAAGGAAGAAAGGGAAAATGCATGCTGGGATAGACAACAACAGTTTCTGTCGTCATACTTGGCACTTCTGTTTTTCTTGCTTCTCTTCTGTTGAGATGCCCCAAGACTGTGAGAAATCCTTCATCTCTCCTCAGTATTCTCATGGCAAATTGCATGCATCATGATCATTTATTAAAGTTAATTAATACATATTATGTTCCTATGATATATCCCCAGCACCTAGCTCGGTGTTTGATACAAAGAAGAATAATAGAAGGTGGTGCTCCCAGGATCAAGAGAGGCTTATACACACACAGATGATTAGATGATTATGATGCAGGATACAGTTCTGTCCCTCAATTCTGATATGTGGGTGGTTTCTCCCCACAGCATCAAGTAATTCCCTACTCTTGAGCATTTTGCAATTCAACTCAATCCTTACACTATTTACCCAGAGACAGCATCAAATTCTGTTATGGGTTCAGTCCCACAAGAATGCCCCTCCTGCCCTCAGATGCCAATCACAAGTCCAGGTTGTTACCTGAAACTTCTGACTGACAGCCTATAAATCAGATTTTCACAGCCTCCTCCTTAGGCTTGATTAATTTGCTAGAGTGGCTCACAGAACTCAGGTAACCAGTTTAGTCACTTGATTACTGGTTCATTACTAAGAGTATTAAAGGATATGAATCAGGGGCACCTGGATGGCTCAGTTGGTTTAGCATCTACCTTTGGCTCAGGTCATGATCCCAGGGTCCTGGGATGGAGTCCTGCATTGGGGTCCCTGCTTAGCAGAGAGTCTACTTCTCCCCCCACCTCTCCCCCGTTCATGCTTATACTCTCTCTCTTTCTCCGAAATAAATAAATAAATAAATAAATAAATAAATAAATAAATAAATATTTTTTAAAAAAATAAAGGATATATATCTATAGCCAGATGAAGATATGGGATGAGATCCAGAACAAAGGAGCCTGAGCCTGTGGATTTGAGGCCTGGCACAGGTAACAGATGGGTGTGTTCTGGTTCACCAACCTGAAACCTCTCTAAATCCATCCTTTTTGGGCTTTTATGGGGGCTTCATTACACAGGCATGACTGATTAAATCATTGGCCATTGGTTCCTCTCCCCTTTCTGAAAGTTCCAACCCTTTAATCATATGGTTGGTTCTTCTGGCAACCAGCCCGCATTAGTTTAATTCCAGAAGTTACACTATTAATATAATTTGACCACACTCAACACAGGAAATTTCAGGACTTTTAGGAGCTGTGTGTCAGGAACAGTGACTGAAGACTGAATATGTATTCCTAATTATAATTCACAATGTCACATGGAGTACAAAATTTAATGACAGATGTGTGGACATTGGCCATAGGAGCACAGAGGAAGCTGGTTACCTGGAGCAGAGAATGGAAAGGTATATTAGATGGCAGCACCCCCACAGAAGAGAACATTTGAGCATGGCTTTGAATGACATACAAAATTCTGCCAAGTGAAGAAGATAGGAAGAACTTTAAGAAGGAATCCTATATCCTTAAATGTAGTTAGGGGTAAAAGTCCTGTGGGCCCAGCCAGTTCTCCCATTGTTCAAGATACATGGGTTGAGTGGCAGGAGAAGGTGGGCATCTGTCAAAAAGGCCTTGTAGGCTATGCCACAGAGTTTGAATTTCTTCTTGTATTCCAGGAACTCTTGAACATAAATATCACTAAGACCCATACAGTGTGCTCATTAATGATGCATATTTTCTTGTTCTTTCTCCTAGAAATTCTGATTCCATAGGGATTTCATTTTAACAGGTGCCTTGAATGATTCAGGAATTCCCAGTGTGGTGGTTTGGAAGCCAGGAGGCAGTGTTGAATTATAGCAAATGCAGATGATCAGACTTGGATTTTACAGAGGTCATTCCAGTAGTGGTATGAAGAGTGGCATTGTGAGTGCCAGGAATGGAGGCAGGAGACATATTAGGCAGCTCTGACAATTGTTCAGGCAAGAGGTAATAAGTGTTGATCCTGAGGAGTGACAGTAGAAGTGAAGGGTGTTTAGAGAATTATTTTGGAAGTATCAGTGACATGACTTGGTGACACTGATTGTGATGGATTGAAAGAAATAGAAAGTTGAAAATAGCTCAGGTTTTTAAGCTTGGATGACTTAGCAGATGGTAAGGCTATTAAACAAGTTAGTGAAAAGAAGGGAAAGAGTAAGTTTGGGAAATAAAGAGTTTCATTTGAATATGAATATTCATGTTAAGTTGGGGATGCCTGGAGGGGCACTTTTTTGTATTACAGTATGGGTATGCATACTCTCCCCAGAAACACACAATCATACCTCTCACTATATTGCAGATTCCTCTAGGGCACAGATCTGACATTGGTAGTTGGCAACTTCACTTTCCCTGGCATATGGCCACTTAGAATTGAGGGTGAGGAGACATCCACAGAATAAGCATATGTCCCCTCCTCACCCAATTCCCAAAAAGGTAGCAGTATAACATGGTGAAAGATGAACTCTACTTCTGAGACTGTGAAGCAAATTATGATTCTCTTTGTTCTGTGACTCTAAAAGAAATCCAAAGTTTTCATCCAAAAAGAGAAAACCTGATCATTTTGGGAAACATAACCAATCATGACATTTCAATCTGCTGCTGTTCTATTGCTGTGCTGCTAGGCTGCCCACACAAACCTGCTTCTTAAGTATATCGTTCTTGCACATCTTTGTATTACTTGGCATATACATTTTATCTTCTCTCTTGTTTCTTTGACTTGGGAGTCACTGGTTGATTGTGTTCTCTTTCTGAAAACTGTAATTCTTTGAACATGATAAATAAGATTTTTAAAAAATTATATTAGTATCTCTGGGGCTATTCTTTCCCAGCATCCACCCCCTACTTCTTTCTTCCATATTCTTTTCTACTAATATCTTTTCCCTGTTTCAGACTTTCTAAGAGAAGCTGGACGGGAAACAGTAGTATTCTGTTGGTAGAAACAACCGCTGCCTTAGCAAACAGCGATGATTCAGGACCAAGGACAGTGGCAAACTGGTGGTGGGGCTCAAGATTTTGACTTTACACTTATGAGAGATGATTTGTGTATCACAGGTGTTCCATAAACATTAAATCAAATTGAAAATGTGAGTAGAAGAGTTGATTAATGTACATTTCCAACAAATAAGTGTGAGCTTGCCGATGTGAATATCACACAAGCTCTCTCGGCTTTATGTACATAACTCTTCTTTTCCGTCTGGTACAGGTGATAGAAAAAAAATGTTGATCCTGAAACAATGCTGTTACCACGGCTGAGGAAGAAGTGTATCCTTTTCTATGCTTTGAGTGTGCGCATGTGTGTGTATAGTACTGATATCCTTAGTAGGTGATATTTCAAATATCTTTTTAGAGCCATATTCCCTACCATTATGGTTGTATGTTCTTCTTTAAGAAAGTTTAGTTTTAGTTTTGCAGGCACTGCACAATTTGGCTGTCAGAAGAGCCAGATTCTTTCTAATATATGTTTTGGCACCAAATACATTGTATAAAATAGAGAAGCTAGCAGTGGGAATTATAGCAAATCTTAAAAGGGCTTAATTAAGCATCCTTTAGAACTAAGAGTCACAATATTGACATTCTATCTTCAAGAACTAATCATCATGCCCATTAGGAAAAAAAAAAAAGAGCACAGAAATCTCCTGAAATGAAAGTTAAAGAACCATGGAGAACTTAAACCTGAAAATGTTACCTTAGAAAAACTTTCTAAATGAAAGTCATGTAAGGAATGGGTTCTTAGCCTGCTATTCATGAACTCCAGTGGACTTCCTGATGTCTGTATACTCCAGTAAATTACATGCAGAAACATGTGGCAATGGTAATTTCTACATTTTTATTCCCTCTCAAGAGATTGAGACTTCCCAAAGGGTGCACAACTCAAAAAGCATAAATAACTATATTCTGAAAGTCATTCAAGATCTTTGGATATAAAAACAATAAACACTGATTTCCTAGTTATCCATGGTACTAATGTGTAATATTTAAAATTTGGTTCTTGTGAGTAACAGAAAATCCCAAATAGCAGTGAATAAGATAGATGTTAAAAGTTTATTCCTTTTTCATTTTGTTAGTTTTGGTTCTCTTTGAAGCAGACACCCAAAATGGGATTAAATGTGCAAGGGCTGATTTCCTGAGTGAAAGGAAATAGTGAGAGAGTTAGAGAAGGCTGAGGGAGACATTAGACCATAATGCAAGTGCCACCCATGAAGTAGAGAGGATGAGGAGGCTGAGTGGGTGGGTCTAAGGCTGCTGTGCAGTCTAAAGTACATTCATCAAAGCCATTGGGGGTGGCTGACAAGCTCTCCCATGTCTTTCCATAGCACTGAGCCATTGGCAGGGAGCAACCCATGGGAGTCATGGCCTTGATGAAAACTAAGGTGATAGAAATCAAAATGCAACAGCTTGGTCATTTACGCTCCATGTTGAAGGAGGTCTGCAAAACACATTCTCATGGCTGTCACACTCACATAAGGGAATCTCAAAGGTAGGTAAATACCTGGGCTAGTAAAGCAGTGTCATAACCTTATTAGGGAGTCAAGCTCCTTGGATCTTGCTCCCCCACCCTCCTCAGCATGCAGCTTTGTCCTCATGGTCAGAGATGACTAATTGGAGTGTAACCATCATATCTGAACTCCAGAAAATGAGAAGAGATGAGGGATGAGGAAGGAGGCACCCCTCTCCTTTTGAGGACATTTCTGTCCTAGAAGTCATACATAGCACTACACTAACATCCCATTGGCCAGCATTGTCATTAACCTCACCCACCTGCAGAAGAGGCTGGGAAAATATATTTTTTTATTCTGGGAAACCACATGTGTGGCTGAAAATTGGGGTATCTTTTACCAAAAAAGACTGAGAAAATAGATATGAGGGAACAAGTAGCAGTTTCTGCCATTGGGAAGCAGAGAGGTATAGTCAACATGGATACTAACACACAAATAATTGTTTACAATTTGATGTTTTACTTTGCATAGCATCAAAGATGTAGATAAGGATGAAGACAAATGTGCAATGTACTCATACTTTCAAATAATTGGGCCTTTATATGTACAGACTCTTTTTGAGTTTGGCCCTGTTTTGGCAGTCCAGTTGTTTTGAAACGGAGGAAACTAAATATGATACACAAATGCAAATCAGGAATCTACAAAACTCTAAATAATAACAGCTAAGGTATTATCTGAACTTAACTATATATTCAAGAGTCTTTTTGATGGTGGTGTCCTCTAAGGTCAGAGCTATTCTAAATAGAGAATTTTGGAAAATATATTATCTTTAACTGCTTTTTCCAGTTCAACTCACAGGAACTAAGTATGGCTGTGGAGTGGGAGGCTGTGGTGCCTGCACAGTGATGATATCATCATATAACCCCGTTATCAAGAGGATAAGGTACCTTACAGCCAAGTCCAGATATGGTTGCATTTTTAAAGTCTTGAACTTTGTTTTATTCTTTCACTTGATAAATATGTATGAGCTCCCACTATGTGACAAGAACTGTGCTAGATACTGGGTACAATGATGAACAAGATAGACATGGTCCCCCGAATATGAATGGGTTAGAAAAAACTATATCATCAGGGAGGATAACATATAGTCAAAGAATCCCCTGTTGAAAATTGAAATGCTGTCTGACTCTGTGCTGTCTGGGGAAGAAAGGAAGGGCTGAAATAGCAGTGAAGAATAATGCCATCATCACACTTTTGTGTTACCATTATAGCCTACTAACTGATATCCTTGCTCCCACCCCTGCCCTCTATTTGGTGAATTCCATACATCAGACAGATCACTTTCAAGTATAAGTCAGATCACCACACTCTCCTATTTAAAAATCACCAATAGTTTCCCATTACATTATCATCTTCTCTTTATGTTTGATATTTATCCTTCTTCAGATTTGCCAAGTTTCTTGGATCTGTGGGTTAAAGTCTTCTATCAGCTTTAGAAATGCCATCATCTCTTCAAATATTTACTCTTTTCTTTCTCTCCCTCCCTTCTACCCTCCCTCTCCCTCCTTTTTTCCTCCTTCCCTTTTTATTTTCTCTCCCCCTCCTCTCTCTAACTATGCATATCTTAAACCACTGTATATCATTCTACAGATTGCAGATGAAGGCTGAGGATCTGAGCAGTGGTAAGATTTCGGAGATCTGCCTGTATTCCACAGCTAAGTCACCTGCTTCCTGAACTCTCAGTGATCCCTCCCTGCTTTACAGCCTGGCTGCCTACTTTAGTTCACCTGGAAATTCTCTTTACTCTCCTATCTCACTTCCATGCTTTGGGAGATCTCTTGCAGCCAAACCTCCTTGTTTTAGTATCTGGAGGGTGGCAGCTGCCCTACACTCTGTGAAGCCAGAGTGCTTACAGCCTTCTCTTAGTTCTCTTGCTTTTTTCCAAATCTTCCTCATCTAAGAGTCTACATGCCTGGAGAGTTTTTTTGTAACATTCCTTCCCTACCACTAGTTTTACGGTATTACCCTCAGCACTCAGTGAAGTTTGGTGGGGAAGACTTTGGGGACAGTGCAGTTCAGCTTTATATTCAGCCCACATTAGAAGTTTGTTGAAAACTGGTGTAGTTTCTCCTTACTCCTACGTATGGCAGATTCCTTCTCCATCCACATCAGTCAGAGATGAGGACATCTGTATCTCAATCTCTTATAAAGGGCTTGCACTTAATGGGGCTTAGTTCGTTTAAGTTTCTTCACATGCTCAGCATCTGATGCATTTTTTAAAAACTATAATTATATAGCTTATATGGCTTGTTTTGGTTTTTAGAATGAAGCCTTGGTTTCTAAATGAAGCCTTACAGTTACCTACCTTGCCTGTCTTTCAGCCTGGAATCCTACCATTCCTTCTGTATTCACTATGCTCCAACCTCACTGGCTTCTTTCTGTCCCTCTTTTCTGTCCCTAAACATCCCAAGCTCACTGCTGCCTCAGGGCCTGTGCTTGTTTTGTCCCTCTACCTGGAATATTTGCTCCCAAACCTTTCATGTCTGGCTCCTTCAAATCATTCAGAGTCCAGCAAAAATGTTACATTATCAACCCTCTTTGATCACCTTGTAAATAGCAATGCCTGCCTCACCTCTGCAACTCCTTATTCCCTTTGCCTGTATCAATTTATTCATAGAACTTCTTACTATCTCAGTTTATATATGTATGTATGGTCTATGTATATATGTATTGTCTATCTTCCTGCAACTAAAATATATATTCTACAAGGCAGGAATTTTATCTGTCTTGTTCACCAATGAATTCCAGTGCCTGGAACTTTGCCTAGCACATAGTAGACACTCAACAAATATTTACATTTAGTTATAAATGAATAATATTCTTCCAATCTTTCTTTTGTGTGTGTATATATGTGGATGAAATACTGTTTAGAAACCTGTGTATTTTGCTTCTAAAAAATGTGCGTGAGCTGAGGACAGAATGTATTTGCAGAGCCTGAGGCATCATACAAAATCTGCCATATTGGAGGTGCTGGGTGAATGCTCATTCATTTCCCACTAGATACAATGTAATTTGTGCTTCTCTTTTGCATTCTGAAGACATTATGCAGCCAATGCCTGTCTGATCCCCATCTGCTCTCTGTACAGGGTTGCTGTCACCACAATAGAAGGCATAGGAAGCACCAAGGCCAGGATTCATCCTGTTGAGGTGAGGGTGTACTTCTTTCCTCATAGGATTTCTGTGCTTCAAAAAGCATGGCAAGCCACACAAGTTAATGCAGTCGAACAGTCTGAGCTCTGCTGCTTGGCCACTGCCCACCCATACATGAAATTGAGCTCAAGGCCAGGAGTGACACCTGGCGTGTGGATGTTTTATAACTGATTCCTTAGAAAGATGCTTTTGGAAGCCTTCAAGGCATTTTCTTTTGAAAGAAAACTCTGACATTACTGGGTTTGGTTTTTTTTTGTTGTTGTTGTTCTAATTAGATGGGACCTATTCTTCTTACATCTCCCAAATTCAAAGAAACGAGGGCCGTATGCATTGAGGGTTATAATTGCGTCATTTTTTTTTTTTTTAACAAAATGCAGAGTAACCTCATTTTAAAGCTGGATGAAAATCTCAGCTCCAAAAAAGACTTAGTAAATGTAGGACTTGTTCAGAAGACAGATAATTGGAGTTTTTAATAAATTTGGAAGCTTTTTTCCCTAAGGCAGCACCTTGTTAGAACTTTACCTCAAATGAAAGGGCACCTTAGACTCCTGGCTCTTTAAATTATTTATATATTGCCCATAAAAATGCTGTTGCTACTTGTTTTTATCTAGGTTAATGAAGGTCACTTATGGGGAGAAGGATATAAGAGGAAAAAAGATAGGAGCAATATAGAGAATAACTAAACTTCACATTCTCTGGACTTGAAGGAATGTCAGGTCCTGTTTCTGTCCTGTGAAACCTCACTACCTAGAGGGAGCAAATTCTGCTTAGATGCTCTTGTGAGATGTGGCTGTTCTACAGCTGTGAGACATCCTTTCATTTAGTAGTGGCTGCTGAGCGACTGGTGTTGCAATGTTGCCAGAAGACAGATTCCAGAATGGGGTTGTGCCTTTGAAGTTAGACTCCAAAGAGAAAATGCTGGGAAGGAAAAGATTTGATAGAGAAATAGGCAATGTTTCCTTCTTGACTGTTTTCTGGATTAATGGTTACACTTTGCAAACAACTTCTGTGTGCTCCAGTGATAGGGCAATTGTGGACAGCTAGAAGACTCAGGAGGTTTGGTGTGGTTTGATTTTCTCAACCTGAGTGCAATTTGCTTCACTTCTGTGAGGAACTTAAATGGGGTAACTTTTATTTCAGTGATTCCCATTCTGGACTATGTATTGAAACCACCAGGGTATATATGCCCATGTTCTTGGTCTGGGCTGCTGCTTGGGCCTTGGAAATTTTAAAGTTCCCTTGGTGATTCTAAAGGATGAGAACCTTTAATGAAATATGAAGACCAGTAATCACAGCCACCTGGTCTGAAGAAAAGGAGACACCTAGGATGAGAAGGAATTTCTAGTCTCTTCTCCAATTTTAATGTGCAAACAAGTTGCCTGGGGATCTTGTCAAAGTGTAAGTTCTGATTCAGTGGATCTGAGTTCGGGCCTAAAGATTCTGCATTTCCAACCTTTCTGTGCTTCCAGGAGAGGATCGCCAGGTGTCATGGCACACAATGTGGGTTCTGTACCCCTGAGATGGTGATGTTCATCTATAATTGCTAGGGAACCATCCAGAGTCCTCTCTGGAACAGTTAACTGATGTCCTTAATAGTAGGTTTTATATATATATATATATATATATATATATATATATATATATATATACTTCTTTATTTTTAAATAATGGTGATGATAAGAGTTGATGTTAGACACTTACCATGTGCCACATGCTGTATTAATGCTATATAAGGATTGTCTCATTTACTATTTATGATACCTTTGTAAGATAGGTATTGTTATTATTCCTGTGTCTTAGGTGGAGACACTGAGGTTTAGAGAATATAATTTATTTAAAGTTGACCACCAGGGGATCCCAGGGTGGCTCAGTGGTTTAACGCCTGCCTTCGGCCCAGGGTGTGATCCTGGAGTCCCAGGACTGAGTCCCACATCGGGCTCCCTGCATGGAGCCTGCCTCTCCTTCTGCCTCTCTCTCTCTCTCTCTCTCTCTCCTTCTCCTTCTCCTTCTGCCTCTCTCTCTCTCTATTGAATAAATAAATAAATAAAAATCTTTTAAAAAAAAAGTTGTACCACCAATAGTGAAGAGTTACTGTTTAAGTCAGGATTCAAACAAGATCCACACATTGCACTTGGCTGATATATTTTTTGTCTTTTCTTAATTTATAAAAGTCTCCTCCCTTTTTTAAAAAGATTTTATTTATTCATTTGAGAGAGAGAGAGAAAGAGCATAAGCAGGAGAAGTGACAGAGGAATAGGGAGAAGCAGGCTCCCCACTGAGCAGAAAGCCTGGGCTTGATCCCAGGACCCTGAGATCATGACCTCAGCCGAAGGTTGATGCTTAACCAACTGGGCCACCCAGGTGCTCCTGTTTGCTCATTTTTACAAACATTACAGAACCAGTTTATTCATTTACTCTTTGAAAGGATCCAGTTTTCTCCACATATCATTCTCCTCCACCACTTTCTCTTATGGAGTGGGTGCTCTCAGGATCATATTAGATATCAGAGGGCTCTTGATGAATACAATATAATATCAAAAAGAGTGAGATCTTCTGGTGATATTTATTTCAAATAACTGTCTTTATCCAGTCTAGAGTGATTTTATCAAGTTCAGAAGCTCAGTATGTGCATGGATAGAGGAGGTCTTCATTAACAAGATTCTAAACAGTTTTTTAGAATAATAGCCTCCCAAATCCTATTTCTAGTGAAACTCCCCATGGTTCTATCTGTCTGTTTCCTGCCTCCCAAGTACCGTAGTTCCTGGCCAGAGAACACGAGGTTAAAGCTCATGTGTCTAACTCTTCCACACACATGGAAGATCAGAGCAAGTAGAAGTGAAAAGAGGAGATGCAGCACATGAACTGTCTCTTGCCTGAATTCCTTTAGATCTTCTTATGCATTTGATCTCATGGCTGTTTATAATGTGAACAAGTGACAAGGGGTTTTCAAATCTTAGAGTGCTGAAGACTTCCATGGAGAATTTGTATAGAGTGAAGATTCCTGGGGTTAAACTCTAGATGACTTGCTTCAGTGGCTCTGTTTTCTCAAAAAGACCCCAGATTTGGGGGATGAGGGGGAGAATGTGGGCTCTGGACTACTGTGAGAGAAACTCTACCCTCCTGATTTATTGTAGATAAATTGTGTGCCCAGTTGTTTCAAAAGTTTAACATGTGCCTTTGCTGCTATAAAGTGTCTTTGATCTGTCAACTGAAGCTTAGCTCTTGAATGTGCCTGTAGACCAAGTTTTTAGCTTGAAATCATTGTGTTCTTTGAGTACCTGTCATAAGCAGAAGATATAAAACTGTTTAGAGAGAAAACACAAATAGCTGAGTTGTTCAGCTCTACCTCAGGACTCTCAACCTAATATCCCAAGTTGTTGTTGAAAAAAATCAGACTTTGTAGATTGTATAGACTGAAATGTCAAACAGAGCTTTCTTCTTGGATGGGGTCCTTACTTCCATCATGCATCTGGCAGATTGTGCCTCTCTACTGGGTCACTTAAGTAACACAGTTGAGCTTTTCTCCTTTCGGGTAACCTATGCCGTTGCACAGGATATAGGTCCATAATTGATACATGCAAAACTTTCTGTAAAATAAGTAGAGAGGAACACATTTTTTAAAAATTTATTTATTTATTTATTTATTTATTTATTTATTTATTTATGACACAGAAAGAGAGGGAGTGCACACACGAGCAGGAGCGAGGGCAGGGAAGAGGCAGAGAGAATCCTAAGCAGACTCCCCACTGAATGTGGAGGCTGACAGAAGGCTCAATCCCATGAGCCTGAGATCATGACCCAAGCAACATCAAGAGTTGAATGCTTAATTGACTAAGCTACCCAGGCATCCTGAAAGGAAAGGAACATATTATTGAGTGTATTTTTTTTTCTAATGAAACAAAGCAGTAGAGATTACCAGGTGTGATGAGGACAAGAACCATTGTTACTAATACAAGGCCTTTCTTATCCAGGGTCTGTAATTGCTGTTTGTTATCTGATCTTGGGCAGGCACTTATTGCCATTCATTGAGCTTGCCCTGATAGTCACACAATGAACACCTAAGCCCTTCGATATTGGGTGTAGATCATTGTTTCCAGAGGTCTTTCCTGATCTGTTTGTGTCAGCTGCCTTGCACCCTGTTGCTTCTGTGTCCCTCTGTGCATGCCTCTATGACAGCAGTGGTTTAATTCTCATTTGCTCTCCCATGTGTCCATCAGACAGTGGGCTGTTTGACAGTGGAGACTGCATCTCCAGAGCTGGTCACCATGCACTGATTGAGTAGCTACCCAGTCACTATTTATTGCATGAATAAATGAATAAACAACTTGGAAATGAGGGACATAAGATTGCCCTTTAGACATTAAACTATGAAATCAATATGTCATAAATAAGAACTGAGTGATGATCATAATAATTGTTAATATAGATCATTAAAATATTAAATCTTATTAATATTGTCAATATTTATTGCTTAGTGCCAGACTTTATTATAAGATTTTTACATATTTTTACTTGTTGAATAATCGCTACTATTTAGATTTTCTCATAAGCTCAGATTTTTTGGAGTTAAAATTTAGAATGGATATGTTTACATAAACATGGTTCTTTTTCATAGGATTTAGCAGTATTGATTAGGTATTAGGCTTCAACTAGTAGTCACCTGTTTTGTTAATAGCTAGTAGAAGAGACTTTACCTCCTGCCTGGGGTTTGCATTTCATCTCCAGCTTCAGCAACTCATTCCAGAAGGCCAGCTCCTTCTGAGGCTGGACCAGCTGCTTTTTCATCAGGTACCAGGCTTGAACTAAGACTTAGATGATAGGGGCAGCCCCCTGGTGGCACAGCGGTTTAGTGCTGCCTGCAGCCCAGGGTGTAATCCTGGAGTCCAGGGATCGAGTCCCACGTCGGGCTCCCTGCATGGAGCCTGCTTCTCCCGCTGCCTGTGTCTCTGCCTCTCTCTGTGTGTGCCTCTCATGAATAAATAAATAAAAATCCTTAAAAAAAAAAAAGACTTAGATGATAGAGGAGTGACATCAGCAAGATGGTGAAATGGGAGTTTTCCACTGGCTTCGTCCCAAAGAACCCCAATTTTGACAATCAATTCTGCATAAGAGTGACTTATGGAAGTCCAGAGTCCAGTGGAGAAATCCCATCACACCAATGGAACAAGAGCAATAAATCCAAGATTGTATGCACTGAAGAGAATGAAAGGAACAGTTTCACTTTATCTGCATTATCCTTCCTCCAAAGTGTCATGGTTCAGTGCCAACTCAGACCTTCCTGGCTCACAATTATCTAATGGGAGAACATGAGAGTATGTGAATGGGTATCTAGCTTCCCTAGCTGCGTGGACACTGCCAGAGAGACCCACTTCTTTCTCACCTCATCTCACCTCATGAGGAGTGATGCATAATCTAGGAACAGGGAAAGGTGGGAGGTTAGCAGCCAGGGCTCTGAGAAGGCATCAATAGGACATGGATCTTACTAACCAAGATCAACAAGAAAACACAGAAAGATAATTCAACAAGATCAGGAAAACAATGCATGGACTAAATGAGAGATAGAAATAATTTTAAAAGGAGGCAAACAAATTCTGGAGCTGAAGAATACAATGAAGGGGATCAGGAACAAGACAAGGATGCCCTCTATCACCACTTCTATTCAACCTAGTACTGGAAGTGCTAGTCAAACAATTAGGCAAGATAAAGAAATAAAAAGCATCCAAATTGGGAAGAAAGAAATAACATTGTCTGTACACATGACATGATTTTATGTATAGAAAACCCTGAAGACGCCACCAAAAAAATTGTTAGAACTAATCAATGAATTTAGTAAAGTTGTGGGATATAAAATTAACATACAAAACTCAGTTGTGTTGATATATACTAACAAGCTATCAGAAATGTTAAGAAAACAATCCTATTTACAATAGCATCAAAAACAATAAAATGCTTAAGAATAAAATTAACTGAGGAACTAAAAGACCTGTACACTGAAAACTGTAAGACATTGTTGAAAGAAATTGAGGAAGACAGAAATAAACAGAAAGATATCCCATGCTCATGAATTGGAAGAATTAATATTGTTACAATGTCCATACTACCAAAGCAACCTACAGATTCAATGTAACCCCTAATAAAATTCCACTGGCATTTTTCACACAAATAGAAAAAAAAATCCCAAAATTTGCATGTAACCAAAAAAGACTGAGTGGGCAATGCAGTTTTGAGAAAAAGCAAAACTGGATGCATCACACATCTTTTTAAAAATTTTTTTTTATTTATTTATGATAGTCACAGAGAGAGAGAGAGAGAGAGAGAGAGAGAGGCAGAGACATAGGCAGAGGGAGAAGCAGGCTCCATGCACCAGGAGCCCGATGTGGGATTCGATCCTGGGTCTCCAGGATCACACCCTGGGCCAAAGGCAGGTGCTAAATCACTGCACCACCCAGGGATCCCACATCACACATCTTGATTTCATACTATTTCACAAAGCTTTAACAATTGAAACAATGTGGCACTGACATAAAACAGACTCACAGACCGGTAACAGAATTGAAAGCCCAGATATAAACTCATGCATATATGGTCAACTAGTCTTTGACAGAGGTGCCAAAAACACAATGGGGAGAGAATAGTCTCTTCAACAAATGTCTTGGGGAAACCTGAATGAAACCATATCCCTATTTTATATCACTCACAAATGAACTTAAAATGTATTAAAGGCCTAAATGTAAGACCATAAATGTGAAACCATAAAACATAGGGGGAAAAATTCCTTGATATTGATCTTGGAAATGGTTTTTGGATAAGAAGCCAAAAGCACTGACAACAAAAGGAAAAATAAAAAAGTGATATTATCTCAAACTAAAAATCTCCTTCACAGTGAAGGAAACAATCAACAAAATAAAAAAGCAGCCTACACAGTGAGAGAAGATATTTGCAAACTACTAACCATAGGGCATTAATATCCAATTATATAAGGAACTCCTGCAACTCAATAGCAAAAATAAAATAAGTAATTTGATTTAAAAATGGGCAAAAGATCTGACTAGACAGTTTTTTTTTTAAAAAGACATGCAGATGGTTAACAGGTACTTAAAAAGTACCCAGCATCACTAGTCATCAGGGAAATGTAAATCAAAACCACAGTGAGATACCACACACCTGTTAGGATGGCTATTATCAAAACGTCAAAAGTTAAAAGTTGGCAAGGTTATGGAGAAAGGGGTATCCTTATACACTTTTCATGAGAGTATAAAGTTGTCAAAAGTTGGCAAGGTTATGGAGAAAGGGGTATCCTTATACATTTTTCATGAGAGTATAAAGTTGTACAGCTACTCTGGAAAAAAAGTATGGAATTTCCTCAAAATATTAAATATAGAACCACCATAGGATCTGCAATCCCATTTGGGGGTATATATCTGAAGAAAATGAAATTAGTAACTCAGAGAGATATCTGAACTCCCATATTCATTGCAGCATTATTCACCATAGCCAGGATATGGAAATAACCTAAGGGCCCATCAACAGATGAATGTACACATTCATACACACACACACACACACACACACACACACACACACATACTGCACAGAGGAATATTATTCAGCTGTGAGAAAGTAGGAAATCCTGGCATTTGCAACAACGTGGCTGAATCTAGAGGACACTATGCTAAGTAAAATTAGCCAGATAGAGGAAGACAAATACTGTATGATCTTACTTACATGAAGAATGTAAAAAAGAAAAAAAGTTGGACTCATAGATACAGAGAGTATAATGGTGGTTGCCAGCGGCGGGGGATTGGGAGAATGAGAGATGCTGGTTAAAGGACACAAGCCAAAAAAATTAAAAGAAAAAAAAAAAAAAAGGACACAAGCCTTCAGTTATAAGGTGAATAAGCTCTGGGAATCTAATTTACAGCATGATGACTATAGTTAATAACACTGTGTTGTGTATTTGAAATATGCTGAGAGAGTAGACCTTAAGTTTTCTCACAACACACACACACACAAGAATGGTAACTATGTGAGATGATGGATGTGTTAATTAACTCGATTGTGGTAATCATTTAATAAAGTATACATATGTAAAACAATCATATTGTGCACTTTAAATATATAATTTTATTTGTCAATTATACCTCAATAAAGCTGAAAAATGGTAGAATCAGCAATAAATTATTGATTATTTGTTTTTGCACCCACTAGACTTCTGGCTGCTGTCAAAGTAAAGAAAATGGGATTTGCCATTTGGATCAAGAAATAAATGAATTACCAGAATTTGAAGAAGTAAATAAGGTCAGTGAAATGTAAATTTTTTTATAAGGTTTTCACAGGACAAGAACAGAAACCAACTTACTTTTAGGAAGAATAAATAACTGCCCAAGTTGACTTATCATTTGATGTATTTCAACATGTCCCCTCTCCATTCTCCATCTTCATCCAAAAAAAAAAAAAAATTTCCGAACAACTTTATTCCTCATTCCAGATATTATTCTGGTTCAAGTACAACTATCCATAGAAGAGAAAACATTAAAAAGAAGAAGAAGGAGGAGGAGGAGGAGGAGGAGGAGGAGGAGGAGAAACACATTGATCCTTTAATGTCTCTTAGTTTAGTAATTTTTGTTTAACGAAAAAAAAAAAAAAAAAAAAAAAAAAAAGCTTTTTCAAGTCTTTTTTCCAGGGCTACTAGAAGCAAAGTGAAGATGTTAGGGAAATGGAAGAACTGGCAGAGGGAGAAGTGATAGGTGGCAATTTGGGGAAAAATTTTTGTGTCAGTGTTGCCTGCCTCCTCTGCTTTCCCAGACTGCAAAGAGAATGTGCAGGAAGTTGAGTTTTGGAGGACCAGTGGCATCTGCACTGAGTTGCTAGAAACTAGGTCTGTATTAGAGCCCTTGACTTAGAACACAGAGATTGTGGCTGGACAGTTGGCTTTTTGTCTGTCTCTGTATGTCTTTCTTCTTTTGACCTCATTCCACAAAGGTTTTTTTTTTTTTAAGATTTTATTTATTTATTCATGAGAGACACACAGAGAGAGGCAGAGACATAGACAGAGGGAGAAGTGGGCTCCTTGCAGGGAGCCCGATGTGGGACTCCATCCCAGGACCGGGATCACACCCTGAGCTGAAGGCAGACACTTAACCGCTGAGCCACCCAGGCGTCCCTCCACAAAGGATTTAAGGTAGTCAGAGTTACCTGATGACAATAACTCCTGTTACTTTTTTTTTTTTTTTTTAAGACAAGTCCAAAGCTCTTCTCAGAAGAGGAGTTTCTGCCATTGGATCCAACTCAAGAATCGGTTTTTCCTCCAGAGCTAATGGTAAGGCGAATTTGAGCTCATTCTAAAGGAATTCATGCTGAGATGCTTAGGAAGGGTATTTGCTTATGGATCTTCTCAGAAGCTGATTGAGAAATTGGTAACATCCATCTGCCATGGTTAATCCAAGGTGTAAAGAGTATGAGACTAGGGCAGCCTGGGTGGCTCAGTGGTTTAGCGCCGCCTTCAGCCCAGGGCCTGATCCTGGAGACCCGGGATCAAGTCCCACATTGGGCCCCCTGCATGGAGCCTGCTTCTTCTCCCTCTGCCTCTCTCTCTCTCTCTCTCGAATAAATAAATAAAATCTTTTTTTAAAAAAAGAGTATGAGACTAAGAGAGAGATGGGTGAATGAGGGTAGAACCATCATGAGGGGATAGTTGACTGCTAAAAGCAGCAGATTGTATCTATAAGAAAATGTCATGAAATAACATCACAACATTTATAAATGTAGACATGTTTCCTACTTCCATCTTTGTTGAAGTTTATCCTTCTGCAGAATGAGTTTATAAAATTAAGCATAGTACAATATTCTGAAATATATTTTAATATTCTGAAACATTGAAATGAATTCCTTTGAGATATAAAAGCACCAAAGTAGGTATATAGGAACGGTCTCCAGAAGGAATAGAATATTTTTGTGTTTAATCTGAACTCTGATTCCTTAATAAAGCTTTACTCTTAGGTCACTTTTATTTTATTTTTTAAAAAGATCTCCATTTCCTTTCTCTGTTCCTACCAAAATGGGGTAGAGACAGGTGAAAGTGTTGTCATGAGATGATCTTGAGTCCCTCTTGCTTTTTTGACAGATAATGGCTGAGAAACAACCACAAAGGACCAAGATTTTTAGTGGTGATAGAATGATATGGATTTCTCCAGTGACCCTGAAGGAGCTTCTAGAAGCTAAATTCAACTATCCTCAGGCCCCTGTTGTCATGGGAAACACCTCTGTAGGTATGTAGAGCCCCAGGGACCTCTTATGAGGGAATTGAGGAAAAGGACTTTGGAGGAAAGAACCTCATATATGCATGTTCTCTGGAAAAACAGTCTGAAAAAACACTTTTAATCATTTAGACTCGACTTCCTCAGATTGCTCAAGAGACTTTCACAACTTCCATTACATAAGTAAATTCCGATTGCCTGCCTCAGTGCAGTGCATAGAGTTGCACCCAGGAGATCTGCTTCATAACCACTCAGAAGTAACAGTTCCAGTGACAGCTGTCCTTTCTTTCCATGTGGAGATTGATCTCAGGCTCATATTTGAAGTTGCTCTTTGTTTCCTCTTTTGGTGGTATCCAGATAGATATAAAATGGTTTTCTTACACCGCAGTTACAGGGTTTTTCTATTGTGTCTGTTTTGTGAACTCAGTTTGCCTACTTCTTTGAAGAGTCTCTCAGAGTCCTCCCAAAGAGAATTTTGAGTGTGCCATAAGTTGTCCCGTAATAGTCAGCCAAGACTTACAGCTGACGAGTTCAAAGAGTCCTCCGAGTTCAGTGAAAGTCCATCTGGCTGGTTTCCGGGTGATTTGGCAATGAACAGATCAATAGAAAGATATGTAATTTTTTTGTATTTAAAGATAATTACTTTTTTTTTTAGAGAGAGAGAGTGTGTGTGTGAGGGGGGAGGAGGGGCACAGAGAGACAGAGAGAGAATCGTAAGCAGACTCCACACCCAGCACAGAGTCCCCACACAGGGCTCAATCTCATGACTCAGGATCATGACCTGAACCAAAACCAAGAGTCAGACACTTAACTGACTGAGCCACCAAGGTGCCCAGAGATAATCACTTTTAATCACAACTTCAACATTTATTTTTTTCTAATCTTTTAGGGCCTGAAGTGAAATTTAAGGGCGTCTTTCACCCAGTTATAATTTCTCCTGATAGAATTGAAGAACTGAATTTTGCAAACTGTTCACATAATGGTGAGTTCTTATGTTCCCTATTTTCTTAGTTCAAATTCATTAATCAATTTATGTCCTTTGTCCAGCAGGCAAGCAGGAAAAGAATTATTCCAAATTACAATATACAGAGATTTTCTCCTTATAAAAATGATAACATTCTGGAGGAGACCCAGGGAAGAACATGGAATACTCATTGTCTGAATAGTCAGTCTACTGAAAAAAACTTTCTGCCTGCCATATCAGAGAAATGTAACAACTACTCAGTGAAGAGTATTATGCTAAGTGCTGGATAGAAGATAAAGATGAATAGAACACAATCTTTGCTCTCTAGAAGCACAGTAGTAAGGAAAGCAGGTTTATGTATTAAGCAGCTTACAGACTGGCCCATCTGTTCCCACAAAGGAAATTGATTTAATGACAATGATGAGAGGTAATATAAATGTGGGTTTGGAGTCTAGCTCTAGAGTCTAATTCTTGACTTTCGCATATTGGATGTGACAACTTAGTCAAACTCTGAATCTCAATTTCTTCATCAGTGAAATAGGGCTATTGTCTCAAAGATTTAAGATTCAAGGAGATTCTGGGAAGCATTCAGCATAGTAAAAAAAAATTTGGCCTACATCACCTTTATCACCACCACCACCACCACCACCTCCACCTACATCACCATCACCACCACCTCATCACAACCATCACCTCCATTCACACAGGACCTCCATCACTACCACCACCACCTCCATCACCATCACAACTTGCATCACCACCACCACCTCTATCACAACTACCACCACCATCACAACCATCACCACCATCACCTCCATTAACAACACCACCACCATTACCTCCATCACCACAACCACCTTCATTACTACCTCCATCACAGCCATTACTTCCATTAACATACTATCTCCATTACTACCACCTCTTTCACTCCATCACAACCATCGCTATCATCACCTCCATTAACAACACCACCATGACTACCACTACCACCTTCATCACCTCCATCTTCTCCATCACCACCACCGCCACCACCACTACTACCATCACTAAGCAGGGCAGCAATATCCAGGAAAAAGATCCCATGTCTATAACTTTGGCCTAATGACATTTCCAGGTCATCACTAATCACACTGCATTTATTTATAAATTATTTCACTTCAGGGCTGGCCTTAGGTGCTGGCCTAAGCCTGACTCAGGTGAAGGATATCTTGGGTGAAACAATCCAGAACTCCCCAGAGGAGAAGACACAGATGTACCAAGCTCTCTTGAAGCATTTGGGAACTCTGGCTGGATCTCAGATCAGGAACATGGCTGTATGTATTTGATGATGATAAACTCTGGCATGTGTGTCTGGAATGACTATCTCTGACAAATCATGATATTTTAATTCTCTTGTAACAGACAAAAAATAATGATTCTCCAAAGCCTTGCTTAATCCTTAACTCTCACTTGTGTCTTTATAATTACACAACAGATATTGAAAATAGAACTCATTATTTTAAATAGTCTTTAGGGGGCCATATCATGAGCAGGCACCTAGATTCAGATCTGAATCCCCTCCTGGCCATGGGCAACTGTACCCTCAACTTGCTATCAAAAAGTAAGTGACAACCCCTTGGAAATTACTAAACCTGCTCCTCTTATCCATTTTTTTCCTCTGGGGAGGCAAGAGGTCCAGTTTTGAAAATGACTGTTCTTTGTAATATTAATAATTCTTCGCACCCTCGTGGATGCTGGAAGTTTGATCAGTTTGTTCCTAATTCCATACACTTCCAATGTCTTCGTCACTTTCTTTTTGAGGCCTTGTGCTAGCTATATTCCCATTATGGTCACCCTAGTTGACCATACTTGTGTTGGTTAGTGTCCTTATGTGACCTGAGTAGTAGAGAGAACTATAGGCTGTTAAAAACTACCGAGTGAGCCCCCTTATTGAAGACTTTCTCCAGGTGGTACAGGGGGGTTGTGGCAACCTTGTCATATTGTGTGCTCATACTTAATTTTTCATTGATGGAAGCCTACAGATCTTTTTTTGTTGAAAATGGCTGGACTCCATTCTGTATTTATGAGTTTTGTTTTTGAAACAAAATCAAGGGCTTTTAATATGTTTCTTTTTCCAACTTGGTTAATAATTATTGCTCATTGGTCCCCTATAAATGTTTTTCTTTTCTTTTTTTCTTTTTTTTTAAATAAATTTATTTTTTATTGGTGTTCAGTTTGTCAACATACAGAATAACACCCAGTGCTCATCCCCGTCAAGTGTTTTTATTTTCATTTAAAAATATGGATTAGCCTTCTATTACCTGCCTACCTATGTTGTTAAATACCTACTCTTCATATCATCTGAACCACAAAATTATCTTTAGGAAAAAGGTTAGTATTCAGAGTTGTGTATTTAAGTAACATCCCTTTAAAACAATCATATGATGAGAAACATATTTTGTGATATGAATGTAAACATCAAAAGCTTCTTAACTTTCTTCCTAAAGTCATATTACATTATAGCTTTACGTGGTTCCACCCCCCAGTACATTGATTAAAGAACAGAAATTATTTAGATGCTGGAAAAAGATACAAAAAAAATAAGGTAGCACCTTACTAGCATAAATTTATTTAAGGCAATTTTTTTTTTATTCATTACTGAACCTACTAGGGTTCATGGTTATAAACAATACATGTTTGTTGAGTGACTTGATCAGATTATCAAGAAGGGTCTGATATCTACTGCCTCCTTACAAAGCTCAAAATGAATTGTGTTCATAATTGCGAAGAGGACTGTTCATGTGACTACTGGGCCACTCTGCTAGATATTTTTATTTATAAACAAGCAAAGAAGCAAACAGCACCACAAGTGGGACCTAGTCTGTAAGAAATACTACAAGGTGCCATTGTAGGGGGGGCAATTTGCTAAGCATAGAAAGAACACTTCTTTTCCCAAACAACCAGTTTTATCAGGTGTTTGGTAGAATTATTTCCAAAGTTTTTTTGTTTAACAGAACAGATTCCCGGGGAAGTGTCATTTCTTTCCACAGAAGGGAAACAACAGGTTCCTTTAAATGGGGATTTTCTCAGAAGGTGTCCCAACACAGATCTGAAGCCCGAAGAGATCTTGATCTCAGTGAACATACCCTACTCGAGGAAGGTGAGAATGTCCTTTCAGTCTCCTGGTTTTCCTGTGAGTTTACGGGAAATTGTTAATTCCTGTACAGGAAATTAATTCCAACATATAGTGAGTTAAGGACAGGCGTTGACTATTTGCAGGGGAGATTATAGTACTTGTTAGTAGTTACCTTTTACTTGTGCTATGCACTCCCCAACCATTCCTAGAATTGAGAGACCTTTGTCTCTGCCATTCCCTCTCTGTCTCTCTGTCTCTCTCCATCCCAACTCTAAAATTACTTCCCTATAGATTTTTATAAATTCTTTGTCCCATAAGGCTTTTTCTTAAAGAAGACTTGAAAATATGCTATACCTATATCTTGGGGTTTGAAAGAGTCTAAAAAAAATACATTTTCAATAGAACTTAGGGGATAGAAGGACTTTGGACTCAAAGTGAACTCAGACTCAAGACTGGATCCTGGTTTCAAGATCTGTGACCTGAACTAACTATGGAATCACTCTGAGGCTCAGATTCCTCATCTGTAAAATGAGAATAATTAAGCCTGCCTTGAAGGGTATAGTAGTTTGCTAGGGCTACCATCATAAAAAACCATAAGCTGAGTGGCTTAAACAATAGAACTCTATTTTCTCACAATTTGGAAGGCTAGAAGACTGGTATCAAGATGTCGGCAAGGCTTGTCTTCAGAGGCTTCTCTCTTTGGCTTGTAGATGACCATCTTCTCCCTGTGTCCTCACGTGGCTTTCCCTCTGTTTATGTCCAAATTAACTCTTAGAAGAACACCACAATGTTAGATTAGAGCTCACCCTAATCACGTCATTTTAATGTAAATACCTCTTTAAAGGTTGTATCTTCAAAGTCACATTCTGAAGTACTAGGAGTTAGGACTTTAACACATCCATTGGGGAGGGGAGGGGGGCAAGGTTCAGCCCATATCAGAAAGTGTGACAAGGTCCTGTGAGGCAGCATACATAAACTGTTTAGTGCATAGTTGTCACTCCTTATTTTTCTACATGTGCCACTTAATTTTCGTTTTCAGTGGGAATTTGTGTCAGCCTTCCTTCCGACAAGCCCAGCAGCAACAGAATGCACTTGCAATAGTCAATTCAGGAATGAGAGTCTTTTTTGGAGAAGGGGGTGATATCATCAGACACTTATCCATCTCACGGAGACGTTGGTCCAACCACTATCTGTGCAAAGAATCCCTGCCAGAAACTCATCAGAAGATATGGTATCATGTCCCTAGACTCCAAGTAATGGAGAAACTCCTTTTGTGATAACATACCATTACAAGAAGAAAAATGCTTACTAGCTTTCTATTTAATGGCATGGAATTCCAGTAAGATTTCATTATTATTTCCATGTATCTTGATTATGATGAATCCTGAAGTGGGCATCATATAGTCTGTGTGTGTATAAAAGAGAAGAGGGGGCAGGGAGAGGGAGAAGGAAAGAGGGAACCCATCTCCTAATAGTACAGTAGACACAGTAAGCAAAATAAGAAAATATGCATTCTCTACCATGAGAGAATACTTTACCATGGTAAAAAATAGACTATGGGAGTTTGTTTTATAATAAATTGCTAAAGTCATTTGCTTACAGACTTATCTTTATAGATAATACTAATAGCCCATATTTCTGGAGCATTTGCTAGGTATCAGTTACCATTTCAAAAGTAAGCAGAGAAATGGTGGTTAAAGTATGAACTCAGTCAACCCCGATGAACTATGTGATCTCAGTCAGCTTACTTTACTTTCTAGTGCCTTTCCTTATCTGTCAAAGGGCAATAATCATCCCTACCTCATAAGATTAAATGAGTGAATACATATAAAGTGCTTAAAACAGGACCAGGAATGCAGTAAATGCTCCTGTGATATAGGAGTTGGTTACTGCTGGGCTAAGGACTTAACACAGGTCATCATTTCTTTCTTATGACCATTCCAGGTGGAGAGTTCTACTCTTTTTCCCCTTTTACTGATGAGGAAGTGATGGTCCTGGGACTGTGATTTAAATGTGGGTTGCTCAACTGTGGAGCTTACACTCTTATTTCCTGCATTATACTGTCATTATTTGTCTCATACCCAAGCTGAGTCCATGAGGTAATGAGCCTTGTTGGCTAGGAGTCTTCTCTTTGATTCCCATAGGCCTTGGAACGAAGAGATGCTGGAAGCAGCTTGCAGGCTGGTTCTGGATTAAGTTACCCTTCCAGGCTTAGCTCTGGGTGGGAAGGTGGAGTTCAAGAGAACTCTCATCAGCAGCTTCCTCTTCAAATTCTACCTAGAAGTGTCACAGATGTTGAAGAGGATGGTCAATGGAACTGACCACATATTGGCTTTCCCAGAACTGAGGGCTATGGTGATACCCAAAGTGGAGGCAACAACCTCCACTATGCCAAAGAGCTATAGAATAGAGGGAGACAACCCAAATTAAAGACACTTGGGCTTACTGGGCATCCTCCAGGCTGGCTATTGATGGCCTGTACACTTGGAGAAGATTCGCAAATAGAGCACAGAGTTGTGCAGGATTCCATTTAACACTACTCAGTTACTGTTTCTGACTGTTGTTTGGGTGGTATGCAGAAAGCTTGTTTGAACATATTTTCCTCAGTAGAACATCTCTTCCACTTGTGGAGGGTCACCATCATGCATTTGACTTTCTTCTCTGGATTCAGCTTCATTTCTCTCACCTATAAGATGATGATGGCAGCCATTCCACAAGGTTATTATGAAGTGGGTCATCACAGGAAGAGGGCTCAGAGAACATAGGAAGACTGCCTTGTAGCTGTCTTAGTGATAGTAGTGATAACCCAGGTGTTCTTTTACCTGGTCTCCCTTGTAAAAAATAGTTACAAGATTGTTTGCTAGGGAAGGTACAACTAGAAAGATTTCTCTGAATAAATTTTCTAGACCCAAAGGGATCTTGAAGCATCCCATGCTATAACCAGCTGACCAAATTAGACTAGAAGCCAAGAACATTCTTCATGTGATAGAGAAATTTGTATGATCACTTTAATAAGAGTCACAAAGTTTTCTCTTAATATTGCTTCTGAGTGTATTTTTTTTCATTATACATGGATTTTCAGTATACATTATACTAAGAACCAGAGGGTTATATACAATTTCTGAAAATGGAAAATGGACAATGTGTAAGCGACATACTCTCACCAGGCAATCAAAAGAGGAAAAAAATAAACCCAATGTGGATTATCCCAATTAATAGCAATTATTACAATTTCTTGGGTGAATCAAGTGATATCACTTAAAGCTTCTACCTTGCAGTCTTATGCCTTCTATTTAACCTCCTCTAGTCAATATTTCTCTACAGCCTTTGTTGGCTTTAATTTTACATTAAAATTTTTTAATTATAAAACATAACCATTAGGTGTACTGTTTAAAGTCTTATTTAAAGACTCAGTGATCCACTTCTCTCAGTTCTAAGAAGTGTTCCTTCTAGGGCCCCAGGAAATTTCCTCCTGTGGGGTTGTAGCAAGGATAGAGCCCTCTGCATTTTCCTTCCTCCCCCATTGGCCAGGTGGTGCAACACAGTTTCACATTCATTTGCAATGGTGTGCTTTGGCTCTCACTTTTTCCCCAGCTTGAGTATTCTCTTCCTTTCATGTTATTTACCTCACCCCTATCTTCCTATATTTTTGGTTTGTAAGTCCTCAAATCATTTAGGAAAGTATATGAGGGAATCATAAGCGTAAAGATGTTGGAAGTCCGTGATCTATATTTACTTGGTTCTTCATAATGTAGAGTAGTATGTATGGACCTTCTAGAGCATGTGTCCTAGAGGTCAGGGAGCTGCTTCTATCTCCAAGGTTCTGCACAGATCAAGTACTTACTAAGTGTTAGACTTCCAAGGAGCGCTGCTTGTTAAGAATCATGGTAGCCTCCCTTCCAAGACCATTCTGGCCTATTTTAGATATCTACAATGGTTCTACTTTTCAGGATCCTGTTCACTATCCTAGCTTTACAGACAAGTATGAGAGTGCTTTAGAAGATCTTCATTCCAGACATCACTGCAGCATATTAAAGTACCAGGTTAGTGGCTTTTTTTTTTAATTCAGAGAGCCTGGCCTATAGCTTCTTCACCTGGACACTCCACTTATCTCACAGTGATTCTCAAGCTTTATAAGCTCAAGCTCCCCTTCTGGTGAACTCTGCATTTTTTGGTGTTAATTAAAATTTCAAACTCAATGAAAAATTATGACTAAAAATAAAACTAGCAATGGCAGTTTTTTAAAAATGTCTGTTTTGATCTTGAAGTTCATGTGTTTTGCTCTGTGGCCTTGTGCCACTGACAGGAATGAGCTGGCTAGCTTACCACACACTTCTGCCCTTGGCATTGCAGAAGTTGGAGCACAACCAAAGTCACATTCTGTGTCAGGGCCAGGGGGCTGCTTTGATTTTATTTATAGAGGAGCAGAAAACACAGCCCTTGGAAGTCGGTGAAAGTACAGTAATGGTTTTTTAAAAGAGCTACTGATTTACTCTTTTTTTTTTTTAATAAAGAAAAGTGTCTGCTTCTCCAGTCTCTATTCTCCAGGTATCTTTTCTGTGAGTTACATTTAGAGTTGACTCTAAGTTCTAAGAGCTATTAAAAACTCTCCTAATGAAAGCTGACTATTAGAACAGAATTCCTCATGACTTTCAAATGGAATTTTCTACTACAACATCATAGCAATATGACCTGAAGTCATCCTGTTGGTAAACTGGATAAGATTGATGTGTTTTTCCTTGAAATTATTGTCAAGAAACTTTACCTTGAGAGTTTTATTAAGCCCAGAATGTGACAAGGCTTTTTAAAGCATCAGTTCATTGAGTCTATTGTTGGATTTAGTTGTAAAAGCTGACAGTACATCATAATGAATGTTGCAGTTGGTATATATCTCTTGAGGGTTTAGGTTCAGTGTGTTCAAAAATTCAAGGACACCAAACTATTGAAAATGATGATATTAAAAGTTTTGAAAAGCTTCTGCCTTTCCTGGTGTTCTACAAAACATGGAAGCTGCCGCCCTTTGCTTATAGATACCCTAGCGTTACCTTGACAATGGAAGAAACCTCAGAAAGGAACAACAACAACAACAACAAATCAATAGGCATTCAGATCATCCAAAGGAAAGTGATAATCTTCACACGATTGGTAATCATAAAAGGAAGCTTGTTGTTATAGATTGCAAGGCTGACTTTTGGAAGCAGTTTATCTCCCACACAGATGAGTTTTCTTTTTGTTTTCCTGTGGTTTTACACACACACACACACACACACACACAAATATCTGCATTGCCAGAGCATCTTCAGCACAGGAAAAATATGACAAACATTTTTCCCCAAATCAGTTCATTTGCTTTGAAAGCATTTTGCCATAGCTTCAAGAGATCACCCATTTGAAGAGACAAATTCATTCCTCCATTGTACCTTCAGCCACATAACAAGCAGAAGGTGTCAAGTCAAGTACAGCCTCTTTTAATAGTAGATTCACCCAACTGATGCCCCCCCTTCCAAAAAAAAAGTGTTGAATCTTCAGCTAAAATGCTGAACATGTTTTCAGATTTCATGTGCCACTCTCCTTTGCCTTATTGATGTAGGCCTGCCTCCTGCCTAGACAGCCTCTGATCTATCTCAAGCCAAAGGTTTATTTATTGAGTCCTTCAAGTAGGTTGACAATGAGCCAGGACCACTCTTCTCAAGTCCTATAAGCAGCGGAAGGCATTGGAGAAGTAGTGTGTATTTCAGTTATCTTTATCCTGGAATTTCCACCACCCACACACCCATCACCACCTCCTTAGCAGCCAGAGCCTTCATGCTGAACTCTGAGCCTGGCCTCTGTCCTGTCCCTTAATTCCTCTTTCTTCATGCATCCAGTTCTTCTCCCAATAACCAACCTACTAGGAAAGCTAACAACTCTCTCATATTTGAAATAATGGGGAAGACATTATGTTTCTTAATGTCCACTTTGGTCAATGAAGCTTATTAAAGGTATTTAGAGACCGGTAGCAAGACATTTTATTCCATGGGTCTTTAAGAAAGAGTAGCATTAGTAAACCATTCCTCAAAATGCAGGTCCCTTTGTCTTCATTCTTTATCAGGGTTGTCTAAGTTACGAGTTTTACCCATTATTTCTTAACTTCTTGCTTGGAATAGAAAAAAAAAAAAGGCTCTTCTTGTCGACAGCATGCCCTCGATATTTTGTAAAACATAGTCACAATATCATAATGCTCTTCTGAAAAACATTATATATGCCATTGCTTAGATACAACAGTAAAATAATTTTGATAATTAAATTGAAAGAAATATGGGGTCCCTGGGTGGCTCAGAATTAAGCATCTGCCTTTGGCTCAGGTTATGATCTCAGGGTCCTGGAATTGAGCCCTGAATGAAGCTCTCTGCTAGGCAGAGAGTCTGCTCCTCCCTCTCCTGTCCTTCCTGCTCACGATCTCTCTGTCTCTCAAATGAATAAATAAAATCTTTAAAATTGAAGAAATATGTGAGCATTAACCAGAGGATATCATCTCACATTTTTAAGAAGAAATATATTCATTTGCTTACATAAATGGGATTTGTATTAGAGATATTTATGTTCTATATTCAGTAAAGGCGGTGGGAAAAAGAATGATGTCATAACCATACCTCCCAGTTTGTCTACTGTATTATTGAAATAGGCTTATTGTCCTAGGGTTATTATTAACAGTGAATATTTTCAGTTTAAAAGTGTTCTGGTTTGGATGTAAATTATATAGCTACTCTCTTATGGGAGAAGTGCATAGTATTATAAAAATGATCTGTTGGTTATTGGTTAAACAGAGTGCAGACTCAAAGCAGCTTCCTCAAGATACAATTGGCCATGCTATCATGCATCTGTCTGGTATTAAGCATGCTACGGGGGAAGCCATCTACTGTGATGACATGCCTACAGTGGATCGGGAGCTCTTCTTGACTTTTGTAACAAGTTCAGGAGCTCATGCTAAGATTGTGTAAGTGATAAAGTTGCTAATTAGATGTTAATGATTGCCTTTTCATCCAAATCACATTAGTGATAAGTAATGGTACAAAGAGGACAGGCTATTTGTTGGCAATATCCAGTGTAGCTTGGGAGGGATATTAGATCAAAATGTAGGATTTACTACAATTTTTCCCTCCACATACAGTTGACCCTTGAACAACATGGGTTTCAACTGTGCAGGTCCATTTATATGTGGATTTTTTAAATGTCAGTAGTATGAAGAACATTTTCTTTTCTCCATTTATTTTCTTGTAAAAATATACGACATGTAAAATACGTGTTCATTCACTGTTGATGCTATTAATAAGGCTTCTGATCAATAGTAGACTATTAGTAGTTACGTTTTAGAGGTGAAAAGGCTATATGCAGATTTTCAGCTGTGTCGGGGATCAGTACCCCTAACCCTTGCATTGCTCAAGGGTCAAATTCACTCATTTCAAGTAATAGCTTCATTATCCCAGGAATTTTTTCCCAGTTGTCTGGCAGAGAACTATTAGAGCAGCCAGTCACTGGATGTATCTTAACACTCAAATATCTTATTCTCCAATTAAACATGTTCTCCATGGTCTTCAGGCAAGAGGGCTTCTCTGAGGACCTGCTCTGTGTATTCTCCTCTAGGTCTATTGATCTGTCAGAAGCTCTCAGCCTGCCTGGAGTGGTGGATGTTGTGACTGAGGAACATCTTCATGGTGTAAACTCCTTATGCCAGAAGGAGAAACTTCTGGTGACAGAGGAAGTACTATATTTTTGCTTTCTGTTTCAAAAATAATTTCCTCAGTTAATGGCCTTGCATATTTTTTTAAAGATGGCATCAAATTTGGCACATCATAAAGAATTCCAATAATTCTTTGATACACCATATTCTAATGGTGAATGAATTCAAATATATTCATTTTCCATACAAGAAATGAAGTTGTCCAGTTCTATAAAAGATACTTGGTGTTTTCCTATTTTCTGGTAGTAAGACAGTGTGCTACTAGCATGTATGAAAGGTAAATGAAGAGAGAATAATGATAACTTTTATTTGTTAACCTTTCCCCTAAGAATCCCTCACCATTGCCCTAGGCTCAGTGTCCAAGTCCAAGTTCAAGTAGTATCTCCACCATGAAGCCTTTCCTTATCCCCCTTTTTTTTTTTTTCTTTTTTTTGAGAGAGGAAAAGAGGGAGCACATGCACAGGGTGGGAGGAGCAGAGAGATAGAGAAAAGAGAGAAATCTTAAGCAGACTCCATACACAGTGTGGAGCTAGACTCAGGGCTTGATCTCATGACCCAAAATCAAGAGTTGGATACTTAGCCGACTGAGTCACCCAGGTGCCTCATTTTTATGCCTTGATACAAGAATTCTGTCTCCCTCTCTGAACTCAGTCTGACTCATTCATTTATACTGCGATGTATTCAACAGCATTTTTAAGTGAGCATCCAGTGTGGCTGACCACCATAGCTGAGCAAGACCCAACTGGCCCTTACCCTCACAGTGCTGAAGGTCCAGAGGAGAAGGTGAAGTGGACCTTTAATGCCCTTCCTGCAATGTACTAAGCTTACTTAGTTACTCCTTTGTCTTATGTATTTCTCCTCCCTAGTAAAAGTCCTTGAGTCAAGCCCCGTGTCTGATTCATCTGTATATTCCACACACTGCTTCCCATGTAGCAAGACAGAGGAACAATGATAGCACTGTTGCCATTTGAAGGTTTGGGTGATTCAAAATGATTTGGCTATTGTATCTTAGGTTCCCAGAAAATGCAACAAGGGCAGCTTCCAGCAGGTTTTCTGCCTAACTCACACTTCTCAGTTCAGTGTTTACCGAAAACAGTTTCATCATTTGACAGAGTCCCTACATCTGGCTCTTGCTGGCTGATTTAGTTGATAAAAATGAAAGTTTGATGACTGAGTGTGAAGTGGAGGTTGAAACTCTCCCAAGGCAGGCCTGTGTGGGACTAGCAGAAGACATTGAGAATTATGGCCTTTGCAAAATGTTAATTAGACAAGCAAAACCATTCTGAGCTGCACGATGGTACTTCCTCTGGGAGGTGTGCACATGTTGATTATGAGCATCACAAGGGCATGTCTGTGTGCCGGGTCACAGGCGCAGAACCAGGCCTCTGTGCAGAACTCCTTTTTTAAGTTATGCCTTTAAAAATTATTTTCATTGTAGAAACTTTAAACATATATAAAAATAGAGAATAATACAATGAATCCCCAAAGGCCCATCACTCAGTTTCAACAACTGTCGACATTTTGCCATTCTTCATTTATCTCCCCATTGTACCCCCCGCCAACTCACACCCAACAAACACACTTTTGTGTGTGTGGAATATGTCTAGATTTAACTTTTTACTATCATTTTTTCTGACAACAAAGCCACTATGTGCTCATTGTAGAAAAGATTTAGTAGTTTAAATCGATTTTAAAATGAGTGATTAAATCTGAATTGTGATCATGGTATAAGGTGAGACAGAACTGAGCAATCATGGTGAATTCTTCTGGTCTTATTTTACCTTTCTGGAGCCTTATATTCTTTTCCCCCATCAATTTTCTGCCCTTATCCTGTCTGAACTCTTTTAGGCCAACTGCCTCACCTGGAGGTGAAACGATGAAGGGGATGCTCTGTGCTTGCTATGTCTTGGCAAGTCTAAACTCAGTCTCTTTGTGAAAAGCCTGTGCTCCACCATGGTTTGGGGCAGAGATTTGCTCACCAGCAGTGTTGTGTTTTCATTTTCTCCCTCCCTCGTCTCTGAGGAGGTGGGCTATCACCCTCTGGTACTCCCTCTCCAGATGCTGCCTCTCAGGATGGCCCTGATCATGGTGGCAGCCACAGGTTGAGCCATGTGCCTGGCTCTCCCAGGCCAGCTGGCCCTCCGCCCCTCCACAGCCCCAGTGGGTTGGCCTGAGCCTGAATCTGCCATATGACAGTCACTCTTGCCCTTTTTCAGCCACTTTTGCTAGTGATGCAGCACAAAGACCTGAATTCCCCTTGTGCCTGGGTGTTGGTTCTCATTGGTCCCTGTACACACAGGGCAAAAAGAAACTACTGAAAGAGGCAGACCACTCTGGCTTGGTAGGTAGTAGTTTTATTTATTTATTTTATTTTTTTAAATTTTTGTTTATTTATGATAGTCACACAGAGAGAGAGAGAGTGAGAGAGAAGCAGAGACACAGGAGGAGGGAGAAGCAGGCTCCATGCACTGGGAGCCCGACGTGGAATTCGATCCCGGGTCTCCAGGATCGCGCCCTGGGCCAAAGGCAGGTGCCAAACCACTGTGCCACCCAGGGATCCCAGTAGGTAGTAGTTTTAATAAGAAAGGGAACTTGTGGGGAAGTCCGGGTGGCTCAGCGGGTTAGTGCTGCCTTAGGCCCAGGGCCTAATCCTGGAGACCCGGATCCCGGGCTCCCTGCATGGAGCCTGCTTCTCCTTCTGCCTGTGTCTCTGCCTCTCTCTGTCTGTGTCTCTCATGAATAAATAAATAAAAACTTAAAAAAAAAAAAAAAAAGAAAGGGAACTTATGAGGCCTGTCTTGGGCAGCCACAGGACTAGTTGACGTCTGCACCCATCTACCTTCATTGGTATGTAAAGGGCCTTCACTGGGTTCAGTCACCTGAGCCATCCAGATGATCTGTACCACACATTACTCTCTCAAGGCTCCATCCTTAAAATAGCTCCTAGTGTGGAAACTGCACCTTCTAAGGATAGGGAAGGAGTGAGGAGCCTCCATTTGCCTGGGTCAAACTCAAGAGTCAACCAGTGATCACATCTTGTCAGTGACCTCCTCCAGCACTGAGGTCACTGGGCCAACTCTGACAAATGCACTTTCTTACCAGGGTCCTTGTTATTAGCTGCACTGCACGTGCGAAGGGGGTTGTTTACTCTGTGTCTCGCTCTGTGCTAGGAGGGAGGAGGAAAATGAATGAGAGGACCTGGTGCCTGTGCTCCCTGAGGACAAAAGTCTTTTTGTGTTGTAGGTATTCTGTGCGGGTCAGCTCATCTGTGCCGTGATTGCAGATTCTGAGGTTCAGGCAAAGCAAGCAGCCAAACGAATGAAGATTATCTACCAAGATTTGAAGCCATTGATCCTGACCATCAAGGTAATGAGTTCAAGGATAGTGCCAGAAGAGCACATCTCGATGGTGTATCAGTTAAAATGCTTTGGCTACAGTAACAGGAAAGAAAATTTGACTCAAATTGGTGTCTAAAACATAGGGGCTTTGTTGGCCTCAGACTTTATCAGTGTCAGCAAAGAACCTGATTTTGTGCCTCTGCTCTCTGCTGCCCATAGTCCAGGCCTTCTGCCCTGTAGTCACAGGATGGCAGCCAGGAGCTTTTCATCCATGTCCAGGGAGCAAGAGAGACCATTGTCCCAGCATTGTAAGCACGAGTCCTGAGATCCAGGTTTATCAGGCCAATTAGGTCACGTCCATCTCTGAATGAATGATTGGCCAGGGGAATGGAGGACCTGTTGGTTACTGCTGGGGGTTAGATTTCTCTGAAGTGTATGGGCTGCAGGGGGGTGGAACTGAGTGGGGTAGCGATGGAGATGTAAACAGAAATCTGATCACTGAAGGGGACAGGTGAGAGGAATGCTGCACTGGCAACCACTGATGTCCAGGACAGTTGGCACACCTTGCAGGCCTGAATTCACCTTCACCCTGACCCTCTCGGGTGTGTGCAGGAACCAGCAAGATGCTCTGTGAAGCCAGTATTGGAGATGGTATTTTTAGATTCTCCAGTGCGTGTCTTAAATGAGTATGAAGAATAGATCTTATGATGCCTGTAGGTATTTTGGCAACTTAAACAAATTGGAGTATTGCATTTTCTATCATGTTTTTTAGAAAGGAGTTAAGAGATTTACAAAGATTGTACGAACCATGAAATGACAGGGTGCTCTGCATCTATTGTATCGGTTCTTATGATTTACTAAATAATGAAAGCATGCAAGTTGGGAAAGCAGCATGAATAGATTAGATTCAGCACAGACAGACGCTGTGGACTCTGGGAATACATTATCTTCACAACGAAATGAATCTGTTGTCCTCTAGGTGACTAGCATGCCCTGTGGCAGGGAATGAGAAACTGACTTGGCTAAGATTAGTGTCTCTAGGAGAACTTGGCCTAGGGTGTATTTCCCATCATGCTGTTTTATTCCTAGGAACATAGCATTTGTTTCTGGACAGTGTCCTCACTATTTTAAAATTAAAATAAAAGTATGTCAAGATGACAAACATTTAGAAGTTAAGTTGGAGTCAAGGAGTGATAAAGCTTCCCAAATTTTCCTGGCCAGTTTCAGACTCAAATATTCTCATCCCTTCTTAGTCAGATGTTGACTACCGTGCTTGCCTACCTTATACACAAAATGTTCCCCAACATTTTGTTTTAGAGTTACTTCTAAATAAGAAATGATTTCGTAGTTACTTCGTCATAAGAAATTATTGACATGATACTTCATCAAAATGTTATTTATAATCCTTTGCCCAGTACTGGTGTCTAAATATCTTCCCTTCCCTGCCCCCACCTTCTAGCCAAATAAAATTCCAAACAAGCAAACAGATGCCACTCTTTCCTTGCCCTCCGTCCCTCCAACTGGCAGATCCCCAGTTGTTTGCCAGAGAGTACCAGCATCGAACACCAAA
The DNA here is from genome assembly GCF_053574225.1 of Canis aureus. Taxonomy (NCBI): domain Eukaryota; kingdom Metazoa; phylum Chordata; class Mammalia; order Carnivora; family Canidae; genus Canis; species Canis aureus. The sequence goes on along the minus strand of NC_135646.1, from coordinate 21,253,039 downwards.
CTTTGACATGTGGGGAAGAGCTGCCTCACATTTTTATCAGAGTTCAAGCTCTCCAAGGTCAATCTACTAGAAGTGAGTGGATTTAATCAAAAATTTTAGGGGGAAATACACCCAACTCCATACACATTACAGTTCTTCAATCACTTTTTTGACCAAGAAATATTTGGGAAATTGTCTCAAAGTTACTCAAAAAGCAAATAGCAAGTAAAGAGGGAAAATTTATAAGGTGTAACTTCTGTTTTCAACCAGGAATAGATGAATCTTAGATTACTATGAAAGGCATATAAATTCATTGTAAGAAGAAACTGTGCTATCAATCTAAATAAGATAAAAATAAATGTATCGCTGTCACTAACACTGATGTTTAACTAAGCTGATGCTTTTTAGAGTGCTTCGTAGTTTGAATGGGGAAACTCTATCAAAACTCTTGGCTCAAGGGATCAAGTTGATGACCATAGCGAGAAAAATATGCTCCCGACCAGAAAGTCCTGTCAGTCATCATGATCAACAATATGACCGTAGCCAACACCTATACAGAGTTCGCCACAGTCAAAGCAGGTTTTATACACTAACTCACTAAATGCTCACGACAATCCCGTGAGGAAAACCTGCTATTGTCTTCATTCTGATAAGGAAACAAGAAGACAGGTCACACAGCTAGTCACATAGAAGCAATCAACAAACCCTCTATCAAGGAAGCTGAGTCCCACAGTGGTAAAAACAAATGAACCCACTGTTTGAATGGAGGAAATGGCAGGATCACAATCCATCAGCCCTGTAAGGTGTTCTGATAGGTCTAAACATCTACTAGTGGCCAGAGGGAACGAGAGTTAGAATAATTCCTGTCAGCAGGCTGGAATTTCATGGATGGACAATAACCTGTGGTAGATAATGTTTGCAGGAGCTGGTACGTCACATTTGCCAGCAGATGCAGGGATTATGGCAAAATAAATTCCTAGAATAGCTAAGAAAACCAGCCTACATTATTGTAGCTACATCCTTGATTATGTGTACCTACCACTGTCTCCCTTCACTGGGCACCCAGGGGAAGCAGTAGGATCCAGTGTGTAAGTGGATTTGTGGTACACAGACTGGGCTTGTAATAGAATCTCAGTTCTGGGGCTGGAGTCCCAGGTGCCCCACTGCCCTATACAAATGCTGTGCTCAACCTCCCAGAAGAGGAGCGTGGAGCTGGCAGGCAGGCCTACCATGATCCTTATCACTAGAATGTCTTTGGCTAGCATTTACTGAGCATTTATTATATGCCATGTAAGCTCTTTATATGTCTCATTTCATTTTATCTGCACCACAATTTTATTGGAGCTATGTGCACAACTGTATCTCCATTTTACAGATGGGGCTCAGAGAGAAATAATAAGCCCACAGTCAAACGGTAGTAAATAGAGAGATTGGACACAATTCTGACTGGGTCTACAGTCCAAGCTCTAAACCCAGGTGCCATGTGGCCTTGGCTGCATAAAATGGGTTGTGGAACGCATAGTACAGTCTTCCTGGAAAATACTAGTTCCACTCCGGGACCACCTTACATGCTGGGTTTTTTCCTGAGCATACCCTCTTTTGACTCAACAGGCACATTTGTATTTATTCTGTGAGGAGTCTCTCTGAAGGCTAGTTCTTAGCTCAGGTCACTGGGATTGTGCTGAATGAAAGTGCATGGGACCCCGAAGCCAGGGAGATACTTCCTCCACTCAGATGCTGCCCCAGTGCCAGTGGCTGCTGCCAGAGGGCTGGGTCCCTCGCCCACAGAGCCTCAATTTTCTGTTCTTTCTAGGAAGCCATACAGCACAACTCCTTCAAACCAGAAAAGAAACTGGAATATGGAAATGTTGATGAGGCATTTAAAATGGTTGATCAAATTCTAGAAGGTAGAGCTATCTGGAAAAAGTAATGAGAGAGGAAGGAGCCCTGGAAGGCTTCTAAGCCTTTGCCTTTTAGAAATCATCTAGAGGGATGTCTGGGTGGCTCCGCGGTTGAGCGTCTGCCTTTGGCTCAGGGTGTGATCCTAGTCCCAGGATCGAGTCCCACATCGGGCTTCCTGTGAGGAGCCTGCTTCTGCCTCTGCCTGTGTCTCTGCCTCTCTCTCTCTCTCTGTGTCTCTCATGAATGAATGAATAAATAAATAATCTTTAAAAAGAAAGAAAGAAATCATCTAGAAATCAGCCTAGGTGGATATTGCTCCTTTGGACCAGGCACTTCATTCACAGATGTGTGTGTGTGTGTGTGTGTGTGTGTGTGTGTGTGTGTGTGTGTAGACCAGAGCAGGGAGGCAAAGTGGGAGGCACAGCCCCCTGTACTGTGCACTGACCACCTGCCCCATCATGGCCTAAGTTTTTACATGATGTAGTCTCTTTTCCTGTTCATAACCACTCTGCAGATTGGGAAAATGCGGTTCAGAGTGCTTACGGAGCATGAACACAGTCATACAACAGCTACTAAGTGACAAAGCTGGTCAGTGAATTGATAGCTTTTCTTAGGATTTCCAAAGCCCATGTTTCTTTCTCTTCCATCCTATCTCTCTCTGACTTCTCCCTCCCTTCCTTCCAGACTTCCTTCCTTATGTTTAATTAAAATGAAATTTATCTCTTAGAATATGGTTGATTTGAATTTTCCAATGAAATTTTTATAACTTTTTATTTTGAAAGGATTTTAAGTTTACAGAAAACTTGCAGAAACATTAAAGAAATTCCTAGTAACTATTGAGATTCCCCGATTATTAACACTTTACTACACTTGCTTTACCATTCTCTCTTTCTGTACACACACATACACACACACACACACACACACACACATTATTTTGGAGCCATTTGAGAGTAAGTTACATGCTTGTTTACCCCTAGGTACTAGTGTGTACTTCCCAAGGGCAAGACTATTATCTTACTTAAATAGTTATCAAAATCAGAACATCAGGGGCACCTGGGTGGCTCAGTCGGTTGAATGCCTGGCTCCGGCTCAGGTCATGATCCCAGGGTCCTGGGATGGAGCCCCACGACAACTCTGATCCCCATCTCAGGAAGGGTCCTAAGACATACTGTCCTTCAGCGTATAGCCAGAGCTGTGTCAGGTGTAATCAGTCCAACCACTTGAGGTCAAAGCCCATCATGTTTCTTAACTCCACAGCTGTATTAAGCCTGAACATGGTCACAGGATCCCTGGATGATGTCACCTGGAAGCTGTAGAAAAGACACCTCGCCCCATCACCCTGCCAGTATTCCTTGGCACGCTGTCTTATTAGCTGTGTGACTTGCTAGGGGCCATCTCCTTGCTTTAAAATTATATGAACAAAATAATCCTGATCTCAAAGATCTGTTGTGAAGATCCTAAGAGATAACATAAGTGTGCTTGGCATAGAGCTTGGCGATCCATGACGGTGAGCGATAATTACTACTAGGCTTAGATGTTCTTGTTCTCTGGTCAGTATTTTACCGTCTGCTGCTGAGCTAACACCCTGGCAGGTGCTCATTTAGCACACCCAGTGTTTCCCGGTGTCTCCCAGTATGAGACATTTGTGAGACCTGCCTGGAGATTCCTGTGCCTTCCTTTCTAGAATTCTGGAATTGGAGGATCAGGATAGCACAGGAATATGCTCTTGACAAGTTTTCACAGGGCTCCAGGTGATTCTTCAGATTAGTGAAATGTGGCAAACACTTGAAGGAAGAGTCTGTTTTCTGGGAGAAGAGGAGGGAGCATTTTTATTTAGCGTAAAGAGATGATGGCGTGAGCATCTTGGAAATAATCCACTTTTAAAGAGGTTCTTCCACTTGCCTCTGTTCTTGCCATGTGTGTTTTTGTGTGAACTCAATCGGTGTTCTTTCCCTTAACATCTTATTCATTTAATGCAGTGAAGTAATTCATTCAGTCTGTCTCTTGAATTTTAATTTGTATCCTGGCCCTTGCCGCATCGATAAATGTATAAGTGATACAGGATGGTTTAAAAGGGATGTTCATATGACTTTTAAGTTTTCATCTTCTTGACTCACTAGTTTGAGGTATTTTTTTCCCCTTACAATGCAATAGTCAAGGGCAGCCCTGGTGGCGCAGCGGTTTAATGCCGCCTGCAGCCTAGGGCGTGATCTTGGAGACCCAGGATCGAATCCCACGTCAGGCTCCCTGCATGGAGCCTGCTTCTCCCTCTGCCTGTGTCTCTGCCTCTCTCTCTCTCTCTCTTTCTGTCTCTATGAATAAATGAATAAATAATCTTTAAAAAAACTAAAAAATAAATGCAATAGTCAAGTGAATGATGAGTTTTGGCCACTTATTTCAATGAGAAGTAACCGGAGGTGATAGCCACTTTTTCTGCCTTTTAGGAAAGTAGGTGCTCTAAGAAAAACAAATATTTAAAAGAGAAAAATATGTGGAGCACTAACTATATCAAGTCTTAGACTGTGTTCTAGAAGGGAGCGATATTACTGTGTATTTTTATCCCCTGTGAAGATCTCTTTTGCCCCTTGCTAACCCTGAGGTCAGAGCGCTGGAAGGGCATCAAGACCCCCATTCGTAAACCAGCGGAGGCTGGGAGGCGTGCGACTGAGCAGGAATCAAACTGATCTAATTTCCCAAACCTTAGGTGAATGTCTCTCTCTACATGATACCACTTCTCATTTTTCTCTTTAAAATTCCGTTAGCTGGGACGGGCTTTCCACTGGAGAGCACAGAAGGCAATCTGTGCAGCAGGATTTGCAAGAGATCTAAGAGCCCTGAAACCGAGATTATCTTTCCCACGTCCTGTCCTACTGGGCATAATACAGATAGACTCCTTCATATCCTAATGGCTTTTCAGTCTTTAAGGGCTTCTTATTAAAATGGAAATGTGCCTGAAGGAATCACTCCTAAACGCATAGTGGAATAACGTTTTATCTCAGGGATTAGCTGATCAAATTAGTTGATCAAATTAGTTGAGAGCAACACCCTGAGAGGAAGAGAGGGAGGGCCCTGTGCGGGGAGGGCTGCAGGGTGGACGTGCAAGGTAACAGGGTTCTAAAACTTTGCCTGCTTTGTAGATGTGAGCAGAAGCAGCTCTAATGGTTTTTAGCATTTCTGAAGAGACAGGTGGGAACACTAATATTGTACACTATGAATGTGAGCCCACTGACAAGTGGATTTTTCAATGTGTGATCTTTGATAAAAGCTTGCATTAAAATTGAGATTTGGATTTTTGACATTTTAATTTGTATATTTTATAAATGAAACATAATCTCATTTTTCTATATTTCTCTCTTTATTCAGATTTTGGATAAGATAGGAAACCCAGACTCCAATACAAAGGATTTCCCTGGGAATCTGCCTTAAACCATCCACAAATCACTGTTATTGGATACACTTTAAATTTTTTAAAGTTCTGCCTTTTACCTAACATGGTGGCTGGTCATAATTGCATTCTGTTTTTTTCTCTCTGTTTAATTTTTTCCCCTTTGTCTTCCAGTGCCTTAGTTGAATATTTTTCAGAATTCCAATTTGATGTATCTCTAGTGTTTTGGGTGTATCTCTTTGTCTAGTTTTTTTTGGCGGTAGTTCTAGGTGCAAATTTTACGTATACATAATATATATTACAATATATCTGGTAGCAACATTTTACCAGTTTGCGTATAAAAATCTTAACTTTCTTCACATCCTTTTACTCTCTCTCATTGTAATAGTCTTATTAAATTTCCTCTTTATACTCTGAGTACCACATGAAACAACGTTATAATTTTGCTTTCAGTGAAATATATAAATTCAAGAGGAGAAGGAAAGTCTATTGTGTTTATCTGTATTTGTAGTCTTTCCATTGTCCTCTCTCCTTCCTGATGTTCCAAGATTCCTTTTAAAAAAATCACTTCTTGTTTCAAAAACTGTCTTTAGCCATTATTTTAGGATATGTCTGTTTAAGAAAAATTCTTAGTTTCCTTATCTAAGAATGTCTTGATTTCTTTTTCATTCTTGAAGAATATTTTTGATGGATATAGATTTCTGAGTTTACAGGCCTTTTAGCAGTTCAAGAAAGGTGTTGTACCATTTCCTCTGGTCTCCATGGTTTCTGATGAGAAATCTGCCTTGTGAAGTGTTTTCCTCCTCTAGGTGAGGTAATGTTTTTCTCTGTCTGCTTTCAGGATATTTTCCTTTCTTTTTTTACTTTTTAGAAGTTTGACTCTGATATGTCTTGGCTTGGATTTATCATATTTTCAAATATTCACTCAGCTTCTTGAATCTATAGGTTTGTGTCTTTTGCCAAGTTTAGGAAATTTTCAGCTATAATTCCTTCAAGTTTTTGATGTCAGTGACCCAAATGTTCAATCTTTTTATAGTCATACCAAGTCCTGAAGCTCTGCTCATTATCGTTTAGTCTCTTTTCTTTCTCATGTCCAGGGTAGGCAATTTCTGTTGTTCTATATTCTTGATTACTGATTATTTCCTCTGTTCTCTCTATTTTGTTGTTGAGCTTTTCCGTTGAGCCTCTTAAATTTTGGTTGTTGTATTTCTTAGTTCTAAAATTTCATTTGGCTCTTTTTGTGTCTTCTGTTTCTTTGCTGAAATTTTCCATTTTTCCCTTTGTTTTAAGTGTTTATGTAAATGGTCACTGATGCATTTTTGTGATGGCTGCTTTAAAATCCTTGTTAGATAACTCCAGCATCTGTGGCATCTCATCGTTGGCATCTGTTGATTGTCTTTTCTTGTTCAAGTTGGGTTCTTGGCATGATGAATGATTTTCAATTGTTCCTGGTCATTTGATTATTATGTTGTAAGACTCTGGATCTTACTTAAATCTTATATTTTACCAGAATGCCTCTGACCCCATGTTGGTGGGTAAAAAAGAGGGTTGCTGCCTTGTTATTGCTAGGTGAAGGGTGGAAGTTCAGGTTCCTCAAATAGTATCCAGTATCCAGTGGTATCACCACAAGGAAGGGTTTGGGGCATCTCATTACAGCAGCCTGATAAGGGTGGAAGTCTAGATTTTCCACCCAACTTTTGCAGATAGAGTTGGGGCCACACTTTTTTCACTGGAGTAGAGTGGTTATTGTATACAAGTTTTTCCTGCTAGGCTTTCCATCCCTTGGCCCTTTGGGGATTTTCTTTTTTTTCTTTTTTTTTTTTTTTTAAGATTTTATTTATTTATTCATGAGAGGCACAGAGAGAAAGGCAGAGATATAGGCAGAGGGAGAAGCAGGCTCCATACAGGGAGCCTGGGATCATGCCCCGTGCCAAAGGCAGATGCTCAACCTCTGAGCCACCCAGGCATCCCCCTTTGGGGCTTTTCTCTTGTCTTTTCCAATTAGTATTTTGGGATTACTGGCCTTTCTGGTACCAGTTCTGGGATAGATGAAGCAAATAGCAAAACAAAGAACATAACTCACTGAACTTACCATGTCTTTGCTTGGATCCCAAACTTCCTGTCTTCTCTCTACCTTTCAAAATCTTCTAATATTTCTTTTACATATAAATAAATAAAGTCATTTGCTGTATTTAGCAGAAGCAACCAAGAAATGTGCATTTACCCCATCTCCTCTTGGACCAGAAATCTCCTTGCCATAATAGTATTCTGACTGACTCTAGAACATCACACATCTTTTCCTAGACCTCTGTGACCTATCATATTGGGAGACCTGACAGATAGCCAAACAGAACTCCACTTCAGATCTGCAGATATGGTGGTGAAGCCCGTGGAGCCTGCTGTCCAGCAATAGCATTGCTGGTGGAATTTCAACAGCTGGGGAAGGCTACCGAATCTATCTGAAAGCCTCCTTGACTCCGGTGTACCTTCCTGTAACAGGTGAAATACACATGGGCGGTCAAGAACACTTTTATATGAAAACCCAAAGCATGCTTGTTGTTCCCAAAGGAGAGGACCAAGAAATTCCCAAATATATACAGGTAACATGGGGCCATTGCAGGGGGCGGGGGGACTAAATGGATTCTGCTGGCAAAGCATACCAAGAGCAATTAGAGACAAATATGTCACTGCAGGAACTGAAGGAATTTGGAGTACTAACAGCCCTATCCATTTGGGTATTAACAGCTGTACAATTTCAAAGCTTTTAAGAGAGTTTTATGAAAGTAGGCACCTTTTGTTTGTGGATTTATAACCCCAGAACCAGTTTTGGAGTCAGCAGGTCTCTTTTGCCATACTCCTGGCATTGTTGAGAATACCAAAGAATAAAAGGAAAGCCTGCCCTCCAGAGTTTATAAGTACCTAATTCACATGAAGCAATTAGGAAGTGGTATTGGATGGAATGGAACTGAATACTTAATCAGCTAAGTCAGAATTTACACAGGTGGAAGAATTACAAGAAAGGAGGGTCTGCTAAGGGCTAGAATCATCCAGAAAGTCCACAAAGATTAAGTCTTAAGTTTGGATTTGTAGTGAGAATGAGATTTGTCTAGATGGTGAGGAGAGGCCATTTCTAGGCAATGCCACACCAAGATCAAATGCCACTCATTCAGTCATTCATTCACTCATTCCTTCTGTAAACACATATTTCCTATGACCTATATATCAGGCAGCATGCATATAGGAAAGGAGGAAAGGCACAAAGACTACCCAAGCTGGAATAAGGGATACATTTAGGAGTGACTAGGTTAAGTGTCAGGGTGAAAGCAAGGGGAACACAGCAAAGGTGTTGACTCAGTAGTTCATACAAGCCAGTGTTATTACCAGAGCAGGTAGGAATGTGGGAATGTGTGAACTGAGGCCTTTAGAAGCTGGTACATTAAGAAGGGTCAGGTGAGTCCCATTCCAGTCCTGTCTGCTCCTCATTACCAGTGTGATGTTGGGCCCATCACTTCATCCTTCTTGGGCTCCACATTTATAAACATGAGTTGTTAAGATTAAATTACCTCTAAACATTAGGATGGTATGGAAGAGCAAGACCTGCATCCAGGGAGGATGCACTGACCAACTGAGCAATAATCCAGATGGGAGGCGAGAAATGTCTCCAGTGGAGACAGAATGTGGGGAAATATGGGGAATGTGGGGAAAAGATCCAGTCTGAAAGAGGTTTGCAAGGCCTCAAAATCTCACTGCTTGAGGAAACATATCCCAAGGGATTAGCATGTAAAGGCTACTTTTATTATGGTTCGTGGGGAGATTTTTCAAAAATTTATTAGCACAGGGGTGTCTAGGTGGCTCAGTTGGCTAAGTGTCCAACTCTTGATTTTGGGTCAGGTCATGATCTCAGGGTCATGAGATTGAGCTCCACATTGGGCTTTATGCTGGGCATGGAGCCTGCTTAAGATTCTCTCGCTTCCTCTGCCCCTGCCACCCCCACTCCCCTCATACTCTCTCTCTCTCAAAAAGAAATAATAATTATTACTAGCACAAAAATAGCACGTTGATACCAAAAGGACTACTTAATATTAATGATAGTTTTTGCAGTGTCATAGCTAAATGCTACTGAGATCAGTTGTGGATGTATGCTTAGGTCATTGGAAATTGTTCTGCTATTTAATATAACTACACGGTTTCTGTATTGTGTGTAGCGTTTTGGAATCAAAATGTGTAAAGACTGCCCCACTCCTTTGCTGCAGATGGATCAGATTAATGCAATCTGTTGTCATTCACAGGATATAGTTGCCTCGACCTTGAAGCTCCCAGTTAACAAGGTCATGTGTCATGACCTTGTAAAGCGTATTGGTGGGGCTTTTGGGGCGGAAGGCCATTAAAACCAGCATCATGGCAGCCATCACTGCATTTGTTGCCAACAAGTAAGTGGAGAAAATCTGCTAAATAGACTAAAAAATAAAATGAAGTCATGCTGTACATACTCAATATTGGGGTTAAGAAGAAAGAATTTGGGTTAAGATTATTTAAAATCACATATGGTATACAAAACATAGGCTGCCAGCTTATTACAACTTTTTTTTAATATAATATATTGTCATACCAGATACTAAGAACCAAAATGGGACTCAATCATTGAAGAAAAATGAAAGCCACAGTAAAAATACCTGTAGGCAGAAACAAGTCCTAAATGGATGGTGGTTATTAGCCACCACCCTTACTTGGAAAGCACAAAGTAAGTAGAAGAATGGGGATGGAAGGGATTTCTGTTATAAAGACAACACTGCATGGCTGCAGAGGGCAGCATTTGGCTGCCGTGAGCAAACCAACAAACCATGCTTCTGTTTAACTTTCTATGCCTTGTGCTGACTGATTGTGGCCGGCTCATATCTGCTTTACCCAAAGATGTCAATTCGTGCAAAGATACTAACTGGATCTGGCTGGTACAGAGTGAGTGACTGGAAAACATGTGAGTGTATGTACATCTATGAAAGCAGATCTGATAACCATAGTGCTTCCACATTTTCTAAAAATAGAATAATTTCCAATAGTGTTCTGTGAAATAACAATTATTTGCCAACAGGTTCCTTACTTTTCAGTATATCAAGGGTATCTTTGTGAAACTCTGTCCCAGAAATTCCCAGAAAAATTTCCATAGCAGAAAATAATTATTCTTTTGCTTTGTAAGAAATAAATTAACTTGTCAGAATGGATTAATTGCCATAATAAACAACTAAAAACTCTCAGGGGCTTACACCTGGATTGTGTTATTTCTTGCTCAAGTAACAGCTCAGTATACTCAGCAGGGGTTGTAGGGAAAGGGAGAGGAGAGGACCTTGCTCTGAAAAATTATTCAGTGACTTAAACTTTTTCCATCCAGCAGTGCCACTGTCATCCCCTCATGCAGTGCCACTGCATCATCTAGTAAGGGAGTCATAAGGCTCATATGACTATTTAGGTGTAAATTTAAATTAAATAAAACAGAAAATTCAGTTCCACAGTTGCATTAGCTATATTTCAAGTGCTCAGGAACTACATGTGGCCAGTGGCTACCATATTGGACATGTAGATATAGAACATTGCCATCGTCATGAAAAGTTTGATTGCATAGCACCATGTTACGGAGTCTGAGTCCTCTACGGGCTCTTCTGGAAGGGCAGAACATAAGGGAAGCGGGAGAACATGGAGTGTTATGTGGGAGGTGTTTTAGGCACCAGGCGTGTTAAGTGTAGACCTTGCTTCTGTTCACTTGTGATGAGCCAGGACTTTGCCATCTAACTGCAAGGGTGGCTGGGCAATGTAGTCTTCCATGTGCCCAGGATGAAAGACAACAGCATTTGTTGAACACGGCACCATCTCCACCATTACTGGTGTAGCTGCGTACATATTTTTAGGAGATAATGGATGTATTCGTTTCAACTCAGGTTCACTCTAAGCTCTATTTTGAATTTGGTTTAGTTTAACAAAGATTTATTAGAGTAAACTTTGTTCTGACAGAGATTACACTTTGGGGGTGGAGGAGGAAATACAACTTACACATATGAAGTCATCATGAAAACATAATAATGTCGGGTTAAAAGTTGAGATGCACGTGGTAAAACTATGAGGAGAGAGGAATATGAGTTGCAGTATGTACATGAGACATCTTAGAGAAAGTGAAACACAAATGGCCTTCAAGAACAGATGGGCAGAAAGAAGGCATATGGGTGGTGGGCATAGTAAGAGCAAAAATGCAGAGGAGGGATAAACATGGCATGTTCGATAGGGATGGCAGTAAGGAGAGAGGGAATCAGAACACACGGTGATTACTGAGAGGTGGTGGAAAATGAGATTGGTTAGGTTAAGTGATGCCAGACGGAGAGGAGACTAGCGTTTCAGGATGGGGGTTGAAACTTGATCTTGTAAGAAAGTGTAGGACTGGGTAGATCCTTGATCAGCCAAGTGTCATAACCCAACATAGGTGCGTTGGGGAAGATAATAGGATGGCACTGGGCAGGGTGGCCTGGGGAGGAGAGAGGTTGGAGGCAGCCAGACCATCGTATTTGGGGTCTGAGGTGTGATAGTAAGATGTAGAAGAAATGAGTCCAAGAGCCACTGTAGTATTAAATAAAATAGGAGTTGTGAAAACCTTGGCAAAATACAGGAGACAATAAAACCACAAACATGACGTGGAGGTTTCTAGTAGAGAGAACCAAGTTAGAAGGAGGAAAGAGGAAGGAGGAACCTGGAAGAACAATGATAAGCTTGTTCATGTAAATGTTGGGGGAGAAGTGACAACAGGATTTTTAAATGCAAATGTCTTTCACCCATATGGAACTTTATTAAAAGGACTAGTTAGCGTTACAGAAGCCATAAACATAGCGGTGATTATAATTATGAGAAAATAATGTTTTCTGATGTAGAGTGAGGACAGGAGATGATATTAGTAACACTTATAATAGTAATATTAATAATTTATATTTAGAACACTTGCTGTGTTTTAGTCACTCATCTATAATTTTCTGTGCATTACCTTATTTATTGCCATTTCACAGATGGAGAGATCATAGAGCTTGCCTAAGATCACAGAACTAGTTTAGTGGCAGAGCCAGGACTCAAACTTAAACTTCTGGAGTTCATAGGTCATGCCCTTCACTATGACTTTGGTTTGAATTTGGTACCGTTCAACAAAAACCACAGAGTGAGGAAAATGTGCTAGTCCATTCTGAGCAGGCCACCAGATTTGGAGATTAAAAGATGAAATGGCTTCAGGGAGAAAGTTCAGGTAGAAATGTGGAGCCAGAATTTAAGGACTTGTGGCAAGAATGGGAGGTTAGGATGTATGCAGTGGATTTGCTTTGAGAGGAAAGAGAAGGGTTGATTGAACAGCAGCAATGAATTGGACAGGAGGGTTTTTGTTTGTTTTGCTTTTATATCTACCCTTCCTTTTTCCCCCTTTTTTATTATTTTTAGTTGTGGCAAAATACACCATAAGATGTTCTGTCTTAGCCGTGTTTAAGTTTGGTTAACATTAAGTACATTCGCATTGCTGTGCAACCATCACCACCATCCATCTCTGGAATTCTTTTCATCTTGTAAAACTGCAAATCTGCACCCACTAGGCAATATGTCTCCATTTCTTCCACCTCCAGCAACCCCCTAGAAACCACCATTCTACTTGCCATTCGTTCTAATTTGACTACACTAGGTACCTGATATAAATGGAAATAGTATTCATCCTTTTGGCTTATTTTACTTCACATGATGTCTTCACAGTTCATCCATGTTATAGCATGTGTCAGAATTTCCTTCCTTTTTAAGGCTGAATAATATTCTATTATATATGCACCACATTTCATCAATCCATTCATCCATTGATAGACACACTTGGGTTGCTTCTACCCCTTAGCTATCGTGAATAATGCTACTATGAACACAGATATATAAATAGCTTCAGAACCCTGCTTTTAATGCTTTGTGGATAAATACCCAAAAATGGGATTGCTGGATCATATTGCTATTTTTAATTTTTTGAGGAACTGTCATACTGCTTTCCATAGCAGCTCCGCCATTTCACATTTCTACCAGCAGTGCATATGGTTCCAGTTTCTTCACATGCTCACCTATACATATTACTTTCTGTAGCTGGTTGGTCAGTTGGTGGATTTTTTTATAGTAGCCATTGTAATGGATGTGAGGTTGTTTGTAATTTTGATTTGCATTTCCCTAATAACTAGTGATGTTGAACCACTTTTCATGCACTGATTGGACATTTGTATATTGTCTTTGTAGAAATGTCTATTCAGATCCTTCATCCATGTTTTTAGTCAGATTGGGTTTTTTGTTGTTGTTGAATTTTAGGAATTCATACACATACTAGATATTAACCTTTTATTAGATATACAGTTTGAAAATTTTTCTCCCATTCTCTGGTTGCCTTTTCACTCTGTTGATTGTGTCCTTTGATATATGGAAGTTTTACATTTTGATGCAGTCCAGTTTACCTATTTTTTTTCTTTTGTTGCCTGTGCTTTTGGTGTCATATCTAAGAAATCATTGCCAAATTTAATGTCATGAAGCTTTTTATCTATGTGAGGAGGATTTACAAGTGACAAAGTGAAATGTAGAGAGACACATGGTCCCCAGCACCAGTATTAAAGGTCAGTTCTCTTTTCCTAAGCTGGGTTCATGAATGATGGCAGAAGCTTGGCCCTGGATATGGAGCATTATAGCAATGGAGGCGCCTCCCTGGATGAGTCATTATTTGTAAGTGCTTTAAGGAGCAAGTTCACATTCTGAAAAGCATGACATAAAATGATATAATTCAGAAAATGTTCAATAGTTAAATAACATATTAATAAACAAAGACCCACATTGCAGGAATAGCCATGTTATTTACTGGCACCTCCAGGGTAAGTCCAGAGATACTGGCTAATTCTGTGTCTGCATATTATCTCCATATTTCCCGTACTTAGAGTTCTTTTCTCAAATGCAAGCATTATACTAAACCACGGCTCTACTGATATTCCGGCCTGGATCATTCTTTGTTGTGGGTCTGTCCTGTGCATTGTAGGATGTTGAGCAGCATTCTTGGCCTCTACTGGCACAGCTACCCTCTGGTCTCAACAACCAAAAGTGTCTCCAGACATTGCCAGGGAAGACAGAGGACTAAATTGCCCCTGGTTTAGAACCAATGCATTAGACCAAACACGAAAACATTTTTTTCATGTTTTGCAGATATTTTATTCATTACATTCTATAGATCCAGTTTTCAGAGCCTACAAATGCTTCAAAGCCTTTGGCAAATGTCTGAAACCTGAGGATAAACATATATTAGCCCTAAAATAGGAAAATTAAAAAATGATGATTACAAAAGAAAAATTATTCAAATCCTTAAAAATTATTTTATAGCAAAAACTATTTTAATATAGGGCCTGGGTCCATTTTAGCATGTTTAATGTGATGTAGATACGGTTGGTCGTTTCTGGCCTGGTTTTGGTCTTAAGTCTCAGGAAGGCAAAATAGGTATGGAAGGATGTGAATCTTATCACACTAACTCTGGATTTCCCCAGGTGATAGAAATGGGACTCCTGAAAATGGAAAATGCTTACAAGTTCCCCAACCTGTGCTGCCGGGCATGGGCATGCAGAACCAACCTTCCATCCAACACAGCTCTGCGTGGCTCTGGCTTTCCTCAGGCAGGGCTGATCACTGGGTCCTGTACCACGGAAGTTGCAGCCAGGTGTGGCTTGCCCCCCCCCAACCCCAGAAGGTAATGCTAATCTAGTCTCTCAGCGGGGAGAACCATTGGGGGGTCTTTCAGGTTGAGGAATTTGGATCCAGAGAGGCTAAGTGATTTGCCGGAGGTAACCCAGCTAACTAGTTAAGACGGAGCCAGGGCACCAAGTTCAGTGATCCTTGTCTTCCTCAGGCTCTTTTCCCCAAAATCCTTCAGACAGAGGATATTGAGGAGGGAGCTTTGGATTCCAACCCATGCAGAGATTAATACCAAGAAGTCTCCAGTGGTTGCAGATGCCCCTGCTGCCAACAAGGTCTATCAAGCCTTTCTTTTCTCTGCTTCCTTCACGTCTCAGGCAGCTGTCATAGCGTTTCAGTCATTTCAGTTACTAAAATAGTTTCCAGACAGAACGTAAAGACTGCTAACTCTGGGAAACGAACTAGGGGTGGTAGAAGGGGAGGAGGGCGGGGGGTGGGAGTGAATGGGTGACGGGCACTGGGGGTTATTCTGTATGTTAGTAAATTGAACACCAATAAAAAATAAATTAAAAAAAATAAAATAAAATAGTTTCCTTTCTGTTCTTGAAGTCTCGGTCCGACTTCATTCATTAACAAGCTCTGCTCCCCTCCCTCTGCCTCTTGCGCTCTGAATCCTGGAGCAGAGCGAGCGTGGGGAGACTCTGTGCTTTCTTTCACCCCTTCTTGGCTCTGTCCTTCTGCTGTGCTGCTGGAGCGGAGGGAAAGGAGGACCAGAGGAGGCAGCCTCTTCCCAGGGAGCTTTGTCGTCTCCTCGCTTACATGGAGCTGCTTTTCACCTGTCTCTGTGGGCTCTATTTCTGCTAACTCTCTCAAAAATGGACAGTCCCCTGTGAAAGTGGGTTAAATCTCCAGCCGCCCCCAGCCGGCTCAGGCAGTATTTCCTGATGCCTCTTTGCCCCATGCTGCAGCAAACCTTCATCCGCCTTCTCTCTATTCAGTATTAGGATCTGACGCCCTACGCAGGAGTCATTTTCTTTGTGTCTCTTGAGCTTCTGGGGGTTCCTGCCCTTCCCTCCTGGCCATCTCATCACGCCTCCCTCCTAAATGTTCTGTTGCATTTGGTGGCATAGGGAGAATTAAATAATGACCTCCATCCACCTCTGGGGAAGTCAGAGGAGAGGGCAGCTACCCTTAAGAACACTGCCTTCTCCGAGGTGCCTGGGTGGTTCAGTTGGTTAAGCATCTGACTCTGTTTTGGCTCAGGTCATGATCCCAGGGTTGAGAGATCTTGCCCTGAGTCAGGCTCAGCACGGGTTCTTTTTTTTTTTTTTTTTTTTATTTATTCATTTTTTTAAAAAAGATTTTATTTATTTATGCATGAGAGACACAGAATGAGAGAGAGAGGCAAAGACATAGGCAGAGGCAGAAGCAGGCTCCATGCACGGAGCCCAACGTGGGACTCGATCCGGGGACTCCAGGATCATGCCCTGGGCCGAAGGCAGGTGCCAAACCACTGAGCCACCCAGGGATCCCTGCAGCTTGCTTTTTTATTTTTATTTATTTATTTATTTTAACAAATTAATTTTTTATTGGTGTTCAATTTACCAACATACAGAATAACACCCAGTGCTCATCCCGTCAAGTGTCCCCCTCAGTGCCCGTCACCCACTCACCCCCACCCCCCACCCTCCTCCCCTTCCACCACCCCTAGTTCGTTTCCCAGAGTTAGGAGTCTCTATGTTCTGTCTCCCTTTCTGATATTTCCCACACATTTCTTCTCCCTTCCCCTATATTCCCTTTCACTATTATTTATATTCCCCAAATGAATGAGAACATACACTGTTTGTTCTTCTCCGACTGACTTACTTCACTCAGCATAATACCTTCCAGTTCCATCCACGTTGAAGCAAATGGTGGGTATTTGTCATTTCTAATAGCTGAGTAATATTCCATTGTATACATAAACCACATCTTCTTTATCCATTCATCTTTCGATGGACACCGAGGCTCCTTCCACAGTTTGGCTATCGTGGCCATTGCTGCTAGAAACATCGGGGTGCAGGTGTCCCGGCGTTTCACTGCATCTGTATCTTTGGGGTAAATCCCCAACAGTGCAATTGCTGGGTCATAGGGCAGCTCTATTTTTAAGTCTTTGAGGAACCTCCACACAGTTTTCCAGAGTGGCTGCACCAGTTCACATTCCCACCAACAGTGCAAGAGGGTTCCCTTTTCTCAGCATCCTCTCCAACATTTGTTGTTAGGAAACAACAAATTGTTAATTGTTGCCTTGTTAATTTGCCCCATTCTCACTGGTGTGAGGTGGGATCTCATGGTGGCTTTGATTTGTATTTCCCTGATGGCAAGTGATGCAGAGCATTTTCTCATGTCAGCACGGGTTCTGCTTGAGTTTTTCTCTCTCCCTCTGCTCCTCTCACTTATGCTAGCCTGTGCTCTCTGTCTCCCTAAAACAAACAAATCTTTAAAGAAAAGAACTTTTATATTTGTTTAAATAAAATCAATAACTAGGATAAGTGGTCTTATCTTGCTACAGAATCTGAACAATCCAAATTTTGTAGATCACAGCCTGGAAGTTAAATTCAGGATTATCTATCAACAGATATTCACAAATGCAACTAGAATTAGAGGAGTCTACAATGTGCCTGGACTGCAGTGGGTTATAAAAGAAATATAAGGAAAGGCTGCCTCCCTTTGAACTTACACCAGAGCAGCATAGAAAGCACGTAAATGCTAACATATTCGATCGAGGCTTCGCATAGAGAAAGCTTCAGGAAAGGCTTCAACAAGAAACTCAGTTTGGGCCTACTGGGATGAGCAGAACTTGACTAGGAAGACATTGGATAGAAGAGACTGTAGCTGTTGCCTCTCCTCACATTTTGATCTCCTTTTCTTTTATAGGTTCGAATGATAAACATGTACTAGGAAATTGGTCAGACACCCTACAAACAAGAGATTAATCCCAAGAACCTGACTCAGTGTTGGAAAGAACGTATGGCCATGTCTTCCTACTCCCTGAGGAAAGCGGCTGTGGAGAAATTCAATTCAGAGAATTACTGGAAGAAGAAAGGGCTGGCTGTGGTCCCCTTGAAGTTTCCTATTGGCCTTGGCTCAGTCGCTGCTGGTCAGGTCAGTTCTCTAAACGGACAAATCAGAAGGTGCTGGGGAAACTTTCTGCGAAGGCGGGTAGCTATAGGGTTGCAATGCCTCTTTGTAAATCATCTCCAGGGCTGTCCTCAATCAAGCTATTTTTTCTCCAGAGGAGATAAGAGCTCCTTTGCGGGAATCCCAAGGGTTAGTGACAAACATTCTTGCTGAGAAATTGGGGGACCTGGTATCTGCTTTTGGCCCTGGCACAAAGCAACTGAGTCAACTTGCTCTGGGCCCAGATCACTCAAGTATAAAGTAAGACAGCGGGATGGATGACTGCCAACACTCCTCTTTAGCTCCTCTTCCAGCTCCTCTGTTTCTGTGTCGCTGGACCATGAAATAGAAATGGGAAGTTGCATGACATTTGGGTTCACCACCCCTTTTGGTGGGTGGGATAAAGTAAACCCAGAATAGTAAGTTATTTAAATAATTTTTTTAAACACAATTTTAGAAGTTTGCTCGCTTCTTAGCTGTTAAAAATGTGAAGTGGAGGACTGGAAATCTGCTCCTGTAGTTTCTTCAATTGATTAAATAAATTCTCTGCTAGTTTTTGTTTGCTAAATCCCACTTGCTGTTTCTGCCTTTTTTTTTTTTTTAAGATTTTTTATCTATTTATTCATGAGAGACACACAGAGAGAGAGGCAGAGACATAGGCAGAGGGAGAAGCAGACTCCATCCAGGGAGCCCAATGGGGAACTCGATCCCAGGGCCCCGGGATCACAACCTGAGCCAAAGGCAGACACTCAACCACTCAGCCACCCAGGTGCCCCTGCCTCCGTATTCTTGAATGAAACTTACCTGAACAGGTAGGCATCCGCTCTACTCTAGCTCATTACAGAGCCGTGGTGTGGGACCCCTGTCATCTACATTCTTACAAACACATTTGTATACATACATCTACTGGAGAAGACAGCAGAGCCCTCAAACCTGTTGTCACTCCCCTTTGCAGAATTCACACCTTTGGCTGAGCCATGAAGAAGGAATGGCCGGTGCCTTGAGTGATGACAGATTAAGGAAAAATAGAGTGGAACTGTGAGGAGCACTAATAAGTATGCTGTGTATTGAGGGAGCAGAGGAGGCCAAAAACAAAAACAAAAACAAAAAACGGGCAGGAAGGTCCTTCCTTCATGCCCATACTGATCCATTCACCTAACCATCCTGGCTCAGCTTTGGTATGATCATTAGAATGTTTCATGCTTGGTCACAGACATTTGGTGGCTCAAAGGAGCATGGTAACAATACAAGTGGTAATCTTTTTGCAGCTTTCCCATTCCTCGCCTGTTTGTGATGGCAGAAACAACACGGAGACATTTAGTCATCTGCACGCACTTTACTCAGATGAGGGAGACAGTTCAGAGGCTGTGGATGAGTAATAAAGGCAAAACCAAGATTATTCAGAAGGAGGATAGTCCGTCTCTGAGCAGACCAGCCAGGATCACAACCTAGAAGATCTGTAGCCTTATTTAGTCATGAGAAAACTGAGGCTTCGAGAGCAAAAATAACTTGCCTGAAGCCCCACATCTGGAGAGAGGTAGGGCCAGGGCTGGAGGCTCCAGTCTGAGAGGCTCTAGAAACAGTGTTTTCTCAGCTACACCAAGCTGCCTCCTACCTTTTGGTAGGAACTGAGATGGGATTCAGCTCACCTGGGAAGAAGCCAGATAACAGCCAGCAGTATGACTTCATCCTCAAACCACCAGTCCTACCCATCTTTCCCTGGAAACCAGCTTCCATGCTGAAAACATCGGCATAGGGCCAAACCCAGGAGTCCGAGATGGGGCAAGCTGCTTCCTGGAAGCCATACTTGGAAAGAGGAGGGAACTAGGAAGGATATTAAAAGGCCGAAGGCTGGATGATTCATAATGCCCACGTCATTTAACCCCTATCTCACCTTTGTTGGGTAGGTGTGATTCTGTATTATAGGAGAAATTGAAGGGCATAGGTGTTCACTCTCTTGCCCAAGGACATCCAGCTATTGAGCGACAGAATGAGGATTAGACCTCAAGGCCTTCTAGTCACATGTCTTTATCATTCCATGTGTCTCCCTGAGCAGAGGAGCCCCATGCCCATGACAGCTGAAGGGCTCACACGTTCCTTCCCTCTGATGTATTTAATTACCAGCCTGTGGACACCGATGAGCAGACAAGATCTAATTAACCTCCGCATCCGTACCACCTTAGTGTGGCACCTGACACAGGGTATCAACTCAGATGCCAGAGCGGCTGAGACATTTGGGGAATCTGTGGAACCAAAGCAAACTGCTCACCGACCCCGGCAGTCCCTGCTTGATGATTGAGATTTCACAGACTAAGTCCCCGATTTGTGTTGAGAACCATCTGTTCTAATGCTCCAGTTGTGCCTATTTCATAAATGAAGCTTTGCAGAATTTTCCTTTGTGGCGATAAC